>NC_064649.1:168602526-169802526 GCF_023864345.2 Schistocerca serialis cubense
CTCACAAATTTGTGTTTTTACGTCATTACAGACTTTTTGACATTTCGATTCAATGTTATGTAACTCAGTAGTTAAATCTTCACGTGTTTGTTCAAGTGTTTGTTCCAATGAGTCTAACTTTTTAAGATTTTGTTCCACTGTGTCTAACTTTTGCTGTGTTTGTCTCTGATGTTGTTCCATTGTGTCTAACTTTTCAAGCTTTTGTCCCATTTGTTGCATTAATTGTAATAACAATGCACTGGTGTCTGAAACATGTTCCTCAGTGCTTTTCGGCAGTGAAGTTGCACCGGCAACATTCACATTTTGACAAGTGGAAAATGTGTCTTGACTCATTTGAGAAAACGGTGGGAACCCAAAACCTGAGTGTGCAGTATTTGCAATATTGTGTTCTGTCATTCCCGATTCCTGAGGCGAGCTGTTGCCGACCAATCGATCGATAACGCTTCCCTGTTCACTACCTGTTTCACTGTCTACACCATTGTTTGCCGCCCGCTCCATTTCCCTATGCGCAATTACCAAATTACTACTTTGAACATTAGTTAATTCATTACTCTGCGGCGCTAACACACTGCTTTCGTCTTCACTGTCATTTCTCAGTTTACTTTGGAGCCTAGTATTACGTTTTTCACACGCCATTATTGTCACAGTATTTCACACGATAACACAGAAAAGCGCAATTTGAAGAGCAAAATAAAATAACATAGCAATGGAAATAATGTCTACTTAATTGCCAGCGCAGCTGCGAAATACTTGGTGCAAATCTACATGCATGCCACAACTGTTTTACTGTACAACAATGAAAAACTACAACTACAAAGGAAATTCTCTCTATAATTACGCGCTAGCAATAAACAATAGCTACACTAATTACACAAACTACAAGAAAAAAATCAGAAGATTCCAGTGAGGTATCCTAGGCTAAGGGTCGACATATGAAACGTCCCCTTTGAACAATTCTACAAGACTGTGCTTAAACTGACACACAATATTTTGCTAGCGCAACGCAATCTGACTTTCAATAATCCCTACAAAAGAAAGGGGCCCTGACTAACAGTAAACTATACCTTTCAGAAATCACTTACCTCACAAAAATCTTCGCTCCTCAAGCTACTGCAATACAGCGAGCGCCACTACTGCCAGCTAAATAAAAGATTCAAACTACTGAAGGCACTAACTACTGATAGGGATAGTTAGCAAATGAAAGATATTAATAGAGAACAAACAATGTATTTACCTTGATATCATCATATATAAATATAGCAGTTCATGACAAATTTCAAAACTCCGCCATCTCTCTCCCCACATCCACCACTGCTGGCGGCTCACCTCCAACTGCGCAACGCTACGCGCTGTTCACATCCAGCTGCCGCTGCCCAACACTACAATGGCAGACAACAATGCAAACTAGCCACAGACTGCACACAGCAGAGCCAGTGATTTTTATACAAAGGTGGCGTTACCAATAAAAAAACCTAAACAGCCTACTTACATAGAGAAAACATAAACAGCCTACTTACATAGAGAAAACATAAACAGCCTACTTACACGTTTAAACTACGAATGAATGCTGCTGAAGGTACAGTAAGTCCAAACGGTAATTTCCGAAATCTCTTTTGGAGTAAAATCGTCATATCCGGTTAATCTTTACCGACTCTCTAGGTAGATTGATAGTCGAAGAGTTGTTTTGACAGATGGAAAGAATAGTAAAAGAGTAGGCAGCGGTGCAGAAAACTAAAAGGGAAATAGCACCACTACCGCTCGGGGCCCTATGCATGCTACGGCACATATTCACTTAGTGTAGTGAATCCCCTGAGGACATTAATAGCCGCACATAAATTCGAGTTTGTGACTTAGTAGCCAGTTTCGTGGAAGTGCGTACATAAATTGATATAGCCATGAACATGGATGTATGTCATTCTTAGAATTACAAAAGATCTTAAATTTCCGAACAGTCAAAAAATATTTATAGTCAAAGTTTTCTCCTCGTGGCGACAAAGACCTACCGCGACTGTTCCAGTCCGAATGTCGATTATTGTCAAGTTCACGCGCCTGGCGCTCTCTTGTTGCATCCCGTAAATGAAATAAATTGCTTTCTTCAAACCCCTCTGCTATCTGTGATTCTAAATTTCTTCTGCTGTCTTTTCCTACGATTTCGCCTTCAATTTGTTTGACTTGCTTTCGTAATGCCTCAAATTCCCTTTTGACGTGTTCATTAAATTTTCCCTGATTTTCAACATGCTTATTTATGTTCTGGTACTCTTCGGTTTCTGCAAATGGCAATGGTGCTGTATCATCTGAATCTCTTTCCCCATTTAAGCTAAGACTTGTCAATTTATCTGAAATCTCCTCAACTCTTTCCGATAAGTCACCTAATTGTTCTTTCTGTTTATTTACGTCTTCCGTAAGTGTCGCGACTCGGGTTTCAGTATTGACACATTTGGTAGTTAACTGTTCATATTGTTGCGTTAAGTTATTTATCCTGTCATTTGGTACGGATTCCACAATTCTTTCAAGTATTTCTTCCTTACTGTGTGCACGTTGTAAATTCAACTCTGAAAATTTCTGTACTATCACGCGATCTCTTTCTTCCTGTTCTCTGTCCTGTTCCTCTTGTCTAATTTCTATTGAAATTAAACTATTATTGTGAGCATTCAAAATCGGTTGTACTTCTTCTCTAATTTCTTTCTTTGATTCATCTTTCATGTTTTTGAAACATGTCCCTGTTCGTGAGACTAACTGTGTTTCCATTGTTTCCATCTCGGTTTTACTTGTTCCTATTTGTGATCCCAGTGAGTCTAACCGTGTTTCCATTGTTCCCATATCAGTTTTAATTTCAGATCGTAACTGTGATCCCACTGTTTTTAATTCAGATCTTAACTGTGATCCCACTGTTTTTAATTCGGTTTTAATTGCTCCTAGCAGTGATTCTAATGGAGATCCCAAATTTAGTATAGCACCCATCAACTGCTCCATTTCTTCTGTCGTTAACCACATAATCTGAAAATTTTTTGATTGTGAAAATTTTTGAACTGTTTCCGGACTATTTTCCCTACTTATTAAATTGTTTTCAACTTCATTATTCATCATCCTGTTCTCCTGTGTTGGCGAGTTCGCCATGTCGACAATTTCGTTATTCTGACTATTCATCATTTTTGCCTTTTTCATCGACCGCGTAATCATTTACAAAACATACAAAATTCGTCACTGTACGAAAATTACACACAATGACTCTTTATCTCCAACAATACCATTCACACGAAATGCTTCCCGACAAACACGATTAACGAACAATTGAAATCTTCATAATTGCACAAAATTGTCAAACGCGTATACAAGACATCAAAAATCAAATTCTGCAAAAAATACCATTAGAAGAATGACAATTACCAAATCTACACATGCAATATAGACTACAATTACTAAACTACAAATTACTACAACAATACTACTGTCTACTATTTTTACAATCAGAAGAATTCCAAGGGACAATCCTGGCAGGGTCGCCACGTGCATGGGGGCTTAATTAAATATAATGAATGCAAATACTTTTTAAGTTTTTTTTGTAGCTGTATGTCTGATTACGAAGTCTCGTAAACGGTTGGCCCTGACTAGTTTTAGTATGCAATCTGACTGCATAGAACAACAACAAAGAATGAAAGAAAATTTCCATTAACACAATTAATTAATTAAGTCCCCAGCAACTATAAAACCTACGAAACCAAAACACAAGTGTAATTGTTCTGTGTGTGTGGAAGTGTGATTCAACGTACACATCTGGCACGGTTCTTCGTCAATAAGACAAGGTATTTATACTGAAGCAATTAAAAAAAATATAAATACTATAATTGCGTAAGGAAACCAGAATTACACTCTAATACAAGAACACAAGCCAGATGCTTTGTTGACTGAACCTGTAATGACGCATTATTTAAGACATTGAAATAATAAAAAAAAAGGGAATTTTTTTACCTTCATATATATTGACGAAAAGCACTCTGATCATTACAATATCTCCATTCGAGCAACATCTGCTGTCTAGCCCATCAAACAACTGCATACAACATGGCCACAAATAGCACAGCTATCAATATCCTCTCAGCAAGATCTGCACAAGCACTCACTACGACGACATCTCAACAACGACTTGACTCCTACTACTTCTCAACAAGCACTCACTACTGCAACATCTCAACACCGACTCACTACTACTACTTCTCAACAAGCACTGACTACTGCCACATCTCGACAAGCACTCTCCACCACGACTTCTCGACTAGAACTGCCAGTGGAGGCGGCGAAATAAAACTCTTTGGCGCAATCTCTGGCGCTGTGGCTCAGTGTAGCCACCTTTCAAGTTTCCACGACAGTTATAGGATTTTCGGTAGCCCAAATTCGGTTTTCTGACCAGTGCCATCTGTCGGACATCTTGTGAACTTTGTTTTTTTCTTTTTGGTTCTAGTAAAACCCCGTGTCATTCCAAGCATGTGTGTCAAATTTTACCTCTCTATCTTTTTAATCACCCGGTATATCCGTTGCACCAGATGGCCAGGTGGACTAGGTAGACCGTTTTTTTTTTCTTTGTATGTAGATTTTTTCTCTTAAACAGCGTAATGCTCAGATATACTAACAAAGTTAAAAACATGTTACAATATTAAGTGACATATTCGTGCCAATTCGTGCGCAGCACTTGCTCTGTTATTGCATCTAGATTACTGAATAAAGGAAGAGAGCAAATAAGTAAATAAATAACTGAAAATATATAACGAATGACAGCAAAACATATTCAGTCGTAAATTTCATTTGATCTCAACCAGCAAAGAACTTGCCTTTCGCGGGCAAGTGCGCTACCAACTGAGCTACCCAAGAACGACACACGCCCTGTCCTCACAGCTTTACTTCTGCCAGTACCTCGCCTCCTACCTTCCACACTTTACAGAAGCTCTCCTGCGAACCTAGCACTCCTGAAAGAAAGGATATTGTTGAGGCATGGCTTGGCCACAGCCTGGGGGATGTTTCCAGAATGAGATTTTCACTCTGCAGCGGAGTGTGCGCTGATATGAAACTTCCTCGCAGATTATAACTGTGTGCCGGACCGAGCCTCGAACCCGGGACCTTTGCCTTTCGCGGGCAAGTGCTCTTTCAGGAGTGCTAGTTCTGCAAGGTTCGCAGGAGAGCTTCTGTAAAGTCTGGAAAGTGGGATACGAGGTACTGGCAGAAGTAAAGCTGTGAGGAGGGGGCGTGAGTCGTGCTCGGTAGCTCAGTTGGTAGAGCACTTGCCCGCGAGAGACAAAGGTCCCGAGTTCGAGTCTCGGTCCGGCACACAGTTTTAATCTGGCAGGAAGTTTCAGCAAAGAACTTACTCATTTAATTATATGTTAGATGTCTGATAATAAAGAAGCCTAATAGCAAGTTTTGGAGAATTTAACAAGGTTATCATCTATTAGGAGACCTTATTTAAAAATCAGAACAGCTTTAGAAAAGCCGCTAATAATAAAGAAAGATCTAACCACAAAACATAGAATTAGGAACAGTAGCTTCCTTTAAAAATTCTTCACTGGTTCCGTGTTTAAATCCGACGTTCTTGTTCAGACTGGCTGCTAATAACATACACCTGATTCCATTACACAGGAATGTGCTTCTACTATAATTAAGCACTAACATGTTTATGTGAAACAATTCAGTATTAACCACAAAGTAAGAAAGTGTTACAACGGCAGTCTCATTAAATTTACACGATAACTCGTCGCGAATGGTTGCGCCCATTGAACATGAACGGCAACTTGCGACCTGTAGTCTGGCTGGTGCATCAAAAAACACGTTCCCCCAGTTTCCATACAAACAAACAGTAAAATCGATGTGCCTAAGTGAGGGCAGAAATAGAAAAACTCCACTGCTTACAGTTCGGGGATTGAAACGCTACCTCGGTAGGGACGTGCTGACCACATTTAGTGGCAACGACCTACCACATCACACATATGACAGCAAAGTCATGTCGACCGCCCGGAGCCGCCAGATACCAGTCTGTCCTCCAGAGGGAACGAACACCACCTCTGCCCAGTACGTCACAGAACCTCTGTTAGGCACCCCCCGCCCATGGGGCCTGTGGTAGTAATGTAACGCAACATGACAGCTCGGAAGTACGTAAGCCTCATTGCGGATCGACGGCATTCATTCGTGCTTGATGCCTTCCCCTACGCAGATGGTATCGTAAAGCAGTGTAATTGTCCGTGTCATTTCTGTCTCTCTCTCTCTCTCTCTCTCCCTCTTGTCACAAACGTATAAGTACGTTATGTCACGTAGCATTCCGCCAGTGCGGACGGTATTTGCTTCGTGATACGTTATCCGTGTTAAAATGGGCCATTTACCAATTGCGGAAAAGGTCGATATCGAGTTGATGTATGGCTATTGTGATCAAAATGCCATACGGGCGTGTGCTATGTATGCTGCTCGGTATCCTGGGCGACATCATCCATGTGTCCGGATCGTTCGCCGGATAGTTACGATATTTAAGGACACAGGAAGTGTTCAGCCACATGTGAAACGTCAACCACGACCTGCAACAAATGATGATGCGGCTAATCCGCACATCAGTAGCAGACAAACTGCGCGGGAATCGGTAATCTCAAAAACGTCGGTGTTCAGAATGCTACATCAACATCGATTGCATCCGTATCATATTTCTAAGCACCAGGAATTGCATGGCGACGACTTTGAACGTCGTGTACAGTTCTGCCACAGGGAACAAGAGAAATTAAGAGACGATGAAAGATTTTTTGCACGCGTTCTATTTAGCAACGAAGCGTCATTCACCAACAGCGGTAACGTAAACCGGCATAATATGCACTATGGGGCAACGGAAAATCCACGATGGCTGCGACAAGTGGAACATCAGCGACCTTGGCGGGTTAATGTATGGTGCGGTATTATGGGAGGAAGGATGTTAACAAATTTCTCTTCTTCAGAAACGCTTTCCTTGCATTGCCAGTCTATGTTTTATATCCTCTCTACTTCGAACATCATCAGTTATTTTGCTCCCCAAATAGCAAAACTCCCTTACTACTTTAAGTGTCTCATTTCCCAATCTAATTCCCTCAGCAACAATCGACTTAATTCGACTACATTCCATTATCCTCGTTTTGCTTTTGTTAATGTTCATCTTATATCCTCCCTTCAAGACACTGTCCATTCCGTTCAACTGCTCTTCCAAGTCATTTGCTGTCTCTGACAGAATTACAATGTCATCGGCGAACCTTAAAGCCATTGAACCTAAAAGCCATTTACTGTACAGAATTGAATAAACTATGTTTTCTCAAAATTCAGTGAGAGTCTATTTGCAGAGAACCACTTAAATATTTCCTGATAGACATTATTTTCAATTTCCTCAGCTGATTCTTGCTAGTTGGGTTTGATTACTATACTTGTATCATCAGCAAAAATAACTAGCTTTGCATCTTCATGAATATAGAGTGGCAACTCATTAATAAATATTAAGAACAATAATGGACCTGAGACTGAACCCTGTGGGACACCATTCTTTATACCTCCCAATTCAAAGGACTCTACTGATTTTTGCAGACTGTACTGTTAATTTCAACCTTTTGTATTCTTCCAGATAAATATAAATTAAACCATTTGTGCTCTGTCCCACTCATATCGCAATGCGTAAACTTATCTAGAAAAATTTCATGATTCACACAGTCAAAAGCCTTTGAGAGATCACAAAATACTCCAATGGGCGATGTTCGGTTATTGAATGCATTTAATATTTGATCAGTGGTAGCATTTTCTGTTGAAAAGCCATTTTTAAATCGAGCAAACCGCTAGTACCCTCGAGTTTTTCCTAAAGTGTCACCTTGGTAAGCTGTTTTCAACATTAAAACAGTTTCATCAGTATTTTTACCGAGTAGAAAACAAAATTTCACTGCTGCATGTTGTTCACTTAAACTTGTCAACATTAAAAACGAAACAAGAACATAACAGCGCTAGGAAAAGCATTCACTGCAGGTGGACAGAACAAGCCAGGTCGACAACACAGGCGGCAGTGACCTGGGAATGAGCAGAGAGCCAGTATAGGGAGGGAGTGGTCATCCGGACGATACGGCGGCCATTTTTCTGCCAAATTGCGGGCTGGACTTTTGAATGGCCAGTAGTGGAGTACACACTCACCGAATCAAAAGCACAAGACAATACGGCGAAATCATTCGTTAAATGCCTTTCTTTACAGCTATAATATACTCATACTGGGCTACTACGTATAGCACAGGAAAATTTGATACAGTGGTTGTAAAAGTAATTCGTTACTTGCATTTATCTCCTTTAAAGTTCGTTTACTAGACATATTGCAATAAAAGTAACGTAAATAAAAAATATAGTGTGTGGCATTTGTTTTGTATCGGAAATGCATAACGCTAAAGATGTAACGTACCTGTATTATTACGTCAGATGAATGAAAGTCGTAAGCAGTTGTTTACTTGTGACATGCAAAAAGTGTGAAACGTATTAGTACTTTTTGTCACGTCTTCAAAGTTTTTGCATGTTACAAGTAAACAACTGCTTACGACTTTCTTTTATTACCTCTCGTAGATAACAAACGAAAAAGATTACAAAAATCAGGTAATATTAAATTTGGCTACTGTAATAACGACCAAATATAACAAGAAAACTACGATATCCCTTCTACCCCACAGTAAGTAGGCCTATTAAAAACTGTCTTCAAAAGTACCTACAATTATTTACTACGAAAAATGTTTCAGCAACCACGAGAGCCGCGGAAAACGTGCTTACAACTTGCCTGCGTCAACAGTCAGGTAATAATACTGAAACCAAAATAATGCCTATTGTTCTGATTCGGAACGAAATAAAGTTTGACGCTATAAAGTCGAATGAGCGTGGCACAACAATTACAGGAATTTTCCGTTTCCAGCAAGGACTGCCAGATATTGGCTTCAGAAAACTTGTGATGCTACCAGTACGCACGAACTGTTAAAGAAATAAGAGCTTAAAAATGCAGAAAATTGTAATAGGCCTATCTGTTTTGCGTGACTAAAAATCTATTAAAAAACTAACACCTTAAAATCAGAGTTGTGTGAGCAAAGTGAAGAACCAAACATTTTTATGGGCGTAACTAAATAAATATTTCGGATAATATATGCCATTAAGAAAGTTGTACCTGGACTTTATTACAAGACTTACTCATTCCTTCCTGACTGGGCATTTCAGACTGTAACGAGAAGTTACATTATTTCAACTCGTATTTAAGATGGCAAACACTAATACGTACTAAAAACGATGTACAACTTAATCGAACATGCATCCACTACGCATAACAAGTCTGTCAATAATTCAGATACCTTTTAATCGTTTCCAAAAGTCCTCTGAACTTCAATTCAACTCAAAAGCACGGCGAACATAGGAAGCGCGAGAGACGTTTGGCACAAAAATGGCGCCAAAGCTAATCAACCAATCACGGCCAACTTCACCTGTGGCCGCTCTCTCTGTATACAGGCTCTCTAGGAATGAGTTATGCTACACGCGCCTGGCGGCAGAAATGCGTACTACTCGAGCTCCGCTTACGGCACTGTTATTCCGGTTTTTTTTGGGAACCCCTCGTACGTCCTCATTCCTATCGAAAGGAGACGGGTACAGAAGTTAGAGAACTTCGCTGTGGAGGAGTGCACGGAGACATGTTGACGGAATGGCACATGGTGGAAGTGTAGGCAGCTAGCGACTCTCGCGGGGCGTTTGCTGCTCTGCGGAACTCGGACGGCAGCACCGAAAACAGCAGCGCAGGATAAGGCTGCGTTCACACTGCCGGCCGGGCCGGGCCGGGCTGACGCGTGCTGGCTCGGCTCGTGCCTAGCCAGCTCAGGCCGACGTGTAGTGTATTCACATTGCGCGCCGCGCCGAGCCGGGACGGCGAAATGGGGGAAAATCCACTTCTCCGATTATAATGTTTTAAAAATTCTTAGTGGTATATAAGACTTCGCCACATCGTTTTATGAACTTATTTTTTCCTTAAAAGCGTTACTTACGTCGTGAAAAAAGAAAAAGTCTACTTTTCGTTTCGCGTGATTTCTTAGTTTCGTAACGCTTCCCAACCGATTTTGAAGAAAGTATGTGGCTAAAGAATCTGATTTTTGTACACGTGGTAGTGCAACATCTTAGCTTCGTATTGAATCATTTATCTTTCCATATTTCTTAACAGTCATTGTGAAATGATGCTATTTGTCAACGTTGTGCACTTGATTTACAAATCTTGTAGTGAAAAAGTTATGTAGCGGGTAGCTTGCTGTTAGATCCGTTTTAGACCATACATTGTTGGGAATGAAATGTAGCTAAAAGTACCAAAAAGTTTTTGAAATTATAATGATACTGATATCTGTCTCTGGTCTCAAGTAATGCGAGCTATTCAGTGGCGTCAGTGCCGCGTCCGCAAGCCACGGAGTTCGCGCGGTTACAGTTTGGTTTAGTGTAGTCATATAATGCAGGACAGAAAAAAAACTAATTACTAGTGATCAGCGCAGACCTAGTGCCGGTCTCTCGTATTATATTAATGGTCTCATTCTCTAGATAAATCCAAATGTATAAGAATTTTTCCCTCGGCTGCTGGACAATCATCTGCTATGCTTTTATAATTGGCCACACGTTGCATCACAAAAGACAAACAATTATTTGTCATCACCATCCTACAATTAGTATGATGTACATTTCGTATTTCGAACTAAAAGATAACTGAAGCGCAATTCTGTAGTCTCGTTGTCTACTTTGACAGAAAAAATAATGGAGAGTTAATGAAACTACTGTAGATCGGCACAGATGTGCGTTTCATTGTTCTTCATTGTTTTTTTTTTTTTCTTCCTTGGCGGGCTGCGCTGCACTGTCAAGGAAATCCCCACTCTTTGGCTAAATGGCTGGTCGGAGGCCAAATAAATAAATTTAAAAAGATCCCCACCCTTCGACAGCTGACAAGCAAGTCAGTAGAAATCGCAGCTGCAGTCAACAGTTGCTCGCCTTTAGCTAGTCTGTGCTGTCGTGTAGAACAATGTCTTCACTCTTTTATTGGTATTGTTTTGACTCTGCAGTAACTCGTCGAGTTATGAAGTACAGAAGAACTAGGAGGTTATGGATTCATCCCACAAATAGCGACAGACATTTAGGAGAGTTTTTTTCTTTATATGAAGAACTTAAAAACTATCCTGAAAAATTTTATTCAAATTACATAATGAATCATAATACATTTCAGTATGTGCTGCAGAACATTCAAGACAAAGTTTCTAATCAGAACACAAATTTTCGCAGAAGAATAATAGCAGAAGAAAATTTGTGTATAACGGGAAGGTAAGATTCGTTAGTACACACATTTTGGTTTGCAGTAGAACTTTGTACAGCATTTACTACCTCCAATTAATTGTAGTCATGCATTTGTATTTTAGTTTATGGGACTCCTGAGAATCATTAGGAAGTAATTAGCTTCGTCATTTTGGGTAATGTCTTGCTGTGCCTTCAACGAAGAATCGCAGAAATACTCCTTCAGAATTTTACAACTTTTTTCTTCTTTTTTCTTCATGATGCAGCGCTTGGCAGTGGTGACGGTTCATCATGTGGAGCCACTGATGACCTCACAGAATTCTTTTCATTACCTTGTAAGATAGACAGACTTATAGGCGAAGATTTTTGAGGTAATGCCCTTTGACTCAGTGGTTCTATTTCCACTGATAAGGAACTGCCACAGCATGACTGGTAGGGACACGTTTCCGTCCCTCAGTGACACTCATATCTGTCTCCGTTTACAAGTAAATGCGAACTATTCAGTGGCGGCAATGCCGCGATCGCTGGCAAGCTATTGTTGTAAATGCATGTAAATACGGTAGATTAAATAAATGAAATAAAAGTAATTTCGCATGTATCATTATAATAAACGTATTTTTTCCTCACTTATTGTGAAATAAAAGACGTGTGCAGTCACACTTGTGATGAAAGCAGAAGGGAGACGTGTGATGCGTGTACTGCAGAAGCTGTAGTGCTGCTCCACAGGCTCGCGCCTGCGGTCGGCTCGCGCCGGCAATATTAAACACTCGGGATGTCGCCGGCTCGGCTCCGGGAGGCTCACGCCGTGTCGGCGCGGCCCGGCCGCCAGTGTGAACACCGCAATTCAAAACCATGTGTTTGATATCGAAGCGGGCGGCGGCCCGGCCAGGCTCGGCTCGGCCCGGCCGGCAGTGTGAACGCAGCCTAAGTTTCCAAACTGAGCAGGGGGAAGCGGCGGGAGGCGTGTGTCGGCGACCACCACTGGAACGACTCCTCGGGGGAATGTCAGACGTCTCTCTCCAAAAATTAAAAAAATGAAATAAAGCTCGGGTCTGAAAGCAATAATAGTGCCCGAATCAACGTTAAAAAGACAAAAACGACAACACACAAACGGAGGAAATAGAAAAACGTTACCTACGAAAAACTGACCAGTACAAGTAACATGTCAATCGTGTTAAACCATAAAATGGCATTAGCTGTCAAGCACCTGAATAACAACTCAGAACAAAGTAATTTTCTCATATCAGCAACCTTCATCATACACACACACAACAGGAAACGGGATGCATTTAGTCTGGACATAGCAGCAGCTGCCGAAGTACGCATAACCTCAAAACATAGCAGAACAACGTCCAGTCAATATGAGCCACTAAAAGCAAGGTTCATTTTAAGATGAAAAATAACCATATTTACAACGATTACAGTAAAGTCATACGTAATATTTAGAAGTACCATTACCCTCTTGTGTACAAATACACTACTGGACATTAAAACTGCTACATCACGACGATGACGTGCTACAGACGCGAAATTTAACCGACAGGAAGAAGATGCCGTGATATGCAAATGATTAATGGTTCAAATGGCTCTGAGCACTATGGGACTTAACATCTGAGGTCATCAGTCCCCTAGAACTTAGAACTACTCAAACCTAACTAACCTAAGGACATCACACACAGCCATGCTCGAGGCAGGATTCGAACCGGCGACCGTAGCGGTCGCGCGGTTCCAGACTGAAGCGCCTAGAACCGCTCGGCCACACCGGCCGGCTGTAAATGGTTAGCTTTTCAGAGCATTCACTCAAGGTTGGCGCCGGTGGCGACACCTACAACGTGCTGACATGAGGAAAGTTTCCAATCGATTTCTCATACACAAACAGCAGTTGACCGGCGTTGCCTGGTGAAACGTTCTTGTGATGCCTCGTGTAAGGAGGAGAAATGCGGACCATCACGTTTGTGACTCTGATAAAGGTCGGATTGTAGCCTATCGCGATTGCGGTTTATCGTGACATTGTTGCTCGCGTTGGTCGAGATCCAATGACTGTTAGCAGAATATGGAATCGGTGGGTTCAGGAGGGTAATACGGAACGCCGTGCTGGATCCCAACGGCCTCGTATCACTAGCAGTCGAGGTGACAGGCATCTTATTCTCATGGCTGTAACGGATCGTGCAGCCACGTCTCGATCCCTGAGTCAACAGATGGGGACGTTTGCAAGACAACAACCATCTGCATCAACAGTTCGACGACGTTCGCAGTAGCATGGGCTATCAGCTCGGAGACCATGGCTGCGGTTACCCTTGACGCTGCATCACAGACAGGAGCACCTGCGATGGTGTACTCAACGACGAACCTGGGTGCACGAATCTCAAAACGCCATTTTTTCGGATGAATCCAGGTTCTGTTTACAGCATCCTGATGGTCGCATCCGCGTTTGGCGACATCACCGAGAATGCACATTGGAAGCGTGTATTCGTCATCGCCATACTGGCGTTATCACCCAGAGTGATGGTATGGGGTGCCATCGTTTACACGTCTGAGTCACCTCTTGTTCGCATTGACGGCACTTTGAACAGTGGACGTTACATTTCAGACGTGTTACGACCCGTGGTTCTACCCTTCATTCGATCCCTGCGAAACGCTACATTTCAGCAGGATAATGCACGACCCCATGTTGTAGGCCCAGCACATACTCTAGATCTCTCACCAATGGAAACGTCTGGTCAATGGTGGCCGAGTAAGTGGATCGTCACAATACGTCAGTCACTACTCTTGATAAACTGTGGTATCGTGTTGAAGCTGCACGGGCAGCTGTACCTGTACACGCCATCCAAGCTCTTTTTGACTCATTGCCCAGCGTATCAAGGCCGTTATTACGGCCACAGGTGGTTGTCCTGGGTACTGATTTCTCAGGATCTATGCACCCAAATTGCGTGAAAATGTAATCACATGTCAGTTCTAGTATAGTATGTTTGTCCAATGAATATCCGTTTATCATCTGCATTTCTTCTTGGTGTAGCAATTTTAATGGCCAGACTACTCAAGAGGATGTCGTTATCACGAGAAAGAAGACTGGCGTTCTACGGATCGGAGCGTGGAATGTCAGATCACTTAATCGGGCAGGTAGGTTAGAAAATTTAAAAAGGGAAATGGATAGGTTAAAGTTAGATATAGTGGGAATTAGTGAAGTTCGGTGGCAGGAGGAACAAGACTTCTCGTCAGGTGACTACAGGGTTATAAACACAAAATCAAATAGGGGTAATGCAGGAGTAGGTTTAATAATGAATAGGAAAATAGGAATGCGGGTAAGCTACTACAAACAGCATAGTGAACGCATTATTGTGGCCAAGATAGATACGAAGCCGACACCTACTACAGTAGTACAAGTTTATATGCCAACTAGCTCCGCAGATGACGAAGAAATTGAAGAAATGTATGATGAAATAAAAGAAATTATTCAGATAGTGAAGGGTGACGAAAATTTAATAGTCATGGGTGACTGGAATTCGGTCGTAGGAAAAGGGAGAGAAGGAAACTTAGTAGGTGAACATGGATTGGGGGGAAGAAATGAAAGAGGAAGCCGCCTGGTAGAATTCTGCACAGAGCACAACTTAATCATAGCTAACACTTGGTTTAAGAATCATGAAAGAAGGTTGTATACATGGAAGAACCCTGGAGATACTAAAAGGTATCAGATAGATTATATAATGGTAAGACAGAGAGTTAGGAACCAGGTTTTAAATTGTAAGAGATTTCCAGGGGCAGATGTGGACTCTGACCACAATCTATTGGTTATGACCTGTAGATTAAAACTGAAGAAACTGCAAAAAGGTGGGAACTTAAGGAGATGGAACCTGGATGAACTGAAAGAACCAGAGGTTGTAGAAAGTTTCAGGGAGAGCATAAGGGAACAATTGACAGGAATGGGGAAAAGAAATACAGTAGAAGAAGAATGGGCAGCTTTGAGGGATGAAGTAGTGAAGGCAGCAGAGAATCAAGTAGGTAAAAAGACGAGGGCTAGTAGAAATCCTTGGGTAACAGAAGAAATATTGAATTTAATTGATGAAAGGAGAACATATAAATATGCAGTAAATGAAGCAGGCAAAAAGGAATACAAACGTCTCAAAAATTAGATCGACAGGAAGTGCAACATGGCTAAGCAGGGTTGGCTAGAGGACAAATGTAAAGATGTAGAGGCTTATCTCACTAGGGGTAAGATAGATACTGCCTACAGGAAAATTAGACCTTTGGAGATAAGAGAACCACTTGTATGAACATCAAGAGCTCAGATGGAAACCCAGTTATAAGCAAAGAAGGGAGAGCAGAAAGGTGGAGGGAGTATATAGAGGGTGTATAGAAGGGCGATGTACTTGAGGACAATATTATGGAAATGGAAGAGGATGTAGATGAAGATGAAATGGGAGATACGATACTGCGTGAAGAGTTTGACAGAGCACTGAAAGACCTGAGTCGAAACAAGGGCCCTGGAGTAGACAACATTCCATTGGAACTACTGATGGCCTTGGGAGAGCCAGTCCTGACAAAACTCTACCATCTGGTGAGCAAGTTGATGAGACAGGCGAAATACCCTCAGACTTCAAGAAAAATATAATAATTCCAATTCCAAAGAAAGCAGGTGTTGACAGATGTGAAAATTACCGAACTATCAGTTTAATACGTCACAGCTGAAAAACTGGTAGATGCCGACATCGGCGAAGATCAGTTTGGATTCCGTTGAAATATTGGAACACGTGAGGCAATACTGACCTTACGACTTATCTTAGAAGAAAGATTAAGGAAAGGCAAACCTACGTTTCTAGCATTTGTAGACTTAGAGAAAGCTTTTGACAATGTTGACTGGAATACTCTCTTTGAAATTCTGAAGGTGGCACGGGTAAAATACAGGGAGCGAAAGGCTATTTACAATTTGTACAGAAACCAGATGGCAGTTATAAGAGTCGAGGGGCATGAAAGGGAAGCATTGGTTGGGAGGGGACTGGGACAGGGTTGAAGCCTAGCCCGATGTTATTCAATCTGTATATTGAGCAAGCAGTGAAGGAAACAAAAGAAGACTTCGGAGTAGGTATTAAAATCCGTGGAGAAGAAATTAAAACTTTGAGGTTCGCCGATGACATTGTAATTCTGTCAGAGACAGCAAAGGACTTGGAAGAGCAGTTGAACGGAATGGGCAGTGTCTTGAAAGGAGGATATAAGACGAACATCAACAAAAGAAAAACGAGGATAATGGAATGTAGTCGAATTAAGTCGGGTGATGCTGAGGGAATTAGATTAGGAAATGACACAAAGTGGTAAAGGAGTTTTGCTATTTGGGAAGTAAAATAACTGATGATTGTCGAAGTAGAGAGGATATAGAATGTAGACTGGCAATGGCAAAGAAAGCGTTTCTGAAGAAGAGAAATTTGTTAACATCGAGTATAGATTTAAGTGTCAGGAAGTCGTTTCTGAAAGTAGTTGTATGGAGTGTAGCCATGTATGGAAGTGAAACATGGGTAATAAATAGTTTAGACAAGAAGAGAATATAAGCTTTCGAAATGTGGTGCTACAGAAGGATGCTGAAGATTTGATGGGTAGATCACATAACTAATGAGGAGGTATTGAATAGAATTGGGGAGAATAGGAGTTTGTGCAGCGTGGAGGGTAAAAATCGAAGAGAGAGACCAAGAGATGAATACACTAAGCAGATTCAGAAGGATGTAGGCTGCAGAAGGTACTGGGAGATGAAGAAGCTTGCGCAGGATAGAGTAGCATGGAGAGCTGCATCAAACCAGTCTCAGGACTGAAGACCACAACAACAACAAGCGAAAGGTGAAATGCTGAACTCCGTTCTCAAATGTTCCTTTACAAAGGAAAACCAAGAAGAATTGAACCAATTCAATCCTTGTACCACTGAAAAGATCAGTGAAAGAAATACTAGTGGCAGTGATGTTCAGAAGCAGCTGAAATGGTTGAAAGTGAACAAAGCTCCTGGGCCCCAACGGAATCCCTGCCAGAGTTTATACTGAATTTGCGGTTGTTTTGCACCCTCTCCTAACTATAATATGACGTAGTTTCCTCGAACAAAAAACCGTTGCCTCTTCTTGGAAAAGGGCACAGTTCGTATCCGACTAGAAGCGATAGACAAAACTACCGTCCAATATCCTTGACGTCGATTTTTTGTAGGATCTTAGAACATATTCTGAGCTCAAACAAATAGGGTATCATGGACAGAGTGACGTCATGAATGCCAACCAGCACGGATTCCGAAACCAGCGATCATGTGAAAGCCAACTCGCACTTTTATCACATGATATACTGAATGCTTTGGATCAAAGGAACCTGGTAGATGCAGTGTTTCTTAATTTCCCCAAAGCACTTGACTCAGTAACACATCTAGCTTAGTTTCAAAAATATGATCATATTGTGTATCGAGTGGACTGATAATGTTTTGATAGGGAGGATGCAGCACGTCATCTAGGATAGAGACTCATCGTTAGATGTAGAAGCAACGTCGGATGTGCCCCAGGGAAGTGCACTGAGACGCTTGCTCTTTATGCTGTACGTTAATGATCTTGCGGACAATATTAATAGTAAAATCAGTTATATGTAATAAATTACTATCTGAGAGAAAATGCATAAATATTTAGTCCGATCTTGATGAGATTTCAACATGGTGCAGAGATTGGCAACTTGCTCTAAATGATCAGAAATGTAAAACTTTGCACTTCACAAAACGAGAAAACGTTGTATCCTATAACTATAATATCAATGAGTCGGTGTTGGAATCGGCCAACTCACGCAATTTCCTGGGTGTAACATTTTGTAGGGGGAAAAGCGGGTTGCAGGTTGCAGTTTATTGGTAGAATACTGAGGAGTGCAATCACTCTACAAAAGAGACCGATTCTAGAATATTGCTCAAGTGTGTGGGACTTGTACCAGGCAGGACTAACAGAGGTTATTGAACATATACGGTGAAGGACAGCGTGAATGGTCACAGGTTTGTTTAATCCGTGGGAAAGTGTGACGGGGATACTAAAGGAACTGGACTGACAGAGTGAGTCACAACTGGCGGAGAAAGTCTGTTAACAAAGTTTCAAGAACCAGGTTTGAGTGATGGCTCTAGGAATATACTACAAACCCCTACGTACCGCTCACACAGGGATCGTGAGGATAAGATAATGACTGCACGCACAGAGGCCTCCTGTACGCCATGCGTGAATAGAAAAGGAAGAAACGATAGTAACTGGTACAGTCGGACGTACCCTCTGCCATGCACCTCACGGTGGTTTGCAGAGTATAGATGTAGGTGCGGATGTAGGAGTAGATTCCTTCTGCCACTTTTGCCACAGTGTAATACACAACTGGCCTTTAAAATTGTTACACCGCGAAGATGACGTGCTACAGACGCGAAATTTAACCGACAGGAAGAAGATGCTGTGATATGCAAATGATTAGCTTTTCAGAGCATTCATACAAGATTGGCGCCGGTGGCGACACCTGCAACGTACTGACACGAGGAAAGTTTCCAAACGATTTCTCATACACAGACAGAAGTTGACCGGCGTTGCCTGGTGAAACGTTCTCATGATGCCTCGTGTAAGGAGAAATGTGTACCATCACGTTTCCGACTTTGATAAAGGTCGCATTGTAGCCTATCGCGATTGCGGTTTAACGTATCGCGACATTGCTGCTCGCGATGGTTGAGATCCAATGACTAATAGCAGAATATGGAATCGATGGGTTCAGGAGGGTAATACGGAACGCCGTGCTGGATCCCAACGGCCTCGTGTCACTAGCAGTCGAGATGGCGGCATCTTATCCGCACGTCTGTAACGTTTAGTAATTCGTGCACCCAGGTTCGTCGTTGAGTACACCATCGCAGGCGCTCCTCTCCGTGATGCAGCGTCAGGGGTAACCGCAGCCATGGTCTCGGAGCTGATAGTCCACGCTGCTCCAAACGTCGTCGAACTGTTCGTGCAGATGGATGTTGTCTTGCAAACGTCTCGATCCCTGAGTCCCCAGATGCGGACGTTTGCAAGACAACATCCATCTGCACGAACAGTTCGACGACGTTTGCAGCAGCGTGGACTATCAGCTCCGAGACCATGGCTGCGGTTACCCTTGACGCTGCATCACGGAGAGGAGCGCCTGCTATGGTGTACTCAACGACGAACCTGGGTGCACGAATTACTAAACGTCATTTTTTCGGATGAATCCAGGTTCTGTTTACAGCATCATGATGGTGGCATCCGTGTTTGGCGACATCACCGAGAATGCACATTGGATGCGTGTGTTCGTCATCGTCATACTGGCGTATCACCCGGAATGCGGTGCCATTGGTTTAACGTCTCGGTCACCTCTTGTTCGCATTGACGGCACTTTGAACAGTGGACGTTACAATTCAGAAGTGTTACGACCCGTGGCTCTACCCTTCATTCGATCCCTGCGAAACGCTGCATGTTGCAGGTCCTGTACGGGCCTTTCCGTATACAGAAAATGTTCGATTGCTGCCCTGGCCAGCACATTCTCCAGATCTGTCACCAATTGAAGACGTCTGCTCAATAGTGTCCGAGCAACTGGCTCATCACAATACGCCAATCACTACTCTTGATGAACTGTGGTATCGTGTTGAAGCTGCATCCAAGCTCTGTTTGACTCAATGCGCAGGCGTATCAAGGCCGTTGTTCTGGGTACTGATTGTTCAGGGTCTATGCACCCAAATTGCGTGAAAACATGAAAACATGTCAGTTCTAGTATAATATATTTGTCCAATGAATGCCCGTTTATAAATTGCATTTCTTCTTGGTGTAGCAATTTTAATGGGTGGTTTGATAAAGTCTGGTAGAAAGGCTCGATCTGCCCCTCCTCCCTCAGGGAGGGCAGTGTCAGGTTATTAAGAAGAACGCAGTCTCCAGCACTGTGACTTCTCTGCGGATGCCGAGGCCTGACCACTGTGAAATTCTATCAATCTTATTAAATTGGGAAGCGCCCCGAAAAGATGTCAGTGCATGAATGTTCGAAATGAAGTTCTCCGCCAGTCTAGCTGCACAGACGGGATGCTCGCATCTCATTGGCGGCGGCGAAATCGTCCGTGGCAGGCAGCGGGAAATGCAGGACTAGGGGTAACAGTCTGCACGTAGCGGGCGAGGGAGTATCAAAACTTCGCGCGTTATATCTGAAGTCGTTGCAGGTTGCATAGAACCCATCGGTAGGGCCAGCTACATTACTCCGCATATTCGCCGCTCACAAGAGCCTGCATAAAAAAGCTGGCGCTCGCAGAAGCTGTTATTCCTGTAGACACGGGACCCACCCTCAGCAGCTCCCAAGATGGCACGCATTTCATTTACTTCGATGGATAATCACACAGCTTTAATTGCCTCCTCGAAAATGACGTAATTAAGTGATCTCTATCGGCAATGAAAAGTTGTTCGGGCGGCATATCGGCGTGGGGGCTGGATTCCAGCGGTGTGGATGTATGCTGCACTAAATAGCAGACGAACGGCGCCCACAACGTAGTTCTGTGTTCGCTCGAGGTGTTTTATGCTTGTTTTTTTCTTTCTTCAGCTGACGTATCGCCGTATCGGCAGGAAATTGAAAAGCGCAACGTAAAGCTGCCTCGGCAACAATGCCCCGTGTGGCCGCGTCGCTTTTGCATTGTTGGACTGGGCTTCGCGGTAGCTGGCAATGACGTCACCGGCGGAAAATTACCTTCCATCTGGTCCCCCTCGCCAGAAGCCTCTCACAAGTGGCCATTCCTACACTACACTATGCCGCTTCTGTGGTTCAAAAATAAATCATATTGAAGGGAGTGGAGTCTTTAGTGGCAGCACAAGAGTGGAAATGGAACTCATTCTAGCTGCCATTTTTTCACAAAACGAGTTTTCTGCGCTATTTTCTTCTCGGCATTCTGCTATATGTCCCTGGACTTCATCCATAGGGAAAGTATTCCAAACGTGTGTTAGCAGGTGGCGTATGTGGTCCTTGTGGCAAGCTATATGCTTCTCGCTGGAAATTTTAGATTTCAAAGATGTGGCTGGCTACAGTTCTCCCAGTTAAAAACCTGATACTGTATTTCTGTAGTGATATTATCACAAATAAAACGTATCATCTCGGTGTTAATGGCAAATGGGACAGAAACTTACTATCTGCTGTTCTGTCGGAAACTGACATTTATGAGAAGGGGCAGTGTACAAAATACAGGTTGACTCTTGCGGAGAAGAAAACTGCAACCAACCACTGTTAATAATGCTATACATTTACACAAATAGCGCCGTTATTGGTTTCGAACTGACATCTTGAGACGGCTGCTCACGTTTCTGTTACCGTAAGGTGGCTTAATGTCGAACGGAATTTTCACATTCTTTAAGGTAACTTCGTAAAGAACATTAAATTCTCACTAAAAAAAGTGCGAGATATTTTGGGTGACATTGGAGAATAATATGATCACAGAACTTACGTCAAAAATATTTTTTTAATTAGTTAGAATCTAACAAATAAAACTATCCGATGCTACCCTTTTCATGGGGTAATTTCGGACATTCATTGAATTTTCACACAAAGGTCCAGATTACCCTCTAATGGGGTAATTTCGGACTGCGACTACCTTTTTTTAAAAAATACACTTACATAGAAAACATTTTTTACAGATGGTTGCAAAATATTCTACACATCTTCGGTAAACATTTAACACTTTTTTAGGAACCTTTCTCACACATATTTACAAAATATTTCATTAATAAAGACAATCTACTCATACAACAAATTAATAATAATATACAATTTGTTGTCAGTGAAAGAAAACTTATCCTTTCCTTCTCTTGAAGTCGGCAACACTCTTACAGTTTGGCCTTTGTCTACAGTATCATCGTCGGGAATGGCAGGAAAAATGAACACACATTTGCTGCCTCAATATGGACGCAGAAAACTGCCTTCCACTCCTTTTGCGCCCACTTCCGACTAACTGTCCATTTCGCTGTTCCCCCTCCCTCTCAATCATGTGTGGATAATCCAAAGAACAATAGCCTCAGCTTCCCCTGCTCTGCAGCTTTCGTTACCAGTGGCTACTGAATCAGTATTCACAAGCAATTCAGACACTGAGTCAACATTATCTCTCTTTCTTATATCGATGCGTAAAATGGGTTTTCCTGGGAAAACATCTAATTTTTCGGTTTCGTTGGACGCTTGTGTTATTTTTCATTCCATAGCATATCTCCAAAGCTCGAAGACCACGCTTCTAAAGAATTGTTTTGAGAATTATCTCCACCACGAAATTTTTTGAGGACTTTCAGTGTCAAATGGAACTAATCCCACTGCACCGAATGCACTTTTATTTGTGTTCTTCAGTTGCAGACACTTTTTTACGCGTTTCCTACAGAAGTGAGGGGAAAGCATCTGTCGATATTGGCCCAAATTTTATTCTTCTCACATTCTTCAATTAGTCGCAGCAAAATGTGACTTGAAAGGTTGCCTCCTATCATAACTTTCTCCCCCTCCATTGACTTCAGGTAAGGCAGCGCAGCAGTAACACGTAGACACATCAAACCATCCACGTTTATTGCGGTTACAGCGGGTGCCTTTGGAACCTCCTCCTTGCCAGGTGTCCCATAAATGCTCCGATTTGTAGACCACGTAATGAGTTAATAGCTTTCCATTCCCAGTGGCAGCCATCATTACTGGAATAGCCTACTCTTGGTGGGGTCTACGATCCTTTCCGGATGTTTTGTTCCCCTTCTAGCTACCACATGCTTCGTCCCAGTGTCGTCACACAGATGGATGTTTGTCGTAATTGATTACATGGCATCGATATTTTCCATTTTTTCACCAACATTGTGGAAATATGATTTCACTGCCTCATAACTCACTTCAGCACGTTTCATTTTAATGTTCTCAGATAGGCGGAAGCTTAATATGGCTGAGTGACGCTGTAAAAATGAACGCAAACACTCAATCCCTGGCATGTTACAAGAAAAGTCTTTTTCTCTTCGTCCACATTTATCAAGATATCCTTCCACTGTGTACCTAATATCATCAGAGGTAAAAGGAAAACCCCAATGGGCAGCCCTTAAAATACCATGAACAAGTGCATTCTCTTCAAAGGTACTTAACACAGAAGGCCTTCTAATCAGTAGAGGGTTTGCATTATTAAGTTTATTGTCTAACATTGAACGTGGTACATTAAATTTGTTGTACGATAGTTTTTGTGGTGTCACCGCCAGACACCACACTTGCTAGGTGGTAGCTTAAATCGGCCGCGGTCCATTTAGTACATGTCGGACCCGCGTGTCGCCACTGTGTGATCGCAGACCGAGCGCCACCACAAGGCAGGTCTCGAGATACGATAGAGCACTCGCCCCAGTTGTACGGACGATATTGCTAGCGACAATACGGACGAAGCCTTCCTCTCATTTGCCGAGAGACAGTTAGAATAGCCTTCTGCTAAGTCCATGGCTACGACCTAGCAAGGCGCCATTAGCCTTACCTAGTTTGAGAGTTATCGTATAAATGTCTCAAGAAGAACGCTGTATTCATCAAAGAATAAAAGTTAAGTATAAAGCAGCTACGTACTTTTCTTGCTACCATTCAATAGTTATCCTGTTCCAGACTTGACGCCAGTCGGCGTGTGTGTACGCGTGCCTTTCTTTCGGCTCCCTTCCCAGTGTGGCGTAGCAAGCTTGTTACGCCACAGCAGTTTTCCTGATCTTACAGCAGCAACCGCCTTTTCAAGATTTTCAGGATCATAATTACGCCTCGGAAGACCACCGAGACATTACGCCAACCTGTGTAGTTGTCTGTAAATAGTTCAGTAGACATTAGCGAAAGTCAGACGTGGAGGAACATTTAAATAAGTAAAGTACGAGTAAATTAAGCTTATTAATTTTTTCAGTGAGTATTCAATTAACTGTGGATGAAGACCAACCAACAGGCATTACACGCATCGATCAAAAATGATAGTGCATTGAGAATGGCTAGTTTCTAGCTGAAATTTAGATCTGAGAATAAAATTTCAAAAGGACAACTGATAGCTGAAATCTATTTTTTACAAGGCTATGTAACACTCGCTGCGTGCAACAGTCTCTGAATGGAGGGTAGCCTGATGAATTTTTTCTCTTCATATACAATGACGCAGGTATTCGCATAAAGACAACTACCAACAATTGTACACTGCACTGCACTGTAGAATACCGTTAGCAGAGCCTGTTCTGTTGATGGTGCGAATGGAGCTGTCTACTGCCTGTCGAATCTCTGGAACAGTTCTGAGGCGAATGCCACGGAGTGGTTCCTTCGTCTTCGGAATCAAATTACAGTCACCATCACCTGCGACCAACTTTGCGAAGGGAGCGGCAACTCTTTCTGCGTAACCCACCCACCGTTTTGCGCGGCAAGTCAGTCAGCCGCGCGGTGGGTTGTTTCACGACCATGCAGGGCAGCACGTCACATTCTTGCAAGACAGAGGAGAGATGAGCTGAGTTATCCGTTCGATAAGACATTTGTAGAGCCTCAACAACTATGTGAGATAGAACTAGGAGACAATATTCTTCTGCAATATTCTGTTCATATAATTCAGTAGACCAATTTCTCGAACAAGGCACAGTTTCTGTATGTGACAATACTCCAGTGTGTTGTGATTGACAGACGAGGAAGCCATTCTGCACATTAGTGATAGGCATTATTTGTATTAAAATTCACTTATAGACAGTCAGATCCAAGTTCTGTAGGTTAAATACCGCCTTTTGAAAGTCTTATTACGATCCCACACGTTTCGCTTTGTCCTAAAGTATTTCCAGTGATCACTATAACAATACGGTTTCTCTTCTCTTACAACTTTGCTTAAAAAACTTATAAAATTTATATGCCTGTAACTGCGGCAAAAAGAGGCCGAAAAACGAACAAGACAACAAGAGATATTCAGTTGACAGTAAGTGGCACGGTGCACATAAAAAGTAATGTGGACACTTAATGTTTGTATTAAAAAGTAGGATGGCAAAGGCTGTTCTAGATCGGAACACGTGGGTGCGTCTGTAATCGTATTTAGTACCCTTGGTTTCACATTGCTAGGAATATATTGTTACTCTGTATTCCTGTAGAGACATCAAAATAAAAGTTCGTACTACTGCTAGAATGTACAGGTAATATAGCAACGGTAATAAGAAACATTCTTATTAAAAGGTTTTGTTACACCGTGTCGCCTAGTTTCACTCGATTATTTTGTCACACCCTGTCGCCTAGTTTCACTCGATTACTGTCAGCATATTTTTTTAGCGCTTTTGTAAGATTCTTGTAAAATAATTGTGACAATGAAAGCTTTTTCCTTCGGATCGCGTCAATTCTACTGCTTCTGCATTGTGAAAGATGATTGAGCCTACACTTTAACACAGATTTCTAACAACCACGACCTCATATACATTATATATGAAATCAAACAACATTCATGTGATACACTTCTTATTTTGCTTCTGGACAAAAAGTTACCTGCGATGGTCAAGATAAGTTGGACACTTTGCATGGACAGAGTGGTAGAGAGATATTAGAAGTGTAAGGAAATTCTGAAGACAACTTCCACTCTAAGTGGAACAGCCATGGGCGTACTCCTGGGAAGAAGAAGATATTTAGCTTCCTTATATTAATAACGTGAGGCAATACTGACCTTACGACTTATCTTAGAAGAAAGATTAAGGAAAGGCAAACCTACGTTTCTAGCATTTGTAGACTTAGAGAAAGCTTTTGACAATGTTGACTGGAATACTCTCTTTCAAATTCTGAAGGTGGCAGGGGTAAAATACAGGGAGCGAAAGGCTATTTACAATTTGTACAGAAACCAGATGGCAGTTATAAGAGTCGAGGGACATGAAAGGGAAGCAGTGGTTGGGAAGGGAGTAAGACAGGGTTGTAGCCTCTCCCCGATGTTGTTCAATCTGTATATTGAGCAAGCAGTAAAGAAATCAAAAGAAAAATTCGGAGTAGGTATTAAAATTCATGGAGAAGAAATAAAAACTTTGAGGTTCGCCGATGACATTGTAATTCTGTCAGAGACAGCAAAGGACTTGGAAGAGCAGTTGAATGGAATGGACAGTGTCTTGAAAGGAGGATATAAGATGAACATCAACAAAAGCAAAACAAGGATAATGGAATGTAGTCTAATTAAGTCGGGTGATGCTGAGGGAATTAGATTAGGAAATGAGGCACTTAAAGTAGTAAAGGAGTTTTGCTATTTGGGGAGCAAAATAACTGATGATGGTCGAAGTAGAGAGGATATAAAATGTAGGCTGGCAATGGCAAGGAAAGCGTTTCTGAAGAAGAGAAATTTGTTAACATTCAGTATTGATTTAAGTGTCAGGAAGTCATTTCTGAAAGTATTTGTATGGAGTGTAGCCATGTATGGAAGTGAAACATGGACGATAAATAGTTTGGACAAGAAGAGAATAGAAGCTTTCGAAATGTGGTGCTACAGAAGAATGCTGAAGATTAGATGGGTAGATCACATAACTAATGAGGAAGTATTGAATAGGATTGGGGAGAAGAGAAGTTTGTGGCCCAACTTGACTAGAAGAAGGGATCGGTTGGTAGGACATGTTCTGAGGCATCAAGGGATCACCAATTTAGTATTGGAGGGGAGCGTGGAGGGTAAAAATCGTAGAGGGAGACCAAGAGATGAATACACTAAGCAGATTCAGAAGGATGTAGGTTGCAGTAGGTACTGGGAGATGAAAAGGCTTGCACAGGATAGAGTAGCATGGAGAGCTGCATCAAACCAGTCTCAGTACTGAAGACCACAACAACAAAAACAACAACAATATTAATAAAGATTAATTGTGCTAGATGACGATTAATTTGCCTTTAGGAAAGGTAAAGACATGAGACGCGCAATTCTGACGTTGATGTTGATAATGGAAACAAGACTAAAGAAAAATCAAGACACGTTCGTAGGATTTGTCGACCTGGAATAAGCGTCCGACAATGTCGAATGGTGCAAGATGTTCGAAATTCTGAGAAAAAACAGGGGTAAGCTATAGTGGGGGGGGGGGGGGGGGGGAGGGTAATATACACACATCAAAAAAAGTTTTTCATCACTTCGGTTCCGAGTGTTCTACAACCTGTACAGAAAACTGGAATAGAGATCAACATAAACATCAATTCCGCCCTTTTTATTGCTCACGAAAACCACACATTGCATGTTGTACCACCGTACAGAGTGACATTCAGAGGTGATGGTCCAGCTTGCTGTACACACTGGTACGTCAAATATCCAATAGCCGGTTCTCTTGCATTGATGCATGCCTTTATTCGTCATGGCATACTATCCATGAGTTCATCAAGGCACTCTTGGTCCAGATTGTACCACTCCTCAAAGGCGACTCGGCGTAGATCCCTGGTTGTCCATAAACAGCCATTTTTAAACTATCCCGGGCATGTTCGATAGGGTTTATTGTCTGGAGAACATGCTGGCTATTCTAGTCGAGCGATGTCGTTATTCTGAAGGAAGTCATTCACAAGATGTGCACGATGGGGGCGCGAACTGTCGTCCATGAACACGAATGCCTCACAAATATGCCGCCGATACGGTTGCACCATCGGTCGCAGGATGGCATTCACGTACTGCACAGCCGTTACGACGCCTGCCGTGACCACCAGCGGCGTACGTCGGCCCCACATAATCCCACCCCAAAACAGTAGGGAACCTCCACCTTGCTGCACTCGCTGGACAGTGTGTCTAAGGCGTTCAGCCTGACCGGGTTGCCTCCAAACACGTCTCCGACTATTGTCTGGTTGAAGGCATAAGCGAAACTCGTCGGTGAAGAGAACGTGATGCCAATCCTGAGCGGTCCATTCGGCATGTTGTTTGGCCCATCTGTACCGCGCTGCATGGTGTCGTGGTTGTAAAAATGGACCACGCCTTCGACGTCGATAGTGAAGTTACGTATCGTGCAGCCTACTGCGCACAGTTTGAGTCGTAACACGACGTCCTGTGGCTGCACGAAAAGCATTATTCAACATGGTGGCGTTGCTGTCAGGGTTCCTCCGAGTCATAATCCGTAGGTAGCGGTCATCCACTGCAGTAGTAGCTCTAGGGCGGCCTGAGCGAGGCATGTCATCGACAGTTCCTGTCTCTCTGAATCTCCCCCGAACAACATCCATTTAGTTCACTCCGAGACTCCTGGACACTTCCCTTGTTAAGAGCCCTTCCTGGCACAAAGTATCAATGCGGACGCAATCGAACCGCGGTATCGACCGTCTAGGCATGGTTGAACTACAGACAACACGAACGGTGGATGAAGGTTTGTCGGGTCTCCAGCCGGGTGGTACCGTTGATATCAACGCGAAGACTGACTTTGCCAGAAGATGGGTTGTGGGTAGTATGAGACTTCCCGAGACGTCGCGAGATATCAACGCTACCACCCGGCTGGAGACCCGACAAACCTTCAATAGTTCACGCCGGGAAAGCTCACAGCCACGAACACGAACTGTGTACCCCCTTCCTGGTGGAATCAGTGGGACTGGTCGGTTGTCGGACCCCCTGCGTCTAATAGGCGCTGCTCACGCATGGTTGTTCACATCTTTGGGCGGGTTTAGTGACATCTCTGAACAGTCAAAGGGACTGTGTCTGTGATACAGTATCCACAGTCAAAGTCTGTCTTTAGGAGTTCCGGGAACCGGGGTGATGCAAAACTTTTTTTGATGTGTGTACAATATGTACAGGAGCCAAGAAGGAATAATAAGAGTGGACGAGGTGCTCGGATTAAAAAGGGATACAGTGTTTCGCCCCTACTGTTCAATCTGTATTATTGAAATCCTTTCACACTGTATTTTAATTCCACTCTTGAATTTTTCGTTTATTTCTATCATTGCTATACTGAGTGAAAGTGAAGAAGAATTACATGATCTGATGAATGGAATGAATAGTCTAACGGCTACAGAATACAGATTGAGAGTAAATCGAAGAAAGACAAAAGTAATGAGAAGTTACAGGAATGATAATAGCGAGAAACTTGACGTTAGGATTGATGGTCGTGAAGTAGATGGAGTTAAGGAATTCGCCACCTAGGCAGCGAAGTAACGAATGACGAACGGAGGACAAAGGACATCAGAAGCAGACTAACACTGGCAAAAAAGCCATTACAGGCCAAGAGAAGTCTTGTAGTTTCATAGTCTTTAATTTGAGGAAGAAATTTCTGATAAGGTACGTTTGGAGCACGTCAATATACTTGGGAAAACTGGAGCGTAAGAGAATCGAAGCATTTCAGATGTGGTGCTACAGATGAACGTTGAATATTAGGTTGAGTGATAACGTAAGGAATGAGGAGGTTCTGTGCAGA
Organism: Schistocerca serialis cubense; assembly: GCF_023864345.2. Lineage (NCBI taxonomy): Eukaryota > Metazoa > Arthropoda > Insecta > Orthoptera > Acrididae > Schistocerca > Schistocerca serialis. The sequence continues at coordinate 168,632,139 of NC_064649.1, forward strand.
GTCGGAGAGGAAAGGAATATGTGAAACACCCTGACAAGGGAACCTCCCCATCGCACCCCCCTCAGATTTAGTTATAAGTTGGCACAGTGGACAGGCCTTGAAAAACTGAACACAGATCAGTCAAGAAACAGGAAGAAGTTGTGTGGAACTATGAAAAAAAATTAGTAAAATATACAAACTGAGTAGTCCAAGCGCAAGATAGGCAACATCAAGGACAATGGGAGTCAAGGAGAGCCGTGATCCCGTGGTTAGCGTGAGTAGCTGCGGAACTGGAGGTCCTTGGTTCAAGTCTTCCCTCGACTGAAAATTTTACTTTCTTTATTTTCGCAAAGTTATGATCTGTCCGTTCGTTCATTGACGTCTCTGTTCACTGTAATAAGTTTAGTGTCTGTGTTTTGCGACCGCACCGCGAAACCGTGCGATTAGTAGACAAAAGGACGTGCCTCTCCAATGGGAACCGAAAACATTTGATCGCAAGGTCATAGGTCAACCGATTCCTCCAGAGGGAAACACGTCCGATACATTCTATACGACATTGGTGACGGCATGTGCGTCACATGACAGGAATATGTTGTCGACCCACCTAAGTTGAACACTTTAGCGAATGGGTAAAAAGATTCTTCTACCTTGCCCGATTTAGGTTTTCTTCTGGATGTGATAATCACTCCCAAAAAAAGTGATGAAAACATAAGAGTTTGTCACATAAACTGAAAACAAAAAATTAAACTTTTACTCGAGGGAAGACTTGAACCTAGGACCTCTCGTTCCGTAGCTGCTCTCGTTAACCACGGGACCACGGCGCTCCTTGTCTCCGTTGATGTAGCCTGTCTTCCCATGGACTACTCAGTTTGTATATTTTGCTTATTTTTTTCATAGTTCCACACAACTTCTTCCTGTTTTCTCGATTGATCTGTGTTCAGTTTTTTATTCACTGTGCCAACTTATAACTAAATGTGAGGGGGGTGCGATGGAGAGGTTGCCTTGTGAGAAGGAGAAGGGACAGGATGTTAGGACATTTGTTAAAACGTCAGTGAATGACTTCCATGGTACCAAAGGGAGGTGCAGAGCGCAAAAACCGTAGAGGATGACAGAGACGGGAATACATCCAGCAAATAGTTGGGGATGTAGGTTGCAAGTGCTACTCTGAGATGAAGAGGTTAGCAGCGGAGAGGAATTCGTGGCGGACCGTATCAAACAAGTCAGCAGAAGACTGACGACTGAAAAAAAAGAAAGAAAGAGAGAAACAACTACAGACGAAGATGTATGGATTGAGTCTTGAGTAATGTAAGTTTTCTGGTTGACCGCCTAGCCATGAGCGCCAGTGCGTAAGCCTTCCGGAATGTTTGTCAACACGGCAGTTGGGGTCACCTTGAGCACATGATAACGCAGTCACTAATCGATGTCGTGAAGGCGCGTGAGGTAATTAATTGCCGGTGTTGGAGAGCGCATTACCAGCCGTCTCGAGCACCGCTCTTGAGGCTGCGACGAGTTATCGCGTGTGAGAGGCGCTGCTACCCTCCTCACGGCGACGGCCCTCTCATAGATATCGATCACCCTCTGGTATCGAGGCGTGCTGCTGGTCGCAATGACGCGAGCGGCGGCGATAAACTCGCAAAGTCACCGTCTCGATGCCGCGGAGCTTCCCACAGACTCTCCAAATCTTTCATTTAGATTAGGTCTACGTCAGTTGTACTCCGAGCACCCCAAGCAGTGCGATCGGGAGGATGGCGAAAGGAGTAAAAGATGTACAAGCAGTTAGGTAGTTTGTCTCACGCTCCAAGGAGCATCTGCACGATAAACCGTAATGTTATGGAACGAGTCCCTTTCTCTTTGCATCAAAAATTTATTTTGTAAATATGGCGTCTTGCTGACCATTTAAAAATGTTTCTTTTTAAGTATACACCTGAGACTAATTCCTTCCCTGCACGGTTTACACAGTACAACAATAGAAATTCTTCGACGGAACGGGACGAGTTGTCAAAAAGAAACTTTTTGAGTTTCATTTCACACTTTGTATCACTGGGTACTTGATCAAAATTTTTTGTTGGAGTGTTGTGCGCCCTTTTTTGTGCTAAAGATAACCTTACTGTGGAATAATGAATTTCATTTTCTCTTCTGGTATCGATCTGTGCCCCAGAATGTGTTCCAAGAGGTCCGTGCGAAATGCAGTTTTTCAGGGGCTCATATCCCTAGTTGTACTGATCACAGAGATAAGAGACCAAGTGTTTTGGATAGTCCTTCGCCTAGCGGCCGTTTCTATACATATCGGAAGAATGGGCATATTGGAGCTGTCCTACAATACAGGGTCCAAACTTAAACATTAAACATTTTCTCCAGCTATCCAGCTGTTGTATACATGGAAGAACACTGGAGATACTAGAAGGTTTCAGATAGATTATATAACGGTAAGACAGAGATTTAGGAAGCACGCACTGCGTGCTGGGATGTCGCTCTGTGTGTCGCAGGTTAGTGCTGTACTCAGACGGGAATGATTTAGTACACGAATGGCCGAGTACTTTTATGCTCCAGACTATGTTCATTTAGCGCCTGAGGCACGCACTCTAAACACTTCTGTAGCAGCAAATGAGGAAAGGCTTCTGTCCTTCCACTATCGTACTGCATTGTCAGCTGTTGCTATACCACACCCAGCTGGCTCCACTTCACAGCACCAGTCGGCCGTGTATTGCTTTGCAACAGATAACACTCTCTCCTACCACAGCTGGCTCTGTTGCAACTCACTTCCTCTAAGGCACAGCTTAGGACTGAATATGATCTCCCCCCTCTTTTCTAATTCCGTCTGTTGTGTCTCAAACCTCATTCCGCCTGCTTTACCAAAAATTTTCTTATGCATACTGGAGCTGTTTTGGGCCGAAAGAGAGTTTCAGAGAGACAGGAAGTGTGGAAGAGAGAGGACTGGATCGTTGGTTGAGTTGGGATAGGCGGCCAAACAGCGAGGTCATCGGTCCCATCAGATTAGGGAAGGATGGGGAAGGAAATCGGCCGTGCTATAAAGGCACATTTGCATGCCGAGCGTGAGTTTCCTCGGAAACGCGAGATATTAATTAAATAAATAATCAGTGACAAATAAATAAAGCCTATGGCACACAACTGCAGCGCTGTGTCGCTGATAAAACAAAAGTACATTTTCGTTAGTCGTATGTTTGATTAAAAAAAAAAAGGAAGAGCTCTCGTTGAAGTGGTGCGAGAAGCACGTATTTTAGTTTATTGTCTGGCACACCGCCATATTTCATGATATAGAAAATTGCAACCATACTAGGCACTCGATTCTGTAAAGAATTTATATTTATAAAAGTAAGTAGGATTATGAACTGTAGGCTTATTCATTGAATATATCTGATTTAACTAACTGTGTAATTTTTTGTTTAGTAGACAATCACCTCTGTACGACGTTTTGGCATGGCTGGCAAATTATTGTAATATTGAGATTTAGATTATGAGTCCGCACCTACCGCAGCAGTCTTTGGAAACGATTTAATTACGAAGTCCGATTATTTCAGTTTTATTTCACGGTCAACTACGAGTAACATTGCCTTTACGAAAAAGCCATTGTCAAGCGTCTGATACCGAATAATCAAAACCTGACGACTCATAGGAGAGCCAATCAGACAGATAATAATTAATTAATATAATATTTTATTTTATTTTATTTTATTTATTTTATATTGGCGACTGCGTGTCGGACTTGTTATTTTGTCATTTGTTACATTGTTCTCTTTGTTTCATATGAAAAATCAACCTTCTGGTCCTGGACTTGACTATATGAAAAAAAAAAAATCAGAAGATATTTGCCAATTATAAAATTTTGCGGGAAGACGCAAAGAAGCTTCCAGCAAAATAAGGTAAGACGCAGCATCTTTGCATTAGCAGGCTTGACCAGACGTATAATTCAGTGTATTAGCTTTTCAGTAAAATTCTGTAGTGTTTCTTTTCCGTATAACAGTTTCAGTGATAAATTCCATTCTCAGTACTTTTCCTTAAACAATAACTTCTGCAACAATACCAATACACGAGTGTACAATATGGCCGACTTCTGTACGATACGTTGTAACATGGACAGCAGCCATTACCAATAATCTCAAATTCAGTTTATATTTTTAAATTAACAGACAGCCATTGTTGCTACGACCGATTCATGCTCAACTGCATTTTATTTTAAAACCAGTGTCAAACATTAATTTCTTGAAATATATAGCACGTGTGGCATGGTAATAACTAGAAAACAATACGCAAAAATGGAACAGCAAAGACGTACTATTCAGACGCAATCCGACTCGGACGAGAGACAAATGTTAGAAAATGACTTTACGACAGCAACCGGTAGTGACGATACATCAAATATTGACGCAAGTGTCAACGGAAATTTTGACAATAGGCCGTCCACCACAAAAATTTCAAAGTCTCAGTCAGAGCCCATGTTAATACATGACGTCACGTCTAATGACGCGGCGGGGGCAGAGACCTTGCAAACAGTAAACATTGCCAACATGTTACAAATGCTAATGAAACAAAACGCAGAAAATATGGCAACCTTAAGGATGCAGAACGCGGAAAACATGGCAACCTTAAAGACACAAAATGAACAGTTAAAGACACAAAATGACGAAATTAAATCTGATCTCATAGCAATCAAGGCATGTAATGACACTTTATGTAAGCGTGTGAAACTTATAGACGCCACACTGACAAAACAGATGACTGAACTCAGTACGAAATTTTCCAAGCTTAATACGAGACAAGAAAAGACTACAAATGACGTAGCACTTTTACAGAAACAATTAAAAAACCTTAATGTCACGTGTGAAGCTCTTACTGAACAAATTCAAACATATCCTTCAGTACACGACAACCTTGAAAAACGAATTACTGACGTGCAGAATAAATTTGACGATGTTGAACAACACCTGACTGACATCTTACAATCTGATGCCACAGCTCATTTTCAAAATATTAATAAAGAGTTTCATGATTGGGTAGAGAACAAAGACAAACATTTTGATAGATGCATACGTGAAAATTTACCAACAATTGTGCACGACTCCGTAGCGGAATACATCACTAATAACAAACAGCTGATTAGTGACGCAGTACAATCCGTCACTGCACCCATGAGACAATTCACCGATCAACCACAGTCTGAATGTAACGAAAATATCAGTCAAAATGTACAGTTCAGAAACCAATATACATTCGAGTATGACGCACACATACCGCACACCACAAACACACAAGAACAAAACACACCACGACTACAACACATACCACGACGTGCAACCACAAACACAAGCTATTATCATGGTAAACCACAGCAACATTATCGTAATTACTCGCCAGCTGAGCATTGCAGTAATTACAGTGGAACAAATCCATATCATAATGCAAAGGAAGAAGAAAGCTTAATAAAACACAGGCAATTTCAGGCTTTTATCCCAGAGAAACGAACCATTCATCCGGTGATTTTTCTTAAATCTTTTAGTAACGCATTTCCACGCACTTGGAGTGACCGGAAAAAGATTTCATATATTGTCGGTTACATCCAAGGCGATGCAGCTGTCTGGGCATACAGTCAAGCTGACGTATGTACCACGTACAGTGAGTTTGAGCGTGCCTTTCTGAACAAATTCTGGTCGCAATCCGTCCAGGAGCGACTCAGGAGACAAATTTTAGAACCTGAAACTTTTAACAGTAAAAATGGTAACTTACGCAGATATTTTGAAAAATACTTGAACATGGGACATTTTTTAGACGAACCAGTCGCAACACGTGATATACTCCGAGCGTTGAAGGCCAAATTGCCTTTCAACATTAAGGAAAAACTTCTACATATCCCGGATGACGATTCAGATTATTTTTTAACAGCTTTAGATTCGGTTGACATGTTACTTGAAGATCAGCGCTTCGCGCGGCAAAACAGCAGCCACAATGTTTACACTAGTGGTATGCAAAACATGCAGGCTTGCCAACACAATTCTGGCGCGCCCACAGTTGGATACGCGGTACAACAAAAACAGCAAACTCACATGCCGTCTCAGTACGGAAATCAAAATCAACACGCGTATTCCAATACGAACAATAGTTACAACAGTAATAACATTTCATGCGGCAATCCATACAAAAGGCACCGCGGTAATAACTGCAACGGTAACAACGGATACAAAGGTAATAACAAAAACACAAACAGAAATAGAAATAATAATAACTACGAGCCAAGACAGCATCAAGGTTGGACTCGTAACGATCAGTACTTTCATTCAAACTCTGCTTTACCACAGCAGCCACCAGGTCAAAATTGGAGCATACCTTACGACCGACAGGTAAGTTATAATGCGCAACAGCAACAACAACCGCAAAAGTTTGGAGATCGTAATAGGCAATATCCGAATGTGAATATAATAGAAATGACACCTGATGCACAACCTCAATCTGTGTCAGTACCTAGTACAAATGATAATCCAACAAACTAGAAACAGTCACTACTTTGCCCCAGGTCGTGGCTGAAGAATCCTTGGGGGGCGGCTTCAATGTTAATCAGTTATTTGACACCACACTTGAACAACAGAATAATGATATGCCGAGTAATTCTAAACAAAAACTACCTGTTTTATTTATAAGATACAACCACAATAACAATATATCAGATGAACTTTTACAAGACAGTACACAATGTCGTTTAAACACAAATGAAATTGTTTTAGCATCCACTACTGGTGTAGTAGGTGGGATTCCAACTACTATTATCCTAGATACAGGTGCAGCTGTGAGCGTTTTATCTTTTAATTTTTATAAAAAGATGTGTGAATTGGAACCTGTGCCTGAGTTTCCTGCCCAAAACTGTAAAATAACTACTGCACTAGGTAATAAGTCATGTAGGGTTACGAAGCAAGTTTTTGTAAACGTTAAAATAGGTAATGGAACCGTACAATGGCCATTCCTGGTTGTACAAAACCTTGTGACAAATTGCATATTAGGAATAGATATTATGAGCGAGAAGGACTGCATTATAGACTTCTCCAAAGGTAAATGTATTTTAAATGATAAAGGCAGTGTAATTATTATTGATTTGGACAGGAGAACTCTAAAGCATGACAAACACTGTACAGGGTACAAGGTACAGTTAGTACTTGACAAAGACATTCAAGACATGCAAACACACTCATCTGACAGAGAGCTAATGGACTTGAAAACATTGCTTGATCATAAGATAAGTGAAGCTACAGCTCTCAGTGTACATGAACGTATAAAACTACAGGAAGTGTTATCCAAATATTTACAAGTTTTTACCAAACGATTAGGTGTTATCAACACGTATGTGTACAAGATTGAAGTTAAGCCTCACAAGATCTTCTACCATAAGACATATAACGTACCGTTATCTCAACGACCTGCTGTGTGGCAAGAACTAAAACAAATTACAACACAGATAATAAGTAGTATAGAAATTTTCGTTTCAGCGTTCCAGAGTCGCAGTTGAAGACAGAAGAACTTTTCTTTCAACGCCGCGGTTCCACCGAGAAGACTGAATATTAAAGTAAAATTTATGATTACGTAGCAGTGAATGATATATAAATTTTTCACGGAACATTTGTGACTGTAGGTACCACTGACTTGCTATGACACCTGACGAACCGACAGACGTCATCTGTGAAGCGATCTTTTACTTTGAGAAATAGATTAGACGCACATCTCTCAACACGAAAAGCATCTATCAGTAGTCAAGGCCACACAGACACTCTACACACACGCACGAAACGCGAGGAATCGAACATTTTCTCTCTCTTACTATTTTGAATATTTATTGAGTAGCGAAAACGCCTGGTCTTGCCTACTGATGTAATGAATGTTGTGTCTAACCTATCTTAATTTCAGATGACATCACAAAAAACATCGATAATATCCCAGCAAAACCGCTAAAGAGGATGTAAATATCTGCAATTCATGTAATCAAATATGACACAATGTAATAACCTATAGCTATGTAATGATGATGTAAACATGTTTATGTGCAACTGTATTATGTTTATGCTAAGAAAATATGTGACGTGTGTATGTATTATTACTTATGTTTTTTTTAAACTGATGTATAATGTAACTGTTACTGTGTGAAAATTTGAACGATAACGAGTGCCAAAATGTGAAAAACTTTTTTTTAAAAAAAAAAAAAAATTGCGTAGTGAACCACTATTCACGGACATTAACGTACATTACTAAGTCTGCAACTACGCAGAAACCTATGTGAAAGAAACTGTTAATGACATTCATGATGCATCGTACCTTTGTTAACGCGATGAACGATTTCTTCGATGAGTAACCACGAACATTTAGGTGAGCTATATTTAAAAAAAAAAAAACTGAATATGTGAAGTGCATAATTCGTGCATCGTCTAGCGACATTACTACAGTACCCAACTTCAAGATGTTAACTGGATTAAATGGACACAAAGTGCCTGTCCAGAAAACAACACGACGGGTGGAAGAATTTTGGTTGGAACTTCAGGGAATGAAATGTTCTCGAAATGTGACGGACACGCTTACCTGGACTGTCCAAGGATCGACGCCAGCTATGTGCCGTCCGAGGTTCTGCAACCAAGCTTCCACGGAATATCGAAAACGAACTGCATATGGACTAATTACTCGACGGGTCACGTCTGATCTGTAATAAACAATGCTTTTTGTCACAACGAACTGCATCACAACGACTATAATGGAAATAGGAAATGGACATGCTTATGTATCAATCACGTTGTTATACAACGATGTTACTGTGATCAAAAAAACTTTACCACGACGATACTAACCTGTAAAAAATTATTGTGCAGCAGATGAATATGAACTGTGATAACGACACCATGTGTATAGGTCAACGCACCTGAAAAATACGGACATTTTTCTTTGAAGCATTTCATTGCAATGCTATGTAACTAAGAACATTCAACAATCTAAAGTTGTATTGTATTATAACAAATATTGTAATTTTAAAACTAAGTTACCTGTCATAGAATGTAGTCTTCATATGTAATCTTGGTGGAATATTTTCTTTGTGCAACGACTAAGAAATGCGCGCGCACACGAATAATATGAACTGCAATACTGTGCCGCGTGATCTAAATTTACGAAATAACGGCAGTGCCGTAGTTACACAGACGCTTCTGCGCATGCGCGCACTCTGTTTTGCCAACATAAGAACTTTTTCGGCGCACGCGCGTCATTCAAATTTTGTGTATAATATACAGTATAATGTAAGTCATGTAAATAGTTGTAGATAACTTAGATTTTCTTGTGCCTTTAGGTGAATTGCTCGCCTGCAGGTGTGTCCTTTCGCCTCGCAATTCAGGGGGCAATATAAAGGCACATTTGCATGCCGAGCGTGAGTTTCCTCGGAAACGCGAGATATTAATTAAATAAATAATCAGTGACAAATAAATAAAGCCTATGGCACACAACTGCAGCGCTGTGTCGCTGATAAAACAAAAGTACATTTTCGTTAGTCGTATGTTTGATTAAAAAAAAAAGGAAGAGCTCTCGTTGAAGTGGTGCGAGAAGCACGTATTTTAGTTTATTGTCTGGCACACCGCCATATTTCATGATATAGAAAATTGCAACCATACTAGGCACTCGATTCTGTAAAGAATTTATATTTATAAAAGTAAGTAGGATTATGAACTGTAGGCTTATTCATTGAATATATCTGATTTAACTAACTGTGTAATTTTTTGTTTAGTAGACAATCACCTCTGTACGACGTTTTGGCATGGCTGGCAAATTATTGTAATATTGAGATTTAGATTATGAGTCCGCACCTACCGCAGCAGTCTTTGGAAACGATTTAATTACGAAGTCCGATTATTTCAGTTTTATTTCACGGTCAACTACGAGTAACATTGCCTTTACGAAAAAGCCATTGTCAAGCGTCTGATACCGAATAATCAAAACCTGACGACTCATAGGAGAGCCAATCAGACAGATAAAAATAATTAATATTTTATTTTATTTTATTTTATTTATTTTATAGTGCCCTTTCAAAGGAATCATCCCAGCATTTGCCTGAAGCGACTTAGGGTAGTCACGTAAAACCTAAATCAGGATGATTGGACGAGTCCAGTGTGCTAACCACCGCGTCACCTCGTCTAAGAGAAAGGAGACAGTGGCAGTGCGAGAGAAAGAGGAAGGAGAGAGGGAAATGGCAGTTAATGAGGAAGATCGATGGATGAAGACAAGGGCAGTGGGAATCGAGAAGAGAGTAGATCGTGATGGTCAGTGAGAGAAGTGGCAATAAAAGAGAAAGAGAGACAGATGGAAGAAGTGATAACAAATAAGTGAGAGGGCGGTGAACATGAAAATGAGAGATGAGTGGAGACTCTACATGGGCTTGGGGAGTCTTGACTGTCCCAGACGCGTAGGTATTGGAGAGGACGCATTTTAGACCTTAATTTGAAACATGTGGGTAGAGGGGAAAAATAATTTGTACTCAGGATTTTGGCTGTCAAGGTATAGTGGAGACAGTGGCAGTGAGAAGGAAAGACAAGAGCAGACAGTGTAAGTGAGACAGGATGGTAGTGGCATATACTGTACATTAATAGCAGAAAAAGGAGACAGCGTGAGAGACTTATATAGTGGCAGCGAGAGGGATGTGCTGAGTGTGGAGGTCCGGAGGCCTGAGAGACTAGGTAAAAGGATTCAGAACGTTCTGCGTTGAAAGTGCGTGAATATGTTCACGTGCCAAAATTTTTGGTGAGGAAGGTGGGTTGAGGACTGAGGATGCTGATTCGCCTACTTTAGTGTCAGAGTCCTTCAGAGTGGAACATGTTCGTTTTTATTGTGCACCAGCGAGAGCATTCTTCCCTAGCACCATTTTTATAATTATGTACATCATTGTTCCTTCTGAACTGCATGAGGGAACAAAAGCGTTATGAGACAACAGTCAGAATGCCCAACTGCTGAAACACATATCTACGAGATGATCGTGCTCAGCGTCACATATTCTTCATACAGCACATTTTTAACCAATGAAGACTCAGAACACTAATCCACATCTCACTGTTCAATGAAAATATGGAAAATATATTAACTTACTGATTTACCTGTCGCCAAGATTTGCATTAATTCTAAGTGTAAATGTGGCTGAACTAAGTTGTTCTGATAGTTCCAAAATGTGTTTCTTCCAGATTAAATTCTCATCAATACTGATACCCAAAAATTACGAAGTTTCTAGCTTATTTATTTTCTCCTCACCATATGTTACACTGCATTTAGTGTCGTACCTCTAGATGTGCAGAACTGAGTATATTCTGTCTTTATCAAGTTGAGAATGAGACCATTCACCGAAATGATACATTTAAGAGCACTGTTTACCATTTGTTCTGTTGCTACATGTATGCTTGGATTGATTACATTACTAGTGTCATTCGCAAAAAGAACTAATTCTGCTTGTTGTATAGTAGAGGGACGATTGTTTACATATATGAGGAACAACAGTGGACCTAAGATTGGGCCTTGAGGAACCGCTTGTGTTATTTCTCCCCAGTCGGAATAATGTCCACAGACTACATTTGTTGAATTCCTAAGTGCAACTTTCTGCATTCTTCTGGTTAGATATGACATTATCCAGTGGTTGCCTATACCATCAGTCGCATGAAATCTCAGTTTATCTAGGAGAATATTGTGACAAACGCCTTACATAGGTGGCAGTAAATAACAATCGGTGCTGTTTTGTTATTTATTGCTTGTAAAATGTGCTGAGTGAATGTATACATCGCTTTCTCAGTAGAACCACTCTTTTGAAATTCAAATTGTGAATGACTGAGGATATTATTGTTGTTCGAGTGGGATTTTACACCAGTGTGCAACACCGTTTCAAAAATTTTGGATAGCGATATCAGTATGAAACAGGTCGATAGTTATAGACATCTATCCTTTCAATTTTCTGATAGAGGGGTTTAACAATGGCGTATTTCAGTCACTCTGGAAAAATGCCCCGACTTAGTGGTGCTTGACTTATTTCAGGTAAGACAGGGGTTATTAAAAAGGAGTAAGTGCTTAGATCTCTATTGGAAACACCATCATATCCAGATGCAGTTTTATGTTCGAAAAAACTATATAGTATTCTTAATTTCAGAAGAAGAAAATTATGATATATTCATATGACTGAATTATATCGAGATTTAATTTTTCAATATACTACTGCAAGTTTTCTGTTGAAACGTTTGTTGTTGTATTTTCTGGTATATTTTCTACTGTTTTTAATCAGAGTGTAGTACAGTGAAATGACTTAACATTACTGAATTAATTTGCGAATTATAATTATAAAATTGCCTAACATATTAAATTTAAGAGCTTCTATGAAGATAATGTTCACTGGTGTATCATGAGTTGCCAAACAGAAAGTTCTTTTACTCAGTCTCTAGTTCATTACGTTGTCCGCGTGACATTTAAGATGCACTGGTAGGTCGCTGAATGTGTGTGTAGGCATGTATTTGTTTCCGTCCCTTACTAATGCTGACCCCTTCCACGAAGTTTTTCCAGAGCTTGTTTTTTAGTATTATATTTCTGCTCATAACTGTTTTCTGGAAAAAAGGATTGGTAGTGGTGAAGGATACTAAGACCAGGTTCTCACTCAAAGTGGTCGAAAGTTCCACTTTTTAATTGCATTTTTGAGGTGTTCATGTGTCTAGTATTTCGGGACGAAAAGGTTTTTCAACCTGTGCGTTACCAAAGTAAGTGCAGGCCGTTGTTCCAGGCAGTGCTGTGGCCACCGTGGGCGCGCGGCTCGGGCAGGAAACGTGTCGCGTCGTGACGCGCGCTCGCTGGGTGAGTGATTCATGTTGCAGTGTGCGCGCGGACGTATTCGCCGAAAAAGCCGACGAGCAACGTGTGCGGGCTGCCGAATGTAGCGCATCCAGCTCAGCCAGATCGGCTATTGTCGCCAAAAAGCGAGAGGGAATTGATAACTGGGAATAATTCGAGTTAGAAGTTCAAAAATGGCTCTGAGCACTATGAGACTTAGCTGCTGCGGTCTTCAGTCCCCTAGAACTTAGAACTACTTAAACCTAACTAACCTAAGGACATCACACACATCTACACCCGAGGCAGGATTCGAACCTGCGACCGTAGCGGTCGCGCGGTTCCAGACTGTAGCGCCTAGAACCGCTCGGTCACAGCGGCCGGCTCGAGTTAGAGGAAGGGTTAATACACGGTCCTCGAATTGCAGACTAAACATGAGCAACGAAAACAATTTTTGGTCAAATTCTGGTAAAAATTGATCGAAAAATAATTCTTGGTCCGCCATATTGAATTTAAGTGCGCGTCGTTTATGTTGGCGGCCGAGTTTAGGTTCGTTCTGCGCATCTGACATCACAAAACACAGTCAGCCAATGAACAGAGAACGACGTTACCAGATCTCGACTGCAGAGCAGAGCACGGACGAGTGTCTTCAGTTTTAGAAACGTTCAGTCATAAATAAAGTACGGTAATAGAACAAAAACAATGTCTTGATAGCAGACTTTCTTTAATAGAAAGTTTGGAAAAAGCATTCTTTATACCAATTGCTTCATATTCTATTAATTAATTAAACCAAACAAGCAATAAAGACTCCTAATTCAGGCGATAGCAAGGAAAGGTGTTTGTATCAATCTCACGAACCGCTTTTTCGCAATAAAGAACAGCGGTAATTGTTTATTTCCTATTGTAGTTCGACGAAGTGTGAGTAATTCATAGTCATACCAACAGTGGTTGTCAGTATTTCGCGTGACGTATTGTTAAAGTCCTCATGGAGTTACATCGTAGGCCGAGCTGCGTTAGCGTAACGGTGAAGGCGTTGGATAAGTAAGCGAATGGTGAAGAGTTCGTGCGGTGCTTGATACTTTCTATACTTAAAAACAATATCGGAACCATCGACCTTGCCGTTGGTGGGGAGGCTTGCGTGCCTCATCGATACAGATAGCCGTACCGTAGGTGCAACCACAACGGAGGGGTATCTGTTGAGAGGCCAGACAAACGTGTGGTTCCTGAAGAGGGGCAGCAGCCTTTTCAGTAGTTGCAGGGGCAACAGTCTGGATGATTGACTGATCTGGCCTTGTAACAATAACCAAAACGGCCTTGCTGTGCTGGTACTGCGAACGGCTGAAAGCAAGGGGAAACTACAGCCGTAATTTTTCCCGAGGACATGCAGCTTTACTGTATGATTAAATGATGATGGTGTCCTCTTGGGTAAAATGTTCCGGAGGTAAAATAGTCCCCCATTCGGATCTCCGGGTGGGGACTACTCAAGAGGACGTCGTTATCAGGAGAAAGAAAACTGGCGTTCTACGGATCGGAGCGTGGAATGTCAGATCCCTTAATCGTGCAGGTAGGTTAGAAAATTTAAAAAGGGAAATGGATAGGTTGAAGTTAGATATAGTGGGAATTAGTGAAGTTCGGTGGCAGGAGGAACAAGACTTCTGGTCAGGTGAATATAGCGTTATAAACACAAAATCAAATAGGGGTAATGCAGGAGTAGGTTTAATAATGAATAGGAAAATAGGAATGCGGGTTAGCTACTACAAACAGCATAGTGAACGCATTATTGTGGCCAAGATAGACACAAAGCCCATGCCTACTACAGTAGTACAGGTTTATATGCCAACTAGCTCTGCAGATGATGAAGAAATAGATGAAATGTATGACGAGATAAAAGAAATTATTCAGGTAGTGAAGGGAGACGAAAATTTAATAGTAGGCGAATATGGATTGGGGGGAAGAAATGAAAGAGGAAGCCGCCTTGTAGAATTTTGCACAGAGCATAACTTAATCATAGCTAACACTTGGTTCAAGAATCAGAAAAGAAAGTTGTATACCTGGAAAAATCCTGGAGATACTAAAAGGTATCAGATAGATTATATAATGGTAAGACAGAGATTTAGGAACCAGGTTTTAAATTGTAAGACATTTCCAGGGGCGGATGTGGATTCTGACCACAATATATTGGTTATGAACTGCAGATTGAAACTGAAGAAACTGCAAAAAGGTGGGAATTTAAGGAGATGGGACCTGGATAAACTGAAAGAACCAGAGGTTCTAGAAAGTTTCAGGGAGAGCATAAGCGAACAATTGACAGGAATGGGGGAAAGAATTACAGTAGAAGAAGAATGGGTAGCTCTGAGGGATGAAGTAGTGAAGGCAGCAGACGATCAAGTAGGTAAAAAGACGAGGGCTAATAGAAATCCTTGGGTAACAGAAGAAATATTGAATTTAATTGATGAAAGGAGAAAATATAAAAATGCAGTAAATGAAGCAGGCAAAAAGGAATACAAACGTCTCACATATGAGATCGACAGGAAGTGCAAAATGGCTAAGCAGGGATGGCTAGAGGACAAATGTAAGGATGTAGAGGCTTGTCTCACTAGGGGTAAGATAGATACTGCCTACAGGAAAATTAAAGAGACCTTTGGAGAGAAGAGAACCACTTGCATGAATATCAAGAGCTCAGATGGCAACCCAGTTCTAAGCAAAGAAGGGAAGGTAGAAAGGTGGAAGGAGTATATAGAGGGTTTATACAAGGGCGATGTACATGAGGACAATATTATGGAAATGGAAGAGGATGCAGATGAAGACGAAATGGGAGATAAGATACTGCGTGAAGAGTTTGACAGAGCACTGAAAGACCTGAGTCGAAACAAGGCCCCGGGAGTAGAAAACATTCCATTAGAACTACTGATGGCCTTGGGAGAGCCAGTCATGACAAAACTCTACCATCTGGTGAGCAAGATGTATGAGACAGGCGAAATACCCTCAGACTTCAAGAAGAATATAATAATTCCAATCCCAAAGAAAGCAGGTGTTGACAGATGTGAAAATTACGGAACTATCAGTTTAATAAGTCACAGCTGCAAAGTACTAACGCGAATTCTTTACAGACGAATGGAAAAACTGGTAGAAGCGGACCTCGGGGAAGATCAGTTTGGATTCCGTAGAAATGTTGGAACACGTGAGGCAATTCTAACCTTACGACTTATCTTAGAAGAAAGATTAAGAAAAGGCAAACCTACGTTTCTAGCATTTGTAGCCTTAGAGAAAGCTTTTGACAATGTTAACTGGAATACTCTCTTTCAAATTCTGAAGGTGGCAGGGGTAAAATACAGGGAGCGAAAGGCTATTTACAATTTGTACAGAAACCAGATGGCAGTTATAAGAGTCGAGGGGCATGAAAGGGAAGCAGTGGTTGGGAAAGCAGTGAGACAGGGTTGTAGCCTCTCTCCGATGTTAATCAATCTGTATATTGAGCAAGCAGTAAAGGAAACAAAAGAAAAATTCGGAGTAGGTATTCAAATTCATGGAGAAGAAGTAAAAACTTTGAGGTTCGCCGATGACATTGTAATTCTGTCAGAGACAGCAAAGGACTTGGAAGAGCAGTTGAACGGAATGGACAGTGTCTTGAAAGGAGGATATAAGATGAACATCAACAAAAGAAAAACGAGGATAATGGAATGTAGTCGAATTAAGTCGGGTGATGCTGAGGGAATTAGATTAGGAAATGAGACAATGTGGTAAAGGAGTTTTGCTATTTGGGGAGCAAAATAACTGATGGTGGTCGAAGTAGAGAGGATATAAAATGTAGACTGGCAATGGCAAGGAAATCGTTTCTGAAGAAGAGAAATTTGTTAACATCGAGTATAGATTTAAGTGTCAGGAAGTCGTTTCTGAAAGTATTTGTATGGAGTGTGGCCATATATGGCAGTGAAACATGGACGATAAATAGTTTGGACAAGAAGAGAATAGAAGCTTTCGAAATGTGGTGCTACAGAAGAATGCTGAAGATTAGATAGGTAGATCACGTAACTAATGAGGAGGTATTGAATAGGATTGGGGAGAATAGGAGTTTGTGGCACAACTTGACTAGAAGAAGGGATCGGTTGGTAGGACATGTTTTGAGGCATCAAGGTATCACAAATTTAGCATTTGGGGGGCAGCGTGGAGGGTAAACATCGTAGAGGGAGACCAAGAGATGAATACACTAAGCAGATTCAGAAGGATGTAGCTTGCAGTAAGTACTGGGAGATGAAGAAGCTTGCACAGGATAGAGTAGCATGGAGAGCTGCATCAAACCAGTCCCAGGACTGAAGACCACAACAACAACAACAACATCGGAGTGTCTTACTTCACGAATTTTATTCGTTTGAATGCGCTTCAGTGAATAAAAGGTTAGTTGAAATGGCTCTGAGCACTATGGGACTTAACTTCTAAGGTCATCAGTCCCCTAGAACTTGGAACTACTTAAACATAACTAACCTAAGGACATCACACACATACATGCCCGAGGCAGGATTCGAACCTGCGACCGTAGCAGTCGCGTGGTTCCAGACTGTTGCGCCTTTAACCGCTCGGCCACTCCGGCTGGCGGTTAGTTGAAAAGTGGAATACTAGCAGCCTCATAATATCTTCCTCGCCATCTTTAAAAGTTGCGCTAAAAATAATATACGAACATACAAGTGCTTTTTATGTTGAGAGAGAAGGAGACATTCACAATGGCAAAGAGAGGGTCAAGTAATAATAGGCGAATGTGTGAGTGAGTTAGGGCAACTGGGAATGGGTGGGTTGAGCAACTTACAACAATGGACTGGTGGTGTGAGTGAGTTACAGCTAGGGGAGCTTGTGGGAGTAGGCGGTGAGCTGTGTCTTAAAAAGAGGACGAATATGTTCGCATGCCAAAGTTTTTTTGAAGGTGCTAGTGAAGGTAGAATGAGGCATCTGGTATCCAATTTTTCAGTCAGAGTGTTTCAGTAAACAGGAGCATATGATCGTTTTTGTGCTGGTGACTATATTAATTACACAGATATCGGTGTCAACTTTTCTTTTTCGAGTGGAGCCATCATAACGTCTGCTGGTATCGTAGTTGTAAAAGAGACGAAGGTGGAGGAAAGTTTAATTTAGAACCGAAAGTAATCGCACTACGTGAGTGCCGCAAAAAATAGAACAATACACTTAAATCGGTGGTTTTTTAGCTACACATTCCAACAGTTTCATTTAACAATTTATTGATGGGATAGAGATCCCACCAGACCGGACTAAAGGAAGACATCAAGGCAGTTCAGAGGTGGATCAGTACTGATAAAACCTAGAGAACTGGTATTTGAAGCTGACTGCAGAACGATGGTAATTTTAAAAACGCTGTAGAAATAACAGCACTTGTCAGGATGACGTCAGATTGCAACGGAATACTGTCGCAGAAGGTGGAAAACATATGCCAGAAGAAAAAACTAGTGTGAAAATTCATAAATAGATGGGCCGGCCGAAGTGGCCGTGCGGTTAACGGCGCTGCAGTCTGGAACCGCAAGACCGCTACGGTCGCAGGTTCGAATCCTGCCTCGGGCATGGATGTTTGTGATGTCCTTAGGTTAGTTAGGTTTAACTAGTTCTAAGTTCTAGGGGACTAATGACCTCAGCAGTTGAGTCCCATAGTGCTCAGAGCCATTTGAACCATTTGAGCCATAAATAGATGGCACTGTATGTGTCGGAATAAGTAAATGAAAACACCTGTGATGCGCACGACCCGCTGAAGTTGGTATAAACACGCTGGGTACACGGCTTTTCCTCTTTTCTCGCCATTACGTTCGCCACGGCTGCCTCAATGCAGGATCGCGCTCTGCTTGTAAAATTGTCTGTGCACACGTCGCTCTGCAGAAGTTCCGGACACTGAAGGGTTTGAAAACAGGCGTTGGTCCGATGGCTGCCGTCGGTATGGAGAAAATGAGGCGGAAATTCGAAAAGACCGGTTTTTTTGGTGTGCAACCTGGTAGAGGGAGGAAACGAATTGATTCGCCGTCAGTGGAAGCAGTGGTCACAGCAATGCAGGAGGAGACGAGTGGTGGTGTGCAAACGTGTGGTGCACGGAGAACTGCCCGAGCATTGGACATACCTGTGAGCACGGTGAGTAAAATCCTACGAAATATCCTCCTTTGCTGTCCATTCAAAGTTACTCATGTGCACGAGTTGGTTCCTGTTGACCTGCTAACAAGAGAGACCTTTGCTGCAGAGTTTCTTGCTCGCATGGAAGTGGACAATGATGGCGTGGAAGATTTTGTGGACAGGCGGAGCACTCTTCCATCTGACAGGATAGGTCAGAACACAGAAATGTCGAGTACGGGTGAGCCGTGTGTCGACTCGTGCTACACCTCGTGTTTAGACTGCTTTGGTTTTCCTTTTCTTCCCCTGACACGTTTGTTTGATATGCTGTCTGCCATTAAGTGGCTGCTCGGTTGTCTTTTCCCTCTGCTATCGATATCTGCGTTTTTTCTTCCTGGGGACTGCTATGGAGGAAGTGAGATCTTTGACCGGTTGTAACTCCGTGTCTTGGCGCGGAAGTAGGATTTTTTTTTTTTTTTTTTTTTTTTTTTTTTTTTTTTTTTTTTTTTTTTTTTTTTTTTGCGCGCAGAGAGAGTGTGGTGGGCACGGGAGGGCA
Source organism: Schistocerca serialis cubense (assembly GCF_023864345.2). Classification (NCBI taxonomy): domain Eukaryota; kingdom Metazoa; phylum Arthropoda; class Insecta; order Orthoptera; family Acrididae; genus Schistocerca; species Schistocerca serialis. Next base: position 168,651,586 of record NC_064649.1, read on the forward strand.
GTGTGGCTCTCCAGCGAGAAGCAGGCGTGGTCGGTTGTACCGAGTCGCCACGTGATGTGTGTCGGTTGTGTGTAACTTGCGCGTTGAGTTGACGGAAGAGCTCCCCGCGTGTTGGTTGTATGCAGAATCGCCCCACGGGTAGTTGCTGTTCATTTCGCCCCGGTGGGACGTTAACAAGCTTCTTTAAGTCCTCCGTTTCAGCACTGGAGTTTAAAAGGGGGACACCTAACACGAAGGAGCGGTCACTACCCGTCAACGTTGCAGAGAAGACGTGGACTCCGGTGACAGAGCGTGTTGTCGCGTGGCCGTGGCGTGTCGGGTACGCTGGCGACGCGTGGGCGGTCGGATGTGTGGATCCTGCCCATCGGAGGTCGTGTACTGCCTGTCCGAGCATAATTGCAAGTTAAGTTAGTGGAAGATTTAATCATTAAGTAATAATTTTGCGTAACCAGCGTCTCTTCTGCCTTGTGGCCTCCGGCGATCGGGTTTCCTGTCCCCGGCACCGGTGTAATTGAAGACAGTGATCTTTCCTCCTCCTCTCATTACTGCCCTATGGGAGGTGTAGTTTTGGCAGTTTAATTGTTTCGCTATTCTGTCGTGGGTTATGAGTAAATTCGTGCTTCTTGTTGGTCGATCATGTGGTCGCTCATTCAGGACTGTGTGGTGTAATGTTTCCTTGCACGAGGTTAGCTCTAATTCTGTCAGCAAGTTAAGCCATCTTATTACAAGTATTACAAGTTTTCGCTGGCTAAAAGTCGGTGCAGTGACCAGCCTGAGAGTGGCAATTGTGTTTACGGGCGTATTTAAATTGGCCAGTATTCTGCCCAGCCTGAGCATCCCTGAGTGGGTGATTTGTGGCCGCCTTACACGGGTCCGCCATATCTGCTATGTTCTAATGATATTCCAGGACACTTTTGTTTAAAAACTTTTTTAAATTCCTCCAACTTTGTAAATTCCTTTTATTGCCATTAATCGTGTGTTTGCTGAGACCTGTTTAATTTTTTTAATGGCGGTGTTGGTAGCTTCACTACCTCACCGTACTTTATTAACAAAGTTCTGCATTTACTTTAGTAGCCTGTTTACTAAGTTCTTTAATATTTTTTAAAAATTGTTGTATTGCTATAAATTACTTGATTGCCGTACTGCTAGTTTCTGTAAGATACGAATAAAACATTTGTGAAAATCTCAACTAGACAGTAAACTACTACAAATTTGGCCCCGTTTCCGAACTTTTGGTGTGGCTTGTAGTAACCGTAACTACTGTGTGTGTCAACGGGCAACGAAAAATCCGCACGCAAATCAGTCAGTAGGACTTGTCCTGAAAATGTCACTGAGTGATGCGGGCTTACGGCATCATTTATCACGGGGCCATATTAGTCGAAGAGACAGGAGCTTTCGGTCCTGTTGCCTGTACCGTCACTGGGAAGCGCTAAGAGTGCCTTTCGCGCAACCACGTCATTCCAGCTCTCCAACAGCGTGGATGTGTGGATGGAATCATTTTTATACAAGATGCCGCTCCTCAGCGCATTGCAAACCCAGTTAAGCAGCTGCTGTAGCGCCATTTCGGAAATGCTAGAATTACCAGCCGCCATTTCCTTACAGCCTGATCTTAATCTGTGTGACTTCTGGCTGTTGGGCTATCTGAAAGATGTCGTGTTCAGTGTTCCGATTGGAAACTTAGATGGACTGAAGGCACGCATTGCGGAACACTTTCTGAACGTGATCCCGGAAAGACTTCGATCAGTTGTGGAACATGCTGTTTCTCGATCTGATTTTGACTGATGGTTTTTATGCGGTTTTTGGCCCCAGGACACTTAAAAACCGATGTGAGTAATGTTTTTTATGCAGTTTTTGGCCACAAGGCAATTAAAAACCGATATTTCCCATCCGATGTGAAATGACCTTGCAGTGGTGGATGGCCTTACGTAACTAACAGTATCACACGTGTACACCCATGCACACTGAGTGGTAGAGTTTGTTTGACGTCAAACGTAGACATTAGGCATTAGGTATGATTCATTTGTCATTTGCAGTCGACCACTGTTAAATTTTCATCCTTACAGCGCCATCTGTTGCTACATTTTGTAACTATTCCTCTGCCATACGTTTTTCCGATTCTCCGATTATATTCCGTTGCTATTTGACATCATTCTGACTAGTGGTGTTATTTCTACAGCGATTTGAAAGTTTAATTACAATCACTCTGTACATTTGGTGTAAGGAGGACGAAGGTAACATAAGGCCTTGTACAGAGGCATACAGACACTTCGTTTCCCCTCAATCTGTTTGCAGGTGGAACAAGAAAAAAGATCGCCAGTGCTGCTTCAAAGTAATATCCGGCAGACACCACATGGTGGCTTACGGCGCATGTATGTAGGTGTTCTGCCGGCGCCCTACAGTGACGAGGGAGGTATCTCGGTCCACGGCCTACTAGTCCAGCAGTCTGCAGGCTTCTACGTGACCCACCCTGGTCACTTGCACACCGTCAGCTGCAGTGTGGAGAAGTGGCAGCACGACCCTAGCACAGCCCCTCGTCTGCCATTGGAAGGGCGAGTAGTCTCCCAGCTTGCCGTCTCTTCTCCTTCCGCCGTTGCTGGCTGGCCCTGCCGTCTCGAGGCCAGCGCGCCAGGCGTGTCCCTCAGACCAGGCACAGAGGTACGACGCCGGAGTCTGCCTGTGGACGGTGCTGGCCGCCGGCCGCCGGCCGCCAGTGTGCGGATCTGAGAGCGCGTCTCGGCCGCCATCTGCCTCCTGTAAAGGCTGACGCCGAATGTCAGCACACGGTAACAGTGGAAACCGTGAACACGCCCAGTCTTGTGCCTACGAACTACGATTTGTGGACAGCATTGCTTTTCTGTTATCGTTTGAAGAAAAACTGCTGCGGAGTCGCATCGAATGCTTGTCGAACCTTTCGGCGAACGTGCTCTTGGGAAAACAGTGTTACGATAGGTTCGAAACATTCAAAAGTTATTTTGACGTGAGGAATGACGAGCGTGGAAAACCACCAAAAAAGTTCGAAGACAACGAATTGCAGGCCTTAATGGATGAACGTGGTACTCAAACGCAACAGGAACTCGCGGAACAATTGAATGTGAAGCCGAAAGCCGTTTCTCTTCGGCTGAAAGCTTGGGAAAGGTACAAAAAGTGGGCAGATGGGTTCCACAGGAACTGAACGAAAGACAGCATGCAAGTCGAAAAACCACTAGTGATATGCTGCTCGCCAGATATAAAAGACACTCGTTTCTCTATCGAGTAGTGACAGGTGATGAAAATGGACGTATTTTGAGAATCGCAATTGTCAAAAATCGTGGGTGAATTCAGGTAAGCCATTGACATCCATTGGAAGACCAAATCGCTTTCGAAAGAAGACAATGCTCTATGCTCGGTGGGATCAGAAGGTTGTCATCTATTATGAGCTGCTAAAACCTGGTGAAACCGTTAACACTGTTCGCTACCGACAGCAAATGATCGATTTAAATCGAGCATTCCGTGAAAAACGACCGGGAGACGGAAAAAGGCAACACAAAGTCATACTGCTGCATGATAACTCACCATCACACACAGCAGAACGGGCCAAGGAAACAGAAAAAGATTCAAATGTCTCTGAGCACTATGGGACTTAACATCTGTGGTCATCAGCCCCCTAGAAGAACTACTTAAACCTAACCAATCTAAGGACATCACACACATCCATGCCCGAGGCAACATTCGAACCTGCGACCATAGCGATCACGCGGTTCGAGACTGAAGCGGCTAGAACCGCACGGCCACACTGGCCGGCGGTCAGGGAAACGATCGAGGCATTCACTTGGGAAATACTAGGGGATGCGGCTTATTCTCTGGACTTCGCTCCGTCCGATTATCACCTGTTTACATCACTGGGATGTGCTGTCACTGAACAACGCTTCAATTCGTATGAAAATGTATGACAATGGCTCACTGGCTTGTTCACTTCAAAAGAAAAACTGTTTTTTTGGGGTGGCATTCATAGCCTGCCAGGGAGGTGTAAGAAATGTATAAATAGCAATGGAGCTTATTTTGAATAAAATATTGTTTGTCAGTTTCAACCAACAGACGTGTTATCATTGCAACCAAATTCCGCTTTCGCTCCGCTACACCCGGTAGTGCGACTGGGCAGAGCGGCTGGCGCGCCGCGCGAGCCGCCATCTTGCCACGTCGGCAGCCTCGGCGGCCCCCGCTGCCACAGTGCTGACGTCGGCGCATTCCTGAGCGGCCGTCCGACAACGTGCAAAGTCGTTGCATCGTCCGTGTGCTGTTTGCTGTTCCGCAATAAATGTTCGGCTCTTTAATATTGTTTCACTAGCAGCCGTGGAGTGTCGGAGAGGCAGCTGTACCCGAGCCATTATTCACCTACAGCCAGGGTGAGATGGCAGTCCAACAGCATCCTGGTGTCGACTCCCTGCAGTCACCGTAACTTGTAACGCCTCACCCTCAATCGTCACTAGACAACATTTACTCACTTGCAGCAAGCTGCTGCACGCTGTAGTTGCGCGGTGTGAGGTGTCTTGCCACGGTTCGCGTGGCTCCCCACATCGGACGTTCGACTCCTTCCTTGGGCATAGGTGTGTGTGTGTGTGTGTGTGTGTGTGTGTGTGTGTGTGTCTTATCCTTACCATAAGTTAGTTTCAGTCACATTAAGTAGTGTATAAGTCTAGGGACCAATGACCTCAACAGTTTGGTCCCAGAGGAATTTCCAAATTTCCAGCATGCTGGATGGCAGTGGGAGGCAGCTTACTGTGATCCACTGAAAGAAAAAAGTGTAAATGTTGTACAGAAGCTTGTTTTTACGCTGACAAAAGGAAATCGCGTCATCAAGAATGAATTGTGCAGCATAAACGAAACAGTATACATGGGTTTCCTTATCTGAAAGATGATGTCTATTCCCCTTACATGCCAGTCGCATAAAAGTGGCGCCAGGTTTGCTTTAAATACGTGCTGTAAGGGTCACGAGCGTAAGTTGCCTTCGAGATTGGACGTGGTGAATTCAGGTTAGTCGACTTTAAGACGACAAAGACGCCATTGTCAACACTTGACTGCGTTTTTACGAGGTCATATAATACGGCTGTTCCTTCTGTGATACTGCGGAAAGTCTTGGCAGGCATGTAGTCATTGTACGTGATCACGAGCAGTGGTGGTCGAGAGAATGCACGGTCGCAAGGTGGCTGGACTCCAGACGACCACGTGGCGCTTGTGAGCCGGGAGAGCCCAGAGACCGGAGTACGCCCCTGGCGCATCGTGGTGCATCTGCGGCAGCAACTTGTGGCACAAGCAACTGCCACAACGGCGGTTCTGGGCCAGCTGGCCTGTCACGTGCATTGCACTCACCCCAAACCACCCCGGACCCACGCTCGGTGTTACGGTGTGCGATGCGATTTCGCACGACAGCAAGGGCACTGCGGCGGCTGTCTCACGGACCCTGACCGCAAATCTGTACGCCAGTGTGACGATTCGACCCGTTGTGCTGCCATTCGTGAAAAACATTCCGGGGCGAGTTTTCCAACAGAATAACGCTCATCGACGTACTGCTGTTGTAATTCAACACGCTCTACAAAATGTCGACATGCTGCCTTGGCGTGCTCGAGCGCGGCATCACTGGGAGACTACTCCAGCCTCATCCACAACCAGCATTAAACGCCCCTCTATTGAGTGACCGAGCGCAACAGGACTGGAACTCCGTCACACAAACTACAGACACCCGGCACCTGTACAACACAACGCATGCACGCCTGCACGCTTGCATCCAACGTACCCGCTGTTACAACGGTTATTAATGTACCAGCATTACACATTTGCAATGGCTTACTTCGCGCTGACATAAACTTGTGATCACTCAAAGTTAATCTCTTAATACCTAGACAAGTGTGTTCTCGAAATTTCGTTATGCTACATTAATTATTTTCTAGTGTTGCGATTTTTTTCTGTGACTGTGTTCAAGTGGCGAATAAGGTCCGAAACTGGTGCCACTTAAATACAAACAAACTTCTGTCCAGTTTCGGCGGTTTCGTAATTTCATTGCATTACAATGTGTTCGTGACGATGGGCGAACTGCTATCGAGTGCCGCGTGGGTGTTTAAGTACTTGAGACGCCACAGTGAAGAGCTGGAGCTCCGAGAGATTGAAGAGCGCAGGCTGTGAGATGGAACTGATAGCCGAGGATTTGCGTCACAGGTGTGTTCTTATCGGCGCCCTGAGAGCTGTGTGTAGCTGTTATCTAACACGCATCACACGGGACCTTGGAACAGCCCTGTGGCTTCGTTAACTTCACACGCTCGGCACCAAGTGACTACATTTGTCGCCTTTTTTTTTGGGGGGGGGGGGGGGGGGGTCACCAGTCTTCTGGCTGGTTTGATACGGCACGCTACGTGTTCCTCTCCTGCGCCAACTTATTCATCTCAGAGCAGCACTTGCAACCTACGCCTTCAATTATTGGCTGGCAGTAGTCCAGTTTGTGTCTTTCCCTATAGCTCCCACTACTACCGTGGAACTCATTCCCTCACGTCTTAACGCTTGTCCTATCATCCATTCTCCTTGTCAATGTTTCCCACATATTCCTTTCCTATTCCATTCTGCGCAGAACCTCCTCATTCCTAACCTTCTCAGTCCACCTAATTTTCAACATCCGTCAGTGGCACCACATCTCAAATGCTTCGATTCTCTTTGGTTCCGGATTTCCCACAGTCCATCTTTCACTGCCATACAATGCCGTGGTTCAGAGGTACGTTGTCAGAAATTTCTTCCTCAAACTAAGGCCTTTGATACTAGTAGACTTCTCTTGGCCAGGAATGCCCTTTTTCCCGTTGCTAGTCTCCATTGGATGTCCTCCTTGCTCCGTCCGTCATTGGTCATTTTACTGCCTAGGTAACAGAATTCCTTAACTTCATCTACTTCGTGACCATCAACCCCGGTCTTAAGTCTCTCGTTGGTCTCATTTCTGCTAGTCCTCATTACTTTCGTATGTGTTAGATTTACTCTTTACTTATTAGACTGTTCATTCCTTTCAGCAGATCATGTAATTCTTCTTCACTTTGACTCAGGATAGCAACGCTATCAACGAATCACATCATTGACATCCTTTCACCTTGAATTGTAATTCTACTCCTGAACCTTTCTTTTATTTCCACCATTGCTTCTTTGATGTACAGATTGAACAGTAGGGGGGAAGGGCTACACCCTTTTTAATCCGAGAGCTTCGTTCTTGGTCGTCCACTCTTGGCCCTGGTACATATTGTATATCATCCATCTCTCCTTATAGCTTATCCTTGTTTTTCACAGAACTTGAACACTTGCACCACTTTACATTGTCGAACGCTTTTTCCAGGTCGACAAATCCTGTGAACGTGTCTCGATATTTCTTTAGTCTTCCTTTCACTGTCAATCGCAACGTCAGATTCGCCTCTCTGGTGCCTTTACCTTTTCTAAACCCAAATTGATCGTCATCTAACACATCCGCATTTTATTTTCCATTCTTCTGTATATGATTTTGTCAGCAACCTGGATGCATGAACTGTTAAGCTGACTGTGCGATGACTCTCGCACTCGGCATCTCTTGCAGTCTCCCGACTTGTGTGGATCGTGTTTTTCCGACTCAGAGACGCTATCTCGCCACACTCAGACACTCTACACACCAACGTCAGTGGTCGTTTTGCCACTTTGAAACACGTATGTAACATAGCAGCGATGGCGAGGCATTGTAGCATCTGTGACCAGAGAGTTTGCGCTTGACCGCGCGAGTGTTGCGAGCGGTTCTCACTCTGTCAGTAGTCGTTGCGAGTCGGTCAGTAGTCGTTGCGAGTCTGTAGCTCTGTCTAGTTGAGAGCAGTACTCTGTCAGTAGTAGTCGTGCAGTGCAGTACGTCAGTAGTCGTCATGCAGAGCGGTCGGTCAGTAGTAGCAGCCCAGTGCGGTTGTGTGATGTAGGCGGTCGGCAACACTGGTCAAGATGGTGAATAAGGTATACTGTTAATTAATATAATCATTAGATAATGAAAAATTTTATTTATTGTAATTATTCTCCAACAAGTCCCCCAATAATAATTTTTATTTCAAAAGCATTTTTTCAAAAATTTAATTTTTTATTGAACTAAAGATCTCGTTGCACTTCCCATTTCATTCCACTTCTTTTGAAGAAAAATTTCACTAGAATCACAAAAAAAAGAGAATATTATTATTTGCAATGCAGTTCCTCCAAGCGGTGCGCAACAACAAGAGCAGATATGTGACATCCATTTATTCTGAGGTAAGACTTTAATTCTGATTGTTTTACACAGGGCCAAAGACCGATATTTCGGTTTAATTGTATTTTCTTGTCACTGAACGGACTTTAAATTTTGTGAAGAATTTATATTTGAGTCAGATTGCGAATTTCACATTTTTGTTGCCATTTTCAATACCTCTCATTGTGGGCGAGGTTACAATTAGCGCAATGTCCATTAGCATTCATAATTAAATATTGTCATATTTCTTTCTTTCAAATTTTTGTGGGGAGGTTACACTCGGCTCCCATTTCTATTAAGTATTGTCTTTTCTTTCTTATAAAATTACGGTGGGGAGGTTACACTTGGCGACACCCAGTCCAGGATCGTATTTCGTTGAGAGTCTTTTGAGCAACAGTCAGATATCTGCTCTTATTTGCTTAGATATAATTAGGATTTGGCGCAACGCTTTTAATAATATTGTGACTTTCTTTCTACAGGTCAACGGCAATTTGTTGCTTTATTGTATTTGTGTGTTGTTTTTGCATTTGTGCTTATTGTTTTGTGAAAAATTGTGACTATTGTAAAAATGCCGCGAAAGACTGTGAATAGTATATCGCGAGGTATTTTGAATGAAATTACCGACTTAAACAGCGTGACCGACAGTAATTGTGACACGCAGTGTAATGATGACAATACTGCGTTCACTGACAATCAATGCATTCCAACCACTAGTGACGACTTTTACCCTGATAAGGAACAAACGAACTCAATTGTCTCGTCTGTTAATTTGACGACAATTGATGACGCGGGACGCTCTATTGTAATGAGCGCTGCCCAGCTTAACACACCCGATTTGGAAAATTCAAGTAACATACAAACAAATTTTTCGAATGAAAATGGTCAGTGTAGTGAAAGTACGACGGATTTATTTAATTCCGAAATAGGGTCTGACAGTGTATCTTTAACTGGCAAACCTTTTTGTAAATTACAGAATGTCCAAATGGTCACGCAAAACGAGACAATTCCAGATCGACCATTGAACAGCACAGAGAATAGAAATGCTAATTTTGAATCGGATCCAATTATGGCATTTTTGCGGCAAAATTTCAAACAGTTTAATGAAAAATTTAATAAAATTGATGAAAATTTCAAACAACAGAACGAAAAACTTGACAATAATGACAAAAAACAAGACAAACTTAGTGAACAAATTAGAGACGTTGCCGCGCAGTGCCATGACACTAAGGAACAGTTGCGCGTGGAAATTGAGGCTTGTTCACAAAAAAATAGCGAAGAAATAAAGTCGGTTGCGCAAGAATTAAGGGAAATGCAAACAGCCGCGACAGATACACTCAGAGACGAAATTAGAGGAGTCGCCAAACAGTGCTCTGAAAAAGCTACACAATTACGAGACGAGTTTAGAGCAATGACGGTAGAACTTTCGCGCACTATGGACGCAAAGATAGACGCGAAATTCGAACAGCAGAACACTCAGATTAACGAGAGCTTTAATCAGCACATACAGAACAGTGATACGCGTTTCCGCAGATTTATTCAGGATCAAAACAAAGTAAAACGACAAGTCATGGAAACAATCACTGCACAAAGACAAGAGGACAAACGTAAAATATTCGCGAAAGCGAAGACGTATGTAGACAATAATATTACTACAGTGTCCGACAAAATTAATACCATAGAACAATTGAACGCGGAATTACGGGATGAAATTTCTGACCTTAAATCAAAAACAGATACACACACAGTAAATATTCAAACAGTGACAGATAGATTCGAACAATTAGATCTAACACAGGATTGTGATGTTATCAAAGCTGATGTTAAAAAACTGAGCGAAACTACGCGCAAGTTGCAAAAACAGATTAATGCGTCTGATTCTAAAACCGATGATCAGGTTAAAATACTGACTGAAAGATGTGATGAATTGGCCAGTCGTATTGATGTTATCGAAAATGCTAATGACAATAAATCAGACGATACTGCACCGGTTTCATTTATCCAAACACCTGAATTTCAAAATTTACAGCAGACAATTAATGAGATCGATTCATCTAACAACACGTTACGTAGGAAGTTGTCAAATTTACAACAAGAAGTAATAGATATGAAAAATATTTCAGTTAATAACTCAACGCAGCAGACGCCACTTTGCGAACATTTGTCAGAGTCACGCAGCGCGTATCATGTGAGCAATTTACAGCAACTACGCGACTTAAAATCCGAAAAGCCACGCGACTTAAAATCTGAAAAGCTATGCAACTTGAAATCCGAAATGACACAGACGAACAGATTCACACACAAACCTGAACGTGTTATAAAACTGAGTGACGAGAACGTAGATTTCGAGCAATTTGCATTTGTAAGAAAATGTAAGGAATTTAATAATGACAGCGTACAGGTACACGCTTTGCACTGTAAACGACAATTTATCTTTGTACATTCACCGCTATTACCTGTAATGCAGAAACTAGCTTTGAACCAGATGCGACAATTTATTTTTGCATTTTCATCAGCATTGCCTATAATGCAGAAATTTGTATTAGCAAGAATACAGCGATTTACTTTTGGAATTTTACCGCTATTGCTTGCAACGCAAAAGCTAAAATTTATTTGCAGTGCGTAAATGACCTCAGGGGATTCATTACGCTTTAATGAATATGTGCCGTAGCGAGCATAGGGCCCCGAGCTGTAGTAGTGCTGTTTCATCTTTAGTTTTCTGCACTGCTGCCTTCTCTTCTACTATCCTTTATATCTATCAAAACTGCTCTTTAACTATTGCTCTACGTAGTATTAAGAAACGAGTAATGAAAACCCGATGTGACTAACTTTTACCGAATGTGACAATTTTCAGTAGGCACTCCCGTAATGACAACTACCGCCGTAATTTTAATAACAGATAAAAGTCGTAATCATCAGTATGTGTAAAATTAACAGTAAACGCATTTTTTTTGTAACAATAGATGTTTTTCACCGCAACAGCATGAAAGTCAACCGCTTAGCATACGTAACCAACAATGCAGTCTACAAGGTCAACCAAACTTTAATGTTCCGCCGCGTGCACGTATAGTCCCTGATACAACAAATAGTAACGTACGACAGCAAGGAAACAACTATGTACAAAGAAGACAGTATTTCAATTCCCATCGCAATACACCGTATAGGAATGACTATTACGACAGACGTAATAACGACGAGCACAATTATCAGCGTACATATAATAACAGTCGGTTTCACCAACAGCAAAATTATTCACAAGAACATATTCTCATGAATGAACCCGACAGTAGATACCATCCAGAGCGTAACACGTCTGGAAGAAGTGATAGGACAGTTCAAATAGTCGAAATGCCACAGAATCCTCCTAATAATAATAACACGTCAGATAGAATCTGACTAGATAATGTACAGGACGCATCTTCCAATAATACAAGCACTACCTTAGACACGCAAAATGTTGTTCACGAAAATGTAATTACTTTTGACGACATCAGAGACACTCTTTTACAGGAAAGACCAGTTATTCAGAAAACCATTTCACATCCTGTTATCGAAATTAAAATTGGTTCATCGAAATTCTCAGCAGTAATTGATTCCGGCTCACCTATATCAGTAATAAACGAGGAGACTTTTAATGAGTGCAACAAAGAGAATACCTATCCGACACTACCTTTAGGCAAAACAAAAGTGAAAGGAGCAGTATCGAGTAAAGGTGTAGACGTTAAATTACAGACGCATTTATCATTTTGTATTGGAGGTCATACTTTCCACTCTAATTTTTGGATTGTTCCTTTATTGACAACAGACATTATTTTAGGCACGAATTTTCTGGTACAACACGACGCAGTTATCGACTTTCAGAATTCTTATTTAATGTTAAAGGATGAAAATGTACAATTGGCTTTAGAATTTCAGCACTCTTTATCTACGGAAGAACAAACAATTAACCGCACAGAGGTCATTTCCGCAACACGTAACATAGACTGTAATCCCACATTGTTCACGGATACGTACGTACACAACTATAATACTCCAGACGAAGCTGACTACGACGTAATGCAATTGATTTCTGATAAGGTTAAAGAGAGCAGTGCAAGTACAGACGACGAACGAACGCAGTTACACAAGATTCTTTTACAGCAAGCTCCAGTTTTTGACAACGTTCCTGGTACTATGTCCGGATTTATGTATGAATTTCAAGTCAAACAGCACGATACATTTAAAGCAAAGCATTATCCCATTCCATATATTCACAGAGAACAGGTTAAAAAAGAATTGCAGGATATGCTCGACCAAGGAATTATAGAACCAGCAGTTAGTCCGTACATAAACCCGCTACATATTGTTAAGAAAAAAGATGGCTCACTTCGCCTTGTGCTTGATTCACGTCACATTAATGACATTATTATTAATGAAACAGACCGACCACAGACATTAGAGGAACTTCTACAGAAATTTCACGGTACAGCTATTTATTCTACACTAGATTTGAAATCGGGATTTTGGCAAATTCAACTTCATCCGAATTGTAGAAAATATACAGCTTTTCTCTGTTTTGGCGACTGTTATCAATTTTGCAAACTACCGTTCGGCTTAACTATTTCTTCTGCAGCTTTTATTCGCGGTTTGAACACAATACTTCCGACAGAACTTAAAGACAGAATTACGTCGTATGTAGACGACATTCTTATCGCAGAAGCTAACTGGTCTGAACACAATCTGATTCTTGAACAACTGTTGCAAACTTTTCATGCACAAGGACTTACAGTTAATCTTAGTAAATCGCACTTTGGCAAAACTTCTATAAAATTTCTTGGACACGTAATTTCAGCAGAAGGCATTGCACCTGATCCGGAAAAACTTCAAGCTCTACGTGACATTACTGTTCCTACGACAAAGAAACAACTACGCAGTTTTTTGGGCTTAATTAACTTTTTTCGTAAATTTATTCATTATTCCGCTTTAGACACGCCTAGACTATGCGAATTAACAGGTAAAAACACTATTTGGTCTTGGGATAAGCAAGCACACTCTGAATTCATGAATCTGAAACATGCTCTGTTGAATGCTCCACTTTTATCGCACCCAGATCTTACCAGAAATTTTTCCATTGCTACCGACAGTTCCAACACCGCTTTAGGCGTACACATTTTCCAGGAAATAGAAGAAGATGGTTCTACAGTAATTAAAAACATCGCATTTGCAAGCCGCATTTTGTCACCTGCTGAGCGAAATTATTCTGTTACAGAACTTGAAACATTATGTGTTGTATGGACTTTCACGAGATTTAGGCACTTTCTTTATGGCAGACATACCACCGTTTACACAGACCACAGAGCGATACAATTTTTACTTTCGGCCAAATTCACTCACGACAGGTTAAGTAGATGGAAACTATATTTACAGGAATTTAATTTTACGATTGTTAACATTCCCGGCACACAAAATGTTATAGCAGACGCACTATCGCGTTCTCTGAGCAACAATCAGCAAGACGTAGCAACCAACTTCTGCAAAACAAATTTCAGTGTCATGTACATTCAGCAAGTTGCATTTGAAAATTTTATTTCGTCGTCATTACAGGACATAGCAAAGGAGCAAAATAAAGACAATGTGTGGAAAGAAATTAAACGCCTTTGGCAAGATAGAAAAAATGTAACGATTAGGAACCACTACACTGTACGCAATGACATTCTGTTTCGCCGCTCTCATCCTGACAGCAACAATTGGTTATTATGCATTCCTGACGAACTGGTTAACAAATTAATTTGGTACACTCATTTAAGCTACGCACATTACGGAGCACGAAAATGTTTTCTTATACTGAGGCAGAACTGTTATTTTACCAACATGGAGAAACGTATACGACGAGTTTTAGCGTCTTGTAAAATTTGCCAGAAAGCTAAATCAGACACCACTTCACATATTCCTCCTTTATATCCCATTATACCTGTTAAATTAAGACATATGGCCGCAGTAGATATTTTTGGTCCGATTCCCAGAACTAACAGAGGTTTTTGCTACATATTTGTCGCTGTTGAGCTTACTTCAAAATTTGTTACTTTCACTCCATTACGCAAAGCTACTGCTAAAACTGTTTCGAAAGCATTTGTAAAACATTTTCTATCTCATGTAGGGCATGTGATGAGAGTAATTTCTGACAATGGATCTCAATTTCGTAGTACCGTATGGACACGCGTGTTACGAGCCAGAAACATTTCTCCGATCTATATATCCAAGTACCACGCTTCTTCGAACCCCTGTGAAAGATTAATGAAAGAAATTGGTAAGCTGTGCCGAATATACTGCCACAAAAGACATATTGATTGGGATACACACATACTCTCATTCCAAGATGTAATTAATTCCATTCCAAATGAATCCACTATGCTATCTCCGTCTGTTGTACTAAAAAACGTTGAACCACCGAACAAAATTAAAGAATTAATAGAATTTCCCAAAAGTCGTCGCCTACGACACCACGAAATAATTGACATTGCGCTGAAGAACATCAAACGTGCCGCAGAGGGCCGGAGAAGACAGCAAAAACAGGTTTGTACACGCCGCGTCTTTCACGTTGGACAGAAGATACTAGTACGTACACACTATTTATCCAGCAAATTAAAAGGTAAGTGCAGTAAATTTGAACTTCTATACGCAGGTCCATATCGGATTCGCAGCATCCCTCACCCCAATGTTGTACACGTCGAAACTTTGAGAACCAGAAAATCGAAAGGCAATCACCATATCTCAAACATTAAACCGTTTATTGAGTGAAACCACTGTATGATTCAACACACTATGATGCCATTTACTAATGCAATTATTTCACGTGACTAATTACTGATGATTATCGTATTTTTTCTTGGCAAGTGCCCGGCAAGGTAAGGTTAGCAGGTCGCTTTTCTTGTCGTTACACATCAGACCGTGCACATTTTCCACTTTTTTGTGTGTATGATTGTTTTCAAGTTTTGTTTGTATGTACTGTGAAATAGTTAAGATATAACACACACCAGTTGACTTTGACATTTTTTGTTGCCCTATGACACCTCAAGATCGTGACTGTTTTACATTTTTTTTTTTTTGCTACTGCATTGTATTATTCTGTGTACATTTTTGCATCTGAACACTGTCAACGTCTTTGACATATTACGTTTTCTGTCATGTTATACTGTATGGTTAATTATGTTACCATAAACCAGTCATTATCTAGTGGGTATATGATTTAAATGCAGGACATTAATCTCGGTCATCAATTTCAGAAAGAAATGATGCATGTAAGAAATAACTTCAACAGAAATGGGAATTTCACCTACGGGATAAACGAAAGGAGATGCAATAACTTCATGAGGAAGAGTAAATGGATCAGGATTAACAAGCATTAACAAGAATATACTATACTCATCACAGAATAGCAGTCTTAACTAATTTTTTCTTTCAGAATACAAGGTGATTGATGCAGGCTGTCAGACTGAACTACACATCTTAGTTTTAGTGATGAAATATGCTAGAGATAAGGAATAGTTATGTAATAAGTAATGAAGTGATTTTTTGCAGATGATAATGAATACTGATGAATAATGATGAAGGAAATGGTATTATGAATAATGAAGTTTTTCTTTACAGGTGATGATAATGGTGAAGTTATGATGATATGGATAATGAAGTTTTTTTTCTTTACAGATGAGGATAATGTTGAAGTAATGTATTTATGCTACGTAGTTATTTAAGTATTTGTTGCAGTTTGCTTTGACAGCAGGTGTTACATTGCATAGTAGGATGACTGAAAGTTTTGGAAAGGACAGCTATGGAACACATTTTTATACACACTTCACTGCCTGTTAATTCGAAGTTCACTACTTTTCAGCATAGTGTGCGTTTCTTCTTTCAGGTCAATAATCCGTTTTTGTATTTTTTCCAGGAGAAGCTTTTCATGATACTTACTAAACCTGTTAGTTATTATACCTGTTCTAGTACTTGCATTTTTATTTTTTACCCATTTGTGTTTATCACTTATAAATGTGATCACATACACTGCCTTGTTACATAATCTTGCTACAGCTGACTCATGACGAATGACGTTACCTATCCTCATTTGCAGCAATAGGTCAAAAGCAAAAAGTGTTATGCCTCAGCAATTAATTATCGATCCCAACGCAATGCATTGCTAACAAAAAAAAAAAAAAAAAAAAAAAAAAAGTATTACCAGTCCCAAATAGTGATACTAGTTTATGATAATTCTGAATAATACTGATCAACTCTGAATAGCATGTCACTTGAGTAATGACCTCTTAATGAGACTATATTCAAAATAATGCTTTGTCACTAGCTAATAACTGCCACTGTTTATTGTAATGATACTACTTATAATGCCTGTGATTACTAATGATTTGACTGTAATTAACTGATTTTAATAATGACTTTGTAATGATCTGAATACTACTGAAGGAGGAACACTGTTTATTGTAATGATACTACTTACAATGCCTGTGATTATTAATGATTTGACTGTAATTAACTGATTTTAATAATGACTTTGTAATGATCTGAATACTACTGAAGGAGGAACACTGTTTATTGTAATGATACTACTTATAATGCCTGTGATTTTTAATGATTTGACTGTAATTAACTGATTTTTAATAATGACTTCGTAATAATCTGAATAATACTGAATGATGATTCTATTCAATACTTGCTGGCCACTGAGTGCGAATAATTAATGTCACTTGAAGAACTGTTATTAATTATGCCATTAATTAGCCCTTTTTTTCCCATGTTGAGTTTTCATGTTTTGGTTAATGGCCAATGAGTGCCAATAATTTGTATCACTCAATGTATTATGTTAATGCTAGGCCAATAATTGACTCTCCTTTTCAACTAAGACTTCTGATGAACATTATTCTGTCATACTAAATATACTTTGTAACTGGCCAAGGACCGCCACTGTTTATTGTAATACGATTACCCATGATGCCAGCTAGTGATTCTTAATAGATTGGAATGACACATAATTAATTAACTATGGTACTGTTTAATAATGCTTTGTAATTAATTAAGGCTAATAATTCTTACTATATTGAAATGACAAATGATTAATTAATTAACTGTAATTAGACAAATGATTAATTAACGACAAATGATTAATTAACTGTAATTAGACAAATGATTAATTAACGACAAATGATTAATTAACTGTAATTATACAAATGATTAATTAACTGTAATTAGACAAATGATTAATTAATGACAAATGATTAATTAACTGTAATTAGGAAAAGGCTAATGATTATTGGAATGACAAATGATTAATTAACTGTAATTAGGAGAAGGTTAATGATTCTTAATTATACTCTGTAACTGAAAAGAATGCGATTATTTCATAATGCTTTGTAACCAGGAAAAGAAGGCTACTGATTCTATGTAAAACAATTAATGAACATTTTTCTGTAATAATACATACTTGGTACAGAAATGTTCAATAACTGGGCTATGAATGCCACAAACTAATTAAGTCTCTAATTGTCAATATTATGTGACTTGATGTCCTTCACCTCATAAGCTAACTACCCTGAATTACTGCAATGTCCATTTGTCCTGTTTATCCTAGTGATCATGGAGCACTATCTTTGGTTTTGCACTAATTCTACGTTGGTGTGCCTTGTAAGAGTGTGGTGTTGACACGACATGCTGTCCACCACCATGAGCGATGAAGACATTATTATGGTCCCACTGTTTGGTGTACCTAATGTACTGCCAAAATGAAAACATGGAACATTACTACGACAGTTCAGTGTCTTGGCTACACTGATAAATTCTGATGGGAAAAGAACTTCAAGTTGTGTCACTTGGTGTTGTACTTCTGTGGAAAGATATGGACTTTCAGAGCAGCTGTGTGCAATCTTAAGTGCTACAACCATGATGCAATCCTTCCCTTTCCTATCCTGATTCTTGTCACATAAAAAAAAAAAAAAAAATTTTTTTTGGTAACATCATTTATGTTCATAGGTTATACATTTTTCGATTCGCTGAACTCCAATGCGAGTACACTTATGTCACTTGTCAACATAATATTTTTTGCCAGTCTGTTTATTTGTTCTGCATATGCTAAAGAATTTTTTCAGTGCCTGTGCACTTTGTTATCTGTCAAAAAATTTGTATATACATTTTTCTGATTTGCTACTATGTTTTGTATTCACATTTTGTCTTTGTCTGATATATTTTGTACTTAGTGCGTGTGCACAACATTTAAATATTCTGTAAGTTGTAGGATTTTGTTAATTAAAGAAAAATTTTGCCGCGCTTGGCAAGTCCAAATGACTCACCATCGCTGCCAAATTTTTGCCCCCCCAGTGGAGGGTTATGAAACACGTATGTAACATAGCAGCGATGGCGAGGCATTGTAGCATCTGTGACCAGAGAGTTTGCGCTTGACCGCGCGAGTGTTGCGAGCGGTTCTCACTCTGTCAGTAGTCGTTGCGAGTCGGTCAGTAGTCGTTGCGAGTCTGTAGCTCTGTCTAGTTGAGAGCAGTACTCTGTCAGTAGTCGTCGCGTGCAGTACGCTAATAGTCGTCATGCAGAGCGGTCGGTCAGTAGTAGCAGCCCAGTGCGGTTGTGTGATGTAGGCGGTCGGCAACACTGGTCAAGATGGTGAATAAGGTATACTGTTAATTAATATAATCATTAGATAATGAAAAATTTTATTTATTGTAATTATTCTCCAACAAGTCCCCCAATAATAATTTTTATTTCAAAAGCATTTTTTCAAAAATTTAATTTTTTATTGAACTAAAGATCTCGTTGCACTTCCCATTTCATTCCACTTCTTTTGAAGAAAAATTTCACTAGAATCACAAAAAAAAGAGAATATTATTATTTGCAATGCAGTTCCTCCAAGCGGTGCGCAACAACAAGAGCAGATATGTGACATCCATTTATTCTGAGGTAAGACTTTAATTCTGATTGTTTTACACAGGGCCAAAGACCGATATTTCGGTTTAATTGTATTTTCTTGTCACTGAACGGACTTTAAATTTTGTGAAGAATTTATATTTGAGTCAGATTGCGAATTTCACATTTTTGTTGCCATTTTCAATACCTCTCATTGTGGGCGAGGTTACAATTAGCGCAATGTCCATTAGCATTCATAATTAAATATTGTCATATTTCTTTCTTTCAAATTTTTGTGGGGAGGTTACACTCGGCTCCCATTTCTATTAAGTATTGTCTTTTCTTTCTTATAAAATTACGGTGGGGAGGTTACAACTTCTCCCAATAATTTTAGGAATTCTGATGGAATGTTACCTATCCCTTCTGCCTTATTCGATCTCAAGTCCTCTAAAGCTCTCTTAAATTCTAATTGCGACACTGGATCCATGTCTCTTCTAAATCGACTCCTGTTTCTTGTTCTATCACATAAGACAAATCTTCCCCCTCGTAGAGGCCTTCAGTGTACTGTTTCCACCTATCCACTCTCTCCTCTTCGTTTAGCACTGGAATTCCCGTTGCACTCTTGTTTCAACTTCACCGAAGGTCATTTTGACTTACCTGTATGCTGAGTCAGTCCTTTCGACAATCACATCTTTTTCAGTCTCTTCACTTTTTTCAAGCATCCATTTCTTGTTAGCTTCCTATTTATTTCATTCCTCGGCGACTTGTATTTCTGTATACCCGAATTTCCCTGTATACCAACTTTCCATTTGTTTCACATGTCAGCTTGCTGCCATCCAGTGTATTAGTGTGATGCAGAAATTGTAAGCTCACATAAAAGTTTTTATTTGACACGCGACACACTCGAGAAATTCCTCAGTAATTAAATTGCTTGAAACGAAAAAAGTACACAGTAAAATAACGCCTAGGTTTGAGGTAGTTGACACTAGAGACGGGCGATCACGATGGATGGGGGGTGAAGACAGGGGAAGAAAGTTTTGAAGCCGTGTTGTAAGTCCGCGATATCTTCAGAAAACTCACGTATCACCTCATACACATATTGTCCCAGTCAACAAGAGCAAAAAATTTCGAACAGGAGGAAGGGACTGGTGTAGTCGAATATTCCTGCACAGTGGTAGACGGCAGCGCCATAAAACACACAGTACTAAAAACACTGACCTAGGGGTTCGAGGAGCTTCTTTACGTTTTTCTTGAATATTTCGAAAACCACGGCTTGTAGCGAACTAAGTACATTAAATTTC
This sequence comes from Schistocerca serialis cubense, assembly GCF_023864345.2. NCBI lineage: Eukaryota > Metazoa > Arthropoda > Insecta > Orthoptera > Acrididae > Schistocerca > Schistocerca serialis. The sequence continues at coordinate 168,672,007 of NC_064649.1, forward strand.
CAGAATGAGATTTTCACTCTGCAGCGGAGTGTGCGCTGATATGAAACTTCCTGGCAGATTAAAACTGTGTGCCGGACCGTGACTCGAACTCGGGACCTTTGCCTTTCGCGGGCAAGTGCTCTACCACTTACATTAAATTTGCTACAAAAAGGACGACTTCAGTTTTTCTTTAGACTAATAGTTCCCGTGCTGCAGTGAACGCAAAAATAGAACATCAGTAATAATAGTGTTTGAATGGTGTAAAATTCGTTTTTATTATTAAATGGAATAGGTTAAGCACAAATATTAAATATCTGTACCACGTCTACGCGCAGAGGAGTCTTACTAACCGACAAACGTGTAAACTCCCCACTATATTTGTCTCCGTCTGTACTTTAGAGCAACTTTACCCCCACTCTATACAAATCTACGTTTATCATAACTTACGTACCCACACATTTCTGGCACTCTCCTATCTCGAAACGAGTCACATTTCTCAAACCTGTCTGCTACAGTAAAATTCCAGCCTCGTTTTAGGTAGTACCTATGCATACTGAACAGCCATCTCAGACTGCACTACCCCCCTTCCAGCTTTGGGCATGTGATCGTTCCAATGTAAGTCGGAATTATCCATCTTAAAGTCTGATGCTAACCTTTGACTAAACAGAACCTAATTCGAACATAACTGTAATTGGTCTGAATACAGCTTGTCTTTATGTTAAAAGCGCAACTGAGGTAAAATACACACATCAGAAAAAGTATTGCATCACCTCGGTTCCGAGAGTTCCGGAATCTGTACAGAAAATTGGAATAGAGATCAACATAAACATCATTTCCGCCCTTTTTATTGCTCATGAAAACCACACATTGCATGTTGTACCACCATACAGCGAGACCTTCAGAGGTTGTGGTCCAGATTGCTGTACACACCGGTACCTCTAATGCCCATTAGCACGTTCTCTTGCATTGATGCATGCCTGTATTCGTCGCGCCATACTATGCACAAGTTCATCAAGGCACTGGTAGTCCAGATTGACCCACTCCTGAACGGCGATTCGCCGTAGATCCCTCACAGTGGTCGGTGGGTCACGTCGTCCATAAACAGCACTTTTCAATCTATCCCAGGCATGTCGATAGGATTAGTGTGTGGAGAACATGCTGCCCACTAGTCGAGCTATGTCGTTATCCTGAAGGAAGTCATTCACAAGATGTGCACGATGGCGGCGCGAACTGTCGTCCATGAACACGAGTGCCTCACAAATATGCCGCCGATATGGTTGCACTGTCGGTCGACGGATGGCATTCACATATCGTACAGCCGTTACGGCGCCTTCCATGGCCACCAGCGGCGTACATCGGCTCCACATAATGCCACCCCAAAACAGCAGGGAACCTCTACCTTGCTGCACTCTCTGGACAGTGTGTCTGACGCGTTCAGCCCGACCGAGTTGCCTCCAAACACTTCTCCAGCGACTGTCTGGTTGAAGGTACATGTGACACTCATCGGTGAAGAGAACGTGACGCCAATCCTGAGCGGACCATTCGGCATGTTGTCGGGCCCATCTGTACCACGCTGGTTGCAAAGGTGGACCTCGCCACGAACGTCGGGAGTGGAGTTGCCCATCATGCAGCCTATTGGCCACAGTTTGAGTCGTAAAACGACGTCCTATGGCTGCACGAAAAGCACTGAAATGCGGCGATAAACCCACAGGATAGGAGAGGTAGTTGGAATTGTGGAAAGAGGCCGAAATGAGAGGCTGTCAGTTACGTTCGAACACGTATAACTTTATTTTTTTGACCAAATATTACAGTACAAATTCTTGAACTTAGTTATCGGCAGAACACGACACACTATCTTATTCCTTAGGGCACAACCACTTTAGTTAATTTAAAAAAAACCGCTGAAAGCCATTAACTCAAAATTGAGACGCCAAAAAGAATATTTAGAAGGCAGTTCTATAAATTGGCTGAAGGCCCAAAAATCTAACACTTGAAAAGCATCAACCTTAATTTAAGGACGGCTAAGGGCCGACGATTTAATGACTCAAGGTAAAATTAAATAAAAAACACAAGGCAGAAGGCCTTAATTTCAATTAGGCTGAAGGCCTCAAACAGTCTGATGCTCGAAAGACAAAGATCCTTAATTTATAAACGGCTGAAGGCCCATGACTTAAAACATAGCTAAAATAATTTTTATCAGGAAGAAAGCCCAAGGCTTTATCTTTAAACAATATATTAACCAGTCTGAAGGTCCAAATAATTTAACTCCTGAGAAGCAAGAAACTTTTAATTATAAAATGGCTGAAGGCGCATAACTTAAAACATAACTAAAATAATTTTATTAAGCAGAAGTCCCAGGACTTTATATTTAAACAATATTTTAATCAGGCCCAACCAATCTAACACTTGAAAAGCAAGGAACTTTAATTTTAAAGCCGCTGAAAGCCCATGACTTGAAACACCACTAAAAACAATTCAACTTTAATTTAAAACCATCGGCTATGAGCCATATAAATAAACAAAACAGCAAATAAGAAAAGGCAGTGCAGCTGACGGCGTTCAGAAGTTTCGGGGGTCGGCCAGCACTTGAAACACTAACTTTCACTTAGGTGAGACAGGCAGTCGGACCAACCATTCTCGATCCGACGACAACCCAACCAACAGACCGTCAACGGACCCACCGACAAGGTAACTTGCGCTCCACTCGACCAACACACAACCGGGAGTTGGACGCAAACGTAAAAGGCGTGGACGCCCATAACCGAGCACATTAAGCTGTGGAACTGCACGCCGTGCTGGACAGCGGCAACACGGTGGGGAAAGGACACTGCCCGAATTTACGTCAACGGCTAGGGCAGGTAACCGGAACGTCAACGGCCACACGGCAGAAAATTCCGCTGGCGCACTTCAATTGCAAATAATCAAATATAGTTAGACTCCACCGGACGGTGGCTAAACCTTAGCCAACTCGAACACACACGTTGTTGCTCGCGGGAATGTCCCAACAGCCAACAACAAGAACCAAATGGCGCACTGTGAACAGTGTTGACTTGCTGGTAAATTAAATCCAAACTCAACTTTCGTGTCCAGGGTCGGTGAGCCACGATTTCGTGGCAATGGGAACAGCCGCACACACTCCCACACTGTGCAGAGACCGCCAGCGGGCCCGGCCAAGCTTCCCACCCCCCCCCCCACCCCCACCGCGCAGAGATTTCCTCGCTGCTGCACGCCAACCGACCGACATAACAGGGACGAATCACGAGTCACGAGTCGGCACACACACAGCCAACCCATAAGCGATCGCCGGCCAAATACACGTCGTCCAGCAAGACGACCGATCGACGACCGACCAAAGTCGTCGCCACTCCAGTCGTGTGTGTCACCAAGCGTAGGGCGAGTCGTGGCAGTCCGGACACTGCTGCCGCGGCCCGACTGAACTTGCGCCGCGTGACAGCTCAGACACCGCCAGGTCCAAACTAACTGCTGACACGCTCCAACTGACTGACCGACACACGACGACCGCTAAGTAATAGCAGTCCAGCAAAGATAATACGGCAGGGCAAACAAGCGCTGCTGCTGCCACTCACGGGCAGCCAAAGCAGCAATGCAGTGACATAAGTAATTGAAACTAACATAACGACGTGGCAATAAGGCAAAAACAGGATATTAAATAAGAGATGGCATGAACACGAGCCGCGCACGGCTCAAGCACAATTCAACATGGTTGCTTTGCTGTCAGGGTCCTCCGAGCCATAATCCATAGGCAGTAGTAGCCACTGGGCGGCCCGAGCCAGGCATGTCATCGACAGTTCTTGTATCTCCCACATTTCCGAACAATATCGCTTTGGTTCACTCCGAGACGCCTGGACACTTCCCTTGTTGAGAGCTCTTCCTGGCACAAAGCAACAACGCGGACGCGATCGAACGGCGGTATTGACCGTCTAAGCATGGCTGAACTACAGACAACACGGGCCGTGTACCTCCTGCCTGGTGGAATGACTGGAACTGACCGGCTGTCGGACCCCCTCCATCTAATAGGCTCTCCTCATACATGGTTGTGTACATCTTTGGGTGGGTTTAGCGACGTGTCTGAACAGCCAAATATACAGTATGCACAGTCGACGTCTGTCTTCAGGAGTTCTGGGATCCGTGGTGATGCAAAACTTGTTTTGATGTGTGTGTGTGTGTGTGTATGAAGTAGCATGTAGCTACGGAGGTTCATGGTTAATATTCATAAATGTAATACGTTAGAATTATGTAAAAGTTGTACGGCGTGTAGAGTTTGCTTGCGTCCTTATGGTCCATGTGTTCGAGGACTGGCAGCAGCAACACGGCAACGGCAGCTTCGTTGGTCGCTACACGTGCTCAGCCGACAAGCGTGCCACGTCAGAGGACGACGTCGTTTGGCCAGCAGATTAGACACACAACAAATTGTGACCTTGTTAATACTAAAGAGAACCTGTTACTATTGTAATTTTGTTCCGTTCATGTCTGCATCCAATTGAACTCAGCCGTTGGATGGAAATGTGTATCATACTATCTGCACACTGAAGAATTGTCAATAAAGCAACAGAGAACGCCGGCCGCGGCGGTCTCGCGGTTAAGGCGCTCCGTCCGGAACCGCGCGACTGCTACGGTCGCAGGTTCGAATCCTGCCTCGGGCATGGATGTGTGTGGTGTCCTTAGGTTAGTTAGGTTTACGTAGTTCTAAGTTCTAGGGGACTGATGACCACAGATGTTAAGTCCCATGGTGCTCAGAGCCATTTTTGAGCAGAGAACGTAATTATTCTGAAAAGAATAAGCCCGCTGCTATAGATTTCTTATTTTGTAAGAGTGAGAACTTGGAGCTGGTTTTCAAAACTGAATCAAGATCCTAATCGGCTAAACAGGAGAGATGAAGTGTTAAATAAAATGCAACCAACAAACATTCGACAATCACATGAGTACTTAGGTTTTCTTTGCTTAAAGACATTATTAATTTCTTCTCATGACTGTGTTTTTGGAAAACATTGGGAATAGGTAAAGTTAATCTGAAAGTTCTTGACAGTTTTTTAAAGCTTGTGGCATATTAATAGTGTAAAGTGAAATATTTTGATGCTTACGTTACGCGAATTAGACATATCTTTAACGTTACTATGCGCTTGACTGTTTAGTACACTACTGGCCATTAAAATTGCTACACCACGAAGAAATGCAGATGATAAACGCGTAATCATTGGACAAATATATTACACTAGAACTGACATGTGATTACATTTTCACGCAATTTGGGTGCATAGATCCTGGGGAATCAGTACCCAGAACAACCACCTCTAGCCGTAATAACCGCCTCGATACGCCTGGGCATTGAGTCAAACAGGGCTCGGATGGCGTGTACAGGTACAGCTGCCCATGCAGCTTCAACACGATACCACAGTTCATCAAGAGTAGTGACTGGCGTATTGTGACGAGCCAGTTGCTCGGCCACCATTGACCGGACGTATCCAATTGGTGAGAGATCTGGAGAATGTGCTGGCCAGGGCAGCAGTCGAACATTTTCTGTATCCAGAAAGGCCCGTACAGGACCTTCAACATGCGGTCGTGCATTATCCTGTTGAAATGTAGGGTTTCGCAGGGATCGAATGAAGGGTAGAGCCACGGGTCGTAACACATCTGAAATGTTACGTCGACTGTTCAAAGTGCCGTCAGTGCAAACAAGAGGTGACCGAGACGTGTAACCAATGACACCCCATACCATCACGCCGGGTGATACGCCAAAATGGCGATGACGAATACGCGCTTCCAGTGTGCGTCCACAGCGATGTCGCCAAACACGGATGCGACCATCCTGATGCTGTAAACAGAACCTGATCCGAAAAAACGACGTTTTGGCATTCGTGCACCCTGGTTCGTCGTTGAGTACACCATCGCAGGCGCTCCGTGATGCAGCGTCAAAGGCAACCGCAGCCACGATCTCCGACCTGATAGTCCATGCTGCTACAAACGTCGTCCAACTGTTCGTGCAGATGGTTGTTGTCTTGCAAACGTCCCCACCTGTTGACTCAGGGATCCAGACGTGGCTGCACGATGCGTTACAGCCAAGCGGATGAGATGCCTGTCATCTCGACTGCTAGTGATACGAGGCCGTTTGGGATCCATCACGGCGTTGCGTATTACCCTCCTGAACCGACCGATTGCATATTCTGCTAACAGTCATTGGATGTCGACCAACGCGAGCAGCAGTGTCGCGATACGGTAAACCGCAATCCGACCTTTATCAAAGTCGGAAACGTGATGGTACGCATCTCTCCTCCTTACACGAGGCATCACAACAACGTTTCACCAGGTTACCCCGGTCAACTGCTGTTTGTGTATGAGAAATCAGATGGAAAATTTCCTCAAGTCAGCACGTTGTAGGTGTCGCCACCGGCGCCAACCTTGTGTGAATGCTCTGAAAAGCTAATCATTTCCGTATCACAGCATCTTCTTTCTGTCGGTTTAATTTCGCGTCTGTAGCACATCTTCAGCAATTTTAATGGCCAGTACTGTAATATGCGCGAGCATTTGTCGTTGTCTTGACAACAGAAACAAACTGCAATATATCCCAGAACGAAAATGAGCTTGAAATTGGTATTTACAATATCAGTATTTAAGATCGCCTTTTTTGAAAATACGCATCTGCAAAACGTAGAGAATAATTGCTCAGAAGAGGTGAGGTCGCGTATCGGTGTATCCGATGCAGCTGACAGCACAGCCGGCCTGGGGCTGGTCTGTGGACAACACGTGTCCACGTGCCTGCACATCGTGTACTGTCTAAAGAGAAATGCAGCGGTTTATTTTCACCTGACTTGTTAAACACTTGTAAATTTCAGATAACCGCCACGAGTAGCGAACTTTGAGCAAAACCCACACAGTTTCTCCGGGTGCCACGTTAAAGTTACTTCTTTGCGAAAAAACAGCGGAGTTTACACAGTCTCATGTGGCGTTCGCTGTTTTATTATAGTGGTTTGGTATTTTATTAATTTGTAAATGAAAATGATAATCTTATTTTATTACATTGAGTAATTACTAAATTATTTTTCTCCCGGCTAAAGATTTGGTCAAGTTGCTAAAGAACTCCAAGTTAACGTCGTGTTAAAGTGTTGTCTGTAAATCACAGTTAATACAACAGATTCTACACAACTATTGATTATGATGGAAATAGTTATCTTCAGCAAAATGATAATTAAAAGCACCGAATATCAGCCGCGCACAACACTGACTTATGTTACCTGAAACAATATTCTTCGCAACTCGTGCTTAATTAATTTCGGCTCCATACATCAGCTAGAAAAGTTTGTTATAACGATCGTGCTATGAGCACTGTTTTTAAAGAACTAATCTGATTCGAAACATTTTCATTAAAATGAGTTCGGGACCACCGGTGCACATTTATTTTTACATATTTTTATTACCTTCGGCACTTATGTCTGCAGAGTTGCGTAATTTGAATTTGCCGCTGAGATAATTGTTAAGATGGCGGCAGACAATTGATAGAGACTTTCTGTTGTTAAAGCAAGTAGGATAAGTATTTGAAATGCTTATTAAACTTTACTTTCGTATTGTGCACTATTTAGACTTCATCAAGCAAACATTCGATTTTTTTTCTAAGGAAGACACAGACAAATAAAAAACCGATACAAATCGCTATCATCAATTGGCTGCGCTCGTTGCAGCGGAAAGAAATAATTAACACAGATAATGCTTACTGAGAGAGGAATTAAAGTTACAAATAATTATTCACTCATATTTATAATAATAATGAACTCTATTCTCAAGCAATAATTAACAAATAATTACAATTTCTTAACACATCTCAGTTTGATACGCGTCTTGCGTCCTGAACCTACAAAAGCCAACCAACAAAAGGTAAAAACAAAGGAAGACAAACGCAGATCATAAAAGGAATTTACAGTTATCATTGTCTTGTATGATACACATCGATATGTTCAATTACATCATAAAATATTATATAAATAATTAACATTTAATTCACTATTTTTTCACATGTCGGATAGATATGTTTATAACTGTTAGAGGCATAATTTCCTTTCGTCGCACTGTAGCTAAAATTTATCTCGTGGATGTTACACTCAGACGCAACAGAGAGAGAGCTATGAAAGAGTGGATTTTTAAGTTTATTGAGTGAAGAACTGAGGAAAAGTAAGGCCAGTATCTGATGAAAAAGCACATCCTCGGTACAAAACAAACATCTAATGTTTTCACCAGCAGTTGACGGCCCTTAAAAATAACATTCTTTCATGGTGAAAGTCTCTAGTTAATGGAATAACACGGTGTATGATGAAGTTTTGCATAGTAACCATGCGCGAAAACACTATCCTCTTTGTGTGCTATTATTTGCCAAATCCTCATTTCGATATCTCAGACCATTTATGAAATACTAGGAATGTTGTGGATATTTCACTCTGGTTTTATCGAAGGCGTGGCGCGAGCGCAAATGAGGGCGCAGATCGATTTTCCCAAGACTGCTAACAGCCAGAGACCTCCACACGAGGCTAAAGAAAAATTCAGTGAAAGTTGCTGGCGGATTAAAACTGAGTGCCGGACCGAGACTCGAACTCAGGACCTTTCCCTTTTCGAGGGAAATGCCCTACCATCTGAGTTACACAAGCACGAGTCAGTACCTGCCCTCACAGCTTTAATTCCACCAGTACCTCGTCTCCTACCTTCCGAACGTCGCGGAAGGTCCCGATTTCGCGTCCGGCACGCAGTTTTAATCTGCCAGGATGTTTCATATCAGCGCACACGCTGCTGCAGAGTGAAAATTTCGTTCTCGGAAATTCAAAATATTAGCCAAATTTCATACACAGCAACATATTGTGTAATATGCATCAAACGCAAAATCATAGCCGAGCCTTATTTTTCACTGCAAAGTTTTTCGAATTTCGCGCAGTGTCTTACTTATGTGTAACTATCACAATGACTGTGACAATGACGGCCACATCATCATGAACCTGAGATATAAAGCTATTGGTAACGCAAAAGTGAACATTTTTGTGCCGAATAGTTTCTGTAAAATCGTTTGAGAAAGCCTGCAGAGTGTGCGCCTCGATTCTGTCGTCGCCGACCGGCCGACAGGTAGCAGAGGTGTCGGCCTGCCCTTCCAAACAAACGAACGGACACGCCCAGCGCTTCGGCTGACATCTGGTCGCTGCGTGTGGGCCACCGCATCCCTTGCCGTGGCCGTGTCAAGCGCCGGGTGAGCGGGAACGCTCCCCGAGTCGCCGCCGTCCCCAGCAGCGGTGCTCGTCCGGGCAGCAGAGGACGGGGACTCGTCGCTCAGCACGACGCAGCGCGATCCGTCAGCTGTGTGTGCTTCTGGGTCGCTACGCCACCCGAAACGCTACCTGTCGTACTGTTGTGCCAGTCGCAGTCTATGTACGACACGCCAATTCCCTGGCGCAGGTCTGTGACCAGAGATGCAGGGTGACATGAAGTGTTCCAGGGGGTCCACTCCTTGTTGCTGGATGTCACCTACAGGGAATACACAAAATAATGTGAACACCCGTATTTACTTGCCAACAGTTTATTAATAAGGGGTTACACAATGATTTATTAATAAGGGGTTGGACCGCCATTTGCCCGTAATACAGCTGCGATTCTTCTTGGAATACTGGCTCATAACGATTGTATTTTCTCCAGTGGAATTTTATGCCACTATCCGATCAGAACCTCTTCTAACTCCTGTAGTGAGGAGGGAGGCGGAAATCTGCTCCGGAGTCTGCGCTCCAATACCGCCCACGAGGGTTCCATAATGTTCCAGTCTGGAGACTGTCCTGGCCAGGGAAGACGCTGCCGTTCAGTTGCATGCTGTCCTGGCTGGGCGAATGAGTGCATTATCGTCCTGAAATACGGCATCAAAGTTGGAGAACAACATTTAAATGAAGGGGTGCACCTGACCACGTAGAATGTTCACATAATCGTTGGCTGCAACATGGCCTTTGAGAGTAGTGATGGGACCAGCAGAGTTCCATCACACTTCCACGCTTAACCGTTGGAATCAAGCAGTCAGGATTGTAGGCTTCTTTTGGCGTTATCCAGACGTAAACCCGGCCCGATGTTGGAAATAACAGAAACGTTGACCCGTCGGACCATATGACGTGTTTCCGCTGACCAGCCGTGCAGGATTTATGCTCCTGACACAATGTTCTAAGCTTCGTTGTGTTGGTTGCCGTCACTACGGGTTTCGGTATAGCAACTCCTCCACGAATATTCGCTTTACGGAGTTCTCAGGGGAGAGTGTCAATAGGTACGGGGTCTCAAAGGTGGCTCCTGAACTCTGCAGTCACTATAGCCGCCATAGTTTTGTGTTTGAACCGTGAATTTAAATTTTCAAAATCTATTCTTAAAGAATTTACTTTATTTACTAGCGATTCATCGAGAACACTAACACATTTAATCACACGAGGTGAGCGTGGAAGTAGTCGCCAGGAAGTAACTGATGGAAAATGAAACTACTTTTAACAAATGTGAATTTTATTCGTAAAAGCTATTTCAACAACAGATTTAAAATTATAACCAGAAAAGCACCCTCGAAATATTAAGTTACAATTTTATTTAGAGGCAGAAAGAACAATATTAACAGCAGCAGCCTTCGGGCTGAGAAGCTTGCCTGCTCCCTCTCAACACGGCCGTAGTCATGAACACTCACAACGACCCCTGAAAGAGTACGCTGGTGCAAATCTGCAACACACCTGATTACTTTAAACTAATTTTTTTTAAAACACTTCACACAAACACGTAAACTATGCGCCCCGTAACAGGGATGGAAATGGTACAACACTCAAAGTATTTGCCACCGAAAGTGCTATTTGTTTATTTTTTTAAGGACTCTTATGGTGGACGCGTGGCAACCTTATAACCTAAAACGACTATTTAAATAAAACCCATAAAATGCAGACTTACATAAAATGTACAACATGCTCTACATTACACATATACCACCTCGCAAGCTGATAGGCAAGATGAAAACATATTTCAAGAATTCGGCAAGAATTTAAGCATAAAATTCGTTAACACCGAATCCGACAAACATGACAGAGGCAGCTATTAACGTACGACAGACAGACAGACAGACAGACACTAACTGCCTCACAAATGCGGACGAGAGACAGACGAGCAAGCTGGGGACGAGAGACTGACCAAGAAAACAAGTACAATTTAACAAGTAAATGACACAACATATCTCCAGTCACTTAACTTCTAATAAACTGCGATGTCTTGCGAAGACTTGACGCAGCACCCCCAAATCGCTCTCCCGAACCGTCCGCTGCCAGCCGCTTCAACGGACGCAGGAAGGAGCGCCGATCTCCCGTCTCACGGCGTCGCAGCTCGCACCGGCCAGACCGACGTCGTGGTTTCACTCCTGCTGCTCTCGTGTCGGCCGCGAAGCCACTACCCCTCGCTATACGGCGCGGCCCACTGGACTCACGTGGCGACCTCACATGCGCCGACGCTCAAGGCGGACAAGTCATCTCGTGTCTCAGTGCGCGACCGACCAACCGATCGATCGAAGCGCCAATGACCATTGCCTGAGCAACTCGGGCAGACTGGCGGCCTAACACATACTGGAACTCCGGACGACAGACAGACACTGACCACCTCATCAATGCGGTCGAGAGACAGACCCAGACTAACTTGGCTGCCCAACTGACCAGACTCGGCGAGAGCGAGAGACTGCCCTGGCTGACCGACTGACCCCCTAACGAGCTGATGGCGCCCCTTAAATGCACGTGAACACGCAACCTTTCCGCTTTCCCACCAGAGGGAGACACCAAAGCTGCGATTACCGCAGCGGCGCCATCGCCAGAAGCGGAAGGCGACTGCTCCTCTCTGCGCGCTGCGGCGCGCTCTTCAAAACAGCAGATTTTACCACGGCTCAGTGTTGTTTTGACACAATTCGTATTATTGTACGTCGACCTGTGTTATTTAATTTTGATTTGCGCCCACTATTACGTTTACACGATGATGTCTTTCCGTGTCTTGAGCAGACTGTCATGACTGTTGAAACAGTTGCTCTTGAAACAACCAATAAGTTGGCTGCCTCGGTTACTGACGCTCCAGCTAATGGGGCCCCCACAATCTGCCCTCTCTGGAACTCTGTTAGGTCTCGGCCTCTGAATGCAAATACGAAGTGTGCACTACTCGTAACCAACCTGCACTGGCGCCTGGTCCGTACAGAACACGCACAGTGCAGCGCGACGCGTGCCTTGCCTGCCTGCGTTGTTGTCTGTCAGACACAACCGTCCCACTACTACCACTGTTCACGTCATTTCGCCTATCCCCTGTATGTAGGGCTGCGTGGTCGCCCCTTGCGAACCCTACCAGGTCCCTTAACAACGCTGCTCACGGACGACTCTAATGCACTGCGGTGCTCGTGCTGCCTGTCACAAATGAACGCAACTTGAAGCATCACAACGATTTCTTTCTTTCTTAGCTTCTATAACTTTCCTTGAGTAGACACTCGTGTTTTCGTGTTTTATTGCACGTAAAACAATACTTTTGCGACGAGAAAGTAACAGTCATCGTGTCTGGACTTGGATAGTAAAAGCACTGATTTAATTTTTGACTCCATGGGTAAAAGCGAGACTCTCTTGTCTTTTTTGTCGGTTGCTTCATTCCTCTCTTGGTAGATGTTCTTGTGGTGTCTTTCCTACTTGTATCTGTACAGACATATTGTCCATGTAGGTCTTCTCGAATAATAAATAGCGATAAATGAAATTCATTGTGTTTTGCTTGTCCGAGTTAACGTCAACATTACGTTTCAGGAGCTTATCTCACAGATGAGGCAGTGAGTTTTTGTGATCAGAATTAGCTGGCTCGGTCGCGGCCCGTTCAGCCGCCAGTGTGCCAATCTCTCAGATAATTACTGCACGCTGCTCAAATTTCGTCACCTTAGTACGTTAGGACCAGTGTAAGTCCCCAAAGACTACAGCAAAGCCCACAAATTGGTACAGTATGTGATCAGAAGTACCCGGACGCCTGGCTGAAAATGGCTTACAAGTTCGTGGCGCCCTCCACCGTTAATGCTGGCATTCAGAATGGTGTTGGCCCACCCATAGCCTTGATCAAAGCTTCCACTTTCCCAGGTATACGTTCAATCAGGTGCTGGAAGGTTTCCTGGGGAATGGCAGCCCTTTATTCACGGAGAAGTATGAATGTCGGTCTGTGAGGCCTGACACGAAGTCGGCGTTCTAAAACATCCCAAAGGCGCTCTATAGGATTCAGGTCAGGACACTGTGCAAGCCAGTCCATTACAAGGATGTTATTATCGTGTATCCACTCCGCCACAGGTCGTTCATTATGAACAGGTGCTCGATCGTGTTCAAAGATGTAATCGCCATCCGCGAACTGCTCTTCAAAAGTGGGAAGCAAGAAGGTGCTTAAAACATCATGTGATAGTGCCACGCAAAACAACAAGGACTGCAAGCCCCCTTCATGAAAAACACGACCACACCATAACACCACCGCCTCCGAATTTTACTGTTGGCACTGCACACGCTGGCAGATGACGTTCACCGGGCATTCGCCGTACCCACAGCCTGCCACCGGATCGTCACATTGTGTACCGCGATTCATCACTCCACACAACAGTTTTCCACTGTTCAATCGTCCAATGTTTACGCTCCTTAAACCAAGCGAGGCGTCGTTTGGAATTTCCTGGCCTGATGTGTGGCAGCCGCTCTACCATAGTACTTGGAGACTACTTGCATTGCACTGTCATAGTACTTGCAGTGGATCCTGATGCAGTTTGGAATTCCTGTGCGATGGTCTGGATAGATGTCTGCCTATTACACGTTACGACTCTCTTCAACTGTCTCTGTCAGTCAACAGTCGAGGTCGACCTGTACGCTTTTGTGCTGTACGTGTCCCTTTACGCTTCCACTTCACTGTCATGTTTTTTGGGGATGCCCAGATACTTTTAATGACATAGTGTATATACAAGGCGTACAGCACTCGTCGCTAGCGCATCGCGGTCGCGAAGTGGGGCCGAGACAGTTCCAGGTCAGTTTTACAGTCTGACGATAAATTATGGATTTGTAGTTTTACCTTTACGATGTCCACTATGGACAAACGGTAGTTACTGTTATTTTGAAGAAGGTTGGGTTGTCCCGACTGAAACATACTTAAATTTCTAGGTAAACGGTGCAACTGAGGCTGTTGATTATTAAAATTAAAATTAATATTTGTACAGTTGCTCACAGGTCAGAAAAATGTTGAAGATCTCTGTAGTGTGTTTGTAAACATGGCTTCAAAGTTGGTCTGTTCCTTCGACTCTTTCTTTCTTTTAATAAACTTGCTTCTACTAGAGGGGGAGGGGAGGGGGGGGGGATAAGCAAGGGGCACAGCGCATGTTATTAATTGTGTGTTGATGGGGAGGTGGAATATGCTGGAGGCGACTATATGTCGACAATCACAGCTAAAGCCATCCACTTCTACATATGGAAACATCCATGCAGCTATTCAGCAGCCCGGAATAGAGGATGTGGTCATACTCTCAAATAAGAAATTTTGTCTTAGCTTTCCATTCTCCTTTGTTTATTTTTGAACTTGGATGCGACGAGTTAAAAAGTGCTTCATCTGTTTGCTAGTTGGAACACTAATTACATTAATTAAATTATTCCAAAATACAAATGGTTCATATTGCCCGTATGGTGTACTAAACATTTATTTACCTTCACGGATTCTCTCTTGAGTGCTTTATAAACCGCTTCACACGTTTATGGAATGATTTTTGCTAACGTGAAATGTGATAATCGAGTGCTGTGTTGTAAACTAGAGTAGCTCTCTCCTGTATCAAGAAATCACAGCTTGCCTGTCTTCTGCATATATAGCATTTCTCAAGAGAATATTCTTTTTGCAATATGGGAGGCCACTTTACTGAGCAAATACTGAAATACACTCTCATCCATTCGTAAGTAATTTATGTGTAAGACTTGAAGTCTTCCACTTGCACCTCTGGTAACAAATTTTGCTGAATGCTTTTATTATCTCGACGTTTTACCTATGGTTTCAACCAAGTATGCTCAATAATGTTCACGTTTGGGGGGTTTGGTAGCCAGCGGAAGTGTCTAAACTCAGACGAGTGTTCCTGGAGCCACTCTGTAGCAATTCTGGACGTGTGGGGTGACGCACTGCCCTGCTGGAATTGCCCAAGTCCGTCGGAACGCGCAATGGACATAAATGGATGCAGGTGACCAGACAGGATTCTGACGTACCTGACACCTGTCAGAGTCCTATCAACACGTATCATTGGTCGCATATCACTCCAACTGCACACGCCCCTCACCACTACAGAGCCTCCACCAGCCTGAACATTCCCCTGCTGACGTGCAGGGTCCACGGATTCGTGAGGTTGTCTCCATACCCCTACACGTCTATCCGCTCGATACAATTTGAAACGAAACGCGTTCGACCAGGCAACGTGTTTTCAATCATTAACAGTCCAATATCGGAGATGATATTGGCACAACTTGACCAGAAGAAGGGATCGGTTGGTAGGACATGTTCTGAGGCATCAAGGGATCACCAATTTAGTATTGGAGGGCAGCGTGGAGGGTAAAAATCGTAGAGGGAGACCAAGAGATGAATACACTAAGCAGATTCAGAAGGATGTAGGTTGCAGTAGGTACTGGGAGATGAAGAAGCTTGCACAGGATAGAGTAGCATGGAGAGCTGCATCAAACCAGTCTCAGGACTGAAGACCACAACAACAACAACATCGGAGATGATGGGGCCAGGCGAGGCGTAAAGCTTTCTGTCGCAGTCATCGAGGGTACACGAGTGGGCCTTCGCCTCCCAGAGCTCGTATCGATGATGTTTCGTGGAATGATTCGCACGCTGACACTTGTTGATGGCCCAGCATTGAAATCTGCAGCAGTTTGCAGATGCGTTGCACTTCTGTGACGCTGAACGATTCTCTTCAGTCGTCGTTGGCCCCATTCTTGCAGGATCTTTCTCCTACCGCATCGATGTCGGAGGTTTGATGTTTTGCCAGATTCCTGATATTCACGGCACACTCGTGAAATGATCGTACCGGAAAATCCCCACTTCATCGCTACCACGGAGATGTTGTGTGCCACCGATCGTGCGCCGACTATAACACCACGTTCAGAATCACCTAAACGTCGATAACCTGCCGCTGTATCAGCAGTGACCGTCATAACAACTGCGGCAAACACTTGTTGTGTTATATATGCGTTGCCGACCGCAGCACCGTATTCTGGCTGTTAACACATGTCTGTATTTGAATAGGCATGCCTATACCAGTTTCTTTGGCGCTTCAGTGTAGTAGGAATGATGACCCACACAAATATTTTTGCGACAAAAATAAGTGTTTTAAGTGGAGCAAGGACCAACCTCCAGTGAATGTAAGGACAAGGTGCCATAAGACAATGGTTCAAGTCCCTGGACTTGGACTACTGGCTAGAAATTTGGGAGAAAATCCAGGAATAGAATAAGAACTTGTGTTTTCTGAAAATATTCTCGCAGAAATAATCACACGGACAGACGCAAATGAGCCGTGGCCGGTTCGCGTTCTGGCGTCTCGCCACACTCGAGTGGCGTCTTATTTCTCTCCAAGTTACTACCATAACGAGTTGCTGACTTGCCTCCGTCATTGGCAGCAGCAGCGCTTATCGATACTAGTACTGCTGTACCATCTTTGGGGTGACCGCTGTATTTCCGTGTCGTGGTGTGTGAGGAAGTCGGCCGGTTCGGACAGAGGAGCGAGGAAGTGAGGCCGGGACAGCTGGCGGCGCGCACGCTGCACGCTGGAGTTGAGTGATCAGTTGACCTCAGCTGCTGTGACCTCTCTTTGTTCACTGCTGCTTGTTGCTTGCTGAGCTGTTCCGGCTGTGTTGGCGAAATTTTGCAGCCGTCTTCCTGAATGGTCTTTAACTATTAAATTGGTTGTTACTTGTCAGTGAAGTGCACCAGCGGTATTTTCTGCCTTGTGGCCGTTAACGCCCCAGTTGCCTGCCCTGGTCGTTACCGCAGTTTTCCAGCAGTGTGTTTTTCCTCGCTGTGCTGTCCGGCACGCTGTGTAGTTAGACAGCCTTTGGTGTTGGTTCATATTTTTTTGATCGATTATTGTGCCTTGGCTGTTTTTAGACGCCAATTTTGAAGACGTACTACTGCTGGTATCTTCGTCCTCGGCAGATATTTTCTGTTGTCGTGCCGTCGCCCAGGCGGGAGGGAACTGGTTAGGTTGGTGGTCGGTCTTTCAGCCGTCCCTGGGTCGGGTTGCGGCCTGTGTCACGCCACCTTACGTTAGCGCCGACCCTCCGAACACTTCAGAGCACCACTGTTCTGTCGGTTTTAGATTGCGATTTTCATTTTACTCAGTAGCGCTGTGCGGGGCATTCAGCTGTCTATTAATTTAGTTTGTTTTAATTTTAATACGCGGCCTTCAGCCGATTTAAATTAAAATTTGAAGACTGATTTGTTTAAAACCTAAATTTTGAAAGTTTGTTCCATCTGAAATTCTTGTTATACTGGCCTTAAGCCCTAAGCTGTTCAATGTCTCGTGTGTGGCTTCAGCCGAGTATTTACGTCAAAAAATTTGTTTTTCAAAGTAAGGCTTTCAGGCGCGTTATTCTTTAAGGTAATTTTAATAAGTTGTGTGCAGGCCTTCAGCCGTTGTTCTTTGGAGTTTGGTTTTGGCTCTTCTGCCTGGGAGGTATCTCCAGTCTTCTTAACTAGGCCTTCAGCCATATTGTTTTAATTTGATCCTTTCCAGGTAATGTGGTTCTCAGGAAAATAAAAGTTTGTGTGCTTTGCGCAATTGACAGTAACCGATTACGGCCGCCTTTCACAACCATAACCTGATCCGCTCTATCCTGCGAAACCAGATTTCAGCAAAAATACCAAAAATGACAACAAATCAGCTGGTCCCGGCGGAGGTTCGAGTCCTCCCACGGGCATGGGTGTGTGTGTTTGTCCTTAGGATAATTTAGGTTAAGTAGTGTGTAAACTTAGGGACTGATGACCTTAGCAGTTAAGTCCCATAAGATTTCACACACATTTGAACATTTGACAACAAATCATGAGAGATTGACTTATCTTGATGACCTCGATATGACCGCACTATGAGCATTCATTGGTCTAATTGTGTCTACACCGACTGTGAAGTCTGGAAACGAGTCCCTGGACTGTCTCTTTTGCAACTGATGGGACAAGACGTGACCATTTTTGATGTACCATAACAAAAAATAGGATGTTCTTCCTTTTTGGCTGCTCTTATGTTTGATAGCCCAGAAGATATGGAGGAAAAGAAGAAGGAAGATCCTGATGCAGCAATTTCATATATTTTTATTTGGTTTATTGGAGAGAGTCAACAGTGTATCACCTCGGCAGCTACAGTGATTCTGGATGAGATGCTGGTACCTTCCAGAGGGTGCTGAAGCTTCGTCGTGTACATGCCGAAGGCACCGGCAAAATATGCCGTAAACGTGATGTGTCTTGTGGATGCAAGGACTCATTATCTTTATAATGCATACATCTAATGTGGAAGAGGCAGAGACGGTTAGAATTTGTCAAAGGAAGATAAAAGCCTGAAAATGTCAGGCTGTCGCGAGAGGGTTGAGGCCAACGCAAGAAAGTCACAGAAATGTGACGGTGGGTGAGTGGTTAGCATCCATAGAGCTGGTTCAATTACTTCTTAAGAAGGGACTGAGTTTTGTGAGCACACTAAAGGATAAATAAATGTCGTGTGAGTCGTGCCTCAGCTGGCCGGAGTGGACGAGCGGTTCTAGCCGCTACAGTCTGGAACAGCGCGACTGTCACGGTCGCAGGTTCGAATTCTGCCTCGGACATGGGTGTGTGTGTTGTCCTTAGGTTAGTTAGGTTTAAGTAGTTCTAAGTTCTAGGGGGCTGATGATCTCAGATGTTAAGTCCCATAGTGCTCAGAGCCATTTGAACCATTTTGAACTCGGGCCTCCCGCCGGGTAGGCCGTTCGCCTGGTGCAGGTCTTTCGATTTGACGCCACTTCGGGGACCTGCGCGTCGATGGGGAAGAAATGAGGATGATTAGGACAACACAACACCCAGTCCCTGAGCGGAGAAAATCTCCGACCCAGCCGGGAATCGAACCCGGGCCCTTAGGATTGACATTTTGTCGCTCAGCTACCGGGGGCGGAGACACTAAAGGATGATAAACCGCAAATCCCTAATGACTTTTGAGCCGTGTCGTTTTGCTGGCGCGCCAGTGTATTTGCAAGTACCTCGCCTTCGCGTTCTTATCTTTGCTTGTGGCGCGTACTGAGGCATGGCTGCCTTATCAGTGCCGGAGGAAGGACGCGAACAGTTGGCGTTCGATGTTGGCCGAGTCGGGAGTGCGCCTGTGGTGGAGCGGGAAGCGACCACGTGTCTGGGGCAGCTCGGTGGAGGGATGGCCCTTCCTGTCGCCTATAACGAGACCTGCTGCGTGCAGCCGGTTCCGGACACGGCTGTCTGCGCTCGCCCGCTGCCTTATTGCCGCCTGCTGGACCCGACGCAAGCCGTATCGGACGTCCGGCGAAAAGTTAAGTGAACTTGTCCGTGATACGTGACTGCTGATTTGTCAGCACTGTCGTAGTGCTTTAAAATACATCGCACATTTTTCATTTGGCTTATGCCATAATAAACTTCCTGTGGTGTGAATGCATTCTTTGGATCCACTATTGGGTGTGTTGCTGAATCCTTGGGTGTATAAGTTCTGAAGAGTGATATGCCATGTAATAAGCACTGTATGTAGGAATCGTTTATTTAATGAGGTGTGTAATTCTTCTTTTACCATCAAATGTGTAAGCGTAGTTGTATTGCCACAATTAATAGTTGCACATATTTGTTAAAACTGGTTTTGTGCCTTCATGTGCCACCTAAGTCATAAGACCTGCTGTGCAGTGTATTTATATTTTAAAGTTGATTATCTGCGTCTGCATGGTAGTCATTCCAGAGGAGAAATGTTTGTAAGTGTTGATTGAAACATAAGGTACTTGATCTTAAACAAGGCAGTGTGCCATTTTATTAGTCAATAATTCAACCTCTTATTTAATATCTTTTGGTGATTGTTTACATTGTCCCTGCGAACCTGTTCTGTGCGCTTGTTAAATGTTACAGCTGGCAGCGGGGCTGTGAAATCCTGCGTAGCGGGAGGTGACTCCGGGTCGAAGCTCGAGAAGTGGGTCTTGTACGAACTGCCGCCTTCCGCCGTTGGCCTTGGCTTCTCCAAGTTAAGTTTTCGTTCTGCCTTCGAGCGACGTGGCATCACTCCTCGCTAATTAGTTCTGGCGCTAATTGCTTTTTTATTATATTTATTAAAACTTGTCTGAAGAGCAACACACAATTGTGAATTAATTTGAGCCGTCAGGCGCATAATTGTTAGTGGTTTTAAAGACTTCTTGTATATGAGATAAAAGGACATTGGTAGCAGATTCATTGTTGTTTTAAAGGAATTTGTTTATATGAGTGTTAAATAAAACGAGTGATAACAAAAGGGGTCCAGTCCTTCCTATTTGTTTCCCTATTCCCTAGTAGAATAACGTTTCAACTTTCTCCCTCAAAGGGGAAGAGTGGAGAAGAGCGCCGTCCAAGCGTTCTGCTGTCTTATGTTCCGAAGAAGAGGGAGGCTGTTACCCCTGGTCTGCAGCGCGCACCATTCTGCGACCCTCGACCCACACAGTTTTATTCACTTTTACTTATTTATTTATTTCTGAAGTAAACACCTGCTGTCTGTTATTATATAGTAGGTCGTACATTCTGTGATTTTAAAGGTTATATCATATACATTCAGGTTTACTACTAGTACATTTTTGTTGTTGAAAATTTTACAAAAGGATATATATGTACAGGGTCTAAACGGTATAAGGCGCCAAAATTATACAGATGGCACATCTCGCAATGCTTGACAAAAAAGTGCAGTAACATGTTTGTGTATTTCCTACAGTTGTCCCAGAAAAAAACAGTTCGTCTCAGGATAATGGTTTTGGAAAAGTAGATACTTGGCCGTGCACGTACGTAAGCAATCGGTTCCTGTTATTGCCCGCTGCGCGTACTGACATCGCGAGCGTAAATCGTAAACACACAGGCAGCTGCGGCCTGAGTGGCTGCGTCATTGTAAGACACCGAGCGACGGCAGTGGGCGAGTAACCCGTGCTGATGTTACTGCAACTCTGTTAACTGTTAGGATGGAAAGGAGATTTTCTATAGCTGAACTATGCGATATGTATTTAATTTATGGCGAGGCAAAAGGCGTTGCGAGGGCGGGTGTACGAATTTATCGAGAACGCTTCCCACAACGACGACTTCCTGCACGAAAGACATTTGCTGCTGTGCACCAAAGGTTTCTGTCATTGTAATTCTCTACTTGCATGCGATTATTATGCATTAACATCTTAATAAAGTACATTAGTTATCTTTACCTTTGTAAATTTTCGTCCGTATGCGAAACGTATCTTCAGTTCTGATATGCTTTCCGTTTTTGTTACATCATGACAGAATGCAACTGACGAGTACCCATTTAATTTCCTATATTGAGAGATACTGGCTCTTTACTGCCCCACGCAGAAAGCAAGGGCCCCCAACGCGCCGATCGTACACTGGAAACTGAGGAAAGAATTCTGGACAGCATCCAGGGGGATCCTTCTCAGAGTGCTAGAAGTATCGCCCGCCACGAGGGTATATCGCACACTGTCGTTCGTCGCACTTTGCAAGAGGGGCGTCCGCGGCCTTACCACATTCAACGCGTACAAACATTGGAAGAACAAGATTTCCCTCCACGACGTGAATTCTCAGAGTGTTTTTTGTTACACAGTGCGCAGCATGATTTTCTCTACAAAATACTCGTCACAGATCAAGCGTGTTTCACTCGCGACGGAATAACTCATTTCCATAACATGCACACGTGGAGTGTACACAATCCTCTCCACGTAGTGGCAACACATTTTCCGTAAATGTGTGGGCGGTTATGCTCGATAATTACATTATTGGGCCCTATGTTTTACCTGCACGTTTGACTGGTAACTGTCACCGAACGTTTCTAGAGGAAACATTGTTACCAACGTTGTTAGAAGACATTCAACACGGCACAAATAGTGAACATTCCAGATGCCTCGAGCTAGTGACGAATGCTTGCGTTAGATACGTATGCAATATACGGTTGTATGATCATGTCAGTCCTTCTTACTCCCAGCTAGGTTGGATACGCCCACATAAGGCACGCGATCTCCACACGACGTGCTTACTTCATCGATTTCTTAGCCACTGGTGCCCCCAATACTTATCTTCTCACATTGAACACCTATCATCATTCCACAACCGCAATACCAGATCGGATACGTCTAGCATCTTGGCTGTACCTTTACATAACACAAAATCTTTCTCCGTGTCATTCTCCATCTCAGCCATACGACTATGGAACGCGCTCCCCTGTGATCTGCGTCTTATCCAGAACCACTCAACATTCAAGAGGGAACTCAAGATTTACATATGAGGGACGGTATAGCCACCATTGTTGTCCTCCTCTCATCTCTTTCTTTCTCCTCTCCATCATAGCTTCGAATTTTACCATTCTATTTCTCTTCCTCTAACCTATCTACCTCTTCTATATCTCTTTCACGCCATTCTATCGTCTTATGTCTCTGCTTGATGAGAATAACTCACAAGCTGCAAGAATATAACGAGAAAATTCCCAACTAGCAATAAGACTGACATTCATAAAAGAAAAATATCTTTACTTTCATATACATAGTCATTATTATTATTCTTGATTGTTATAATTAATTTTTGATTGTTATAATTATCATTGTACTACGTTTAAAATCTCTATTTTTTTCTTTTACATTAATACTGTATAACATGTTATATGTCCTTATGTTCTGTAGAAACTAATCTTGCCAGGTAAAATAAATGCATAAATAAATAAATATTCCGTTGGGCATACGTCATAGCATGTGGTTCCTCCACGATGGTGCTCCACCCCACATCGGTCACAGAGTACGCAGATTTTTGGGAACTCGGTTTCCAGGACGATGGATCGGGCGTTCGGGTCCACGTCGATGGCCAGCACGCAGACCTGATTTAAATCCACTGGATTCTTACTTTTGGGGCCACAGGAAGGAACTTGTTTATGCTGAGCCAGTAAATAATGTGGATGAATCGACGCAGAAGATTTTAGATGCTGCCAATACCATAAAGGCCAATGTGCGTGTGTGTGAACCAGTGCGACGAAACTGGGTTCGCCGTAATGAAGCATGTGCAGACGCGAATGGTGGTCATTTCGAACATTTATTGAAGTATTGGTGTAAGAGGAAACGAAGTCATGGGTTTTCTTTTCGTTACGATGTTGTTGTACAGAAGGAAAATAATGGGAATTTAGTATTTGTTATGGCATTGCCGTAAAAAGGTGAAACAGTTGATTGTAATTAATGCACAACTATCTACTTGGTGATTGACTGAATTTGTACTAATGGAAATACATTGTGTTTGATACTAGCTTGTCATTACTACTACGACCTTCGTTATCGACTTGTTGAGAAACAGACTGGTTGTATTCAATTCGCGTAAATCGAATTACACATTCTTGGCAACCCAAAAACAGTTTACATTCCTTTTTTCGGTACCACCTGATTATCACACCACGCCGTTGTACACGTCTGATGATTCCAATCCTCTGGTCGGCTCGTTGCCTTTCTCAGGCCGCCCCGTCATAGTAGGCAATAAGCTCGGTACGCCATGTACGTAAACAGAAATGCGTATACTATCTATCCTACGAACATTAGGTTTTAATAATACAAAAACAAAGTACATGATACAAGAAAATGTCACTAGACTTTTTTGTCAAGTACACCGAGATTTACCATCTGTATAATTTTGGCGCCTTATACCGTTTATACCCTGTATATATAGGGTGAGTCAAAAGGAAAGGTACAGGGTTATCACAAATGATTGAAGCGATTTCACAGCTCTACAATAACTTTATTATTTGAGATATTTTCACAATGCTTTGCACACACATACAAAAACTCAAAAAGTTTTTTTAGGCATTCACAAATGTTCGATATGTGCCCCTTTAGTGATTCGGCAGACATCAAGCCGATAATCAAGTTCCTCCAACACTCGGCGCAGCATGTCCCCATCAATGAGTTCGAAAGCATCGTTGATGCGAGCTCACAATTCTGGCACGTTTCTTGGTAGAGGAGGTTTAAACACTGAATCTTTCACATAACTCCACAGAAAGAAATCGCATGGGGTTAAGTCGGGAGAGCGTGGAGGCCATGACATGAATTGCTGATGATGATCTCCAACACGACCGATCAATCGGTTTTCCAATCTCCTGTTTACGAAATGCCGAATATCATGATGGAAGTGCGGTGGAGCACCATCCTGTTGAAAGATGAAGTCGGCGCTGTCGGTCTCCAGTTGTGGCATGAGCCAATTTTCCAGCATGTCCAGATACACGTGTCCTGTAACGTTTTTTTCGCAGAAGAAAAAGGGGCCGTAAACTTTAAACCGTGAGATTGCACAAAACACGTTAACTTTTGGTGAATTGCGAATTTGCTGCACGAATGCGTGAGGATTCTCTACCGCACAGATTCGCACATTGTGTCTGTTCACTTCACCATTAAGAAAAAATGTTGCTTCATCACTGAAAACAAGTTTCGCACTGAACGCATCCTCTTCCATGAGCTGTTGCAACCGCGCCGAAAATTCAAAGCGTTTGACTTTGTCATCGGGTGTCAGGGCTTGTAGCAATTGTAAACGGTAAGGCTTCTGCTTTAGCCTTTTCCGTAAGATTTTCCAAACCGTCGGCTGTGGTACGTTTAGCTCCCTGCTTGCTTTATTCGTCGACTTCCGCGGGCGCGTGAAACTTGCCCGCACGCGTTCAACCGTTTCTTCGCTCACTGCAGGCCGACCCGTTGATTTCCCCTTACAGAGGCATCCAGAAGCTTTAAACTGCGCATACCATCGCCGAATGGAGTTAGCAGTTGGCGGATCTTTGTTGAATTTCGTCCTGAAGTGTCGTTGCACTGTTATGACTGACTGATGTGAGTGCATTTCAAGCACGACATACGGATTCTCGGCTCCTGTCGCCATTTTGTCTCACTGCGCTCTCGAGCGCTTTGGCGGCAGAAACCTGAAGTGCGGCTTCAGCCGAACAAAGCTTTATGAGTTTTTCTACGTATCTGTAGTGTGTCGTAACCATATGTCAATGAATGGAGCTACAGTGAATTTATGAAATCGCTTCAATCATTTGTAATAGCGCTGTACATGCTCTGAGGGGTCATACTAGCTGATTCTTAACCGTTTCCGGGTAAACCAATGAAAACGACTAGTAACGGGAAACGCGTTGCGTCGTCCTTAACAACCGTGTCAGTACGCAGTTCACTTGCGCGTGGTTTATCTCAAGTCTCATTCCGACAGTGCTTGTCGTAGTGGTCGGCACTGCAGTGTTGTTACGTGAACGACGAGTACAGTTTTGTGTAGTGAAAATGCCACGGACCTTCACACACGCAGAGTATGCTGACATGGTGTTTGTCTACGGTTTGTCCAGTGGGAATTCCAGAGCTTGTGTGCGAGAACACCAACAACTACACTCCTGGAAATGGAAAAAAGAACACATTGACACCGGTGTGTCAGACCCACCATACTTGCTCCGGACACTGCGAGAGGGCTGTACAAGCAATGATCACACGCACGGCACAGCGGACACACCAGGAACCGCGGTGTTGGCCGTCGAATGGCGCTAGCTGCGCAGCATTTGTGCACCGCCGCCGTCAGTGTCAACCAGTTTGCCGTGGCATACGGAGCTCCATCGCAGTCTTTAACACTGGTAGCATGCCGCGACAGCGTGGACGTGAACCGTATGTGCAGTTGACGGACTTTGAGCGAGGGCGTATAGTGGGCATGCGGGAGGCCGGGTGGACGTACCGCCGAATTGCTCAACACGTGGGGCGTGAGGTCTCCACAGTACATCGATGTTGTCGCCAGTGGTCGGCGGAAGGTGCACGTGCCCGTCGACCTGGGACCGGACCGCAGCGACGCACGGATGCACGCCAAGACCGTAGGATCCTACGCATTGCCGTAGGGGACCGCACCGCCACTTCCCAGCAAATTAGGGACACTGTTGCTCCTGGGGTATCGGCGAGGACCATTCGCAACCGTCTCCATGAAGCTGGGCTACGGTCCCGCACACCGTTAGGCCGTCTTCCGCTCACGCCCCAACATCGTGCAGCCCGCCTCCAGTGGTGTCGCGACAGGCGTGAATGGAGGGACGAATGGAGACGTGTCGTCTTCAGCGATGAGAGTCGCTTCTGCCTTGGTGCCAATGATGGTCGTATGCGTGTTTGGCGCCGTGCAGGTGAGCGCCACAATCAGGACTGCATACGACCGAGGCACACAGGGCCAACACCCGGCATCATGGTGTGGGGAGCAATCTCCTACACTGGCCGTACACCACTGGTGATCGTCGAGGGGACACTGAATAGTGCACGGTATATCCAAACCGTCATCGAACCCATCGTTCTACCATTCCTAGACCGGCAAGGGAACTTCCTGTTCCAACAGGACAATGCACGTCCGCATGTATCCCGTGCCACCCAACGTGCTCTAGAAGGTGTAAGTCAACTACCCTCGCCAGCAAGATCTCCGGATCTGTCCCCCATTGAGCATGTTTGGGACTGGATGAAGCGTCGTCTCACGCGGTCTGCACGTCCAGCACGAACGCTGGTCCAAATGAGGCTCCAGGTGGAAATGGCATGGCAAGCCGTTCCACAGGACTACATCCAGCATCTCTACGATCGTCTCCATGGGAGAATAGCAGCCTGCATTGCTGCGAAAGGTGGATATACACTGTACTAGTGCCGACATTGTGCATGCTCTGTTGCCTGTGTCTATGTGCCTGTGGTTCTGTCAGTGTGATCATGTGATGTATCTGACCCCAGGAATGTGTCAATAAAGTTTCCCCTTCCTGGGACAAAGAATTCACGGTGTTCTTATTTCAATTTCCAGGAGTGTATTTCCGAGTCGCAGAGTGCCAGATAGTTCCACGGATTGCGTGAGCTTGGTACTGTTCCCAGTGTAGATGTTGTCTCTGAACGTCCCGTACAACAAACTCTTAGCGAAGCTGAGAACATTCTTCAAGTAGCGGAGCGCAGTCCTGCTACTCGCTCATCGTGGTATTCCACAAACACGATTGTTACGCACAGTACACGAGCACGGCCTGTATCCCTTTTATCGGCAGAGTGTAGACTGTAGAACGTCTGCAAGAATTCTGTCAGTGGATCATTGGCAGTGAGCGATTAATTCCACGTACCCTGTTCACTGATGTGTCAACATTTACCCGCAACGGAATCAACAACACGCGCAACTCTCATGCGTGGGCAAATGAAAATGCGCTCGCTACTATGCAAACGAATTTTCAACGACGTTTCTCAGTCAACGTGTGGTGCGGTATTATTGATGACCAACTCATCGATCCATTTGTTTTAGATAACCGTCTTACTGGGACACGGTGTCTCGAGTTTCTTCAAAATGTGTTGCCAGGAAACGCGGGGGATATCTCTTTGGCAACACGAGCTCGTATGTACTTTCAGCATGACGGAGCTCCTACAAGGTCTGTTATGCCCAGCGATACAGTATCTCAACACAACGTATCGGTTGTCGCGGAGTCACTGAGTCATTGCTTGGCCACCGACGTCACCCTATATTGCCCCATTGGACTACTGGTCGTGGGGGTGGCTGGAGAGTGACGTCCACAAGCGCAGAGTGGAGACAAGAGAGGAATTTCTCGTTCGTATTTTACGTGCTTGAGCCCGGGTAGAGGAATCCAAAACTGAGCTCCGGCCGGCGACACAACACTTGCCTGAAAGAGCAGCAACATGCACAGAAGTTAACGCTGGACTGAACTTCTTCTGTGAGGAAACGTACACAATTAAACAAACCATAACACAACAGAATCTTAGTTTACTGTCACCTACACCTTTCCCTTTCGTAGCTGTTTTCATTGATTTACCCGGAAACGGTTAAGGAAAAGGCATATGTTTAATAGAAGCTGTTTTGATCAGAATTACCAGTCAAAGCATGTGCCTTTCCTCCTCACTCACCCTGTATTAAATATATGTTTAAACTTGTTCCTAACTTAGATATTGATAATAAATAAGATACATAAGAAGTTGTGGATGCATTTTAAATTAAAATAAAAAGTGTATTTGAAGGAACAAACGAGAGATGGAAAATTGACTTAGATATGATTTGACAATTCTTCCCTTTTCTACCCTCTGCATGTATGCTTACTCCTGTTAAAAATATGTTGTCTTGACAGTGGTAATACTTAATTTAATGTACTCATTAGTTAGGTTATAATGTGTTTCCGAACTTAAGGTAACGTGGAGATTGGGAGTTGATTTGAAATGTCATAATCAGCTGTATCAAGTGCGAGCGCTTGGTAAACGTCGACCCAGTCACACTTGATTCAGCGAAATAAGACATATGTCACATCTACAATTAGTGTTACATGCTATGAAATGGTATAAAAACAGTGTAATGTCTCTTGCAGCGGTCTCTCCGCGATATTTTCAGAAATTTTTTATAAATTATATAACTCAGTACATATCTTGAAATATCGCTTCTTATCTTACCGATTCCTAAACTTTAATATACGATGATTGTCAATGCAAAGTAGCTTCAAGCCCTATTATTCCTTGGAGCGTCCATTTACTCCATAGAATAGCTTCTCTGCTATCTATGTTTTCTCTTATGAAAAGAGGGATTCAGATCTTGCCGATTAGCCGTGAAAGAACGAAGATGTATATGTATGTATTGTTGACCTAGTCGCCATCTTGATGAGATTCTGTATGAGAAGGAATTTAAGACATGAACTAAACTAAAGTAAGTGTGTTCGCGTATTATTTAACTGATTATTATTGACAGTGTCTGCTTACTACGCTGTGTTGCACGGGATCAGTGGCGAACGCCTGATTTACACTGGACGAACCCGCCGTTTTGTGCGCTCCAGATATCCAGTTTATTACTTCCAATAGATGGGCTAACACGGTCTTACCAGCAGATCTCCGGTCTTCCCCATGTGATCACCGAAAGTTAATAATTATTACAAATGTTTTCAGGAGATCGACTGACAATTTTCGTCGCACCGAGACTTCGAAATTGCTTCACTGCCTATGGAACTTAAGTTAAGCTCAATATTGAACTGTGTGAATGTGATAAGCCCGCTTTGTGAATGAAGATTCCCTTAATATACGCATGTTTTTTACTATCCTGATCAGTGAAGCTAAATCAGGCCGGTGTGAGAGAGGTTATTAAATTTTAGATCCCACAAAAAATATTAAAACAGCTACACAGAGAATAACATTTTCGGACTGATTCGATTTAGTGTCGGAGAACCTTAATTTACTTCTACTATGTGTAAGTATCTCGTCTTCACCTCCTTGTGTGATACAGGATCCGATTCTGTGTCTCTGTCTGTGTCTGTGTCGTTACTACGTACTGTCTTATTCTAGCGTATAGTCTCGCCTGTTTGTTCAAAAAATGGTTCAAATGGCTCTGAGCACTACGGGACTTAACTGCTGAGGTCTACAGTCCCCTAGAACTTAGAACTACTGAAACCTAACTAACCTAAGGACATCACAAATCACCCAGTCATCACGAGGCAGAGAAAATCCCTGACCCCGCCGGGAATCCGCCTGTTTCTATGCCGCATATATTCCTCCCGACACTTCGTCTGCGATATTGTTGATATCTCCTTGAGCAGTGTATCGACTCGTGCTACATCTTGTATTTAGATTGCTTTGGTTTTCCTTTTCTTCCCCTGACATGTTTGTTTGATATGTTGTCTGTCATTAAGTGGCTGCTCGGTTGTCTTTTTCCCTCTGCTATCGATATCTGCGTGTTTGCTTCCGGGAAACTGCTATGGAGGAAGTGAGATCTTTGACTGGTAGTAACTTCGTGCGGTGGCGCGGAAGTAGGGGTGTGGCTCGCCAGCGCGGGCCAGGCGTGGTCGGCTGTACCGAGTCGCCACGTGATGTGTGTCGACTGTGTGTAACGAGCGGGTCGACTCGACGGAAGAGCTCCCTGCTTGATGGTTGTACACAGAATCGCCCCACGAGTAGATGCTGTTCATTTCAAAAAAATGCTTCAAATGGCTCTGAGCACTATGGGACTGAACATTTGTGGTCATTAGTCCCCTAGAACTTAGAACTACTTAAACCGAACTAACCTAAGGACACCACACACATCCATGCCCGAGGCAGGATTCGAACCTGCGACCGTAGCGGTCACGCGGTTCTAGACTGAAGCGCCTAGAACCGCACGGCTACACCGGCCCGCGATAATGATAAGAAGTAAGATACATAAGAAGTTGTGGATGTATTTTAAATTAAAATAAAATGTGTATTTGATGGAACAAACGAGAGCTGGAAAATTGACTTAAATATGATTTGACAGTTCTTCCCTTTTGTACCTTCTGCATGTATGCTTACTGCTGTTAAAAATGTGTTGTCTTGACAGTGGTAATACTTAATTTAATGTACTCATTAGGTTGTAATGTGTTTCCGAACTTAAGGTAACAGTGGAGATTGGGAGTTGATTTGAAATCTCATAAACAGCTGCAGCAAGTGCGAGCGCTTGGTAAAACTTCGACCCAGTCACACCTGAAATAAGACATATGTCACATTACAGATAGTGGTACATGCTATGAAATGGTATAAAAAAACAGCTACACAGAGAATAACATTTTCGGACTGATTCGCTTTAGTGTTAGAGAACCTTAATTTACTTATACCATGTTTGTGTGTTTATCTCGTCTTCACCTCCTTGTGTGATACAGGATCCGATTCTGTGTCTCTGTCTGTTTCTTTACTACGTACTGGCGATCTGACCGACGTGGAGCCTGTCTTTTTCTAGTAGCGTATAGTCTCGCCTGTTTGTATGCCGCATATAGTGTTCCCGACACTACGTCTGCGATATTGTTGATATCTCCTGGTATCCTGAACTCGGTCTTGTGTGTCCTAGGGCATCGCCGATGAGCACTATGTGCACAGATGTGCCATCTACATCTACATTTATACTCCGCAAGCCACCCAACGGTGTGTGGCGGAGGGCACTTTACGTGCCACTGTCATTACCTCCGTTTCCTGTTCCAGTCGCCTATGGTTCGCGGGAAGAACGACTGTCTGAAAGCCTCCGTGCGCGCTCTAATCTCTCTAATTTTACATTCGTGATCTCCTCGGGAGGTATAAGTAGGGGGAAGCAATATATTCGATACCTCATCCAGAAACGCACCCTCTCGAAACCTGGCGATGCAGAGCGCCTCGCTTGCAGAGTCTGCCACTTTGTTAAACATCTGCGTAACGCTATCACGCTTACCAAATAACCCTGTGACGAAACGCGCCGCTCTTCTTTGGATCTTATCTATCTCCTCCGTCAAACCGATCTGGTACGGATCCCACACTGATGAGCAATACTCAAGTATAGGTCGAACGAGTGTTTTGTAAGCCACCTCCTTTGTTGATGGACTACATTTTCTAAGGACTCTCCCAATGAATCTCAACCTGGTACCTGCCTTACCAACAATTTTATATGATCATTCCACTTCAAATCGTTCCGCACGCATACTCCCAGATATTTTACAGAAGTAACTGCTACCAGTGTTCGTTCCGCTATCATATAATCATACAATAAAGGATCCTTCTTTCTATGTATTCGCAATACATTACATTTGTCTATGTCAAGGGTCAGTTGCCACTCCCTGCACCAAGTGCCTATCCGCTGCAGATCTTCCTGCATTTCGCTACAATTTTCTAATGCTGCAAATTCGCTGTATACTACAGCATCATCGGCGAAAAGTCGCATGGAACTTCCGACACTATCTACTAGGTCATTTATATATATTTTGAAAAGCAATGGTCCCATAACACTCCCCTCTGGCACGCCAGAAACTACTTTAACGTCTGTAGACGTCTCTCCATTCTCGCGATAGGCATGAGTGTGAGTCTGTTTTAGGCCAATCGTGGGGAGATGCACGGGATAGGTTCCGTGGCCCGTGAGAATGTGCACCTTCCTGCGTGTTGGATTTATGTACTTGAAGTTCATCCGCTGGAGAAGAAATAGTAAACTCGTCTTTCCTTATCAGTTGTATTCTGTTCTGTCTGCCATGTATCAATTCTCCACTTGTTTAATTTCCGTCTGTCGGTTACGTCTTGTCCAGTTATTTCTCTTATTGCGTCGCGTCTTTCCCCTTCAGCCAGTAGGCCGCTGCTCTGTGGCGAAATGTGTTATCCGCAGGGAAGACTCACAGCCCCCGAAATTCTGACAAGGAAACCTCCCCATCGCACCCCCCTCAGATTTAGTTATAAGTTGGCACTGTGGATAGGCTTTGAAAAACTGATCACAGATCAATCGAGAAAACAGGAAGAAGTTGTGTGGAACTATGAAAAAAATAAGCAAAATATACAAACTGGGTAGTCCATGCGCAACATAGGCAACATCAAGGATAGTGTGAGCTCACGAGCGCCGTGGTCCCGTGGTTAGCGTGAGTATCTGCGGAACGGGAGGTCCTTGGTTCAAGTCTTCCCTCGAGTGAAAAGTTTAATTTTTTATTTTCAGACAATTATTATCTGTCCGTCCGTCCGTCCGATGCGAGGTAACTGCGCCGACTGTGAAACTGTTGCATTCATTTGTTCCAGTTTATGTGACAAACTCTTATGTTTTCATCACTTTTTTGGGAGTGGTTTTCACATCCACAAGAAAACCTAAATCGGGCAAGGTAGAAGAATCTTTTTACCCATTCGCCAAGTGTACAAGTTAGGTGGGTCGACAACATATTCCTGTCATATGACGCACATGCCGTCACCAGTGTCGTATATAATATATCAGACGTGTTTTCCTGTGGAGGAATCGGTTGACCTATGACCTTGCGATCAAATGCTTTCGGTTCCCATTGGAGAGGCACGTCCTTTCGTCTACTAATCGCACGGTTTTGCGGTGCGGTCGCAAAACACAGACACTAACCTTATTGCAGTGAACACAGATGTCAATGAACGAACGGACAGATCATAACTTTGCGAAAATAAAGAAGACTCGAACCAAGAACCTCCCGTTCCACAACTGGGGACCACTTTTTTTTGTCTCATTTTGTTCGTTTTTGTTCGTTGTATTTGCTCGGTGCGGACGTCGCAAGACACCCGTTTCAGTTCGTTGTTTGATCATTAACTCAGTTTTTTTATTACAGAGGGCAACGAACACTCTGACCGAACACGCTGAGTTACCGTGCCGGCAACCACGGCGCCCCTGAGCTCATACTTTCCATGATGTTGCCTATGTTACGCATGGACTACTCAGTTTGTATATTTTGCTTATTTTTTTCATAGTTCCACACAACTTCTTCCTGTTTTCACTATTGATCTGTTTTTCAAGGCCTATCCACTGTGCCAACTTATAACTAAATCTAGAGGGGGTGCGATGGGGAGGTTCCCTTGTGAGTAGAACACTGCTCTGGCCGCGGCTCACAATGGCTTTATGCGTACCTAAGCACAACTGAAGTGCACAAGACTAGCCGAAAAACAAGTTATTGACTCAAAGAGTCCTGTGTAATACGTCCTCGTTGTGTGGAGGGGTAGTCTGTATCTCACACTGCACACTCTTGCAAGTTTATGCACGAGTTTCCTCGCTTTGTTAATTGTCAGCTTGGCGTTTTCGTTAAAGCGTAAATGTTCGACAATATAAATGCCAAAGTACCTTGTCGTAGCTCCTATCCAGAGAGTGGTAAACCAGAAATTATCCCATTCTATAACGTAACAAAAGGCGGTGTGGATTCCCTGGATAAAAAATGTGCACCTTACACTGCAAGCCAAAGCACAAGGAGATGGCGTGCAGCACCTTTTTTCGCACTGGTGGATACTGCCTGTGCAGTAAAGGCTTGTCGCCTATACCAGTCTTTCAAGAAGACTCCAGACATAACACGTCTTGACTTCATGAGACCCTTAGCAAAGGCTCCAACATATCCCCTTATCACCATCAGTGTTCTGCCTAAGGGCAGGTTTTCACATGTAGTTCTCCAGGCTGTCCGGTCTTCTGCCATCCTCTTCAGGTCTGCATAATTTCCTCTTCCCTTTATGTCGTCTATCGTTTTGTATCTCCTTCTTCCTCTCAGTCTTCTCCCACAAACCAATCCTGCCAAAGCATCTACTAGCAAGCACTCCCTTCTCAATGAATGTCCCAACCAGTTCTTTTTCCTTTCGCTCACGACCTTCAGCAGACATGTTCTCTCACCAATTATTTCCAATACACTTTCATTACTCACTCTTTCCATCCAGCTTATCCTCTCCATTCTCCTCCACATCAACGTCTCAAATGCTTCTAACCTTTTTTCATCCTCTCTTCTCAGCGTCCATGTTTCTGCCCCATATAGTGCCACACTCCAGACAAAACATTTGGCAAGCCTTTTCCTTAGTCCTTTATCTAATCTGCCACATAAGAGCCTCCTCTTTCTGTTGAATGCCTCCTTCGCTATGGCAATTCGAGTTTTCACCACCTGGTGACATCTCAAGTCTTCAGTAATTGTGCTTCCCAGATATTTAAATTCACTTACTTGCCTAATGGTAGATTGTCCTATTTTAATATTAGACAGTCTGCGTCTTGTACTGATGACCATACTCTCTGTTTTTGCTGTGTTTACTTGCGTCCCATATTCCACACAAGCTTCATTCAGATCTTTGAGCATGTTATTCACTGTCCGCTCACTTTCTGCCACTAGTACCGTGTCATCGGCAAATCTTATACATTCTATTCTCTTTCCACCAATACATATTCCTCTTTTCCCATCTAAGCTTTTCGCAATAATCTCTTCAAGGTTGTAACCTATCCATAAAAATATTTAAATTAAAATATGAACCATGTGTAAACTCCCCACGGAAATAATAATAAAAATGAATTTTTGTGTATTGTAACCTCTGAACAAAATTGGTTCCCATTTATAATCTCTGTGCAGAAATCCATTCACATTTAATGCACCCACAAAATTCATTTCTCATTTAATGTTAAGTTCGAAACAGAAAAATTCCTAAACACCAAAATAGTAAAAAGTTCAGTAACCTGGTAAATTTTATGACGACAGCAGCGCTGCGCCACGGCCCTGTACTCTGAACAAAAAAACAAAAAAAAATTCCTACCTCAGTAAAAACTGCGAATATATCTGCTCTTACCTAAAAATTTTTTGGCACAGCTTCGTGCAATGCTGGCCTATATTTTTTGTGATTATTGAAAGGAATGATCATGCATTGGATATATTCTTTAAATTCGTGCTTCTTTTTCTAAAAAAATTACTTTATATTATAAAAATTATTATTGGGGCATTTTTTAAAAGAAATTGGATGACAGTTTACATACATTACTAGATATGCGCAAGGCTGCTTCTTTACCTTCTACAATAATACTCATCCTCCAGAGTCCCGACCAGGGCAGACCACAGACAAGTGCAGACAAGCGCCGACTACTGCCAACTACCGCAGACTCACGCAGACTACTGTAGACTAATGCAGACTGATGCCGACTAGTGACAAGCAACAACTAACTACATACTGCTCTCTGGTCAGAGACTCTCCTAAGTCTTGCCTGTTGCAGGTAGCGCATACCTCTTACATAAACCTCTACTGGGGGGGGGGGGGGGGGGCAAAAATTTGGCAGCGATGGTGAGTCAATTGGACTTGCCATGAGTAACAAATTTTTCTTAATTATCTAAGTTTACAATCACAGAATATATACATATATATAAGTGCAGAACATGAAATAAAATACAGTGCACATGCACTGAGTACAGAACATATCAAGCAATGACAAAATGTATACACAATGAGTACAAAACATATTAATAAATGGCAAAAATGCACACACACTGTAGTGCAGAACATATCAGGAAATCACAAAATGTATAGGCAATGAGTACAAATCATATTAACAAATGACATAAAGTGCACATGCACTGTAGTTCAGAATATATCAGCAAATCTCAAAATGTATACGCAATGAATACAAATCATATTTACAAATGACATAAAGTGCACATGCACTGTTGTACTTTTTTTTACTATTTTACGAGAACTAGGATAGGAAAGGGAAGGATTGCATCATTGTTGTAGCACATTAGGTTGCACGCAGCTGCACTGAAAGTCCATATCTTTCTACAGAAGCACAACACCAAGTGAGTCAATCTGAAGTTCTTTTCCCTGAAGTATTAATCAGTGTAGCCAAGACACTGAAATGTCGTATTAATATTCCATGTTATCATTTTGGTAGTACATTAGGTACACCAAACAGTGGGACCATAATAACATCTCCATCGTTCAAGGTGGTGGACAGCATGTCATGTCAACACCACGTTCTTGTAAGGTACACCAACGTAGAATTAGTGCAAAAACCAAATATAGTGTTCCATGAGCATGAGGATAGACAGGACAAACGGATGTTACAGTAATTTCTGGTAATTAGATCAGAAGGTGAAGGACATTAAGTCTTATGCCAGTCATCATTGATAATTACACTAGTCTAACAACTAATTTGAGTAATTCGTGGCACTCATCGCCCAGTTACTGAACATTTCTGTAGCATGTATGAAGTATTACAGAATAATGTTCATAAGTTATCTGTTTACAGAAAACATTGGCACTCATTGACCAGTTACAAACCATCAGAAACCATCATTCAAAACAGGAGCTAATGAGTGTAGCATCAAGCTACTAGTATTCATATATATAGCATAAAAGTGACATAATACAAATTTAAAATATAAGAAACAGTGGCATTCATTGGCCAGCAAGTATTGAATATTACAAAACATTTTTCATCATTCAAGTAACATATGACATGTTTAAATAATAATTATTGGCACTCATTGGCTAGTTACAAAACATCAGAAGTCATCAGTCAAAACAGGAATTAATGAGTGTAGAGCATGCATGCATTATTACAAAATATCATTCACTATTACTCAGAAATCATCATTCAAGTGACATATGACATATTTAAAAATGTAACACTCTGTAACTATTACTCAAAGTCTGTGATTAGAAAACATCATTCAGTATTATTCATAACTCTCTTAAATTGGTATTATTATTTGGGACTGGTAATACATTTCTTTTTTTTGTGCTAGCAATGCATTGCGTTGGGATCGATAATTAATTGCTGGGGCATAACAATATTTGCATTTGACTGATTGCTGGAAATGAAGATGTCTAACGTCATTCGTCATGAGTCAGCTGTAGCAAGGTTATGACACAAATAGAGTATATGTGATCACATTCATGAAAGACACAGGTTTAATGACCAACTGCCTATAGCACATTAACTTCATGAAAAATTTCTCCTGCAAAAAATACAAAATGGATCATTAAGCTGAAACAAGAAACGCATATTATGCTGAAAAGTAGTGAACTTCGAATTAACAGCCAATGAAATGTGTATTAAATATATATGTTCTCTAGCTGTCCTCTCCAAAACCTTCAGTCATCATACCTTGCGACATAAGACATACTGTCAAAACGAACTGCAACAAATTCTTAAATAACTACATAGCATAAATACATAAACTACAAAGAAAAACTTCATTATCCATATCATCATAAGTCCATTATTATCATCACCTGTAAAGAAAAACTTCATTATACATATTAGCATATTCTGCATCATTATTCATCACCATTCATTATCATCTGCAAAAAAGTCACTTCACTATTCATTATACAACTATTCATAGTATAGAGTTCCTTATTTCTAGCATATTTCATCACTAAAACTAAGATGTGTAGTTCTGTCTGACAGTCTGCATCAATCGCCTCGTATTCTGAAACAAAAAATTAGTGAAGACTGCTATCATATGATGTGTATAGTATATTCTTGTTAATGCTTGTTAATTCTGATCCATTTACTCTTCGTGACGAGGTATTGCATCTTCTTTCGTTCATTGCGAAGGTGAAATTCCAATAATTTATTTCTTTTACACGTTATTTCTTTCTGGAAATGATAAACAATGATTAATGTCTTGCATTTAAACAATATACCCATTAAATAAAAACTGGTTTATAGTAATATAATTGAGCATACAGCATA
Source organism: Schistocerca serialis cubense (assembly GCF_023864345.2). Classification (NCBI taxonomy): domain Eukaryota; kingdom Metazoa; phylum Arthropoda; class Insecta; order Orthoptera; family Acrididae; genus Schistocerca; species Schistocerca serialis. Next base: position 168,710,122 of record NC_064649.1, read on the forward strand.
GCATGACAGAAAACGTAATATGTCAAAAACATAGACAGTGTTCAGATGCAAAAAATGTACACAGAGTATCACAATGTAGCAGCAAAAAAAAAAAAAAAAAAAAAAAAAAAAATGTAAAACAGTCACGATGTTGAGCTATCATAAGGCATAATTTCAAAGTCAACTGGTGTTTGTTATATCTTAAATATTTCATAGTGCATACAAACAAAACAGGAAAACAATCATACATAAATGAAGAATGGAAAATGTGCACAGTCTGATGTGTAACGACAAGAAAAACGACCTGTTAACCTTACCTTGACGGCACTTGCCAAGAAAAAATACGATAATCATAAGTAAGTCTTCATGTGAATATAATTGCATAAATGGTCATAAAAAATCAGGAAATGGCATTACAGTGTGATAAATCATGAAGTATGTTCATTCAATAAACGGTTTGATGTTGAAGATATGGTGATTCCCTTTGGTTTTTCTGGTTCTCAGAGTTTTGACGTGTATTACATTGGGGTGAGCAATGCTGCGAATTCGATATGGACCTGCATATAGAAGCTCAAATTTACTACATCTACTTTTTCCTCTATTAGATAAATAATGTGTGCGTCTGTCCAATGTGAAAGTCACGGCGTGTACTAACCTGTTTTTGCTGTCTTCTCCGGCGCTCTGCGGTACGTTTGATGTTGTTCAGCGCAATGTCAATTATTTCATGGTGTCGTAGTCGACGAGATGTAGGGAAGGTTACTAATTCTTTAATTTTGTTAGGAGGTTCAACATTTTTCAGTATAACAGACGGAGATAGCACAGTAGATTCATTTGGTATGGAATTAATTACATCCTGGAATGAATGTGTGTGTCCCAACCAATATGTTTTTTATGGCAGTATATCCTGCACAGTTTACCAATTTCTTTCATTAATCGTTCACAAGGGTTCGAAGGAGCATGGTACCTGGATATATAGATCGGAGAAATATTTCTAGCTCGTGACATACGTGTCCATATAGCAGATCGAAACTGTGATCCATTGTCGGAAAATACTTTCAATACATGACCTACATGAAATACAAAATGTTTGACAAATGCTTTCAAAACAGTTTTAGCAGTAGCTTTGTGTAACGGAGTGAAGGTAACAAATTTTGAAGTGAGTTCAACAGCGACAAAGATGTAGCAAAAACCTCTATTAGTTCTGGGAATCGGACCAAAAATGTCTACAGCGGCCATGTGTCTCAATTTAACAGGTACAATTGGATGTAATGGAGGAATATGTGAAGTCGTATCTGACTTAGCTTTCTGGCAGATTTTACATGACGCTAAAACTCGTCGAATACGTTTCTCCATGTTGGTAAAATAACAGTTCTGTCTCAGTATAAGAAAACATTTTCTGGCTCCGTAATGTGTGTAACTTAAATGAGTATACCAGGTTAATTTGTTAACAAGTTCGTCAGGAATGCATAATAACCAATTGTTGCTGTCAGGGTGAGAGGGGCGAAACAGAATGTCATTGCGTACAGTGTAATGGTTTCTAATGGTAACATTATTCCTATCTTGCCAAAGGTGTTTAATTTCTTTCCATACGTTGTCTTTACTCTGCTCTTGTGCTATGTCTTGTAATGACGACGAAATGAAATTCTCAAATGCAACTTGTTGAATGTACTTGACGCTAAAATTTGCTTTGCAGAAGTTGGTTGCGATGTCTTGCTGATTGTTGCTGAGAGAACGGGATAGTGCGTCTGCTACAATATTTTGTGTACCGGGAATGTGAACAATTGTAAAATTAAATTCTTGTAAATAAAGTTTCCATCTGCTTACTCTGTCGTGTGTAAATTTAGCGGAAAGTAAAAACTGTATCCTTCTATGGTCTGTGTAAACAGTCGTATGTCTTCCATAAAGAAAATGCCGAAATCTCGTAAATGCCCATACAACAATGTTTCAAGTTCTGTAACAGAATAATTTCGTTCAGCAGGTGACAGAATGCGACTCGCAAAGGCTATGTTTTTAATTACTGTAGTGCCATCTTCTTCAATATCCTGAAAAATGTGTACGCCTAAAGCGGTGTTAGAACTGTCGGTGGCAATGGAAAAATTTCTAGTAAGATCTGGGTGCGATAAAAGTGGTGCATTCAACAAAGCTTCTTTCAGGTTCATAAATTCAGAATGTGCTTGCTTATCCCAGGACCAAATAGTGTTTATACCTGTTAATTGACATAATCTAGGGGTGTCTAAAGCAGAGTAATGAATAAATTTACGAAAAAAGTTAATTAAGCCCAAAAAACTGCGTAGTTGTTTCTTCGTCGTAGGAACAGTAATATCACGTACAGCTTGACGTTTTTCCGGGTCAGGCGCAATGCCCTCTGCTGAAATTACATGTCCAAGAAATTTTGTAGAAGTTTTACCAAAGTGCGATTTACTGAGATTAACTGTGAGTTCTTGTGCACGAAAAGTTCGTAACAGTTGTTCAAGAATCAGATTGTGTTCAGACCAGTTAGCTTCTGCAATGAGAATGTCGTCTACATACGTTGTGATTCTGTCTTTAAGTTCTGTCGGAAGTATTGTATTCAAACCGCGAATAAATGCTGCTGAAGAAATAGTTAAACCGAACGGTAATTTACAAAATTGATAACAGTCACCAAAACAGAGAAAAGCCGTGTACTTTCTGCAGTCAGGATGGAGTTGAATTTGCCAAAATCCCGATTTCGAATCTAATGTGGAATAAATAGCAGTACCATCAAATTTCTGTAGAAGTTCTTCTAGTGTCTGTGGGCGATGTGTTTCATTAATAATAATGTCATTGATGTGACGTGAATCAAGTACGAGGCGAAGTGAACCATCCTTTTTCTTAACAATATGGAGCGGATTTATGTAGGGACTAACTGCCGGTTCAATAATTCCTTGGAGCTTGCAATTCTTTCTTAACTTGCTCTCTGTGAATATACGGAATGGGATAATGTTTGGCTTTAAATGTGTCGTGCTGTTTAACTTGAAATTCATACATAAAACCGGACATAGTACCAGGAACGTTGTCAAAAACTGGAGCTTGCAGTAAAAGAATTTTGCGTAGTTGTGTGCGTTCGTCGTCTGTATTTGCACTGCTCTGTTTAACTTTATCAGAAATCATCTGTATAACGTCATAGTCGGCTTCGTCTGGAGTATTATAGTTGTGTACGTACGTATCTGTGAACAATGTGGAATGACAGTCTATGTTACGTGATGCGGAAATGACCTCTGTACGATTAATTGTCTGTTCTTCTGCAGATAAAGAGTGCTGAAATTCTAAACCCAGTTGTACATTTTCATCCTTTAAAATTAAATAGGAGTTTTGAAAGTCAATAATTGCGTCGTGTTGTACCAGAAAATTCGTACCTAAAATAACGTCTGTCGTCAATAAGGGAACAATCCAAAAATTTGAGTGAAATGTATGACCTGCAATACAAAATGATAAATGTGTCTGTAATTTTACATCTACTCCTTTACCAGATACTGCTCCTTTTACTTTCGTTTTGCCTAATGGTAACGTAGGATAGGTATTCTCTTTGTTACATTCGTTGAAAGTTTCCTCATTTATAACTGACATAGGAGATCCAGAATCGATTACTGCTGAAAATTTGGGTGATCCAATTTTTACTTCGATGACAGGGTGTGAAATGGTTTTTTGAATAACTGGTCTTTCCTGCAAAAGAGTGTCTCGGATGTCGTCAAAAGTAATAACATTTTCGTGAACAAGATTCTCTGTGTGAAAAGTATTGCTTGCGTTACTGGAAGATGCAACCTGTACTGTATTTAGTCAAATTCTAAATGACGTGCTATTATTTTCGGGGGGATGCTGTGGCGTTTCCACTATTTGAACTGTTCTGTTATTTATTCCTGACATATTACGGATGATTTTGCTGCTGATAAGACCGACTGTTATTAAACGTACGCTGAAAATTGTGCTCATTACTTTTACATCTGTCATGACAGTCATTTCTATACGGTGCATTGCGATAGGAATTGAAATGATGTGTTTTCTGTACGTACTGGTTTCCTTGTTGCTGTGCATTACTATTTGTTGGGGCCGACGCTATACGCGTACGTGGCGAAACATTAAAGCTTGGTTGACCTTGTACACTACATTGTTGGTTAGGTATGCTAACCGGTTGGTTTTGTTGCTATTGCGGTGAAAAACCTCTATTGTTACCAAAATGTATTTGCGACTGCTGAAAATTTTGTACATACTGATGATTAAAATTTTGTCTGATATTAAAATTACGCTGGTAGTTCTTGTCATTTCGGGAGCGTATAATGATAAATGTCACTTTCAGATAAAACTTGTCATATCAGGTATTCTTTAGTCATTCTTAATCCTAGATAGATCGATAGTTGAAGAGCTATTTTAATAGATATAAAGGATAGTAGAAGAGAAGGCAGCAGTGCAGAAAACTAAAGATGAAGCAGCACTACTACGGCTCGGAGCCCTGTGCACGCTACGGCACATATTCATCGAAGCGTAATGAATCCCCTGAGGTCAATTACGCGCTGCAAATAAATTTCAGTTTCTGCATTACAGGCAATGCCGGCGAAAATTCAAAAGCAAGTTGTTGCATCCAATCCAATTCTAGTTTCTGCGTTACACGCCAAGCTGATGAAAATACAAAAGCAAATTGTCATATCCAGTCCAAAGCGTGTACCTGTGCTCTGTCATTTTTAAATACCTTAGATTTTTTTACAGATAAAAATTGCTTGTAATCAACGTTATCGTCTCTGAATGTGTGAACAGGTTCAGGATTGTATGAGAATCTATTTGTCTGTGACTGTTCGGAATCTAACTCACGTACTCTCTGTAAATTATCTAAATTATACTGGCTGTGTGAGTCTGACAAATTTTGGCAAAGTGGCGTCTGCTGTGATGTGTTAAAGGCTGAAACATTTTCCATCTCTGTTACTTCTTGCTGTAAAGTTTCTACGTAATGTGTTACTGGACGAATCTATCTCACTGATCGTCTGCTGTAAATTTTGGAATTCAGGTGTTTGATTAAACGAAATCGGTGAAGTATCGTCTGATTTGCTGGCATTATTACTTTCAATAACGTCAATACGACTGGCCAATTCATCATATTTTTCAGTCAGTATTTTTACCTGATCATCGTTTTTAGTGTCACAAGCATTAATTTGTTTTTGTATTTTACGTGTGGTTTCGTTCAATTTTTTAACGTCTGCTTTGATGACATCGGAATCCTGTATTAGTTCTAATTGTTCGAGTCTGTCGGTTATTGTCTGAAAGTCTACTGTGTGTGTATCTGTTTTTGATTTAAGATCGGAAATTTCATCACGCAATGCGGTGTTCAACTGTTTGATATTATTAATTTCGTCTGATACTGTAGCAATATTGTTGTCTACGTATGTTTTTGCTTTCGTAAACAATTTACGTTTATCTTCCTGTCTCTGTGCAGTAATTGTTTCCATGACTTGTCGTTTTACTTTATTTTGTTCCTGTATGAATTTACGGTAACGCGTTTCACTGTTTTGTAGGTGGTGATTAAAACGTTCGTCAATTTGGCTGTTCTGTTGGTCGAATTTCGCGTCTACTTTTGCATCCAGTGTGCGTGAAAGTTCTGCTGACATTAATTTAAACTCGTCGCGTAACTGTGTTGCGTTTTCAGAGCATTGTTTAGCGACTGCACTAATTTCGTCTCTAAGTGATTCAGTTGTAGCTGTTTGCGTATTCCTTAATTCTTGAGCAACAGATCTAATTTCTTCACTACTTTTCCTAGCACAAGCCTTAATTTCCTCGCGTAATTGTTCTTTAGTATCATGACATTGCGCGGCAACGGCTGTAATCTGTTCACTAAGCTGTTTATTCTGTTCACTAAGTTGTTTGTTCTGTTCACTAAGTTGTTTGAAATTTTCATTAAGGTTGTCTTGTTTTTCATTAAGTTGTTTGAAATTTTCATTCTGTTGTAGCAATAGTGCCATAATTTTATCCAAGCCAATATTACCTACTCTATTCTCTGTGCTATTTGATGGCGTACCTGCAATTGTCACGTTTTGTGTAACCATATGGTCATTCTGTGATTCTCGAAAAGGTTTCCCAATCGGATGTGCACTGTTAGTCACTACCTCGGAATCAAATAAATCTGTCGTATTTTGAGTACGCTGTTCATTTTCGTTAGAAAAATTCATCTGTTCACAATTCAAATTTTGCAAATCGGGCGTGTCGAACTGGGCACCGTTAATTGTAACAGAACGTCCCGCGTCATCAATTGTCGTTAAATTAACAGAGGACACAATTGAATTTATTTGTTCATCATTAGGATCAAAATCATTACTAGTGATCAGTACGCACTGATTGTCTGTAAATGAAGGATTGTCATCATTACACTGAGTGTCGCAAATATTGGCGGTCAAATTATTAGAGTCGACTATTTCACTCATTGCACATCGCGATGTACTGTTAACAGTTTTTCGCGGCATTTTTCACAAATCAGAATTAAGCACAAATGAAACAAAGACAATGCAAAAAATGCAACAAACACAATTACAACAAAGAGCAACAAATTGCCGATGATCTGTGAAAGAAAGAGTGACAAATTAGTAAATGCGTTGCGCCAGATGCAAACTACATTTAAGTAAATAAGAGCAGATATATGACTACTTCTCAGGAGATTCACAAAGAAATACGATCCTGGCAGGATGTCGCCAAGTGTAACTTCCCCACAAAAATATTATAAAAATAAAAATGAACCAAGTGTAACTTCCCCTCGGAAATAAGAATTAAATGAATTTTTAAATATTGTTTAACCTACGAACAAAACCGGCTCCGATTTATTATCTCCGTGCAGAAATGCATTCACATTTAATGTACCCACAAAATTCTTTTCTCATTTAATGTTAAGTTCGAAACAGAAAAATTCCTAAACAGCAAAATAATAAAAAAGTTCAGTAACCTGGTAAATTTTATGACGACAGCAGCGCTGCGCCACGGCCCTGTACTCTGAATAAAAAAACAAAAAAAATTCCTACCTCAGTAAAAACTGCGAATATATCTGCTCTTACCTAAAAATTTTTCGGCACAGCTTCGTGCAATGTTGGCCTATATTTTTTGTGATTATTGAAAGGAATGATCATGCATTGGATATATTCTTTAAATTCGTGCTTCTTTTTTAAAAAAATTATATTATAAAAATTATTATTGGGGCATTTTTTAAAAGAAATTGGATGACAGTTAACATACATTACTAGATAAGCGCAAGGCTGCTTCTTTACCTTCTACAATAATACTCATCCCCCAGAGTCCCGACCGGAGCAGACCGCACACAAGCGCAGACACGCGCCGACTACCGCAGACTCACGCAGACTACTGTAGACTAATGCAGACTGATGCCGACTAGCGACAAGCAACAACTAACTACATACTGCTCTCTGGCCAGAGACTCTCCTAAGTCCTGCCTGTTGCAGGTAGCGCATATAGCGCATACCTCTTACAAGGTATACGTTAAACAACAGTGGGGAAAGGCAACAACCTTGTCTAACACCTCGTACAATGCTGCTTCTTTCTGACATTACATTTCCAATCCTTATCCCTACTTTCTGGTGTAAATATAGATTCTGTATCAGTCATCTCTCTTTCCAATCTACTCCTTTCCTCTTCAAAATATCCATCAGCTTGTTCCATTGAACTCTATGAGAAGCCTTTTCTAAATCTACAAAAACAGCGAAGATTTCTCTACCCTTTTCCATATATCTTTCCCCTATAGTTCTTAGCAGGCCAATAGCATCTCTTTTTTCTTTTCCTCTTCTGAATCCGAACTGCTCCTCTGCAATCCCTCTATCCAGCTTGCCATATAACCTTCTATTGTACACTCTCAGCAAGACATTAGCTGCATGAGAAATTAGACTGAAATTAGACTGAAACACTAAAAAATGTGAAGGGCACCGGACCATATCCCCTTATGACGCACCGATTGCAGATAAGAAGTCTTACAAAGGAACTTACTGTTTCAATCAGACCCAAACTGCAGATACCAGATGAAGAACGTTCCCAACTTCACGCTCCTGAGGACCCTGTTGAAAAAAGAAAAACCTGTAACTTTTGCTCTCCGAAACAGAAGGGGAAGACTAAATATCCTTGTCAACAGTGTCGACGTGCAGTACGTCTTGAATAAATGTGTAAAATGTGCTTTGAAACGAAAAAGAAGCGTGTCTTTATTCAGTCAGTCATGGACTTCCGTGTAAAGTGCCCGTTTTTTCTCAGTATGTGATACACTGAAGAGCCAAAGAAACTGGTACAGCTGCTTAATATCGTGTAGCATCCCACGGAAACGCAGAAGTGCCACAACACGACGTGGCATGGACTCTGCTGATGTCTGTAGTAGCTCTGGAGGGAACTGACACCATGAACCCTGCAGGGCTGTCCATAAATCCGTAAGAGTACGAGGGAGTGGAGATCTCTTCTGAACAGCACGTTGCAAGGCATCACAGATACACTCAATAATGTTTATGTTTAGTGGCCAGCGGAAGTGTATAAACTCATAAGAGTGTTCCTGGGGCTACTCTACAGCTATTATGGACGTGTGGGGTGTCGCATTGTCCTGCTGGAATTGCCCAAGAGCGCTGGAATGCACAATGGACGTCAATGGATGCAGGTCATCAGACGGGATGCTTATACACGTGCAACCTGTCAGATTCGTATCTAGACGTATCAGGAGTCCCATATCATTCAAATTGCACGCGCCCCACACCACTATAGAGCCTCCACCAGCTTGAACAGTCCCTTGCTGACATGCAGGGTCCACGGATTCACGAGGTTGCATCCGTACCCGTACACGTCCATCCGTTCGATACTATTCGGAACGAGACTCGTCCGACCAGGCAACGCGTTTCCAGTCATCAACAGTCCAATGTCGGTGTTGATGGGCCCAGACGAGTGTCGTGCAGTGATAAAGGATACACGACTGGGCCTTCGGCTCCGAAAGCCCATATCGATGATGTTTCGTTGAATGGTTCGCACGCTGGCGCTTGTTGATGGCCCAGCATTGACATCTGCAGCAATTTGCGGAAGGGTTGTACTTGTGTCACGTTGAACGATCCTCTTCAGTCGTCGTTTGTCCCATTATTGCAGCACCTTTTTCCGGCTGCAGCGATGTAGGAGATTTGATGTTTCACCGGATTCCTGATGTTCACGTTAGGCTCGTGAAATGGTCGAAGGGGAAAATGCCCACTTCATCGCTGTCTCGGAGGTGCTGTGTCGCATCGCTCGAGCGCCGCCCATACTCACTTAAATCTTGTAGAACATGCAACCCATCTAACAACTGCGCCACCTTCTTGTAGTCTTGTGTAGGTGTTGCCGACTGAAGCGCCCTAATCTGCTTGTTTGGACATCTCTGTATTTGAATACGCATGCCTATACGTTTCTTTGGTGTGTCAGTGCATTTGCACTTTTGGCAATTAAATAGTTTTCAGCAAAGATGGCTCTTATTTATCCGAAATAAACTTCGGAGGTCTGACAGACCACTGCATGTTGTTTACGTGAGAAATATTAGACTGGAAACTTCCTGGCAGATTGAAACCGTGTGTTGGCAGAGCAGTTGCCCTCGAAAGACATAGGCCCTGAGTTCGAGTCTCGGTCCGGCACGCAGATTTAATCTGTCAGGATGTTCCTTATCAGCGCAAACTCCGGTGCAGTGTGAAAATTTATTTGTGGAAATATTAGACATGTTGGTGTTGTTGTTGTTGTTATGGTCTTCAGTCAAGAGATTTGTTTGATGCAGTTCTCCATGCTACTCTATCCTGTGCAAGCCCCTTCATCTCCTAGTAACGACTGCAACCTACATCCTTCAGAATCTGCTTAGTGTATTCATCTCTCGGTCTCCCTCTACGATATTTACCCTCTATGCTTCCCTCCAGTACTAAATTAGTTATCCCTTGATGCCTCAGAACATGTCCTACCAACCGGTCCCTTCTTCTAGTCAAGTTGTGCCACAAACTTCTCTTCTCCCTAACCCTATTCAATACCTCCTCATTAGTTATGTGATCTACCCATCTAATCTTCAGCATTCTTCTGTAGCACAACATTTCGAAAGCTTCTGCACTCTTCTTGTCTAAGCTGTTTATCGTCCATGTTTCACTTCCATACATGGCTACACTCCGTACAAATACTTTCAGAAAAGACTTCCTGACCCGGTGTCAACAAATTTCTCTTCTTCAGAAACGCCTTTCTTGCCACTGCCAGTCGACATTTTATATCCTCTATACTTCGACCATCATCAGTTATTTTGCTCCCCAAATAGGAAAACTCGTCTACTACTTTAAGTGTCTCGTTTCCTTATCGAATTCCCTCAGGATCACCTGATATAATTCGACTACATTCGATTAACTTCATTTTGTTTTTGTTGATGTTCATCTTATATCCTCCTTGCAAGACACTGTCCGTTCCGTTCAGCTGCTCTTCCGGGTCCTTTGCTGTTTCTGACAGAATTACTGTAGTGGACTGGCCCGACAGCCAATCCACTATGACGGGTAGCCGAAAGGCACGCGTTTAAGCTCACGCAGTCTGGCGTGAGGTCTGGAACAGGTCAGAGAAATAAGACTAGCAAAACAGGAGGTAACTGGTAGAATACTTAACTTTAATCCATAAGTGGTGTACATCGGTCTGACGGTACAGGCATCACAAGTTAAATATCTATTGATAATGGCGCCTTGCTAGGTCGTACCAAATGACGTAGCTGAAGGCTATGCTAACTATCGTCTCGACAAATGAGAGCGTAATTTGTCAGTGAACCTTTCCTAGCAAAGTCGGCTGTACAACTGGGGCGAGTGCTAGTACGTCTCTCTAGACCTGCCGTGTGGCGGCGCTCGGTCTGCTATCACTGACAGTGGCGACACGCGGCTCCGACGTATACTAACGGACCGCGGCCGATTTAAAGGCTACCACCTAGCAAGTGTGGTGTCTGGCGGTGACACCACAATTACAATGTCACTGGGAAACCTGAAAGTTTTTGTTTCTTCTCCATGGGCTTTGATTCGAACGCTAAATTTTTCTTTTGTTTCCTTTACTGCTTGCTCAATACACAGATTGAATAACATCGGGGATAGGCTACAACCCTGTCTCACTCTCTTCTCAATCACTGCTTGCCTTCTGTTCCCTTGACTCTTATAACTGCCATCTGGTTTCTGTACAAAATGTAAATAGCCTTTCGCTCCCTGTATTTTATCCCTGCCACCATTTGGAAGACAGTATTCCAGTCAACATTGTCAAAAGCTTTCTCTAAGTCTACAAATGCTAGAAACGTAGGTTTGCCTTTCCTTAACCTATCTTCTAAAATACGTCGTAGGGTCGGCAATGCCTCAGGTGTTCGAACATTTCTACGGAATCCAAACTGATCTTCCCTGAGGTTGGCTTCTATCAGTTTTTCCATTCTTCTGTAACGAATTCACATTAGTATTTTGAAACCGTTACTAATTAAACCGATAATTCGGTAATTTTCATACCTGTCAACACCTGCCTTGTTTGGAATTGGAATTATTATATTTTTCTTGAAGTCTGAGGGTGTTTCGCCTGTCTCATATCTGTTGCTCACCAGATGGTAGAGTTTTGTCATGGCTGGCTCCTCCAAGGCTATCAGTATTTGACATGTTAGTTGCGGGTTAATGTGAGTGGTTTGTTCTTCCGGAAAAAAAAGTCGCGTGACTAGGGCCTCCCGTAGGGTAGACCGTTCGCCGGGTGGAAGTCTTTCGATTTGACGCCACTTCGGCGACTTGCGCGTCGATGGGGATGAAATGATGATGATTAGGACAACACAACACCCAGTCTCTGAGCGGAGAAAATCTCCGACCCAGCCGGGAATCGAAGTCGGGCCCCTAGGATTGACCCTATGTCGCGCTGACCACTTTTTTTTTTTTTTTTTTTTTTATCTATAAGTTTAGAAAGCACGACGATTACACTTTTTTTTCATTATCGTTCGTTGTAATTGGTCGTAGTGGACGTTACATGACAGCTGTTGAAGTTCCTTGTTGATCCGTTGTCTCGGTGTTTTTATTACAGAGACCAGCTGGCTCTCTGGCCGAACCCGCTGAGCTACCGCGCCGGCAACATGCAGCGGGCTGCTCTTCCGGCGGAATCAGCGAGTAAACTATTGATGCAAACGTCTTTTATTGGTTTATTTGAGCCAGGCAGGTGGACAGTTCGGTCGACGTAGTCAGCGAGACACGGGCAACTGCTTAACCTCAGACCGACACCGCCACAAGGATACCAGCACGCGGCGAAGCAGGAACGCGTCAGCACGTCGAGTCCGTAGTTACGGTTCCTGTAAGCTGCCTCGGGGCCTTCAGACCCAGGGACGGATTACCGTCAAGTATATTTGGAACACCTTCTTCCTAGGATCACAAATTTCGGAGTACACACAAACAGTTTGTGTGTGGTTCGGAATGTGCTCGTAGCGTTTGACGCGCGACAAGTATTTACGCGTCCATGGCGTCTGTGGCGGCCCCTAATGAGCGGCCGCGGCCAGCGTGTGGTGACGCGGCGCCTGTCATCGCCTCGTCCGCACTTCTTCAGCAGCAGACCATCTGGCCTGATAATGCAAACGGGTTCCACAGCTGCTGTCCCCTTTGCAAGTCTGCCTACCGAAGAAACTCCCCAGCCGATTACTCAATGAAATTTTCTCGTATTATAGGATGGTTGTAGTTGAAATTTCATTGCTTCAATAGGGATGGCGATTATCGCTGAAAGAACAGGTTTTCTGTTATATATATATTTTTTTATTCCAGCTTAAGTGACCTGTTAAAACCGCTCAAAATAACCGGTCTGAAGTACCCGATTTTCTGCTTCTTTTTCTGTTCCTGAAGCGCCAAACAGACTGGTACAGGCAAGCATATTCAAATACGGAGATATGGGAAGAGGTAGAATACGGCACTGCGACAACAAGTGTCTGGCGCGTTTGTTGGATCACTTACTCCTCTTACAATGGCAGGTTATCAAGATTTAAGTGAGCTCGAACGTGGTGTTATGGTCAGCACACTCGCGATGGGACACAGCATCTCCGATGTAGCGATGAAGTGGCGATTTTCCCGTACGACCATTTCACGAGTGCACCGTGAATATCACGGATCCGGTAAAACAACAACTCCGTTAGCCGCTCGCTGTGGCCGAGCGGTTCTAGACGCTTCAGTCTGGAACCGCGTGACCTCCACGGTCGCAGGTTCGAATCCTGCCTCGGGCATGGATGTGTGTGATGTCCTTAGGTTAGTTAGGTTTAAGTAGTTCTACGTTCTAGGGGATTGATGACCTCAGATGTTAAGTCCCCTAGTGCTCAGAGACATTTGAACCATTTTTCAACTATGCGGCTGGAAAAAGATCCCGCAAGAACGCGACCGACGACGACTGAAGAGAATCGTTCAACGTGACAGAAGTGCAACCCTTCACCCGCACATTGCTGCAGATTTCAATGTTGGGCCATCAACCAGTGTCAGCGTGCCAACCATTCAACGAAACATCATCAATTCGGGCTTTCGGAGTCGAAGGCCCACTCGTGTACCCTCGATGACTACACAACACAAAGCTTTACACCTCGCCTGGGCCCGTCAACACCGACACTGAACTGCTGATGACTGGAAACACGTTGCCCGGTCGGAGTCTCGTTTCAAATCGTATCGAGCGGCTGGATGTGTACCGGTATGGAGGCAGCCTCACGAATCCGTGGACTCTGCATGGCATCAGGGGGATGTTCAAGCTGGCGGAGGCTCTGAAATAGTGTGCGGCGTGTGCAGTTGGAGTGGTATGGGGCACCTGATATGTCTAGATACGACTCTGACAGGTGACACGTACGTAAGCATCCTGTCTGATCACCTGCATCCACTCGTGTCCATTGTGCATTGCGTCGGACTCGCGCAATTCCAACAGGACAATGCGATACACCACACGTCCAGTATTGCTACAGAGTGACTCGAGGAACAGACTTCAGACTTTAAAAACTTCCGCTGGCCATCAAAACTTCCCAAGGATGAACATTATTGAGGATATCTGGGATGCGTTGCAACCTTCTATTCAGAAGAGATCTTCTCCACCCCGTACTCTTACGGATTCGTGGACAGCCCTGCAGAATTCATGGGTGTCAATTCCCTCCAGCACTACTTCAGACAGTAGTCGAGTCTACACCGAGTCTTGTTGCGGCACTTCGGCGTGCTCACGCGGGCCCTGCACGATATTAGAGAGGTGTACCAGTTTCTTTGGCTCTGCAGTGTAATTCCTATAATAAACATAGATATTGAACAAACATTCGAAAATTACGACTTCCTAGTTTGAAGATACATAGACTCACTATATTAAATGCACAAATAGAAGAAAGTCCGTCCATTCTTCGCTGCTTTCCTCGAAAAGTTATAGCTGGTTGAATATTACAAACAATCACCAGCCTTGTCCTATTGATTCTAATTTTTTGACTCTCTGCTCAAAAATCATCTTGCAATCGGGGATCATACCAGTACGTGGACATTACGAGCAGTCAGTGCTGAAAGCTAAAACAGAGGCTGAAGAAGCCTGTTTTTCGTGTTAATTTGTCCCTTTTCAACGGCTACACGCACATAGAGTCTTGTCGTCTTGATATCTATTTCTGTTGTCAGTACGAATGAGCTACTAACTTTTAAATGTTCTCATTATACTGCGTGACAAGTCTGTTGTGGTTTCTCTCGTTTTTTAATCTTTTAAAGGAAATGCAGCATTCTACTTCTTTCATGACGCCCTTCGTAAAATACTTCGAGACTGGGGATGGCCCCATTTGTAATACAGCTGTTGCCCGGCGGCTGGAGTGGGAAAGTACCACGTGGAACAGACCGGTCGAGTCGTGTGCACGCGTACCAGCTAGCGGGACACGCCACGTGGCAAACAGGTACATTGTTACATTAGCAATGCTGCACAAATTATTATGCTATGCGTTTGTTGCTGCTTTTTGTAGGCATTGTTATAAAATAATGGCAGATCGCTTTTTCTGTTTCCTATAATAACGCAAGATTTCGAAGCAGTGCAAATATTATAAATAAAAATTACTCGTTGTTTAAAAAAGGTTCATTTGAAAACGAAAAATTTCAGCACTACTGGTAAAGGTACCAGATCCCAGAACTAAAAGTGATACACAACATAGAAAATCTGTCTCTGAATGACATAAGTTAGCCCTGATTGAATTTAAAAAAAAAATCGAAATATTTAGTCCTGCCTCTATTCTGCGCACATATAGACAACGCGTTGCAGTACTGTTCTGTCTTGCGCGTCGCTATATTAAAGCTGCAAATTACTGTGTCTACACAGGTACACTCGTGAGCTGTAATGAGTTCTCTGTTAGTTGCAAATCGAATTATTTTCGGTAGACACTTGCTTTCTTTTCTACTTCTGAAAAAAAACCACGATCAATTAAAAATTGTAAGAGAATGGTAGGTCATAAATGAAATATGGGCATAAATGACAACACTAACTTTTTTTTGTGTATTGTGAAAAAATGCTCATGGGTGATTTTAAAATTGGTGAACGCCGTACCATCCAAACAATACACTTCCCTATCTTTCAAATTTAGCAACGCTCAGTACAATAACCAAGATAAATCTACATCTACATCTACATACACACTCCGCAATCCACCATACGGTGCGTGGCGGAGGGAACCTCGTACCACAACTAGCATCTTCTCTCCATGTTCCACTCCCAAACAGAACGAGGGAAATTGACTGCCTATATGCCTCCGTACGAGCCCTAATCTCTCTTATCTTATCTTTGTGGTCTTTTCACGAAATGTAAGTTGGTGGCAGTAAAATTGCACTGCAGTCAGCCTGAAATGCTGGTTCTCTAAATTTCCTCAGTAGCGATTCACGAAAAGAACGCCTCCTTTCCTCTAGAGACTCCCACCCGAGTTCCTGAAGCATTTCCGTAACACTCGCGTGATGATCAAACCCACCAGTAACGAATCTAGCAGCCCGCCTCTGAATTGCTTCTATGTCCTCCCTCAATCCGACCTGATAGGGATCCCAAACGCTCGAGCAGTACTCGAGAATAGGTCGTGTTTTATAAGCGGTCACCTTTACAGATGAACTACATCTTCCCAAATTCTACCAATGAACCGAAGACGACTATCCGCCTTCCCCACAACTGCCATTACATACTTGTCCCACTTCATATCGCTCTGCAATGTTACGCCCAAATATTTAATCGACGTGACTGTGTCAAGCGCTACACTACTAATGGAGTATTCAAACATTACGGGATACTTTTTCCTATTCATCTGCATTAATTTATCTATATTTAGGGTTAGCTACCACACCTTCCCGTACACCACAGCATCATCAGCAAACAGCCGCACATTGCTATCCACCCTATCCAAAAGATCATTTATGTAGATAGAAAACAACAGCGGACCTACCACACTTCCCTGGGGCACTCCAGATGATACCCTCACCTCCGATGAACACTCACCATCGAGGACAACGTACTGCGTTCTGTTACTTAAGAAATCTTCGAGCCACTCACATACTTGGGAACCAATCCCATATGCTCCTACCTTAGTTAGGAGTCTGCAGTGGGGCACCGAGTCTAACGCTTTCCGGATGTCAAGGAATACGGCATCCGTCTGATACCCTTCATCCACGGTTCGCAAGATATCATGTGAAAAAAGGGCGAGTTGCGCTTCGCAAGAGCGATGCTTTCTAAAGCCGTGCTGATGCTTGGACAGCAACTTCTCTGTCTCAAGGAAATTCATTATATTCGAACTGAGAATATGTTCGAGAATCCTGCAACAAACCAATGTTAAGGATACTGAACTGTAATTTTGAGGATTCGTCCTTCTACCCTTCTTATATACAGGCGCCACCTGCGCTTTTTTCCAGTCGCTCGGGACTTTACGTTGGGCAAGAGATTCGCGACAAATGCAAGCTAAGTAAGGAGCCAATGCAGTAGAGTACTCTCTGTAAAAGCGAATTGGAATCCCATCATGACGTGGCGATTTATTTATTTTCGACCCATTGAAACACGTATGTTGTGTGGCGGCGATGGCGAGGCATTGCAGAGTCTCTGACCAGAGAGCTATTTGTCGTTCCTAGTCTGCGCTTGACCGCGCTGGAGTGCAGTTGCGATCGAGTTGCGAGAGAGTTTAGTTGTGTGTGAGGAGTCGGCGGGCGTTGACATGGCACTCTGGTCAAGATTCAGGACGAGGTATATTTTTTAAATAAGGTAATGAAGCAGCATTGCGCACATCTGATAATGTAATGTAAATTAACTGTAACTAATTTGTTCAAGAATCGCCCCAATAATAATTTTGTTTTCAAACCAACCATTTTTAACAAAGAATCCTTTAATGAAAGAAATATTTCCCTTGCTATTCCTTAAAGAAAAGTTTCCCTTGAATTCAAAATTTTTGCAATGAATTTCCTCCAAGCTATGGCGAAAAATAAGAGCAGATGCACTTTTACTAAGGTAAGAATTACAGTTTAATTAGTGAACAGGGCCTAAGATCGACATTTCGGTCTATTTGTGTTTTCATTGTCACAGAGATTTTATTATCACTGAATTGACTTTCACATTTTTGTGGGCAGCTTATACCGGGGTCAGATTGCTAATTTTCATTTAATTGTCATTGTCTTTAAAGTTAATTGCTGTGAGGTTACACTTAGCTCTATGTCTATTCACATTTAAAATATTATTATAAAAATTTCCGTGGGAAGGTTACACTTAGCTCTATTCCCATTAACATTTTTTAAATATTGTCCTTCCTAATTTTTGCGGGGAGGTTACACTTGGCGACACCCGGTCCAGGATCGTATTTCGTTGAGAATCTTCTGAAACGTAGCCAGATATCTGCTCTTATTTGCTTAAATATAATTAGCATTTGGCGCAATGCTTTTACTAATTTTATGACTTTCTTTCCTCAGATCATCGGCAATTGGTTGCTCTGTTGTATTTGTGTGTTGCTTTTGCATTGTGCTTATTTGTTTTGTGAATAATTGTGACTATTGTAAAAATGCCGCGAAAGACTGTGAATAGTGTATCGCGAGGTATTATGAATGAATTTACCGACTTAAACAACGTAACCGATAGTAATTGTGACACGCAGTGTAATGATGACAATCCTGCGTTCACCGACAATCAGTGCGTTCCAGCCACTAAAGATGATTTTTGTCTTAATGATGAACAAACGAACTCGGTTATGTCCTCTGTTGATTTGACGACAATCGATGACGCGGGGCGTTCTGTTGTAATGAGCGCTGCCCAGCTTAACACACCCGGTTTGGAAAATTCAAGTAACGTACAGGCAAATTTTTCTAATCAAAATGGACAGTGTACTGAAAGTACGACGGATTTGTTTAATTCCGAAATAGTGTCTGACAGTGTACATCCGACTGATAATCCTTTTTGTAAATTGCAGAATGACCAAATGGTCACACAAAGCGCGACAATTGCAGGTACACCACTAAACAGCACTGAGAATAGAAATGCTAGTTTTGGTTCGGATCAAATTATGGCACTATTGCTGCAACGAGTTAACCAAATTATTGAAAAACAAGACAACCTTAGTGAGGGTAACAAACAACAGAGTGAAGATCTCAAACAAGTTAGTGAACAGAACAAACAGCTTAATGAAAAATTAGACAACAATTCCAGACAGTTAAATGAAAAATTAGACAACAATTCCAGACAGCTTAGCGAGCAGATTACAGCCGTTGCCGCGCAGTGCCATGACACTAAGGAACAGTTACGCGAGGAAATTGAGGCTTGTTCAAGAAAAAGTAGCGAAGAAATTAGATCTGTTGCTCAAGAATTAAGGGAAATGCAAACAGCTACAACAGAAACACTTAGAGACGAAATTAGCGGAGTCGCTAAACAATGCTCTGAAAAAGCTACACAATTACGGGAAGAGTTTAAAGCAATGACAGCAGAACTTTCGCACACAATGGATGAAAAGATTGACGCGAAATTCGAACAACAGAACACTCAGATTAACGAACGTCTTAGTCTTCACATACAAAACAGTGATACGCGTTTCCGCAAATTTATTCACGGTCAAAATAAAGTCAAACGTCAAGTCAAGGAAACAATCACTGCTCAGAGACAAGAAGACAAACAAAAAATGTTTGCGAAGGCAAAAACGTATGTAGACAATAATATTGCCACAGTGTCCGACGAAATTAATACCATCAAACAGTCGAACACAGAATTACGTGACGAAATTACGGATCTTAAATCGAAAACAGACACATACACAACCGATTTTCAAACAGTGACCGACAGACTGGAACAATTAGAACTAACACAGGATTCCGATGTCGTCAAAGCTGACGTTAAAAAACTGAACGAAACTACACGTAAGTTGCAAAAACAGATTAATGCCTCCGATTCTAAAACCGATGATCAGGTAAAAATACTGACTAAAAAATGTGATGAATTGGCCAGTCGTATTGATGTTATCGAAAGTACTAATGACAATAAATCAGACGATACTTCACCGGTTTCATTTAATCAAACACCTGAATTTCAAAATTTACAGCAAACAATTAATGAGATCGATTCATCTAATAACACCTTACGTAGAAAATTGTCAAGCTTACAGCAAGAGGTAACAGAGATGAAAAATATTTCTGCAGACGCCACTTTCCGAACATTTGTCAGAGTCACGCAGCGCGTATAATTTGAGCAATTTACAGAGACTACGCGACTTAAAATCTGAAAAGTTACATAACTTGAAATCCGAAATGACACAGACAAACAGATTCACACACAAACCTGAACGTGTTATCAAATTCCGTGACGAGAACGTAGATTACGAGCAGTTTTTATCCGTAATAAAATCTAAGGAATTTAATAATGACAGAGCACAGATACACGGTTTGCACTGTATAAGACAATTTATTTTTGTACTTTCACCGCTATTACCTGTAATGCAGAAGCTAGCTTTGAACCCGATAAGACAATTTGCTATTGTACTTTCAACAGCATTACCTGTAATGCAGAAATTGGAATTAGCAAGAATACAACAATTTGCTTTTGGATTTTTACCGCTATTGCCTGCAACGCAAAAGCTAAAATTTATTTGCAGTGCGTAATAGACCTCAGGGGATTCATTACGCTTTAATGAATATGTGCTGTAGCGTGCATAGGGCCCCGAGCTGTAGTAGTGCTGTTTCATCTTTAGTTTTCTGCACTGCTGCCTTCTCTTCTACTATCCTTTATATCTATTAAAACAGCTCTTTAACTATTGCTCTATGTAGGATTAAGAATATGTACTGAAAACCGGATATGACAAATTTTTACCGAAAGTGACAATTTTCATTAGGCACTCCAGAACTACCACAAGAATATTAATAACAGGTAAAAATCGTAATCATCAGTATGTGTAAAATTAACTGCAAACGCATTTCACCACAACAGCATGAAAGTCAGCCGCTTAGCATACGTAACCAACAATGCAGTCTACAAGGTCAACCAAACTTTAATGTTTCGCCGCGTGCACGTATAGTCTCAGCTCCAACAAATAGTAACGCACGGCAGCAAAGAAATAACTACGTACAGACAACACACAATTTCAACTCGTATCGCAATGCGCCGTATAGAAATTACTATCATGACAGACGTAAAAATGATGGGCACAATTTTCAGCGTACATTTAATAACAGTCGATCTTATGAGCAGCAACAACATCAGCAACAACATATTATCATCAATGAACCAGACAATAGATGTCATCCATAGCGTAATACGTCAGGAAGAAATAACAGAACTGTTCAAATAGTCGAAATGCCACAGCATCTTCCCGAAAATAATAACACGTATGATAGAATTTAACCGGATACAGCACAGAATTGCATATTCCAGTAACGTAAGCCATAATTTTGACACGCAGAATCTTGTTCACGAAAATGTTATTAATTTTGACGCCATCCGACACACGTTTGCATGAAAGAAATTATCACGACGTACGTACATGACATTCTTATTGCAGAAGCTAACTGGTCTGAACACAATGTGATTTTAGAACGACTGTTGCAAACTTTTCATGCACAAGGACTCACAGTTAATCTCAGTAAATCGCATTTTGGTAAAACATCTATAAAATTTCTTGGACACATAATTTCAGCAGAAGGCATTGCGCCTGACCCGGAAAAACTTCAAGCTTGGCTCAAATGGCTCGGAGCACTATGGGACTCAACTGCTGAGGTCATTAGTCCCTAGAACTTAGAACTAGTTAAACCTAACTAACCTAAGGACATCACAAACATCCATGCCCGAGGCAGGATTCGAAGCTGCGACCGTAGCGGTCTTGCGGTTCCAGACTGCAGCGCCTTTAACCGCACGGCCACTTCGGCCGGCAAACTTCAAGCTCTACGTGATATTACTGTTCCTACGACAAAAAAGCAACTACGCAGTTTTTTGGGCTTAATTAACTTTTTTCGCAAATTTATTCATCATTCTGCTTTAGACACACCTAGATTATGCCATTTAACAGGTAAAAACAGTATTTGGTCTTGGGATAAGCAAGCACATTCTGAATTTGTGAACCTGAAACATGCTTTGTTGAATGCTCCACTTTTATCGCACCCAGATCTTACTGGAAATTTTTCCATTGCCACCGACAGTTCCAATACCGCTTTAGGCGTACATATTTTCCAGGAAATTGAAGAAGATGGCTCAACAGTAATTAAAAACATCGCATTTGCAAGTCGCATTTTGTCACCTGCTGAACGAAATATTCCGTTACAGAACTGGAAACGTATGGGCTTTCACGAGATTTAGGCACTTCCTTTATGGCAGAAATACCACCGTTTACACAGACCACAGAGCGATACAATTTTTACTTTCGGCTAAATTCACTCACGACAAATTAAGCAGATGGAAACTTTATTTACAGGAATTTAATTTTACGATTGTTTACATTCCCGGCACACAAAATGTTATAGCAGACGCACTATCGCGCTCTCTCAGCAACAATCAGCAAGACGTAGCAACCAACTTCTGCAAAGCAAATTTCAGTGTCCTGTACATTCAGCAAGTTGCATTTGAAAATTTTATTTCGTCGTCATTACAGGACATAGCAAAAGAGCAAAGTAAAGATAGTGTGGAGAGAAATTAAACACCTTTGGCAAGATAGGAATAATGTTACGATTAGAAACCATTACACTGTACGCAATGACATTCTATTTCGCCGCTCTCATCCTAACAGCAACAATTGGTTATTGTGCATTCCTGACGAACTGGTTAACAAATTAATATGGTATACTCATTTAAGTTACGCACATTACGGAGGCAGAAAATGTTTTCTCATACTGAGACAGAACTGTTATTTTACCAACATGGAAAAACGTGTACGACGAGTTTTAGCGTCATGTAAAATTTGCCAGAAAGCTAAGTCAGACACCACTTCACATATTCCTCCATTATATCCCATTGTACCTGTTAAATTAAGACATATGGCCGCAGTAGACATTTTTGGTCCAATTCCGAGAACTAATAGAGGTTTTTGCTACATTTTTGTCGCTGTTGAACTCACTTCAAAATTTGTTACTTTCACTCCGTTACGCAAAGCTACTGCTAAAACTGTTTCGAAAGCATTTGTAAAACATTTTCTATTTCATGTAGGGCATGTGATGAGAGTCATTTCAGATAATGGATCACAATTTCGTTCTGCTATATGGACACGGATGTTACGAGCTAGAAACATTTCTCCGATCTATATATCCAAGTACCACGCTTCTTCGAACCCTTGTGAACGATTAATGAAAGAAATTGGTAAACTGTGTAGAATATATTGCCACAAAAGACATATTGATTGGGACACACACATATTCTCATTCCAAGATGTAATTAATTCCATTCCAAATGAATCCACTATGCTATCTCCGTCTGTTATACTGAAAAACGTTGAACCACCAAACAAAATTAAAGAATTAGTAAACTTCCCTACCTGTCGTCGACTTAGACACCACGAAATAATTGACATTGCGCTGAACAACATCAAACGGGTCGCAGAGCGCCGGAGAAGACAGCAAAAACAGAAGATATTAGTACGAACACACTATTTATCCAGCAAATTAAAAGGTAAGTGCAGTAAATTTGAACTTCTATACGCAGGTCCATATCGGATTCGCAGTATTCCTCACCCCAATGTAGTACACGTCGAAACTCTGAGAACCAGAAAATCGAAAGGAAACCACCATTTATCCAACATAAAACCCTTTATTGAGTGAACATACTTTACGATTTATCACACTGTAATACATTTTCCAGATATTTATGTGAACAATTATTGATGATTATCGTATATTTTCTTGGCAAGTGCCCGGCAAGGTATGGTTAGCAGGTCGCTTTTCTTGTCGTTACACATCAGACCGTGCACATTTTTCCATTTTTTATGTATGTACAATTGTTTTCATGTTTTGTTTGTATGCACTGTGAAATAGTTAAGATATAACACACACCAGTTGACTTTGACATTTTTTGCCCTATGACATCTCAAGATCGTGACTGTTTTACATTTTTTTTGCTGCTGCATTGTGATATTCTGTGTACACTTTTTGCGTTTGAACACTGTCTATGCTTTTGACATATTACGTTTTCTGTCATAATATGCTGTATGCTTAATTGTGTCACCATTAACCAGTCATTATTTAGTGGATATATGATTTAAATGCAAGACATTAATCTTTGTTCATCATTTTCAGAAAGAAATAACGTGTAAAGGAAATAAATTAAAGAGAAATGGGAATTTCAACTGCGGAATGATCGAAAGAAGATGCAAACCTCGTGAGGAAGAGTAAATGGATCAGAATTAACAAGCATTAACAAGAATATATTATACACATCGTAGAATAGCAGTCTTAACTAATTTTTTCTTTCAGAATACAAAGCGATTGATGCTGGCTGTCAGACAGAACCACACATCTTAGTCTTAGTGATGAAATATGCTAGAGATAAGGAATAGTTGTGTAATGAGTAATGAAGTGATTTTTTGCAGATGATAATGAATGCTGATGAAGAGTAACGATGAAGAATATGCTACTATGAATAATGAAGTTTTTCTTTACAGGTGATGATAATAATAAAGTTATGATAATATGGATAATGAAGTTTTTCTTTACCGATGAGGATGATGTTGAAGTTTATGTATTTATGCTATGTAGTTATTTAAGTATTTCTTGCAGTTTGTTTTGACAGTATGTTTTATATCGTATGGTATGATGACTGAAGGTTTGGAAAGGACAGCTATGGAACACATTTTTACACACATTTCACTACCTGTTACACTTAGCTCTATTCCCATTAACATTTTTTAAATATTGTCCTTCCTAATTTTTGCGGGGAGGTTACACCATTCAGCTGCTTCACAACCCCAGGGACGTCTATCGCTATGTCCTCCATACGGGAATCTGTACGAGGTTCAAACGGCGGTATGTTTGTACGATCCTTCTGCGTGAAAGATTTCTCAAATGCTAAATTTAAAATTTCAGCTTTCGTTTTGCTGTCTTCCGTTGCCAGGCCAGACTGATCAGCGAGTGCCTTCGACCCACTTACCGATTTTACGTAAGACCAGAATGTCCTTGGGTTTTCAGCAAGATCTTTTGCTAAGGTATGAAGGTGGTAGTAGTTGAATGCTTGGCGCATCGCTCTTTTTACAGCAGCACGAATCTCTAGTTGGTCCGATGGCGCAGCAATAATGAAAAAAAAGAAAGAAACATCAATATTATATTTACCTCTGACATTCCACTACTGGTATACACTTAGTTCCATTAAACTTCCTCCTTCAGAAATCAGTTTTCGTTACAATCTTGATATAATCATCTTCATTAAACACATTGATAAATTGAGTCTTTACATTTGAAACATAACATTACAATTGCTTCCGCACTCCAACAGAGCTTAACATTATGTGGTCCTGCGCCTCCGCGCACCTCAAAGAAAGTAACCTAACTTCTGCGACACAGCTTTACAACATCGTTGCTCGCTCACAATCGATTCAGATACCAAAATTATACCTGACACCTATCAAAGGTACGGTTTTGAACTTTTTCTTCGGAGGAGAGTTGGTGTGGCGCCACTGCACGGATTGCCGTTTTGTTTCCGGTTCGAAGTGAAGAACCCACGTTCCATCGCCTGTGACGATGTCGGACAGCAAATTGTCACGGTGAGCCTGGGAACGCGCAAGCAGGTCGTCATTCGTTGCCCTTTAAGGCCGGTCCACACGCAGCGATCTGTCTGCGCAGATATCGGTGCAGATGTCTGTACATGCAAAAGATCGCTGCAAATGTGTTGTGATGACACGACACAAATTCCAATCCACTACTCGCCTGCCATCTGTCGGTGTAGAAAAGAAATATCAGTGGCAAGCGACTACGTTTGCTGAAAACGTCAGAAGTTTAATTAATTTATTTTGAAATTTAGGAATTGAAGAAATTCTGTTGTGGTCTGTGTTCGCAACTTGTGCTGCAAAAAACATTCAGACAAAACACAGGAAACAGAGAGAGCGGTCGAAATGGTATACATAGTGGCTGGTAAAGCGAAAGCATTTTTCGCACGTACATTTTCTGCGAGAGTTGCAGGGCCACCCTAACGACTGGCGTAATTATTTACAGATGGATGTCGAAACTTATAATTGTCTCTTCACTCTCGTAACCTCTCATATATAATATTTTTGCTCATGAAGGATCACAATATTTTTCCGTTTTAGAAGTGTTATACTACAAACTTGGCTGGTATATTTCATCCACTCCAACACCAGATCTTCGAGATTTTTGAACTTTTGATAATTATTTACAGTAAACAGTACACAACGATTTTTATTATTACCGTTTCTCAGTTCGCCGGTGCGTCAACTTCTTGTAATTTTTCAATTAATGCATTGTATGCAGCCCTCTTTTTGTTCCTGCCACTGTACTCTTTACTTTTAATCTTCCACAAACATGGGTCATTTCTATAAAGTTCAATGAATTCACTGATAAACTGTCTAGAACACTGACGAGTATCAGCCATTTTAATGCCCTGTGCGCACAAAGACAAACACTAGACTGAACAAGCAGCTGTTTCGCGCCAGATTTGCGGCGATCTCCTGTCCACACGCTCCAACTTGTCTGCGCAGAAGTGGTTTGTACCCACATATTTGAGACGATTCGCTCAAACCTCCAACTCCGGCTTCGAGGTTTGCACACACCTCATGTAGCTGCAAATCTCCTGTCCGCACGCAACGATCTGTCTGCTTAGGTGAGATGTGCGCGGACATTGGCGCAGGCAGGTGGTTGCGTGCGGACGGGCCTTTACGTTATTCCATCGGGCGGCGAGGAAGCTAGCGGGCCAGACCTCCAGACCTGGTGGACGAGTGCGTCGCCACCTCCAGCTGAGCAGCGGCGTGTTCGGCTGTGAGCCGCCCATCGCCTCGAGTGGGAGCGCCCGCACGCTGCAACGCTGCAGGCTGTGCGCGGCCGGCCAGCACGCGGGACGGGCGCAGCGCCCCCACCTACAGGAAACTACAGGGGCTGAAGCGGGAACATTCCTCCACGTCCCACAACAAATTCCACACTTTTTCAACCGAAAATGGCCAAGGAAAAATTGTGTTTCACTACTTATTGAACGCCCCCGGTCTAGCCTTCCTGGATATACTCGTTGGGTTACCAAACGTCCCCATTTATACAGTCGTATTCGCTTTTCCGACGTTTACTGTAGCGTCCGCCCACTTTTTACATTTTCTGCTAAACCGCGTATTTTTTAGTTTTGAAAATTATGATCTTTCGATTTTTGTTTTCAACTCGTGTCGTCAACAATTTGTACACTTCTTACTTCGGTTATAGAGTTACATCCATTGTTATATGCTTACAGTCCGTGTCTTATGCTAGTAATCCGTAGAAGTATAACAAGGGAACTCTCATGACGTCACTAACTCCAATCCGACATGCAGTATGTTGTTGTTGTTGTTGTGGTCTTCAGTCCTGAGACTGGTTTGATGCAGCTTTCCATGCTACTCTATCCTGTGCAAGCTTCTTCATCTCACAGTACCTACTGCAACCTACATCCCTCTGAATATACTTGATGTATTCATCTCTTGGTCTCCCTCTACGATTTCTACCCTCCATGTTGCCCTCCAATAATAAATTGGTGTTTCCTTGATGCCTCAGAACATGTCCTAACAACCGATCCCTTCTTCTAGTCACGTTGTGCCACTAACTTCTCTTCTCCTCAATCCTATTCAATATCTCCTCAATAGTTACGTGATCTAAACCATCTAATCGTCAGCATTCTTCTGTAGCACAACATTTCGAAAGCTTCTATTCGATTCTTATCCAAACTAGTTATCGTCCATGTTTCACTTCCATACATGGCTACGCTCCATACAAATACTTTCAGTTACTTTGCTCCCCAAATAGCAAAACTCCTTTACTACTTTAAGTGTCTCATTCCCTAATCTAATTCCCTCAGCATCACCCGACTTAATTCGACTAGATTCCATTATCGTTTTGCTTTTGTTGATGTTCCTCTTATACCCTCCTTTCAAGCATTGTCCATTCCGTTCAACTGCTCTTCCAAGTCGTTCGCTGTCTCTGACAGAATTACAATGTCATCGGCGAACCTCATAGTTTTTATTTCTTCTCCATGGATTTTAATACCTACCCCAAATTTTTCTTTTGTTTCCTTCACTGCTTGCTCAATATACAGATTGAATAAGATCGGGGAGACGCTACAACCCTGTCCCACTCCCTTCCCAACCATTGCTTCCATTTCGTGTCCCTCGAGTCTTATAACTGCCATCTGGTTTCTGTACAAATTGTAAATAGCCTTTCGCTCCCTGTATTTTATCCCTCACCTTCAGAATTTGAAAGACAATATTCCAGTCAACATTGTCAAAAGCTTTCTCTAAGTCTACAAATGGTAGAAACGTAGGTTTGCCTTTCCTTAATCTAGCTTCTAAGATAAGTCGTAGGGTCAGTATTGCCTCACGTGTTCCAACATTTCTACGGAATCCAAACTGATCTTCTCCGAGGTCGGCTTCTACCAGTTTTTCCATTCGACTGTAAAGAGTTTGCGTTAGTATCTTGCATCCGTGACTTATTAAACTGATTGTTCGGTAATTTTCACATATGTCAGCCCCTTCTTTCTTTGGGATTGGAATTATTATATTCTTCTTGAAGTCTGAGGGTATTTCGCCCGTCTCATACATCTTGCTCACCAGTTTTCTCAGGACTGGTTCTCCGAAGGCTATCAGTAGTTCTAATGGAATGTTGTCTACTCCGGGGGCCTTGTTTCGACTCAGGTCTTTCAGTGCTCTGTCAAACTCTTCACGCAGTATCGTATCTCCCAATTCATCTACATCCTCTTCCATTTCCATAATATTGTCCTCAAGTACATCGCCCTCTATCGACCGTCTATATACTCCTTCCATCTTTCTGCTTTCCCTTCTTTGCTTAGAATTGGGTTTCAATCTGACCTCTTGATATTCATGCAGTATGTTAGTTGCCCTAAATATTACCTCCTCCCGGAAGTGTCTTGAGCAAAAATGCCAGATTGGGTCATTTACGGATGTAATAATCATTGTGATTATAGACTATAACATAAACTAATCACATTCCATACGCAAGCGGACTCGTTCGAGCGATATTTTCTTCAATATGTATGAATTTTGTTCCCGCTTTAGTGGTTTGATTCCTGTCATCTAACTTCGTATTTCCTATCAGTCCATCTCGAAAAGCTCTCTCTATGAACACTGTAGTAAGGAAAGATTAGAAAGCGAACAAATATAGTAAAATATATTCTCAGTATTTTCGGGAAGAGGACATAGCCCGAACATCTGTTTCGTCAGTCCGTATTGAGGGAAACGATGGCCTATGAAAGCAGCCTTTTCACATCACATACTTCGCTTCTTGAACCATGGACCTTGCTGTTGGTGGGGAGGCTTGCGTACCTCAACGATACAGATAGCCGTACCGTAGGTGCAACCACAACAGAGGGGTATCTGTTGAGAGGCCAGACAAACGTGTGGTTCCTGAAGAGGGGCAGCAGCCTTTTCAGTAGTTGCAGGGGCAACAGTCTGGATGATTGACTGATCTGGCCTTGTAACACTAACCAAAACGGCCTTGCTGTTGTGGTACTGCGAACGGCTGAAAGCAAGAGGAAACTACAGCCGTAATTTTTCCCGAGGGAATGCAGCTTTACTGTATGGTTAAATGATGATGTCGTCCTCTTGGGTGAAATATTCCGGAGGTAAAATAGTCCCCCATTCGGATCTCCGGGCAGGGACTACTCAAGAGGACGTCGTTATCAGGAGAAAGAAAACTGGCATTCTACGGATCGGAGCGTGGAATGTCAGATCCCTTAA
Source organism: Schistocerca serialis cubense (assembly GCF_023864345.2). Taxonomy (NCBI): domain Eukaryota; kingdom Metazoa; phylum Arthropoda; class Insecta; order Orthoptera; family Acrididae; genus Schistocerca; species Schistocerca serialis. The sequence continues at coordinate 168,739,412 of NC_064649.1, forward strand.
TCGTGCAGGTAGGTTAGAAAATTTAAAAAAGGAAATGGATAGGTTAAAGTTAGATATAGTGGGAATTAGTGAAGTTCGGTGGCAGGAGGAACAAGCCTTCTGGTCAGGTGAATACAGGGCTATAAATACAAAATCAAATAGGGGTAATGCAGGAGTAGGTTTAATAATGAAAAAAAAAATAGGAGTGCGGGTAAGCTACTACAAACGGCATAGTGAACGCATTATAGTGGCCAAGATAGACACGAAGCCCATGCCTACTACAGTACTACAAGTTTATATGCCAACTAGCTCTGCAGATGACGAAGAAATTGAAGAAATGTATGATGAGATAAAAGAAATTATCCAGGTAGTGAAGTGAGACGAAAATTTAATAGTCATAGGTGACTGGAATTCAACAGTAGGAAAAGGGGGAGAAGGAAATGTGGTGTCACCGCCAGACATCGCACTTGCTAGGTGGTAGTCTTTAAATCAGCCGCGGTCCGTTAGTTTACGTCGGACCCGCGTGTCGCCACTATCAGTGATTGCAGACCGAGCGCCGCCACACGGCAAGTCTAGAGAGACTTCCTAGCACTCGCCCCAGTTGTACAGCCGACTTTGCTAGCGATGGTTCACTGACAAATTACGCTCTCATTTGCCTTCAGCTACGTCGTTTGCTACGACCTAACAAGGCGCCATTACCATTTACTATTGATGCTGTAAAACATGTACCGTCAAGAGCGATGTTCACCTATTATGGATTAAAGTTAAGTATTCTACAAGTTACCTCCTTTTTTCTGAAGTCTAAAATCCGTGTCCTGTTCCAGACCTCACGCCAGCCTGCGTGAGCTTAAACGCGTGCCTTTCGGCTTCCTCATAGTGGATTGGTTGTCTTGCCAATCCACAACAGGAAACATAGTAGGCTTGGGGCTAAGAAATGAAAGAGGAAGCCGTCTGGTAGAATTTTGCACAGAGCATAACTTAATCATAGCTAACACTTGGTTCAAGAATCATAAAAGATGGTTGTATACGTGGAAGAATCCTGGAGACACTAAAAGGTATCAGATATATTATATAATGGTAAGACAGAGATTTACGAACCAGATTTTAAATTGTAAGACATTTCCAGGGGCAGATGTGGACTCTGACCACGATCTATTGGTTATGAACTGTAGATTAAAATTGCAGAAATTGTAAAAAGGTGGGAATTTAAGGAGATGGGACCTGGATAAACTGACTAAACCAGAGGTTGAACAGTGTTTCAGGGACAGCATAAGGGAACAATTGACAGGAATGGGGAAAGAAATACAGTAGAAGACGAATGGGTAGCTCTGAGGGATGAAATAGTGAAGGCAGCAGAGGATCAAGTAGGTAAAACGACGAGGGCTAGTAGAAATCCTTGGGTAACAGAAGAAATATTGAATTTAATTGATGAAAGGAGAAAATATAAAAATGCAGTAAAAAATGCAGTAAATGAACCAGGCAAAAAGGAATACAAACGTCTCAAAAATAAGATCGACAGGAAGTGCAAAATGGCTAAGCAGGCATGGCTAGAGAACAAATGTAAGGATCTAGAGGCTTATCTCACTATGGGTAAGATAGATACAGCCTACAGGAAAATTAAAGAGACCTTTGGAGAAAAGAGAGCCACTTGTATGAATATCAAGAGCTCAGATGGAAACCCAGTTCTAAGCAAAGAGGGGAAAGCAGAAAGGTGGAAGGAGTATATAGACGGTCTATACAAGGGTGATGTACTTGAGGACAATATTATGGAAATGGAAGAGGATGTAGATGAATTGGGAGATACGATACTGCATGAAGAGTTTGACAGAGCACTGAAAGACCTGAGTCGAAACAAGGCCCCGGGAGTAGACAACATTCCATTGGAACTACTGACGGCGTTGGGAGAGCCAGTTCTGACAAAACTCTACCATCTGGTGAGCAAGATGTATGAGACAGGCGAAATACCCTCAGACTTCAAGAAGAATATAATAATTCCAATCCTAAAGAAAGCAGGTGTTGACAGATGTGAAAATTACGAACTATCAGTTTAATAAGCCACAGCTGCAAAATACTAAAGCGAATTATTTACAGACGAATGGAAAAACTGGTGGAAGCCGACCTCGGAGAAGATCAGTTTGGATTCCGTGGAAATGTTGGAACACGTGAGGCAATACTGACCTTACGACTTAACTTAGAAGAAAGATTAAGGAAAGGCAAACCTACGTTTGTAGCATTTGTAGACTTAGAGAAAGCTTTTGACAATGTTGACTGGAATACTCTCTTTCAAATTCTAAAGGTGGCAGGGGTAAAATACAGGAAGCGAAAGGCTATTTACAATTTGTACAGAAACCAGATGGCAGTTATAAGAGTCGAGGGGCATGAAAGGGAAGCAGTGGTTGGGAAGGGAGTGAGACAGGGTTGTAGCCTCTCTCCGATGTTATTCAATCTGTATATTGAGCAAGCAATAAAGGAAACAAAAGAAAAATTTGGAGTAGGTATTAAAATCCAGAGAGAAGAAATAAAAACTTTGAGGTTCGCCGATGACATTGTAATTCTGTCAGAGACAGCAATGGGCTTGGACGAGCAATAGAACGGAATGGATAGTGTCTTGAAAGGAGGATATAAGATGAACATCAACAAAAGTAAAACGAGGATAATGGAACGTAGTCGAATTAAGTCGGGTGATGCTGCGGGAATTAGATTAGGAAATGAGACGCTTAAAGTAGTAAAAGAGTTTTGCTATTTGGGGAGCAAAATAACTGATGATGGTCGAAGTAGAGAGGATATAAAACGTAGACTTGCAATGGTAAGGAAAGCGTTTCTGAAGAAGAGAAATTTGTTAGCATCGAGTATAGATTTAAGTGTCAGGAAGTCGTTTTTGAAAGTATTTGTATGGAAGTGAAACATGGACATTAAATAGTTTGGACAAGAAGAGAATAGAAGGTTTCGAAATGTGGTGCTACAGAAGAATGTTGAAGATTAGATGGGTAGATCACGTAACTAATGAGGAGGTGTTGAATAGGATTGGGGAGAAGAGAAGTTTGTGGCGCAACTTGACTAAAAGAAGGGATCGGTTGGTAGGACATGTCCTGAGGCATCAAGGGATCACAAATTTAGCATTGGAGGGCAGCGTGGAGGGTAAAAATCGTAGAGGGAGACCAAGAGATGAATACACTAAACAGATTCGGAAGGATGTAGGTGGCAGTAGGTACTGGGAGATGAAGGAGCTTGCACAGGATAGATTAGCATGGAGAGCTGCATCAAACCAGTCTCAGGTCTGAAGACCACAACAACAACAACAACTTCGCTTCTTGGTCATTCGAAAGGTCTAAGATAAAGAGAGTTTCGTTAACGAGGCGAGATGCGTACTATTACCTTACCAAATACGCATTTCAAACCAGAAAAACGTTTGAAAATCGATTCCTGACAATGTGTTGTTCTCGAAAACACTGTAAAATTTACTATTTAAAACAAATGTTCCGTGCATATGTCAGAAATGCAGAACAAAAAGCGGTCGGAAACAGTAGTGTGCTGATGGCCTAAGGCATCCAAAATGGCGGCGCCGGCTGCAAAGACCTTCAGTGCGTAAGTCTGTAGTGCTATTTGCCTGTCTCCTGTTTTCACTTAACAGTTTATTTTTATACAGCAAAAGTAATTTTAGCGAAATAGTGAACCTATCCACCTGCATCTTCTGTAACTTACAATTTCTCACCGAATAAATCACCCTGTTAAGAAAGTTGCAACAAGAGTTTCATGATTTCGAAAATACAGGCTACAGCGCGGAAACATGGTTTTATTTTATAGCTTAAGATTTCTGTGCAGCTCAACAACTTGTTACGATCATTCTTTGTTCCGCATTTGTTTAAGGTATTTTGATAATTTCTCGTCATGCCGAAGAGAACATGCTCGTTTACCGATGAACATCGAGAAAAATGTTGAACCCCTCATCCCGGAAGAGTAGTACGGTTTGTTGCCCAGAGAGCGATGAGCTGTGTTTCAGTACCACCAAGTCACGGAACTCGAAAACAGAAACGTACGCCTGGCCATACTGATTTATGTTTTCCGTGATTTCCGTAAACCACTTCAGGCAAATGCCGGGATGGTTCCTTTGAAAGGGCACGGCCGACTTCCTTCCCCATCCGTCCCTACTCCGACGGGACCGATGACCTCGCTGTCTGGTCCTCCCCCCCCCCCCCTCCACTGCCCCCGAATCAACCAACCAAATCAACAGAAACATATGCAGTGTGTTAGGGGTGCGAGTTCATCAAGTAAAGTGACTAATTTTAATTAATGACTTGAATACAAAGTATTAATGTTTCGCAATAACATCTCTGTGTTTCTCCAAGAACCGACAGAATATTCCATAAATATTCAAGTGACCGATTTTGTTATGAGACCCAATATTAAACTGCTAACTAAAATAAGTACTGCTGAAGGCGCTCCTTCTTACCGTACTGAGTCACAGCTAGAGGTGTACATGTCCCGCTTTTAACCCGCCCATGCTTGCCCGGTGGCCAGGCGGGCAGGCCGCCGCTCGTTGTCAACAGAACGGGCAGGCTGCTTCACTCCCAGCCAAGCCAAGCACAACCCAACCCGGGCAGGCTGCGGGAAACTTGCTTGCCTGCTCATATTACTGCTGAGCTGCGCTACGCAGCCGTTTAGTCTGCGCGTGTCATTGTCGTATTATGAACGTTAATCAAAAGTTTTTATTTCACCTGAGCACCAAAAGACAAACCCCAACATTATATATATATGTATTAATTTCAGGTAAAAAAAATATTGGTTTTATTTGTATATTCTTCCTTTACGCGTATATTTCGAGCTTCTTATCTATATAAATAAAAATTAATTGCCAAATGTGTTGATAAGCGTAAAACTCGAGAACGCCTGGATCAGTTCGGCTAAATTTTTTTTGCTGTGTTCGTAATTCTCAGGACAAGGTTTTTATGAAATAAAATTTTTCGAAAATCGACCAAAAAATTGGAAAAGTTGACAAAAACTGAAAGTGCGTTTTCATTGTGTCCGTGTGTTTGTATTGCATACAATCTTGATGAAATTTTGCACACTATACCTTGAAACCAAGAGGAAGGTCACAGTCTACATAAAATTTCATATGGTGCATGGCAGAGGTTCCTTTACATAACGGAACTCGACAAATTGTACGTATTTATTCCGATCTTGATGAAATTTGGCACACTTGATATTCAAAGCAGGATGAAGGGCGCTGCCTGCTTAAAATTCTGAATGGTGCATGGCGGAGGGTACTTTACGTACACACTTCTACACCAACCTACAATTTTATTCCGATCTTGAAGAAATTTTGCACACTTGACCATCAAGAGGAACATCACTGTCTACATAATATTTCGGACAGTACATTGAAGAGAGTACCTTACAAAAGATTTTGACATCGTTTGCGGGTTACCATGAAAGTTCACTATGTACGCATGTTTCCATGGAGAAGGTTTTTGAATATTTACATGTGCATGTATATGTATATATATATATTTATATATGTTTATGTATATATATATATATATATACTCATAGACAAATATATATATATATATATATATATATATATATATATATATATATACGCATATACATATACATATATATACATAAACATATATACATATATATATATACATACATATACATGCACATGTAAATATTCAAAAACCTTCTCCATGGAAACATGCGTACATAGTGAACTTTCATGGTAACCTGCAAACGATGTCAAAATCTTTTGTAAGGTACTCTCTTCAAGATCATAGACATTTCGTTTCAAAGATATATATATATATATATATATATATATATATATACATACATTTCTTTTAAACGAAATGTCTATGATCTTTTTGAAATTTAAGAGCTGTCTGACGCATTCACAGTCATCGTGTTGGACAATTCGCGCACAGCAAATGTCGTTTAACAGTTGCAAACCATTTTTGGTTGAGTGAACGTGTTATATTGGCTGCAAAAAACCTTGATGTTAACGAAATGAATTTTCAGATTCAAAATATGACACCTGGCGAATTGCTGACATACAAGTCAGTTTATTCCGTTACTAACCAAGATGACGTAGTCAACTATCCTACGGAATTTTTAAATTCGCTGGATTTCCCCGGATTACCGCCTCCCAATCTGTAATTAAGTCGGATCGGCAATCATGTTGCGAAAGGTAAACCAGCCACGTCTTTGTAATGGCACCCGGCTTGCGGGGAAGAAGTTAAAGAACAACGTAATCGAAGCCACAATTTTAAAAGAAAAGTACAAAGGTGAGGACAGTTTGATTCCAATATCACTAAGATTCCGACCGACATGCCATTCGACTTTAAACGGTTATAATTTCCAGTGCAGCTTACATTTGCCATGTCGATAGATTAATCGCAGATGCAGTTGTTATATGTTTGTGGCATCAATCTTGAAAATCATGTTTTTCACATGGCTATTTGTATGTCGCATATTGCCCTGTCGGGACACCTTCAACGTCATTTGTTTACGCACCAGAAAACAAAACTATCAATGCTGCGTATCAAAAAGTATTACAATAAATGCTACCTAGCAATAAACTTTGACACTGATTCACTAATCACCACAAAAGTTGACAGATATATATGAGTTTTCATAGATAGGTGAAGAGGAGATGAACTGAGGTGGCGGAATCCAACAGAGAGAGGACGAGGAGAAGGATAGAGGGTGGGGGGGAGATGGGCCAAGGGATGGGTTCAAAAATGGTTCAATTGGCCCTGAGCAATATGGGACTTAACTTCTGAGGTCATCAGTCCCCTAGAACTTAGAACTACTTAAACCTAACTAACCTAAGGACATCACACACATCCATGCCCGAGGCAGGATTCGAACCTGCAACCGTAGCGGTCGCGCGGTTCCACACTGTAGCGCCTAGAACTGCTTGGCGACTTCGGCCGGCCAAGTGATGGGGAGAGGGGGGGGGGTGGAGGTGATCAAAGAGATAGTGGGAGAGGACTAAATCGATAGAGAGAAAATACGGGAGGGAAGATGGACTACGAGAGTATGGAATAAATAAATGCCCAGGCAACGCAATGCAGTCTGTGCTGCACTTTTCAACACCGAAACGGATGGATATTTGTACTAAAGAAGTGAACCTCCACCCCCCAAAAAGAAGATTGGTCACCTCCGCAGAAGAATAAATTATCTACGCCTCTATTAACCACTGTACTGCAATGAGAACCAAATTAAGATTTTGGAAGTCTAATTCTTTAACTTTAGTATGTTTCAGCCAAGTATGACACCAATTATATAAATATTTAACTACGTTTCCAGGATGTATTTTACTGGTTCTGTGAATTCATTCGAAGTTGGAAAAATCATTCTAAATTGCCAAAATGCATTTTAACAAAATCGAAGGACTTGTTTCGTATCCAGTTCGTCTAAAAACTATAGTACTGGGAATACAATGGCGACCCTGAGCCATTTTAGCCATTTTTCGCGGCTCCTACGTTTGCGTCATGAGAGTCCACACTTGTAGTCTAGGTCTGCATCATGAGGGACCATATTTCGGACCATCATGATGCAGACTAAGACGACGAGTGTTTACTTGCATGATGCAAATCTAAACGACGACTCTAGACCCTCATAACACAGACCTAAACGACGAGTCTGAATCCTCATGACGCAGATATAGACGCTGTGGAGAGTGGCTCAGAGTTTCCATTATATTCCTACTACAATACATTCATGGAAAAAGACGCTCTTCATTTTAGGAGTATTTGTAGTGTCTAGGTCTTCAGCATCTTGACTCTGCATGTGGGATTCCCCTTAATATAGAAATACAAGAATAAAATTACATTTTGCAATGTGTGTGGAACTCAACAAAATAAATTGTAATTTAAACTCATAATGTGTATTGCCTTACTCCACAAATGAATATTTTATTTTGCAGAACACTTTTCAACATAAAATCTTTACAAATTTTCCTTCAGTTCCCCTGAAAGTATTATTTAGGCCAAACCAGATACTCCTAAAAATATTTGGCTACTTTTGCAAACCCAAGTAACAGAAAATGGTTTACAAACAATAATTAATGTCACTTGGAAGGATTGAAATCAAAAATTTTAGTCTAAAATAAAAATGAACTGTATGCATTACAAAATTTCTATCTCAGAAATTGACGCCCAGAAAGCACAAGAAAGAAATCTGCACTCTTAATTAGTAAATTTGCGCTCAAACTCATAGTTTCCCGTTTAATGTTCTACTGTATTTTCAGTGTGTCTGCTGATTAGTGTTTGAATTAATTATGACGAGATCGTTAAGTCTGTCTGCATTAAGACGTGATCGTTTTTCGCTAATTAGGTTTCCAGCGCAACTAAAAATTCTCTCACTAGACGCACTAGTGGCTGGTATATTTAATATTTTTCTTGCCACACACGCAAGTCGAGGAAGTCGTTGGGAGTTATTTTTCCACCACTGTAGAATATCTCCCTCGTTCACACAGTGTTCTTGCAAGTATCTGCTGTCTTCATCATGTAGGAGAGGAGGCTCTTCTGCCCAGTCCTCAAATTTCGCCATTTTGTACGGCCCTGGATTTGTTTCTTGGTTGCTGTGATTGGGCACTTGTACTGAAACTGTACAGGTTCCAATTAATATTTACTGAATAATGGGAAGATCGTACTACACATAGTTGAAATTATAATAGGTTTTAGATGATGCTATCATTTATCGTCCTGTAAGGTCACCAGAAGATCAAAACTAACTACAGGACGATTTAAATAAGGTATATATTTTTGGTGTGAAAATTAGCAGTTGGCAATAAATAATGACAAGAGCGGGGTTATCCCTGTGTGTACTAAACTAAGTCCGTTAAACTTCGTTTACAAGATCAACCAGTCGAATCTAAAGGCTGTAGATTCTACTTAATACCTCTGATTACAATTATGACCTACTTAAATAGGAATGGACACACAGAAAATGCTGTAGGCGTTTTAATGACAAAACACTCTTTTGGAGCATTGCTACGAAGTTAGAGAGCCTTACTATTGACGGAAGAGGTCGAAAGAGTCTAAATAAGGGCAGCTGGTTTGGTATTATCGTAAAACAGGGGAAAGAGTGTCGCGGAAATTACACAAGAGTTGGGGTGGTAATCATTTCAACAATGGCGTTTTTTGACGTGGCGCGATCTATATATGAAATTTCGATCACCAACTTACACCTCCGAATTCGAAGAGATATTGTTGAGTCCCATATACACTGGAAGAAATGATCATCAGAATAAAATACAAAAAAGCAGCGCTCAGACGGAGAGCTGTAGGTGTTCTATCCCGCACGAAATTCGAGAAAAGGAGACAAATACGTTGAAAGTGGTTCGATGAACCCTCAACTAAGCACTTGCGTGTGTCTTGCAGAGTAACCATGTACGTCTAGATGAAGAATATATGCATTATCTTAGGAGCTTACCTTCAGCACCCATCTGTCGTGCTGCTTGGTAAACTTCAATTTTTTCATCCTCGGTTAACTTTCTTAATGTGGGGTAGTTAGCCACCATAAACGTTGCAATTTTATGCAACATACTAACGCACATTTTCTGTTCTAGGAAGGCATCAGCGGCTTGTTTCAAAGGTTTCATGTCCTGAAAATACATTTTCTCAACATACATATTTCACAAGTGATTCTATAATATTCAGATGAATAAAATTACAAACCTCTTCATCGTTATCCCGTACGGTACAGTGAGTTTTTAAGGCATAAAACCACGGTAGAACTAAATGTAGGGTTGGATCCTTGTCACTCTCTAGATCAACTGTGGCTTCTTTAAACGGCTTAAGAAATTCTATAAGTTGGCCAGTTATATGGTGGTCATAACCCAGCATCTTATCAGAGGCACCTTCATTATGTAAAACAGCCTTCACTGAATCAATCTGAGAATGGACTGATACAAGCATGTCAAAATAACTATTCCAACGAGTTGAAACCCACTGTTTTAAAGATGAGTTCAGTCTCACACAGAGACCTCTTCTCTTGAAGTACGAAACCGTAGCCCGCACTGTATTAAGAATGGCTAATATATTTGGAACATTTTCTTTCAAAAACTGTTCGCTCAGAACATGTTTCAAGACTGTGTTTATACTATGAGCCATGCATGGAAGACGTTGATATACTTCGAGAGCTTTGACAATGTTACTGCCCTGGTCTGTGACAAACGTAATTTTGGCAATGTCTTCACGAGAAACACCCATAGTTTCTAAGCCATCTTCCAACTCGTTTCGAATATTCGATCCAGTTTTTGGGCAGTGAGGAAACGCAGAGCACATTAGTACATATTTATTCAAACGCCAGTCTGAATTTATGTAATGCATTGCCACGGACATGTAAGGCACCCCTTTGTAATTGTCTGTCCATAGATCAATTGTACTGGCACATATACCACAACGAATCGCATGCACTATATCTGGGAGCATTTTGCTGCGCACTTTATCAGCTAAGGTTTGAACTTTCCTAGCTACTGTCACTCGGGAAGGCATAAAATTTTTAATATCAACTGAGCCATATTTTTTACCTATGTCGATCAGTGTCTGCCCTAAATTAAGAAATCCTTCTCCCTCTATACTGCTAAATGGTCTCAGGTCCTTAGCACACATTTCGACGCACTTTTCGGCCACTAAATCTTTGTCCTCTTTCAAGATATTTACGGAGTGAGGGAACTGCTTGTCAAATTTGCACACATGTCGTAACATACTCGAGGTTCCCGAATAAGTACTTAAGAGCTTTTTACATAGTTTGCATTGAGACACACCTACCGATTTATTTGAAGCGCCCTCATAAACACACGAAAACGTTTCCCATGCGGCACTTGTGCTCTGTTTCGTTACCAGCATGTAATCGCCAGTTGTCAATTTTTTTTCAATCTCACTAAAGTCCGACCTATTCATTGTGCTGCCTCCACCGTTGCGATAAATGAACTGCAGGCTAACTACCTGGCTACTCTAGTCACGGTAGCTTGACAGCGCAACCTGTTGTCAGGCGCAGCAAGCTGAGCGGCAGGAACCCAGGTAGCCCGGGCTTGCGGGAGCCCGTATCGGCCGCATTGCCCACTATGCCTCAGTACACGCGCACTCTTGTGTTTACATCGCGGCAGGCTGACCTGCATGAATGGTTGCAGAGGTGCTAGGGGCAAGCAGGCTGCAAGGGGAATTTGTACACCTCTGGTCACAGCACAGCAGCTGTAAATCTGTGGACTGTAGTCCTAGACTATCGAGAGGAATTTTCCCCGACGCATCCACATCGCCGAAAATCACGTATGGACGCACTAAAACTGAAGCCATCGTGTATTCGGTCTGTATATTATTCAGTAGAATACGTCATGAAGTTACAGCCCTTTTGGTGTTGTCTCGACTAATGCGACAGGAGATGAGGATATTACAATGATCCCCATTATACTTCATTACTTTGACGACCAGAATAGAGGACTCCACTTTAAGTTTCGTAATATGATGAAGCTTCTTGCTACGTTAATCCAAGCCACGGAAAGAGAATTCTGCACACAGTTCTTAGCCGCATGCCAACCTTCCATTGTTCTTGCATCCAATTAGATTACTGCCGATCAAGTCCCAAACAAAGAGCGAGTTGTTACTGCCAATGACTGTACACAAAATTGAAACACTACGTATGTACAAAAGCAGCAGTGAAAGGAGCAGGACAACGCGACCGCCGCCTGTGTCCGACGTCGGCGTGCAACAACCACTCACTGACCGCAGGTGGCAGCACTAGCAGTGGAGGGTGTACCCGGGAAAATACAGGGTGTATCTAAAAGAATCACTCGATTTAAAGAATCATAACTACTATGTGAACAACGTGCTGTTGGAGAAAGCAAACTCCAGAGTTTTACACGGTTCCCGCTAGGTAGCAGCAGTGTGCACCCACTTCAGTTCTAAAGTCTGTTCACCGAGAGCTGGGACGAAACATTAACAGTGTCACGTGAGAGACTACGCTCGTTTCCAGTGAAAGCACTCGGTGTTCACGTGATACGTAGGGGTGTGGAAAATCCTTGGCGCACGCTTTGCAGCTGGCGACGTTCGGCTGGCTGCCGAGCTGTCACAGCGGACCGTGAGAAAGCTGGGCAACAATGTACGAAATAAATTTAACAATAATGTTAAAATAATTTTAAACTGAGTTCATTCTGTGGAAGCAGATTTATTTTCATTCAGGTTGCTAACAAAACGCTCAATTACAACACAATTAATTGTTAATTTTAATAACAATACCAGTAATAATAATGATAAAGGACGAAACAAGGTTCACTCTGTCGAACTTGAACTGTTTTCATTGAGGTTTATAACAAACCGCTCCTCTCTCTCCTCTATAATGCAGTCTAATTTCCACATTTGAGTTTCCATTTTTTCTACGACATGGAGGACGCACTCGTTCCAGTCCTCTGCAGTCACTGTTCTTACTGCTTCTTCTAGCAGTACTTTAACTTCCGGCATTTTGGATGTTTTGTCTTTCGCTGCAACATAGTCTTTGATTCTGGCCCACACTAACTCGATGGTGTTTAATTCACAGTGGTACGGAGGAATTATGAGAACTGTTTTCCCTGCATTATTCGCCATTTCATCTATTGCGTATTCGTTGTGCGCTGTTCTGTGATTTTTAACTATATCTAAAAGTTCTTTCTTCAACATACCGTCTTCGAAATCGATGTTTTTAGATTTTAGCTACTCTGATATTTCGTGCTTATTGGAATTCGCATTGGGAACTTTTTCTTTTCTCCCAGAATGGTACGGCGCGTTATCAAGAACAATAACTGCATTTTCCTGAAACCGAGGAAGAACATCTTGAAACCATTTCTCGAAGGTTTCGGCGCACATCTCCTCATGATAATCTCCACTTTTCTTGGATTCGAAAGTCCACAAACATCCTTCAACGAACCCTGCTTTGCTGCCAATGTGTGCGATAATCAGACGTTTCCCTTTACCTGATGGGCCCTTGCTTCCGGTAGATAACCCGGACAGAAACGCTCGTTTTGAGGAATTTATAGTGTCATCTACCCAGACGTAACTTCGGGTATGTCCTGCGTTCACCCACGTCTCGTCCAAATAGTAAATGGGTCTGTCTTCTTCTCTCAACCGTTTAATGGTTCGAAGATAACGCCGCCTCCATAAAAAGATGTCATCCCTGTCTATTAGCATGCTATCGCGCGCACGCCGGACATATATGAAATTCATTTCTCTCAATAACTTATAAAATGTAGTTCTCCGAAAATTGACCAGATCTGCATCTTCGTTCACGACTGTAACCACTTTGCCAATTGATTGTAATTCGTTACGAAAAAAAAAAAAAAATTCGTGTACTTTCCTTCGTATCGCATTTCTATCGAAGTCATCAACATTTCCAGAAAGTTTGTCGTAATTTTCCTTTCTTGGGAGACTTCAAAGAGTGTGTGGCCTTGGACGTTCTTCAGTGTATCGTGTGATAAGTGAGTACATCAGCTGTAGCTGCAGCTGATTTCGAAACAATGTCACTCATCGACTGCTCTGGATGTAACAGTTCCGTTTTATACACATTAAGCACCATGTGCTTCTCAAAAGAACTGAATGATTTCTTCTTTGCTCGCTTCTTTAGTGGACTCAGAACTGACACATCATCGACCTCGCTCGCTGAATCCGTGGATGACATTATGTGACAGGACAGCCGTGTGTGATGCTAATGAAATAAGTGAATATATAAAATAAGAAACCACGCGATGCTATTGGGTGCGCACATAAACAGTGAATGCTCAGTGTGACTACAAACACATGTACTTACTCTAATAATCAACGACTAGTCTTTCAAGCGTCTTTACAGACGAACTTGAGATATCCTGAAATCGCCGCTGTACAACAGCCACCCCACTGACGAGCTCACACCTGCAACTGAGGCGGCGGCACTGACTCAGCGCCGCGCCTGCCAACCGCACAATGCATCGCCCGTAAAGGACAAACGGCTGCACCCATCGCATTCGAACAAACTACAAAACTAAATTCAAACCTTTCTGAAACTTTTCTCGCTTACACCCCCACAAAAGAATTTAAAGGGAAAAAGTTTGTCGCTTACTATATTTCGGATGATGATTTGGTAAAAGTTCTATATCAGACGTGAGATTTTAATTCATTGCTTCACTATTACTGACTCCATTGGGCAGAAAATTTGCAGACGTCATCAACATATAGCACTGAAGGCAATTATAAAATTATTTTGCTGTGCGACACACAGTTTAGGAGATATGGCGTGGTAAATATAGAGTAACGCGAAAAAACAACTTTTCCTCTTTTTGAGTGACAATAAATTTTAATGTAATGTAAATAAAGGTGTCGGAAGGTAGTTCTCGGATCACTTTATCATTTTCAGGTGGCAAATTATAAAAAACACAACTTTCATTTTTTAATTTCTGACGCCCCAGCCTTGTACACCCCTCGACGGCAGCGCCGTGGTCACGCGCCTTGCAGTGTTTACAGTACGTCTCTTGTTTCGGTGAATGGAGTATAGTAAAAATGGATCGGGACAAGAGAAAGCGTTTTGTGTTCTTCGTTTTGCGCAATGCAGGTCAGTAATAACTGTGCAGCGTGATATTTGTACTAAATATGGTGTGGGTCCTCCTACAGCACAGAGCATTACGCGATGAAGTGAACAATTCCGAGAAATAGGTCGTCTGTGTAAAGGCGAATCGCCGGGCCGTCCCCGAGTGTCTGACTCAGACGTCGAACGCATCCCCACAGTTTCACGAGGAGTCCGCGGAAATCCGTTCTCCGTGCAGCTCGACAGCTCAACATGCCCCCCGATGTCCGTCTGGCGTGTGTTGCGTCGACGTTTACCGCACAAAATCCAGCTGCTGCAAGCTCTTCGTGAATGTGACAAACAACAACGTGTGGAGTTCTGTAATTTCGTTCTTGGCAAGTGCAGGATGACAGTTTTCTTCCACGCTTAGTGTTTAGTGACGAGGCAACATTACATTTGAAGGGAAAGGTGAACCGGTATAATGCGAGAACGTGGTGTACTGAGCAACCACATGAAGTTCTACAACAAGAGAAGGACTTTCCAAAAGTTAATATGTTCTGTGCAGTTTCACGGGAAATTGTGTACGGTCCATTTTTCTTCGCCGAGAACACTGTTACAGGAAACACACAGCTTAAGTTCTTTCTTTTCCCACAGTTTGGAGACTGATACGAACGACTTCATTTACCAACAGGATGGGACGCACCACGCTGGCATCTGAAAGTACGGGAATTTTTAAATCAAAGGGTTACTGGACGATGGATCGGTCGCACTGGACCAACTGACTGAGCGTTACATTACTGGCTTCCAAGGTCACCGGACCTTACAGTACCGGGTGACCAAAAAGTCAGTATAAATTTGAAAACTGAATAAATCACGGAATAATGTAGATAGAGAGGTACAAAATGAGCCCTATGCTTGGAATGACATGGGGTTTTATTAGAACCAAAAAAATACAAACGTTCAAAAAATGTCCGACAAATGGCGCTTCATCTGATCAGAATAACAATAATTAGCACAACAAAGTAAGACAAAGCAAAGATGATGTTCTTTACAGGAAATGCTCAATATGTCGACCATTATTCCTCAACAATAGTTGTAGTCGAGGAATAATGTTGTGAACAGCACTGTAAAGCATGTCCGGAGTTATGGTGGGGCATTGGCGTCGGATGTTGTCTTTCAACATCCCTAGAGATGTCGGTCGATCACGATACACTTGCAACTTCAGGTAACCCCAAAGCCAATAATCGCACGGACTGAGGTCTGGGGACCTGGGAGGCCAAGCATGACGAAAGTGGCGGCTGAGCACACGATAATCACCAAACGACTCGCGCAAGAGGTCTGTCGGACATTTTGTGAACTTTGTTTTTTTTTGGTTCTAATAAAACCTCATGTCACTCCAAGCATGTGTGTCAATTTTACCTCTCTACCTCCATTATTCCGTGGTTTATTAAGTTTTCAAATTTATACTGACTTTTTGGGATCACCCAGTATGTGATTATTTCTTGTGTTGGTTTGTAAAAGACCATGTTTATGTGCCTCCGTTACCAACAACAATGAATGAACTGAGACATCGGAGAACAGCAGCTGTGGAAGCTGTCACTCGAGGCATGCTCGCTGCAGTGTGGGAACAATCTGAATACCGCACTGACACATGCCTTGCAAAAAAGTGGTTCAAATGGCTCTGAGCACTATGGGATTTAACATCTGAGGTCATCAGTCCCCTAGAACTTAGAACTACCGAAACCTAATTAACCTAAGGACATCACACACATCCATGCCCGAGGCAGGATTCGAACCTGCGACCGTAGCGGTCGTGCGGTTCCAGACTGAAGCGCCTAGAACCGCTCGGCCACATGTACATCTGAAGGGGGCATACTGAACACCTATGAAAAAGTGTGGAAACAAACTTTTTGAGTTTCACCTGCATCAAATAAAAAAACAAAACACATTTTATATGTGTGTTAGTTCCAGAAATATAGACGTGCCAAATCATATTATTCTTTTTGATACACCATGTAGTGCCGTCGTTGTTGTAATGCGGAAACGAAGTAATTTATCTGCGGCGTATTGTCGTTGGTTTTTTGGACAAGATCGTAAACTATGTTTGTGAAATGTTCGTGGCTAAAGTACACTGCGCATGGGAAAATAGGACTTTCCACAACCGACGACGAGGCAATTCTGATTCACCACAGGCCACAGATGAGAGTGAAAGTTTCCCGTCTAACCTCCTTGCCTAGGGACGCCAGAAGAAAGCTGATGTCGTCAAGCCCTGAGTGAAAAATTGCGCAACGGATAACTGGGGAGGGGAGTTTGAGAGCGCTACCTAGAGAGCATGCCCTTTCTGTACGTTACTAGGCAAGGGGCTGGAGGGCTCACACGCTGATGTGTGGGTCCCTGCATTCTATATCTTCTATTTTTAAATGTATTCATTTAACTAGACTCCTATGTGATTTTTTAGGGTATGTTAAAGATCGGTGACAATTGATTACCTGCTTATTTTAAACATTGTCACTCGACTTTACAGCGATTGCAGCAATTGTTCCAGTTTACAGATATTACAATTTTACAACTTATGGCTCCGGTATATTATATACTAATATGCAAGAACCTTTCTACGGCCAAGACGGAATTGCGTTGGCCAAATGTATACCACCAAAGTCTCCCAATATTTTACATGGGACATCCACTATGTGAGGAGGATAACGGGCAAACTGGGGGACAGATACATTAACACAAGAGGTCAAATTTCCGAAATTAAACGATAACATTCATTTCCTTACACAATCCGAAGCTGGAAATAAAAGAATTAGTACAAATATTCAAATATCTCTCTTCCGTGCGTGAACATTTAGACAGACGCACCGAGGGCACGTCTGCTCACTTACCCGTCTTCTGTAACACTCCTCGAATATGGCGGGCACCCGGAGGTCTTCCAGAGCCCCAGTGGAGGGGGTGGTCGAACCACTTGTCCGTGACCAACCCCTCCACCCCAAATCTTGTGACACTGGAAAGTCTTTCACTTTTACCTGCCTGTGCTGTCTCTCTGATCCCCTACCCAGGAGTAAGGTTGGCACTACTATACTACAGAACTACTTCCCAACTAAGATTTGGCCACGCTCTACGGAAAGGTGTGAGGAGGATTAGGAAAGTTCACGTGCAGATTCACATTCACGTACAAGAAATGCATAATACACGTCATATATAAATATGTGTTATGAAACCTGACACATTTCTTTCCACCCGTCCACATGGGTTCTGTTGCACCCGCGGCCGGCCGCGTCGTGCAATAAAATTGGCGGCAAGCCGCCTCTGTTTGTATTTCTCGGTGCGAGCGAGCAGTGAAACCTGCTGCTTGTGGAGCGGAAACTCGTGCACCGTTTCAAGAGACTTGCGGATGTGTGTTCGGGCGAGGAGGCGTGCAGCTAGTGAGAGCAGCTGGTGAGAGCTGAGCCGAGGGGCCCCGACTGATCGTTCAGTCAACGTTGCCGCGTCTGGGCTGCCGTTCGTCGGCGACGAAGGCTGGAAGTTGCAACCCAGCGCCGCAACTGGGCGTCCGCCAACTGAGTGGCGACAGGTGGCGTTTCCAGACGAATCGCGTTTGACGCTCCACTGGAGACACGGTCGTTGTCGTCAGCGGCGTGAAACGTCTGAAGGCGAACGCCGTGCAGCGACCGTCTACAAGGAGCGCTGTGGTCTGGGGAACTCTTTCGCGCCCTTCCCTTGCCGATCCCGTCACTCTTGAGACCACACTGGATTAACAAAAGACTGTTTTCATCCTTGGGGAAGATGTCCGACCCTATCCGGAGCCTCTTCTTTGTCGGAGCGATGTGCTCTACCAGCAGGACGTGTCACAGAGCTCGCAGTGCACGTGCGAGCTTTAAGGACCACCACGACCAGTTCACAGTACTACCCCGGACACGAAACTCCCGAATTTACAGGAATACCTCGATCGGACTGTTCCCGTCACGGATGCTCACCCAGGAGAAATAGAGCAGCTGACCCCGGTCGGCACTCCACACTCCACACCACCACTCACTCTTTTGCTGCGCCTCTCGGAGCTGTATGACTGCAAGAGGAGGTTATCTAGGCTTTTGACAGCTGTGACTGGATATCGTATGTTTTGAAAGACATGACCACTGAAAACAGAATACAGATATGAAATAAAAAACTTTAAAAAAACGGATAACAGAGAGTAGGACTGCTGTTGTGAGCTTCTGTGCAAACTTAATATGTACACAGATACCAACAATAATGACATGAATAATAAGCGTCACTTCGACGATATGCGTCTTCCTAACCTGTCCCAGTTATCCAACTGGGGAAAGAGCATCTACACTGCATCAACGCGAAATCCGAACCCCGTCCTGTTTCTGGCGACTCGTCACATCGCTGAGGGTTGAAGGACTGATTAAAACAAAGACTGAAAAACCCGTGGACCGACCGAGATTCGACGTCGCGACGTCTCGGTTCCGAGACATGCAACTTTACCCCTAAATCAACAAGCCCACTCTACACGTGTATATAATTTCTTTGCAAGAAATGCTCAATATGTCCACCATCATTCCTCAACAATAGCTTTAGTCGAGGAATAATGTTGTGAACAGCACTGTAAAGCATGTCCGGAGTTATGGTGAGGCATTGGCGTCGGATGTTGTCTTTCAGCACCCCTAGAGATGTCGGTCGATCACGATACCCCAAAGCCAATAATCGCACGGACTGAGGTCTGGGGACCTGGGAGACCAAGCATGACGAAAGTGGCGGCTGAGCACACGATCATCACCAAACGACGCGCGCAAGAGATCTTTCACGCGTCTAGCAAAATGAGGTGGAGCGCCATCCTGCATAAACATCGTAAGTTCCAGCAGGTGTTTATCAGCCAGGCTGGGGATGATGCGATTCTGTAGCATATCGGCGTACCTCTCACCCGTCACAGTAGCAGTTACAAAACCAGAATTACGCATTTCCTCGAAGAAAAAAGGCCCGATAACGGTATATGACGTAAATCCAACCGATGCCGTGACTTTCTCGTCGTGCAATGGAGTTTCCACGACAGTTCTAGAATTTTCGGTAGCCGAAATTCGTTTTGCTGTTCAGTGCCATCTGTCGGACATTTTGTGAATTTTTTTTTGTTCTAATAAAACCCCATGTCATTCCAAGCATGTGTGTCAATTTTTACATCTTTTCCTACATTATTCTGTGGTTTATAAGTTTTCAAATTTATACTCACTTTTTGATCACCAGGTATATTTGCTCAAGTTTTTACAATACCTCGTAGTATCCGCTTTTATGAGCCCATGCCTTGCACTCATATCCTTGAAAGTCGTTTTTCAATAGCTATTGTTGTACCAGGAACACTTGCACTGAAACATTTAAGTGGATCACCCAGTATATTATAAAAATGTGTGTACTGAAAGAGTACGACCATCTGGACTCGCATTCGGGAGGACGACGGTTCAATCCCGCGTCCGGCCATCCTGATTTAGGTTTTCCGTGCTTTTCCTAAATCGCTCCAGGCAAATGCCGGGATGGTTCCTCTGAAAGGGCACGGCCGACTTCCTTCCCCATCCTTCCCTAATCCGATGAGACCGATGACCGCGCCGTCTGGTCTCTTCCCCAAAAAACCAACCAACCAAGTACGACCATCCCCTTTCACCTTTTCCGCTTTGGATAGGCCTGCATGTGATGATTCGTGCAGGAAATTTTACTGGTTTTCCGTACAGTGGTACAACTGAGCTATGGAACAGGGATTGCCAAATTGTGCTATTTTATTTTTCAAGGCACACCTTCACTAACCCTCAAGTGTGTTCATTGTCTCATGGTTGTATTGGTGTGATTCATTTTTGTTTTCTCCAGGAGGCTGCTTTGGGTGATGAATGGAATGGAGTGTGTCATCTGCTCAGATGCAGGCAGCGGCTAAGATAGATCTCTGTTTCTAAATATAGATTGAAGCTGCTGCATGTCGTAATGTGAAATGATAAACAGTGCTGCGGGCACAGTAACTGTTCCTATGGAATGTTATTCCAAGACAACGATTTTTGAATGAAATATTATATTCAGAAAGACGGAGTAAAACTCAGCGTGATCGTCACACTTAACACTGGTCTGCTTAAGAAAGTGAACAATGATCTAATGGTAGTTAGGTGGTAAGTTCCTATGGGACCAAACTGCTGAGGTCATCGGTCCCTAAGCCTACGCACTACTTAATCTAACTTAAACTAAGACAACACACACAGCCAAGCCCGAGGGAGGACTCGAACCTCCGACCAGGGCAGCCGCGAAAACCGTGGCAAGGCGCCCCAGACCGCGCAATTACCCGGTACAATGTTAACAGAGAATTTCTATAAAAAATCAAACAGCTTAATCAGGTAATATGTTAATCTATCATTCAGGAAAGTGGGGTGGTCTTTCTCTAAGCTCTTAGCAAGTTAAGTAGCTGACAATAATCATTATGACAAATTAGTTGCACGGTGCTGCAAACTTACCTTCTTCTCTTTAAAAAAAAGGAAAACATATTATTCATAGCTTATATTCCTCTTACATTTCAATGTCTACAACATATTTATCCTTGCTGCCCTAGAACACTCAGATTATTCAAAATTTATACTCCTTTGTCTACATCATATTCGTCCTTGTCATCCTTTCTTCATCTAACAGATACAATCACCAGTCCACACGACGCTACTAAATACGTCCACCACCCAACACACCTCATCTAAGACTGCACAAAGATTCTGTCACAAGACTAAAGATTGTTTAAAAGTAACGTAACTTGCGCTCTCTCTGACCTGCATATCGATGACATACAAAGATCAAAATGAGGAGACCATCTCACACCTTGTTTGATACAAAGGACTTGCTATGCAACCAGGCCTGCTAGTAATTTTTGCGTGTGCTGGTATTGAGCTGAGGCTACATGCGAGTTGTAATGGTTCTTTATTTACGTGACCATTACGGCACTCCAACTCCAGTTCTCGATACCAGTAATTTCGTACAGACATATTTTTGTGACAATATTCACATCTGGTTTTATTAATGTATAGGTACTCCGATGTATCGATATATTGCAGTGATATGGCTCTTGTGTGTATTCATTTCTGTGAGACTGTCGTAACCGTAACCGTTTTGGCGCGAATGCGCGCAGAGCAGTCTTTGTTTCACTTTGCAGAAGTTAAGTTGTTATTTCGATTTGTAAAAGAACGGTCAAGTCTTGTGTTTGGTTAAAGTGGAAATTAAATATATCAAGATCGATACAAAATTGTTTTCTTGATTATGTGACAATTAAAAAGAAGTATATGAGAATTTACAAGAAGTTTAATAAAAATGTGGATCGTGAACACCGAGTCAAAAATTATTTCTACCATACCATTGTCCTGATCTGGGATTGTTTGATCATTAAGGATTTCCTGAAAAACGCATTTGTTAGGTCTTCAAATATTGCTAAAATACAGATCTGGACGTTCTAGCAGTCAAAGTGGAATCACCCTAGAATCAACAAGATGAGCCATAACATCTTCGACGAAATCTACGTGGGAATCCATTCAAGATAAGTGCCAAAATTAGTGACTTTTTTTACAGTGACTTCATTATTTCCATTCTGACGATACCATCCACAGTCAATAACTTTGTTGTTGCCCGATAAAGCGAACATATGCTGTGTGAGCAACATTATTAATCTGATTTCTAACCTACTTAGAAAGTGGTGGTATTGCTAGACAGTGAAGTGTCATATTAAGTTGAAATTAGTTGCGTGTGATTGTTTGGAACGGACAAGCACGTATATGATGTGAGTACTTTCAACCTCCGGGAGATCTCGTGGTCGCTGGCTGCGCAGACAATGTGGACAGATCGTGCTTGGTCCGAATTTAATCGATGTTGGGGAAGAGTAAATTTGATTTGTAATACGCGGCGTGTGACTTCATTATCTTGTTCATGAATCACTATTTTGTACGGGAAATATTTGACTGTACTAGAACTAAGAATGTGCATGTGAAAACAACTGCCCCGGTAGGGACTTTCTGAGAGTAATGATATTTTCACGGATTGAGTTATGCTGTAACTAATCCGCAAAATTTGGGATTAGCGTGCTTAAGTATTCCGTGTGGGTCTATTCCTTTCTACTTCGAACTGTCGGGGATGTAGAAGACCTTAGGAAGCTGATGTTTCAATACGTGGGAATGTTCTTAGCGCAGAATAACATCGCGTAAGAAATCAACCGTTTTCTAGGTAAAGTTTCCCGCCAGGAGTAGGATTTCGCAAAATAATTGTCAGTACTTTAAGATACCAGCAGTTTTAGCAGAAGAAAAATGAGACAGTTGTCTGTTTCCCGGCAAGAGAGGGTTTTGTGAGTAAATAAATGTTGAAAGTGCACAAAGTGTTGTGTCTAGGCAAGACAGCCTAGACACAATGCGAGGAAGCCGAAAGGCACGCGCTAAGGTAAAGCAGGATGGCGGGAGGTCTGAAACAGGATACGTAATGAAGGCTATAAAGAAAAGTACGTAGCTTCTGGAATACTTAACTTTAATCCATCCTTTTGGTACATCTGGAGATTGTGGCGATACAAGTGAGACTCTTTAGATACATGCAATGTTACTAATGGCGCCTTGCTAGGTCGTAGCCATTGACTTAGCTGAAGGCTATTCTAACTATCGGCTCGGCAAAGGAGCGAGGCTTCGTCAGTATAGTCGCTAGCTACGTCGTCCGTACAACTGGGGCGAGTACTCTTCCGTATCTCGAGACCTGCCTTGTGGTGGCGCTCGGTCTGCGATCCCTGACAATGGCGACACGCGGGTCCGACATGTACTAGTGGACCGCGGCCGATTTAAAACTACCACCTAGCAAGTGTGGTGTCTGGCGGTGACACCACACAAACAATATAGAGTGACGTTCATTTTAATTTGCAAACAGTATGACGCTGCCACTTCCGCCATTTTGTACCAGCATGACCGCCATTATCAGCACGGCAACGCTGCAACACGCCATGAGCGTGGAATGAGAGGGATTTTGACAATCATTCAATGAACTGAGTGGCTCACCTTGCGTAACTCTCATTGATATAAATTCATTGACGCGTTACCCGTTGTGCGACATAGCCTTTGAATACCAATGGCATGTGATAGGGAATTAACTTACGTCCGGTATTCGACGGTATACGGCGTGTAACAGAAATATAGGGCAGAGATTGGTCGGCACATTTCTCACAAGTATACGAAGAAATTATGTTATACGAACATGGGTCTAGAAACGATTTCCTTCCATGTTGCAACTAATTTTCTCCTATATGTGCGTGTCACCTTGCGACGTACGTCATTGCTCGTTTACAAATGTGTGAAACCTTATGGGACTTAACTGCTAAGGTCATCAGTCCCTAAGCTTACACACCACTTAACCTAAATTATCCTAAGGACAAACACACACACCCATGCGCGAGGGAGGACTCGAACCTGCGCCGGGGACCAGCCGCACAGTTCATGACTGCAGCGCCTTAGACGGCTTGTTAACAGGTAACATCAACTGCTCAGTACGACCGTTGCAAGCACACGAGTTGCTACGTAGAGTTGATCACAGACTTGGCTCGTGCAATGCAAAGAGGGCAGGCGCCCATTTCATGTACGAATTAGCTGACATTGTTGGTGGCTGTTTCGCAGAGCCTAACTTTCTTCCACCGAGGCTCAACGGACAAAGTTATCGTAATGTTCTGCCCGATCTGTTAGCAGGTCAGTTCCTACATAGTACATTCGGTGATAGACGGACCTGTTCCCTGGCCTTCACGCTCTCCGGACCTAAACCCACTGGACATTTATTTGTGGGGGGCATTTGAACGCTCTTGTGTGTGAAACCCCAGTGCAAGACGTTCGGGGTCTCCTTCCCGCATTATGGAATGCTTCGGAAGCATACGCAGTACTCCGGGGATATATCAGCGCATCAGAGAGTCATTACGACGGCGGGTTGACATATGTGTCAACGCCCACGGAGGGCATATTGAACACCTCCTGTGCGAAAGAGTTGGATGTGATACGGTGGTGCATACTGTTCGTGTGTGTTTCCCGTGATTAATGAGTCGGAGAAAATGAGCTCTCACATGGGAATAAAGCGTTTCCACACTCATGTGCACGGAACATAATTTTTCGTCTATGTGTGAGGAAAGTGTCCTGCAACTCGTGCCGTACATTTTCGTTACATCCTGTATATTTATTACAAATTGCGAGGATACGCAACAGCGAGCGGATATCGGTATTCGTGACTAGTCTGCAAACCACATCGAACAGTTCAGGTCGAACGGTCGCCATCTGAGGCATGCCTTACAAGCACAAAGAGGAAGGGGGTTGTAGTACAGGGTGCTCATAAAATTTTGTTTGTTAAGCTCTTAAATTATATACAGAATGTAATACACTATGTGATCAAAAGTATCCGGACACCCCCAAAAACATACGTTTTTCACATTAGGTGCATTTTGCTGCCACCTACTGCCAGGTGCTCCATATCAGTAACCTCAGTGGTCATTAGCCATCGTCAGAGAGCAGAATGCGACGCTCCGCGGAACTTACGGACTACGAACGTGGTCAGGTTATTGGGTGTCACTTGTGTCGTTAAATAAACAACGTAGCAGGTACAGGTTATTGTGCCCTGCAGAAACAGCAAATGTGACCGCCGATTGTGACTGACAGCTGCCCCCCACTCCTTGAAGCGCGCACTGCGACCTGCGTGCGGCCTGCAACAGCCAGCTGGCCAGGTCCACGGCGCATGCGGTTGCGTCCATCACTCTCCCACACACAGAGCCTGCGCTCATCAGAGAAGACAACAGAACGCCATTCCTCTCCCCGTCAACTCTTTCACAACACCGGATTAGCCGTACCCGGCTGTGTCGTGGTATCACTTGCTAGAAGCAGATGTTTTCGAATCGCCTTGATGACGCAGTAACTGTAAAAAGTACCGATTTTTTCAGCCCTGCATTATTTTGGGCTGACCGTGTCGCTCACGCAGTTGATTGATACTGACGTGCGCCTCTGTCTACTGCACAGATGTGCGGAACCAGTACAACTGCTTAACGGACGCAAAATATTAATGGAAAGGACAGATGTAGTTGCATGGCGGTGCAGATTTCTGCGCAGGATCGTGGGTGTGGAATTCGAAAGTATAGTGTGGTTAGATGAAACTTGGGTCAATGCCAGCCATTCTTTACGTAGAGGCTGGAATGATGGAACGCCCGAGGGGACAATGGCAGTGCCTGTTGGCAAAGGAGGGCGTATTATTGGCTTACATGCAGGAACATCGAAAGGTTTTGTGCCAAACTGCTTGAAAATGTTTCGGTCAAAAAAGACGGGAGATGACCATGAAGAAATGAACAGTGTAGTATTTCAAGAATGGTTCGAGACATCGCTTATGACGAATCTGACAAGTCCATCAGTGATTGTTATGGACAATGCGCCTTATCATTCCGTTGTTCACGATAAGGCACCAACCTTGGCAACAAAAAAGACGATATCATTCAGTGGTTGAAAGAGATTTAAGGAAGGCGGAACTGCTCCAAATTGTGGCACAAAAGAAACCCCAATTTCCAACATATGTAGTTGACGAGATTGCTAAAAGGCACGGGCATGAAATCGTTTGGCTTCCTCCATACCACTGTCACTTCAATGCAATTGAAGGAGTGTGGGCGCAGATAAAAAATTACATTGCTGCAAACAATAAAAAATTCACGATCTCTGAAGTGGAAACTCTCCTTCCAGCAGCTATCAATAAAGTGACAAGCGAGACGTGCGCTAAAATTGTAAACAACACTGCAAGTGCCATCAGAGAGGCGGCCAAAACCGAAGGGGTTGTGGAAGAATGCATCGAAAATTTAATTATACATCTGGGAGAGAACAGTGATAGTTCGAGTAGTGCTGAGGAAGACAATGTCAAATCAGATTCTGACAGTGATGTGAGTGGTGTTTTTCCATTACAGTAACTACAACGTATTCAGGAATGAAAGGAGGGAGTTTGCTATCGATCTACAACCAGATCATCATATTGTGAGTACTTTCTTCAGATTATAACTCTTAATACACTGACCAATTATTCTGTAGCTTGTAGTAGAACAAATTAATAATGCTAATACATAACAATGGAAACCAAAACTGCTAATGTTCAACAACTTGCGAAAATAGTTTTCATTTCAGTTGTGAAGTTTAACAAATAACTTTATTATGTTTCAGCATCTTAGATACTTGTACTAAATAGCTCTTATCAGTTTTCGAGTTAATATATTTCAAGCATCAACTTTAAATAAAATCACGCGTACCAATACGACTTGTATTTTGTCTCGCTTTTATTTCTGCTGCTAGAGAATGCGTGTAGCAGACAGGGCGCCGCGTGCTGTGAGCCACGTTCGGCAACAGCGCCGTCTGCCCGCCGGAACTGTCACTACCAATCACTCGTCTCACGGAGTATAGTATTTTACGTACATCACTCACATACGATTCAAAGAACGTCCAACTCCAGTACAGCACACTTTACTTTACATCTACAGAAAATATAGTAACAATATTTGAAAATTTAAAGCAAAAACATTATAAAAATTTGAATGAACTATGAACAAATACCGTTATACCCGGTCTAGACGTGTGGCAATGTTCCACAACCATTGTAGAAGCAGTGACAATACCGAGGTTCAAATAGTTCAAACGGCTCTGAGCACTACGGGACTTAACATCCGAGGTCATCAAAAATGGTTCAAATGGCTCTGAGCACTATGGGTCTCAACTGCTGTGGTCATAAGCCCCCTAGAACTTAGAACTACTTAAACCTAACTAACCTAAGGACAGCACACAACACCCAGCCATCACGAGGCAGAGAAAATCTCTGACCCCGCCGGGAATCGAACCCGGGAACCCGGGCGTGGGAAGCGAGAACGCTACCGCACGACCACGAGATGCGGGCCCGAGGTCATCAGTGCCCGCGAAGTTAGAACTACGTAAACCTAACTAACCTAAGGACATGTCACACATCCCCGTGCCCGAGGTAGGGTTCGGACCTGCGGCCGTAGCAGCAGCGCGGTTCCGACAATACCGAGGCACTGTGCCTTGAATGTGCAGCACTCCGACCATTACTGCATCCAGCTTCCCACAGGGCAACGACGCGACGCTATTCAGATGCCTGAAACTGTTCGACAGGAGTAGGTAGTGAGCGGTCGGGCACGGTTTCGCCCTAGAGTGAATGTTGCAACTCCAGTTGCTGCCTGCAGAGTCGAAACTGCAGTGACCGCCGTCTGGTCGCCCACCATTGTTTACATTGAAGACTAACACGACTGCCGCTCAGCAGGCCTACACAGCGTGTTTGCGCAAGACTGTAACAGGACGTAGAGAATGCTCCACTCGACAATTTGAGGGAGGGACCTGGGGTCGGAGAAGCCAGCTTAAGGAGATGTGGAAGTAAACTTGTTTACCGCTTTCTTAGCATTACTGTTTTCGATCTTAATTAACACTAATTTGCGTACAAGTTTACATTTACTGTGCTGCCTACTTCCATGTACTTTCTCTATTTCCTGCATGGAAACAAGGACCAGGAACCTGATTATTCGGAGGTCGTGATGCAGGTTTTGTTTACTTTACTTGTCCATAAGGTGGTCCTGTTGTATCGTATTTACATTGTACCATGAGAGCGCGTGCCCCAAATCGACGACAGACTGTGATGTAACAAAATAAAAGTGATGTTGTTATTCAATGGAAAACTTGGAATTTGAGATTTCCCTTACTGTTTTATAAATCACAATTGCCGTAAGAATCAGGGATTGACCATTGTCATAAAATATTTCATTATGACATGTGAATAGTCTTTACTTGCAGTTTCGCGTGGCTTGAAGCAGTCACGGCTAGCGCGCTATTGATTAAGAAATTGCATTATCGTCTTTCTAATTACTTCATGATAGTAGATACGATCATACCCGGTCGTGAAGTTATTGTTATGACAAAAAAAAAATTTCCTAAGGACCCAGAAAGTTCTTAAGGGCGCAAAAACAAAACGGAAATTCAATATTAAAGCTGATGCAAGTAGACGATAAAACAGTTTTCTTTTTGTCAATGTAACACGCACATTGGACTGCTGATCTTTGTTGTGGCGTAGCAAGACAGCCACGCCACGGAAGTAGCCGAATGGCACGCGCTAAGCTCACGCAGATGGGCGTGAGGTCTGAAACAGGATAAGTAATGAATGCTATAAAGAAAAGTACGTAGCTTCTGGAATACTTAACTTTAATCCATCCTTGTGGTACATCGCTCTTGATGAGACAAGTGAGACTCTTTAGATACAAGCTATGTAAGGTTACTGGCGCCTTGCTAGGTCGTAGCCATTGACTTATCTGAAGGCTATTCTAACTATCTGCTCTGCAAATGAGCGAGGCTTCGACAGTGTGCATCGCTAGCTACGTCGTCCGTACAACTGGGGCGAGTGCTAGTCCGTATCTCGAGACCTGCCTTGTGGTGGCGCTCGGTCTGCGATCCCTAACAGTGGCGACACGCGGGTCCGACATGTACTAATGGACCGCGGCCGATTTAAAGCTACCACCTAGCAAGTGTGGTGTCTGGCGGTGACACCACAATCTTCGTGTCTGTAATCTTAGCAAAATGCATAGTTAAAATGAAAATAATACTGAGGAGATGATAGGAATGAGCACTGCCAACTGATTCAGCATTTCCAGAAGAGCCGGCGGGTGTGGCCGAGCGGTTCTAGGTGCTTCAGTCTGGAACCGCGTGACCGCTACGGTCACAGGTTCGAATCCTACCTCGGGCATGGGTGTGTGTGATGTCCTTAGGTTAGTTAGGTTTAAGTAGTTCTAAGTTCTAGGGGACTGATGACCTCAGATGTTAAGTCCCATAGTGCTCAGAACCATTTGAACCATTTCCAGAAGAAATTTTTATTATAAGTAAAACATATATCGTACGGTAGATTTTTACGTCCGTTTCATGTCCATTGAGCGCTCTTTTATACAGTCATTGTCCTCTTGAGTCACTCGTGCATCGTCACGATAAGTTATAACAGTTCTTCTTTTTACACTTCACTCAGACGTAACACGTTTTTATACATTTAGTAAAAATTAGATCAGACTGCCACAAATCTGCGTCCGTCTTACTTAAGAAAAACAGTACAAGTCTTTTGCGCTCAAGGCTTCATTTGTTCTCCAGCGAACAAAATAGTGAAGAATCGCATATCCATCCGTATTCTTATGTTTATATTGCCGCCCAAAGACAACGTATTACATTATTTTGGATATTCCACCGTCGCTTTGCGACATATTATTATACATTACTCATTCTTTATAAACAAGTATTTGCCGTCTGGCTGGAAGTGTCAACTATTTGCTGTTTTAATGAAGCCAAAAATAGCGAATATCACAAGACCCATTCATTACTCAGTGCCGTTCAGAGACGTACAGTACAGTACGATGGAGCAGTAGCGGTACTGTTTCGCAGGATTCGTTGATATGATGCACCTCGGGTGCGGAGAAGTACGTTGCAATGCTCTCACTGCTAAAGAGTTGTTCAGGGAACAATTTCCTAACAGGCATCACGACGAGTGTTTATCTGCTCTCGATCGAGCAATGCGGGAGACTGATTCACACGAGTGACCTGCCAGCGTGGGTTCCACTAGCGGACCCCAGTACAAGTACAAGTACTCGTCGTATTGCGCGCGAAGTGACGCGGCAAGTGCTGGCGTGTGGCGAGCGAGTGCTCCACCCACAACGAGCCCGTGCAATGTTTGTTTTGTATCCCGCCTGGAGAGTCGGCCGAATGTAGGAAGCTAGGAGGAGCAGGTGAACCCAGCTCTCCTTGCTTTTTCGGCATGACCGTGGCTAATATTGC
The DNA here is from genome assembly GCF_023864345.2 of Schistocerca serialis cubense. Taxonomy (NCBI): domain Eukaryota; kingdom Metazoa; phylum Arthropoda; class Insecta; order Orthoptera; family Acrididae; genus Schistocerca; species Schistocerca serialis. The sequence continues at coordinate 168,769,744 of NC_064649.1, forward strand.
TGCACAAACTACTATGGGAAAATTTGATTAGAAGATCTGCTGAGGTGCAAGACTTCCCCATTTCGTCCAACCATTTCAGTGCTGGAGAGCCCAGGGAATACTGCCGATTTAGGGGGAAAATAAGCTGAAGATGTGAGTAGAAGTTTGTTGTGGGAAGGGCATTGGAGTTGGGAAGTTTGTGCATCAATGTTGGCCATAGTGCTGCGGTGCTGTAATGGTCGGCATTCCTGCATATGAGGCATGGGGATCTGGGTTAAAGCCCGGCGGTGGCACAAACTTCGATTCATATCTTCAGATTCCATCATTATCGTAGATAAAGATGAGACTTAAATGTCGTGGAGAAAAGTTAATTGTAAACAGGAATAACCCTTGACGTTCCAGGGGCGGTTTCACAAACCGGTAGTGTTTATTGTTACTCTGTTGCGTAGGTTTAAGGTAGGAGATTACAGCGTTTGTAGTTGTTCATTCCCGAAGCTTTCCTTTGCTTTAATGTGACGTGAAAACTATACATATCACCACTTCATTCGTGCGAGCGGTCTCTGAGACCGCACCTGCGACTTTGCGTTATAGATTCAGTAGACGAGTCTTTACCTACTGTTTATGTTACTGACCCTGATTTTCGGAATACTGTTTTAAAATGGTGTGAGGACAGTTTAGAAAGTGCTGTTGGATTAGATGGTGACAACGTAATTGAAAGTGGTTAATGGAAGAGCTCGACCCCGTAGAACCAGGGTGTTTGATGTCCAGGAGGAGCAATTTGGCGACCGCATTCTGGCTCTGGGCTACCCAGAGGCCACTGGCATGAGCCCCGACTGGCCAACATCTCAAAGGTGTTCTGTAGGATTCAGATCAGGACTCTGTGCAGGAGAGTCCACCACAGCGATGTTACTGTCGTGTAACCACATCTGTATCTGAACACATGCGACTCCTTTTTGTACAGCTATGTTAAGGACCAGGTGTACTGCAATAATCCTAAAACCATTGCTGAGCTGAAAACACCCATTCAGGAGGTCATCGACAGCATCGATGTTCCGACAGTTCAGCGGGTCATTCAGAATTCCGCTATTCGTCGGTGCCACATCATCGCCAATGATCGGCAGCAAATCGAAAATGTCATAACCTAAATACGAATGTCTGTAGTTTGTAACTAATTTACATTCTTTTCATACAGATCAATATTTGTCACCCTGTATTTACGTACTTCCATAGAAACTGTAAATGTTCCTAATTGCAAACCCCCGAAAGTTTTTGACCGAATGTTTTGAAATTTTGACACAACATTGCACCCATATACGCATGTGGCTAGACAGGGTGGTCCATTGATAGTGACCGGGCCAAATATCTCACAAAATAAGCATCAAACGAACAAACTACAAAGAACGAAACTCGTCTAGCTTGAAGGGGGAAACCAGATGGCGCTATGGTTGGCCCGCTACATGGCGCTGCCATAGGTCAAACGCATATCAACTGCGTTTTTTTTAAATAGGAACCCCCATTTTTAATACATATTCGTGTAGTACGTAAAGAAATATGAGTGTTTTAGTTGGACCACTTTTTTCGCTTTGTGATAGATGGCGCTCTAATAGTCACAAACGTATGAGTACGTGGTATCACGCAACATTCCGCCAGTGCGGATGGTATTTGCTTCGTGGTACATTACCCGTGTTGAAATTGACCGTTTACCAATTGCGGAAAAGGTCGATATCGTGTTGATGTATGGCTATTGTCATCAAAATGCCCAACGGGCGTGTGCTATGTATGCTGCTCGGTATCCTGGACGAGCTCATCCAAGTGTCCGGAACGTTCGCCGGATAATTACGTTATTTAAGGAAACAGGAGGTGTTCAGCCACATGTGAAACGTCAACCACGACCTGCAACAAATGATGATGCCCAAGTAGGTGTTATAGCTGCTGTCGCGGCTAATCCGAACATCAGTAGCAGACAAATTGCGCGAGAATCGGGAATCTCAAGAACGTCCGTGTTGAGAATGCTACATCAACATCGATTGCACCCGTACCATATTTCTATGCATCAGGGATTGCATGCCGACGACTTTGAACGTCGTGTACAGTTCTGCCACTGGGCACAAGAGAAATTACGGGACGATGACAGGCTTTTTGCACGCGTTCTATTTAGCGAAGAAGCGTCATTCACCAACAGCGGTAACGTAAACCGGCATAATATGCACTATGGGGCAACGCAAAATTCACGATGGCTGTGACAAGTGGAACATCAAGGACCTCGGCGGGGTAATGTTTGGTGCGACATTATGGGAGGAAGGATAACTGGCGCCCCTTTTTTCTCGATGACAATCTAAATGGTGCAATGTATGCTGATTTCCTACGTAATGTTCTACCGATGTTACTACAAGATGTTTCACAGCATAACAGAATGGCGATGTACTTCCAACATGATGGATGTCCGGCACATAGATCGCGTGCGGTTGAAGCGGTATTGAATAGCATATTTCATGACATGTGGATTGGTCGTCGAAGCACAATATTGTGGCCCGCACGTTGACCGGATCTGACGTCCCCTGATTCCTTTCTGTGGGGAAAGTTGAAGGACATTTGCTATCGTGATCCACCGACAACGCCTGGCAATATGCGTCAGCGCATTGTCAATGCATAGGCGAACATTACGGAAGGCGAAGTACTCGCTGTTGAGAGGAATGTCGTTACACGTATTGCCAAATGCATTGAGGTTGACAGAGATCATTTTGAGCATTTATTGCATTAATGTGGTATTTACAGGTAATCACGCTGTAACAGCATGCGTTCTCAGAAATTATAAGTTCACGAAGGTACATGTATCACAGTGGAACAACCGAAATAAAATGATCAAACGTACCTACGTTCTGTATTTTCATTTAAAAAACCTGCCTGTTACCAAGTGTTCGTCTAAAATTATGAGCCATATGTTTGTGACTATATAAAATAAATAAAATTAAAATGAAATATTAATTAAAATATTAATTATTTTTATCTGTCTGATTGGCTCTCCTATGAGTCGTCAGGTTTTGATTATTCGGTATCAGACGCTTGACAATGGCTTTTTCGTAAAGGCAATGTTACTCGTAGTTGACCGTGAAATAAAACTGAAATAATCGGACTTCGTAATTAAATCGTTTCCAAAGACTGCTGCGGTAGGTGCGGACTCATAAACTAAATCTCAATATTACAATAATTTGCCAGCCATGCCAAAACGTCGTACAAAGGTGATTGTCTACTAAACAAAAAATTACACAGTTAGTTAAATCAGATATATTCAATGAATAAGCCTACAGTTCATAATCCTACTTACTTTTATAAATATAAATTCTTTACAGAATCGAGTGCCTAGTATGGTTGCAATTTTCTATATCATGAAATATGGCGGTGTGCCAGACAATAAACTAAAATACGTGCTTCTCGCACCACTTCAACGAGAGCTCTTCCTCTTTTTTTTTAATCAAACATACGACTAACGAAAATGTACTTTTGTTTTATCAGCGACACAGCGCTGCAGTTGTGTGCCATAGGCTTTATTTATTTGTCACTGATTATTTATTTAATTAATATCTCGCGTTTCCGAGGAAACTCACGCTCGGCATGCAAATGTGCCTTTATATTGCCCCCTGAATTGCGAGGCGAAAGGACACACCTGCAGGCGAGCAATTCACCTAAAGGCACAAGAAAATCTAAGTTATCTACAACTATTTACATGACTTACATTATACTGTATATTATACACAAAATTTGAATGACGCGCGTGCGCCGAAAAAGTTCTTATGTTGGCAAAACAGAGTGCGCGCATGCGCAGAAGCGTCTGTGTAACTACGGCACTGCCGTTATTTCGTAAATTTAGATCACGCGGCACAGTATTGCAGTTCATATTGTTCGTGTGCGCGCGCATTTCTTAGTCGTTGCACAAAGAAAATATTCCACCAAGATTACATATGAAGACTACATTCTATGACAGGTAACTTAGTTTTAAAATTACAATATTTGTTATAATACAATACAACTTTAGATTGTTGAATGTTCTTAGTTACATAGCATTGCAATGAAATGCTTCAAAGAAAAATGTCCGTATTTTTCAGGTGCGTTGACCTATACACATGGTGTCGTTATCACAGTTCATATTCATCTGCTGCACAATAATTTTTTACAGGTTAGTATCGTCGTAGTAAAGTTTTTTTTTGATCACAGTAACATCGTTGTATAACAACGTGATTGATACATAAGCATGTCCATTTCCTATTTCCATTATAGTCGTTGTGATGCAGTTCGTTGTGACAAAAAGCATTGTTTATTACAGATCAGACGTGACCCGTCGAGTAATTAGTCCATATGCAGTTCGTTTTCGATATTCCGTGGAAGCTTGGTTGCAGAACCTCGGACGGCACATAGCTGGCGTCGATCCTTGGACAGTCCAGGTAAGCGTGTCCGTCACATTTCGAGAACATTTCATTCCCTGAAGTTCCAACCAAAATTCTTCCACCCGTCGTGTTGTTTTCTGGACAGGCACTTTGTGTCCATTTAATCCAGTTAACATCTTGAAGTTGGGTACTGTAGTAATGTCGCTAGACGATGCACGAATTATGCACTTCACATATTCAGTTTTTTTTTTTTAAATATAGCTCACCTAAATGTTCGTGGTTACTCATCGAAGAAATCGTTCATCGCGTTAACAAAGGTACGATGCATCATGAATGTCATTAACAGTTTCTTTCACATAGGTTTCTGCGTAGTTGCAGACTTAGTAATGTACGTTAATGTCCGTGAATAGTGGTTCACTACGCAATTTTTTTTTTTTTTTAAAAAAAAGTTTTTCACATTTTGGCACTCGTTATCGTTCAAATTTTCACACAGTAACAGTTACATTATACATCAGTTTAAAAAAAACATAAGTAATAATACATACACACGTCACATATTTTCTTAGCATAAACATAATACAGTTGCACATAAACATGTTTACATCATCATTACATAGCTATAGGTTATTACATTGTGTCATATTTGATTACATGAATTGCAGATATTTACATCCTCTTTAGCGGTTTTGCTGGGATATTATCGATGTTTTTTTGTGATGTCATCTGAAATTAAGATAGGTTAGACACAACATTCATTACATCAGTAGGCAAGACCAGGCGTTTTCACTACTCAATAAATATTCAAAATAGTAAGAGAGAGAAAATGTTCGATTCCTCGCGTTTTGTGCGTGTGTGTAGTGTGTCTGTGTGGCCTTGACTACTGGTAGATGCTTTTCTTGCTGAGAGATGTGCGTCTAATTTATTTCTCGAAGTAAAAGATCGCTTCACAGATGACGTCTGTCGGTTCGTCAGGTGTCATAGCAAGTCAGTGGTACCTACAGTCACAAATGTTCCGTGAAAAATTTATATATCATTCACTGCTACGTAATCATAAATTTTACTTTAATATTCAGTCTTCTCGGTGGAACCGCGGCGTTGAAAGAAAAGTTCTTCTGTCTTCAACTGCGACTCTGGAACCGCTGAAATGAAAATTTCTATACTACTTATAATCTATGTTGTAATTTGTTTTAGTTCTTGCCACACAGCAGGTCGTTGAGATAACGGTACGTTATATGTCTTATGGTAGAAGATCTTGTGAGGCTTAACTTCAATCTTGTACACATACGTGTTGATAACACCTAATCGTTTGGTGAAAACTTGTAAATATTTGGATAACACTTCCTGTAGTTTTATACGTTCATGTACACTGAGAGCTGTAGCTTCACTTATCTTATGATCAAGCAATGTTTTCAAGTCCATTAGCTCTGTGTCAGATGAGTGTGTTTGCATGTCTTGAATGTCTTTGTCAAGTACTAACTGAACCTTGTACCCTGTACAGTGTTTGTCATGCTTTAGAGTTCTCCTGTCCAAATCAATAATAATTACCCTGCTTTTATCATTTAAAATACATTTACCTTTGGAGAAGTCTATAATGCAGTCCTTCTCGCTCATAATATCTATTCCTAATATGCAATTTGTCACAAGGTTTTGTACAACCAGGAATGGCCATTGTACGGTTCCATTACCTATTTTAACGTTTACAAAAACTTGCTTTGTAACCCTACATGACTTATTACCTAGTGCAGTAGTTATTTTACAGTTTTGGGCAGGAAACTCAGGCACAGGTTCCAATTCACACATCTTTTTATAAAAATTAAAAGATAAAACGCTCACAGCTGCACCTGTATCTAGGATAATAGTAGTTGGAATCCCACCTACTACACCAGTAGTGGATGCTAAAACAATTTCATTTGTGTTTAAACGACATTGTGTACTGTCTTGTAAAAGTTCATCTGATATATTGTTATTGTGGTTGTATCTTATAAATAAAACAGGTAGTTTTTGTTTAGAATTACTCGGCATATCATTATTCTGTTGTTCAAGTGTGGTGTCAAATAACTGATTAACATTGAAGCCGCCCCCCAAGGATTCTTCAGCCACGACCTGGGGCAAAGTAGTGACTGTTTCTAGTTTGTTGGATTATCATTTGTACTAGGTACTGACACAGATTGAGGTTGTGCATCAGGTGTCATTTCTATTATATTCACATTCGGATATTGCCTATTATGATCTCCAAACTTTTGCGGTTGTTGTTGCTGTTGCGCATTATAACTTACCTGTCGGTCGTAAGGTATGCTCCAATTTTGACCTGGTGGCTGCTGTGGTAAAGCAGAGTTTGAATGAAAGTACTGATCGTTACGAGTCCAACCTTGATGCTGTCTTGGCTCGTAGTTATTATTATTTCTATTTCTGTTTGTGTTTTTGTTATTACCTTTGTATCCGTTGTTACCGTTGCAGTTATTACCGCGGTGCCTTTTGTATGGATTGCCGCATGAAATGTTATTACTGTTGTAACTATTGTTCGTATTGGAATACGCGTGTTGATTTTGATTTCCGTACTGAGACGGCATGTGAGTTTGCTGTTTTTGTTGTACCGCGTATCCAACTGTGGGCGCGCCAGAATTGTGTTGGCAAGCCTGCATGTTTTGCATACCACTAGTGTAAACATTGTGGCTGCTGTTTTGCCGCGCGAAGCGCTGATCTTCAAGTAACATGTCAACCGAATCTAAAGCTGTTAAAAAATAATCTGAATCGTCATCCGGGATATGTAGAAGTTTTTCCTTAATGTTGAAAGGCAATTTGGCCTTCAACGCTCGGAGTATATCACGTGTTGCGACTGGTTCGTCTAAAAAATGTCCCATGTTCAAGTATTTTTCAAAATATCTGCGTAAGTTACCATTTTTACTGTTAAAAGTTTCAGGTTCTAAAATTTGTCTCCTGAGTCGCTCCTGGACGGATTGCGACCAGAATTTGTTCAGAAAGGCACGCTCAAACTCACTGTACGTGGTACATACGTCAGCTTGACTGTATGCCCAGACAGCTGCATCGCCTTGGATGTAACCGACAATATATGAAATCTTTTTCCGGTCACTCCAAGTGCGTGGAAATGCGTTACTAAAAGATTTAAGAAAAATCACCGGATGAATGGTTCGTTTCTCTGGGATAAAAGCCTGAAATTGCCTGTGTTTTATTAAGCTTTCTTCTTCCTTTGCATTATGATATGGATTTGTTCCACTGTAATTACTGCAATGCTCAGCTGGCGAGTAATTACGATAATGTTGCTGTGGTTTACCATGATAATAGCTTGTGTTTGTGGTTGCACGTCGTGGTATGTGTTGTAGTCGTGGTGTGTTTTGTTCTTGTGTGTTTGTGGTGTGCGGTATGTGTGCGTCATACTCGAATGTATATTGGTTTCTGAACTGTACATTTTGACTGATATTTTCGTTACATTCAGACTGTGGTTGATCGGTGAATTGTCTCATGGGTGCAGTGACGGATTGTACTGCGTCACTAATCAGCTGTTTGTTATTAGTGATGTATTCCGCTACGGAGTCGTGCACAATTGTTGGTAAATTTTCACGTATGCATCTATCAAAATGTTTGTCTTTGTTCTCTACCCAATCATGAAATTCTTTATTAATATTTTGAAAATGAGCTGTGGCATCAGATTGTAAGATGTCAGTCAGGTGTTGTTCAACATCGTCAAATTTATTCTGCACGTCAGTAATTCGTTTTTCAAGGTTGTCGTGTACTGAAGGATATGTTTGAATTTGTTCAGTAAGAGCTTCACACGTGACATTAAGGTTTTTTAATTGTTTCTGTAAAAGTGCTACGTCATTTGTAGTCTTTTCTTGTCTCGTATTAAGCTTGGAAAATTTCGTACTGAGTTCAGTCATCTGTTCGGTCAGTGTGGCGTCTATAAGTTCCACACGTTTACACAAAGTGTCATTACATGCCTTGATTGCTATGAGATCAGATTTAATTTCGTCATTTTGTGTCTTTAACTGTTCATTTTGTGTCTTTAAGGTTGCCATGTTTTCCGCGTTCTGCATCCTTAAGGTTGCCATATTTTCTGCGTTTTGTTTCATTAGCATTTGTAACATGTTGGCAATGTTTACTGTTTGCAAGGTCTCTGCCCCCGCCGCGTCATTAGACGTGACGTCATGTATTAACATGGGCTCTGACTGAGACTTTGAAATTTTTGTGGTGGACGGCCTATTGTCAAAATTTCCGTTGACACTTGCGTCAATATTTGATGTATCGTCACTACCGGTTGCTGTCGTAAAGTCATTTTCTAACATTTGTCTCTCGTCCGAGTCGGATTGCGTCTGAATAGTACGTCTTTGCTGTTCCATTTTTGCGTATTGTTTTCTAGTTATTACCATGCCACACGTGCTATATATTTCAAGAAATTAATGTTTGACACTGGTTTTAAAATAAAATGCAGTTGAGCATGAATCGGTCGTAGCAACAATGGCTGTCTGTTAATTTAAAAATATAAACTGAATTTGAGATTATTGGTAATGGCTGCTGGCCATGTTACATGATATCGTACAGAAGTCGGCCATATTGTACACTCGTGTATTGGTATTGTTGCATACGTTATTGTTTAAGGAAAAATACTGAGAATGGAATTTATCACTGAAACTGTTATGCGGAAAAGAAACACTACAGAATTTTACTGAAAAGCTAATACACTGAATTATACGTCTGGTCAAGCCTGCTAATGCAAAGATGCTGCGTCTTACCTTATTTTGCTGGAAGCTTCTTTGCGTCTTCCCGCAAAATTTTATAATTGGCAAATATCTTCTGATTTTTTTTTATTTCTCATATAGTCAAGTCCAGGACCAGAAGGTTGATTTTTCACATGAAACAAAGAGAACAATGTAACAAATGACAAAATAACAAGTCCGACACGCAGTCGCCAATATAAAATAAATAAAATTAAATAAAATAAAATATTATAAAATATTAATTATTTTTATCTGTCTGATTGGCTCTCCTATGAGTCGTCAGGTTTTGATTATTCGGTATCAGACGCTTGACAATGGCTTTTTCGTAAAGGCAATGTTACTCGTAGTTGACCGTGAAATAAAACTGAAATAATCGGACTTCGTAATTAAATCGTTTCCAAAGACTGCTGCGGTAGGTGCGGACTCATAAACTAAATCTCAATATTACAATAATTTGCCAGCCATGCCAAAACGTCGTACAAAGGTGATTGTCTACTAAACAAAAAATTACACAGTTAGTTAAATCAGATATATTCAATGAATAAGCCTACAGTTCATAATCCTACTTACTTTTATAAATATAAATTCTTTACAGAATCGAGTGCCTAGTATGGTTGCAATTTTCTATATCATGAAATATGGCGGTGTGCCAGACAATAAACTAAAATACGTGCTTCTCGCACCACTTCAACGAGAGCTCTTCCTCTTTTTTTTTAATCAAACATACGACTAACGAAAATGTACTTTTGTTTTATCAGCGACACAGCGCTGCAGTTGTGTGCCATAGGCTTTATTTATTTGTCACTGATTATTTATTTAATTAATATCTCGCGTTTCCGAGGAAACTCACGCTCGGCATGCAAATGTGCCTTTATAACTATTACAGCGCCATCAGTCACAAAGCGAAAGAAGTGGTCCCACTAAAACATTCATATTTCTTTACGGACTACACGAATATGTAATAAAAAATGGCGGTTCCTATTAAAAAGAAAACGACGTTGATATCAGTTTAACCTATGGCAGCGGCATCTAGCGGGCCAACCATAGCGCCATCTGGTTTCCCTCTTCAAGCTAGACAAGTTTCGATTTTTGTAGTTTTTTCGTTTGACGCTTATTACGTGAGATACTTGGCCCGGTCACGATCAGTGAACCACACTGTATAGATTTAGGTTCCATGTGAGGCAACAGACATATTAAGCACCACATGACTCATGCAAGAGGTATACAGTCAACGTTCCAACGCTGATATACCCCAGTATGTTTTAGACATTACGGAATAACTGCACGTACATCCTTTCACTGGTATTGGTGTACTGCTCCTACCTAGCAATGCATCTGGATTGATTATGAAATGATACAGTGTAGAGATTATCTATAGGTCTTTTATTAAGGTTTGGTGGTACACTGGTCACTTGCACATATGGAATTGGAATTGGTGCAGTTAATAGCAAACATTTAAAAAGAACGAATATAGATATTCTGATGTATTTTGTACAGTATCGCAAATGATATGTTTTTTATATTGAAGAGTCTTTGACTGGTGTACATCTACATCTACATTTATACTCCGCAAGCCACCCAACGGTGTGTGGCGGAGGGCACTTACCTCCCTTTCCTGTTCCAGTCGCGTATGGTTCGTGGGAAGAACGACTGCCGGAAAGCCTCCGTGCGCCCTCGAATCTCTCTAATTTTACAATCGTGATCTCCTCGGGAGGTATAAGTAGGGGGAAGCAATATATTCGATACCTCATCCAGAAACGCACACTCTCGAAACCTGGACAGCAAGATACACCGCGATGCAGAGCGCCTCTCTTGCAGAGTCTGCCACTTGAGTTTGCTAAACATCTCCGTAACGCAATCACGCTTAGCAAATAACCCTGTGACGAAACGCGCCGCACTTCTTTGGGTCTTCTCTATCTCCTCTGTCAATCCGACCTGGTACGGGTCCCACAATGATGAGCAATACTCAAGTATAGGTCGAACGAGTGTTTTGTAAGCCACCTCCTTTGTTGATGGACTACATTTTCTAAGGACTCCCCCAATGAATCTCAGCCTGGCACCCGCCTTACCAACGACTAATTTTATACGATCATTCCACTTCAAATCGTTCCGACTGCATACTCCCAGATATTTTACATAAGTAACTGCTACCAGTGTTTGTTCCGCTGTCATATAATCAGTGTACTGTAGCACTGTAATCAACTGCACGTGTTTAAAGCCATTAAATCTATTTGATGGTATGGTCGTTACTACATATGAGAAACAATAACACCTGCGGTCACAGTATGAGGAGAAGTTGCATGTACACGGATGAAAGTGTCGTGAGCTGGCAGGTCACCTATATGGTGGCGATGGACAGCGGTGGAACAGCAACTGTATAACAAAGGGACGGTGGCAAATCAGCGACGAGACAAAGACGGGTCAGTGATTGGGCAGTGAAAGGAAAGCGAAAGGACAGGAATGGAAGACTGACAGGACAGTGGCAGGGGGCGATAGGGTCGGTCAGGTGGTCGATTTGAGGGAAGGGACAACACAGCGAGGCCATCTGTCCCGTTGGAGTAGGGAAGGTTGGAGGAGGAAGTCGGTCACGACCTTACAAAGGAACCATCCTGGTACTGGCCCAAAGCGATTTAGGGAAATCACATAAACCTAAATTGGGATAGCCGGACGCAGGTTTGAACTGTCGCTCTCCCGAATGAGAGTCCACCTCACTCAGTGGTGATGGGGGAGCAATGGTATAGTTGTAAGCTTATCAGTCCGTCGCTGACATTGACGACTGCAAAGCTTCTCTCCTTCCCGTCTGGGCAAGCTGTGCAGTGACTAGAATACATGTAAAGTTTACTGGGACTGGATAAATGCTAGCTACATTTTAATTTGATATTCCCCACAACTGACAAAATTTACAAAAAAATTTGAAGCTCTTCGTCTACCCACATACTCCTGACAATGGCACATTAACAATTTACAATTACGTGCCCCTGTTACCGGCAGCTGCGTTGATAAATACTCGGCCCCTCGCAAGGATAACTTCTAGATCGAGAATATTAGGTAAGTTGTTGGAAGTGGTTATGCGCTGGTGAAAATCTCGCTTCTGAGCTCGCAAAGAGCTCTAACCGCAGGACTCTGCACGGAACACGCGTTGGTGCAGTGCTGCGATACAGACCGTTATATCTCCCTTCGAAGACGATGGCCAAGACGCCGTCTCCAAGTCCGCACCGCTCGATGGCTGAAGGCGAAGTCCGTCTACAATTCTCCCGTCACCCACGCGTACGAAAACGCGGCGGAAGAATACTCAGTTTCGGTCAATGTCGAACGCCGTATCATCGCCGAAATCCCTCCACTGAGATCTACGCAATGATCGAGTAGGTCTTAACGCCCCAAGGAAAACGAAATTCCCGTCTTCGCCACATGTTGCCCAGCACAGGTGGCTCCGGATGCTGGGCTATCCCAAAAGCTCAGTATTGTCCCGCGTTTCCGGAGACCGCTACCTGCCGCCCACGGCGGCCCGGCAGGAAACGGCCATCTGCAGACTCTACATTCCACAATTCTCAACTTCCGACGTTTTTCACCAACGCTTTAAGTTAGTGGCTCAATCCTGCAGACATTCAGGGAGTACTGCTCAAGAGTGCATCATATTTATCATAATTCAGTAGAGTCATGATCTGATGCCCTCGCCAGTCCCTTTATTACTAACACTAATGTTGGTATGCTAAGTTGTCTGTGCCCATGTCCTGAGACCTTACATAGTGACAGAACAGTGACGAGGCAGGAATTTGACAGCAACAGAACAGCCACAGGTCAGCAATGGGTGAGTGATGGGACAGTCAGAGAACAGTGGTGGGAGAATAATGGGAAAGAATTGGGGAAGCACTGAGACAGAGACGGGAGAGCAATGGGACAGTGGCAGAACAACGATGGGACAGAGTTGGGGCAGAAATGGTACAGTGACAGGACACAGCTTGGAGAGTAATGGGAAAGAGTTGGGGAAGCACTGAAACAGAGACGGGAGAGCAATGGGACAGTAGCAGATCAATGATGGGACAGAGTTGGGGCAGAAATGGTACTGTGACAGAACACTGCTTGGAGAGTAATGGGAAAGAGTTGGGCAAGCACTGAGACAGAGACGGGAGAGAAAAGGGACAGTGGCAGATCAAAGATGGGACAGAGTTGGGGCAGAAATGGTACAGTGACAGGACACTGCTTGGAGCATAATGGGAAACAGTTGGGGAAGCACTGAGACAGAGACAGGAGAGAAATGGGACAGTGGCAGATCAATGATGGGACAGAGTTGGGGCAGAAATGGTACAGTGACAGGACACTGCTTGGAGAGTAATAGGAAAGAGTTGGGGAAGCACTGAGACAGAGACGGGAGAGAAATGGGACAGTGGCAGATCAATGATGGGATAGAGTTGGGGCAGAAATGGTACAGTGACAGGACACTGCTTGGAGAGTAATGGGGAAGAGTTGGGGAAGCACTGAGACAGAGACGGGAGAGCAATGGGACAGTGGCAGATCAATGATGGGACAGAGTTGGGGCAGAAATGGTACAGTGACAGGACATTGCTTGGAGAGTAATGGGGAAGAGTTGGGGAAGCACTGAGACAGAGACGGGAGAGCAATGGGACAGTGGCAGATCAATGATGGGACAGAGTTGGGGCAGAAATGGTAAAGTGACAGGACACTGTTTGGAGACTAATGGGAAAGAGTTGGGGAAGCACTGAGACAGAGACAGGAGAGCAATAGGACTGTGGCAGATCAGTGACGGGACAGAGTTGGGGCAGAAATGGTACAGTGACAGGACACTGCTTGGAGAATAAAGGGAAAGAGTTGGGGAAGCACTGAGACAGAGACGGGAGAGTAATGCGACAGTGGCAGGTCAATGATGGGACAGAGTTGGGGCAGAAATGGTACAGTGACAGGACATTGCTTGCGGACTAAGGGGGAAGAGTTGGGGAAGCACTGAGACAGAGACGGGGGAGCAATGGGACAGTGGCAGATCAATGATGGGACGGAGTTGGGGCAGAAGTGGTACGGTGACAGGACACTGCTTGGAGAGTAATGGGAAAGAGTTGGGGAAGCACTGAGACAGAGACGGGGGAGCAATGGGACAGTGGCAGATCAATGATGGGACGGAGTTGGGGCAGAAGTGGTACAGTGACAGGACACTGCTTGGAGACTAATGGGGAAGAGTTGGGAAAGCACTGAGACATAGACGGGAGAGCAATGGGACAGTGGCAGATCAATGATGGGACAGAGTTGGGGCAGAAATGGCACAGTGACAGGACACTGCTTGTAGAGTAATGGGAGAAGGTTGGGGAAGCACAGAGACAGAGACAGGAGAGCAATGAAACAGGGGCAGATCAATGATGGGACAAAGTTGGAGCAGCAATGGTACAGTGCCAGGACACTGCTTGGAGAGTAATGGGAAAGAGTTGGGGAAGCACTGAGACAGAGACGGGAGAGCAATGGGACAGTGGCAGATCAATGATGAAACAGATTTGGGGCAGAAATGGTACAGTGACAGGACACTGCTTGGAGAGTAAAGGGAAAGAGTTGGGAAAGCACTGAGACAGAGACGGGAGAGCAATGAGACTGTGGCAGATCAATGATGGGACAGAGTTGGGGCAGAAATGGTATAGTGACAGGACACTGCTTGGAGACTAATGGGGAAGAGTTGGGGAAGCACTGAGACAGAGAGACGAGAGAAATGGGACAGTGGCAGATTAATGATGGGACAGAGTTGGGGCAGAAGTGTTACAGTGACAGGACACAGCTTGGAGAGTAATGGGAAAGAGTTGAAGAAGCACTGACAAAGTGACAGGAGAGCAATGGGACAGTGGCAGATCAATGATGGGACAGAGTTGGGGCAGGACACTACTTGGAGAGTAATGCGAAAGAGTTGGGGAAGAACTGGGACAGAGATGGGAGGGCAATGGGGCAGTGGCAGATCAATGATGGGACAGAATTCAGGCAGAAATTGTACAGTGACAGGACACTACTTGGAGAGTAATAGGAAAGAGTTGGGGAAGAACTGAGACAGAGATGGGAGGGCAATGGGGCAGTGGCAGATCAATGATGGGACAGAATTAAGGCAGAAATGGTACAGTGACAGGACACTGCTTGGAGAGTAATGGGAAAAAGTTGGGGAAGCACTGTGACAGAGACAGGACAGCAATGGGACCGTGGCAGATCAATGATAAGACAGAGTTGGGGCAGAAATGGTACAGTGACAGGACACTGCTTGGAGAGTAACGGGGAAGATTTGGGGAAGCACTGAGACAGAGACAGGAGAGAAATGGACAGTGGCAGATCAATGATGGGACAGAGTTGGGACAAAAGTGGTACAGTGACAGGACACTGCTTGGAGAGTAAAGGGAAAGAGTTGGGGAAGCACTGAGACAGAGACAGGAGAGGAATGGAACAGTGGCAGATCAATGATGGGACAGAGTTGGGGCACAAGTGGTACTGTGACAGCACACTGCTTGGAGAGTAATGCGAAAGAGTTGAGGAAGAACTGAGACAGAGACAGGAGAGCAATGGGACAGTGGCAGATCAATGATGGGACAGTGTGCGGGTAGAAATAGTACAGTGACAGGACACTGCTTGGAGAGTAATGTGGAAGAATTGGGGAAGCACTGAGACAGAGACGGCAGAGCAATGGGACAGTTACAGATCAATGATGAAACAGAGATGGGGCAGAAATGGTACAGTGACAGGACACTGCTTGGAGAGTAAAGGGAAAGAGTTGGGGAAGCACTGAGACAGAGACGGGAGAGCAATGGGACAGTGGCAGATCAATGATGGGACAGAGTTGGGGCAGAAATGGTATAGTGACAGGACACTGCTTGGAGACTAATGGGGAACAGTTGGGGAAGCACTGAGACAGAGACGGGAGAGCAATGGGACAGTGGCAGATCAATGATGGGACAGAGTTGGGGCAGAAATGGTAAAGTGACAGGACACTGCTTGGAGACTAATGGGGAAGAGTTGGGGAAGAACTGAGACAGAGTTGGGAGGGAATGGGGCAGTGGCAGATTAATGATGGGACAGAATTAAGGCAGAAATGGTACAGTGACAGGACACTGCTTGGAGAGTAATGGGAAAGAGTTGGGGAAGCACTGAGACAGAGACAGGAGAACAATGGAACAGTGGCAGATCAATGATAGGACAGAGTTGGGGCAGAAATGGAACAGTGACAGGACACTGCTTGGAGAGTAAAGGGAAAGATTTAGGGAAGCACTGAGAAAGAGACGGGAGAGCAATGGGACAGTGGTAGATCAATGATGAGACAGATTTGGGGCAAAAATGGTACAGTGACAGGACACTGCTTGGAGAGTAATGCGAAGGAGTTGGGGAAGCACTGAGACAGAGACAGGAGAGCAATGGGACAGGGGCAGATCAATGATGCGACAGAGTTGGGGCAAAAATGGTACAGTGAGAAAACACTGCTTGAAGACTAATGGGGAAGATTTGGGGAAGCACTGAGTCAGAGACAGGAGAGGAATGGCACAGTGGTAGATCAATGATGGGACAGAGTTGGGGCAGAAGTGGTACAGTGACAGGACACTGCATGGAGAGTAATGGGAAAGAGATGAGGAAGCACTGAGACAGAGACGGGAGAGCAATGGGACAGTGACAGATCAATGATGGGGCAGTGTTGGCGCAGAAATGGTACAGTGACAGGACACTGCTTGGAGAGTAATGGGAAAGAGTTGGGGAAGCACTGAGACAGAGACAGGAGAGCAATGGGACAGTGGCAGATCAATGATGAGATAGAGTTGGGGCAGAAATGGTACAGTGACAAGACACTGCTTGGAGAGTAATGGGGCAAAGTTGGGGAAGCACTGAGACAGAGATGGGAGAGAAATGGGACAGTGGCAGGTCAATGATGGGACAGAGTTGGGGCAGAAATGATACAGTGACAGGACATTGCTTGGAGAGTATTAGGAAAGAGTTGGGGAAGCCGTGAGAAAGAGACAGGAGAGCAATGGGACAGTGGCAGATCAGTGATGGGACAGAGTTGGGACAGAAATGGTACAGTGACAGGACACTGCTTGGAGAGTAATGGGAAAGAGTTGGGGAAGCACTGAGACAAGACAGGAGAGTAATGGGACAGGGGCAAATAAATGATGCGTCAGAGTTGGGGCAGAAATGGTACAGTGACAGGACACTGCTTGGAGAGTAATGGGAAAGAGTTGGGGAAGCACTTAGACAGAGACGGCAGAGCAATAAGACATTGGCAGATCAATGATGAGACAGAGTAGGGGCAGAAATGGTATAGTGACAGGACACTGCTTGGAGAGTAATGGGAAAGAGTTGGGGAAGCACTGAGAAAGAGACGGGTGAGCAATGGGACAGTGGCAGATCAATGATGAGACAGAGTTGGGACAGAAATGGTACAGTGACAGGACACTGCTTGAAGAGTAATGGGGAAGAGTTGGGGAAGCACAGAGCCAGAGACGGGAGAGCAATGGGACAGTGGCAGATCAATGATTGGACAGAGTTGGGGCTGAAATGGTACCGTGACAGGACACTGCTTGGAGAGTAATGGGAAAGAGTTGGGGAAGCACTGAGACAGAGACAGGAGAGCAATGGGACAGTGGCAGATCAATGATGGGACAGAGTGGGGGCAGAAATGGTACAGTGACAGGACACTGCTTGGAGAGTAAAGGGAAAGAGTTGGGGAAGCACTGAGACAGAGACGAGAGTGCAATGGGACAGTGGCAGATCAATGAAGGGACAGAGTTGGGGCAGAAATGGTACAGTGACAATACACTGCTTGGAGAGTAATGGGAAAGAGTTGGGGAAGCACTGAGACCGAGACAAGAGAGCAATGGGACAGGGCAAATCAATGAAGGGACAGAGTTGGGGCAGAAGTGTTACAGTGACCGGACACAGCTTTGAGACTAATGGGAAAGAGTTGAGGAAGCACTGAGACAGAGATGTGAAAGCAATGGGACAGTGGCAGATGAATGATGAAACAGAGTTGGGGCAGAAATTGTACAGTGACAGGTCACTGCTTGGAGAGTAATGGGGAAGAGTTGGGGAAGCACTGAGACAGAGACAGGAGAGGAATGGCACAGTGGCAGATCAATGATGGGACAGAGTTGGGGCATAAGTGGTACAGTGACAGGACACTGCTTGGAGAGTAATGGGAAAGAGTTGAGGAAGCACTGAGACAGAGACAGGAGAGCAATGGGACAGTGGCAGATCAATGATGGGACAGTGTTGGGGCAGAAATGGCACAGTGACAGGACACTGCTTGGAGATTAAAGGGAAAGAGTTGGGGAAGCACTGAGACAGAGACAGGAGAGCAATGGGACAGTGGCAGATCAATGATGGGACAGAGTTGGGGCAGAAGTGGCACAGTGACAGGACACTGCTTGAAGAGTAAAAGGAAAGAGTTGGGGAAGCACTGAGACAGAGGCGGCAGAGCAATGGGACATTGGCAGATCAATGATGAGGCAGAGTTGGGGCAGAAATGGTATAGTGAAAGGACACTGTTTGGTGACTAATGGGGAAGAGTTGGGGAAGCACTGAGACAGAGACAGGAGAGGAATGGGACAGTGGCAGATCAATGATGGGACAGAGTTGGGGCAGAAGTGGTACAGTGACAGGACACTGCTTGGAGAGAAATGGGAAAGAGTTGGGGAAGCACTTAGACAGAGACGGGAGAGCAATGGGACATTGGCAGATCAATGATGAGACAGAGTTGGGGCAGAGATTGTATAGTGATGGGACACTGCTTGGAGAGTAAAGGGAAAGAGTTGGGGAAGCACTGAGACAGAGACGGGAGAGCAATGGGAGAGTGGCAGATCAGTGATGGGACAGAGTTGGGGCAGAAATGGTACATTGACAGCACACTGCTTGGAGAGTAATGGGGAAGAGTTTGGGAGGCACAGAGAGAGAGACATGAGAGCAATGGGACATTGGCAGATCAGTGATGGGACAGACTTGGGGCAGAAATGGTACAGTGACAGGACACTGCTTGGAGACTAATGGGGAAGAGTTGGGGAAGCACTGAGACGGAGACAGGAGAGAAATGGGACAGTGGCAGATTAATGATGGGACAGAGTTGGGGGAGAAGTGGTACAGTGACAGGACACTGCTTGGAGAGACAGATGAGCAATGGGACAGTGGCAGACCAATGATGGGACAGGGTTAAGGAGAAATGGTACAGTGACAGGACACTGCTGGGAGAGTAATGGGAAAGAGTTGGGGAAGCACTGAGACAGAGACGGGAGAGCAATGGGACAGTGGCTTGTCAATGATGGGACAGAGATGGGGCAGAAGTGGTACAGTGACAGGACACTGCTTGGAGAGTAATGGGAAAGAGTTGGGGAAGCACTGTGAAAGAGACGGGAGAGCAATGGGACAGTGGCAGATCAATGATGAGACAGAGTTGGGACAGAAATGGTACAGTGACAGGACACTGCTTGAAGAGTAATGGGGAAGAGTTGGGGAAGCACTGAGACAGAGACGGGAGAGCAATGGGACAGTATGAGATAAATGATGAGACAGAGTTGGGGCAGAAATGGTACATTGACAGGAGAGTGCTTGGAGGCTAAGGGGGAAGAGTTGGGGAAGCACAGAGCCAGAGACGGGAGAGCAATGGGACAGTGGCAGATAAATGATGAGACAGAGTTGGGGCAGAAATAGGACAGTGACTGATAGGTCGGTGACAGAATATTGACTCGACACAGTTGGAAGCAGGAGTGGGACTGTGATGTAACTGTGACAGAACAGCGGCAGGGCAGTTACGGGGCACAGCCGGGGCAGTACTGGGCCACTGGCGGGACAGCGGCCGGAGGGTCGGCGAGCTGGCCGTGCGCGGCGCACCGCAGCCCCGGAGCGCAGCGCGAGCCGCCGCCCTGCTGGACGGCCACGCAGTCCACAAAGATGCGCCGCCGCGCCTGATTGGTCGCAATTGGCGGCCGCGGGCATCCGGTAGGGCGGCCGGGGCGCGACCTCGACCCACAGCTGCGGCCGACCAGTGTGGAGTGTGCCGTGTCGGCCGGCCGCTCCCAGCCCGTCTGCCAGCCGCCTGAGGCCAGACCCACGCTGTGGCCGCGCTGTGGCCACGGGGCACACGCTGTGGGCACCGTGCCGCTGCTCTGCGCGGGGACAGCTGATCACCGTCTGCTAGACAGGGTGTCGGTGCTGCTTCCGAGCCAGGTACAGCTGCGATTGTGCGTGACACGGAGTCGACGAGCCCTCGCTAGCTGGCCGGAGATGCACACGTCACACAATCCCAGTAAATTACAGCAACTAGGTCTGCAGGTGCAGATATATCTCCTAATAGCATCCTAGAAGTCTTCCGTCAGGTTCAGACTGGGGGAATTTCACGGCCGAGACATCAGCGTTAAGCCGTCGGCACACGGACCGTGCATCCGAACGTTGAGCGTTGAGCGTGCCGAGTTTCTGACGTCATAGCGCGGAATAGCACGTTCGGGAGTCTTTCCGAACGTGCAGAG
Source organism: Schistocerca serialis cubense (assembly GCF_023864345.2). NCBI lineage: Eukaryota > Metazoa > Arthropoda > Insecta > Orthoptera > Acrididae > Schistocerca > Schistocerca serialis. Next base: position 168,790,312 of record NC_064649.1, read on the forward strand.
CAATATCTGGCGTGTCAGATATTCCCAGCGTGCGTGTGAACGTTGACCAATGAGATGGCACAACGCCACCTACGTCACACGCACGCCGTTTCCCTTCAGTACAGAGTTGTGAGGCGCCATATTGGCATCCATTTCAAGCCTATACGTATATATGCCGTTTCTGAGCACCAGCAAATTGAGAATCACTGGAAAACCCGTTGTTAACTCTCTGATTCGTTCCAATAAAATAATGAGAAACATGATATTCGTGGCAAAAGAATTATTGTAACTTGCGTATTATGAGAGTAGGCTATTTGAAGGCAGCAACACACTGAAGATACCCCCAAAACGCATTGTTCCTGGTACAATTTGTTATAATTAAATTTCAGTTAGTAACATATCTACGATTAAGGTTTCAGCAAACGGCAACATAATATGATCAGGTGGTTTGTGAGTGTGTGTGTGTGTGTGTGTGTGTGTGTGTGTGTGTGTGTGTGTCTGTGTATAGTTGGTTTAGCGCCCGCACGGTAGCTCAGCGTGTTCGGTCAGAGGGTTTGCTGCCATATGTAATTAAAAAAAAAAAAAAAAACGAAAAACTGTGTCAATCGATCAACAACTAACTTAAAAGGGTGTCTTACGACGTCCGCCACGAGCAGATCAACGAACAAAAGCGAACAAACTGAGATCTAAAAGAAAAGAAAAAAAAAAAAGCTTATGGAGCAGCGTCACTGTCTTGGAGCGATTTGTTCGCCGGGGCTTTGGTTTGTATCGTAACATTTCCCAATTTTTTTTCCCTAACATTCGCGTTTTTATTAGGTTAGCATACTTTATTATTAGTTTAATATAAGTATATAGCACAATGTTATATAAATACAAGTTCACCTTTTTTGGGGGGTTACTATGTTCTATTGGCTTAATCTACAGGACAGCTTGCGCTACTTGTATAAAGATATTTTGCTCCTTTTTCTTTTACGCTTCGTAATTCACATGTTGCAAAGATTCTGCTACTGGGTGGGAACAGTGATCAAGTAAGACTATCCTTGAGGTTTTTCTAAAATGTGGGAATGATGAAATAATGTTTATCTTATGCGGAGAAGTATTCCAAATTTGTACCGCACTGTTTGTAATGGAACTTTTATAAGCCTGTGTCCTTATTGATTGGACATGGTATTTTCCTTTTCGTGGACGATGGAGGAAAAGTGCGTTTTAATACAGCTAACGTGGGAATTTTACGCGCTCCCGTTAGGTAAACCGTGTGGTTTAACGAACCAGAAACATCCCTCAACTGCCGCCGGAATGTGTTGCGATCGCGTATACCACGTTGGGGCCCACGTACCGTATGCACAAGACGCATCGTTCCTGAGCGTACAGCAGCACGTTGAACTCGGCACGCTCGACGTTGACGTTCGACAGCACGGCCCGTGTGCCGACGGCTTAACACTGCCCCCGCTGACCTACGTCCGTGGTGCGGTGCGTGTCGCGCACACACAGTCGCCAGGGTGACGGCGTATCTGGACACAACCGCCGATCTGGTGTACGAGGAACGAATTCATCCGACCAGGTGACACGTTTGCAAATGATTCGCGGCCCGATCGCTTTGATCCAGCACCCACTTCCACGCTATTCGACAATGGCGCCGGGAACCCGTAGGTGCTCAGCTAGATGCGCTCAACTGTGTGACCTCAGACGCTCGTGGCTGCACCTGCATCTGCACCGCACTCTGCCGTCGGATCTCCGCCTGTGCTGCTTTACGGAGTTGTTGTTGTTGTTGTGGTCTTCAGTCCTGAGACTGGTTTCATGCAGCTCTCCATGCTACTCTATCCTGTGCAAGCATCTTCATCTCCCAGTACCTACTGCAGCCTACACCCTTCTCAATCTGCTTAGCGTATTCATCTCTTGGTCTCCCTCTACGATTTTTACTATCCACGCTGCCCTGCAGTACTAAATTGGTGATCCCTTGAAGCCGCAGAACATGTCCTACCAACCGATCCCTTCTTCTAGTCAAGTTGTGCCACAAACTACTCTTCTCCTCAAGTCTATTCAATACCTCCTCATTACTTATGTGATCTACCCATCTAATCTTGAGCATTCTTCTGTAGCACCACATTTCGAAAGCTTCTACTCTATTCTTGTCCAAACTATTTATCGTCCATGTTTCACTTCCATACATGGCTACACTCCACACAAATACTTTCATAAACGACTTCCTGACACTTAAATCTATACTCGATGTTAACAGAGTGGCAGCCTCTAAGTTCTGTGATAAGCTGTGGACAACACTGGGGTGCCTACTGGCGGTGTCACAGTCTCCAAACACTTCCAGCAAATGCTCATCACACCAGCACGACAAGAGCGTACGACCAGCATCGTCGATTCTGAGATGGTCGTTCCCAGGTACCAGACCTTAACAGTCTGCTCTTTATCTATGGCACTGATGGAAGCTGAATAAGTGAATTGAAATTTGTGCATTGGGTGGGACTTGAACCCAGCACTCCTTGGTTACTAGGCGCGAATGCTAGCCAGTACACCGCAACAGCACTATGGGTAGCAGACCTGCACGGAGTACGTTAGCCCAATGCTATCCCTACCACAAACTTCATTTCACAACTTCGGATTATTATGGTAAATAAACGTGAGACTCAAATGCTCGATGAAAATTTGATTACAGCAAATATATAAATCTGGCCATTGTCACTAACATCAGTGGATTTTCCAACACGCTGCCCCGATCGTCCGTAAAATTGTTATCGATAGCTGTATTTTCGTTGATCGTGCAGTGATATGCATCATCGTGCACCAAGTTTCAATTTATTACGTCTTTACTGCTGCCTCTATTCGCAACACATTTCACAGATGGTAGCCACGTAGGACACTGGTTGCGCCTGCAAAATTATGTTATTTAACGACACACAGTTCAGCAGATATGTCATAAACATTCATCTGCGATGAAAGGAAACTGCAGGGCGAAATTCGCCGAAAATACAGACGAAACATGTTAAATATATGTGACATGTGCATATGCAGGCAAACACATGCGTCAAAAGCTACTCCTAATCGAGTCGACCAATTCCGTCCTAAATTGCTACACATATTATTTACTGTCTGGGAAGGAATACTCTGGGGAGAAGAACCAACAGTCTTTTACCGGCTGATCAAAAAGCCAGTATAAATTTGAAAACTGAATAAATCATGGAATAATGTAGATAGAGAGGTACAAATTGACACGCATGCTTGCAATGACGTGGGGTTTCATTAGAAAAAAAAAAAAAAAAAAAGTTCAAAAAATGTCCGACAGATGGCCCTTCATCTGATGACAATAGCAATAATTAGCATAACAAAGTAAGACAAAGCGAACATGATGTTCATTACAGGAAATGCTCAATATGTCCACCACCATTCCTCAACAATAGCTGTAGTCGAGGAATAATGTTGTGAACAGCACTGTAAAGCATGTCTGGACTTGGCGTCGGATGTTGTCTTTCAGCATCCCTAGAAATGTCGGTCGATCACGATTCACTTGCGACTTCAGGTAACCCCAAAGCCAACATAGAAGGTATTTCAAACTCAGACTCGACAAAGTACAATAGGCGAGAGTTTGCTCCCCTTGGTAATCAAGTTAAACGGCACACCACGCCGCTGTCCACACTATTAACCGTGAAATCACGGTGCGGCCTTCCCATCGGGCCCCACCCGGCGTCCAGACGCAAACAACCCCAGCCGAGCCGAACTGCCTCCACGCCAAGGCAGCCACCTCTCTCCTGCTCGCACGCCTCCAGCTAACAAAGCTCCGGCCAGCGAGCACACACGGAAACAACCGCCTGACGCCAAAGCGCCGCCTGAGTGAAAACTCAGCACTAAGATCGATACGGACCTGGAAATAAGCGAGCACCGTTAACAGTTTCCACCTGTTCTGCGGTCTCCCTCTACTTCTGTATCCATCCGCTGGTTTTCACAATCCTGCAGGTTCTTGCACCTTTCACCAGCAGAACATGCCCCGCAAGCTTTCGGCCTTGTTTCAGCAACGATTTTGTGCAGTAAATAGCCATCGGAAGGACGATAGAGGATAGAGCGTTAGTAAGGGGATAAAATAAAGTCGGATAACAGAAATAGTTACGCTACGCCAAGAGACACTTGCGCCGACTGACGTACATAAAAAAAAGGAAAAAAAAAATTGTTCAAATGGCTCTGAGCACTATGGGACTTAACATCTGAAGTCACCAGTCACCTAGAACTTAGAACTACTTAAAGTTAACTAACCTAAGAACATCAAACACATCCGTGCCCGAGGCACAATTCGAACCTGCGACCGTAGCAGCAGCGCGATTCCAGACTGAAGACGCGCCCTTAGCGCTAGGATTTCACCCGGAACAAGTCCCGCCCATTCACCCCCCTCCATGCCTATCCGTAGTGTAAGGCCCTCCCCTAAACAGCCGCCAGTTCCGCGAACTGGAAGCTACAGCGAAGTTGCTATCATCTCAGTCCAACACACGTTAGACTGCGATGAAATTCAGTAATGATAAGAAATTGAAGTTTTTCTGGATAGTAATATAATATGAATGTGTATTAATAAAGAAATAAAAATATTTATAGAGAATTGAAAGCATCACCAGCAAGAGAAAACAAAAAAATAACGTGATGTTATTTAAGGGCAATAATGACAAATTTTCATTAACTAACTCACTTATTATAATACGTTCATTTGAGGGATACAACAGAGCAAACATACGATGCGAAAACAATGGTCTTCAATCTGTTATGTTGGTAGTAAAACCACGGAAGCAGTCGAATAACTCTACTGTCTAAAATCAACATTATACAGATATAAGTCAAGGTCGTTTTGTTTATGTAGGCCCTCATAGTAGCTCACGAACATTAAAGAATATAAGAATACCGTAAAGTAGATATGCTTAATGAAAGCAGTAAGATATTTGCTTAAATGTCATATTTCGTTAGTATTTGTATGGGTAATGGGTGAATTTTAACTTGTAAATTCTTTCAATGCCATCCCTGCGCATTGTAAACAAGGTTATAAAGAATTATGGCTGTTTCTGTGTCATTAGTGTCCTATATGCAGTTGAAAACGATCCAGGAAAATAATATATCGTTATTCTCTGCCCTGTCTGTTTTTAACCAATAGATTTATTAATTTCGTAAATGTCATTCAAACCATTTTTACAAATAATAATGATGATGATATGTTTGTTTGTCACGGAGTAGCTATGGAGGAAATACATGCTGCAGTGTTTCACATATGTAAAACGTCCTTCATGCGGTGCAAAGTAATTTTGATGCCCTTCGGAAGTATAGTGAACATTGGTGCTTGTTTCACATATATTGTCTGAGTTCTGAAACTGAAGTGTCAAGTATACTGTGGTTCCACTTTCTCCAAGCAATTTATTCTTTTAGGGTAGGGTTTTCCAGTTTTAGTTTTGGGTGCTTTTTTTCGCATAGAAGCATGTTTGTTCATAGGCTCTTCATGTGAATACTGAGTTCTCGTATTTAAAGAATTCATTGCTAACTTGTTTTCTCTTATGTTTGCTGTGGAAGTAGCTGGCACAGCTGAGACCATGCCTTCTAACTATCTGGCAAAATTTAACACCTAAGAAGATATTAATTTAACATTCACTCCAAAAAGTCTGAACATTATGTCTGTTTGCATAATCTATTGTAAATCTATTTCACACGCAATACACGATGAAACACTTTTAACAAGCAAAACACTTCACACGCGAAATATGTTAAATAAATCGGCTAAAAGAACAATGCTCTACCGCAACGTGCAGCCGAACGCGGAAACCACATGGGTCAACTGAAACGATGCCCAGTCCACGAACAAAGACTGGGAAAACCGGGGGTGAACCGGTGGCCGGTGGGGGTGAGTGCCGGGGGTGAACCGGTGGCCGGTGGGGGTGAGTGGGCGGGACTTGTTCCGGGTGAAATCCTAGCGCTAACGATTCCTGACTGAAGCGCCTACAACCGCTCGGTAACACCGGGCGGCGACTGACGTATCCACGAGTGTTGGGTATTTCTGTTTTTTTATTTTTCCTTCACTGCCGCAGCGCTGCGCCGGTGTGAGTTGTTATGCCCACCCTGGCCAGTTACTGCGGGCCCATTCACGTCACACCACACCACTGGCGGGAGCGCGCGTATGCTGTCTGGCTGAGCGGATTATGAGGGCCACCGCCCAGCGACCAATAAAGCGACAGCTGGGTGGGGGCGAGGGTGGGGGTGGAGTGTGTGTGTGGGCGACACGGAGCGGGCAGGGGGCAAGAGGCTCGGCACCAACCACTGTGCTTGAGCTCACTGCAAGCTACCGGTAGCTCCCTACCTGCTGTGACTATAAGAGGATCACATCTACCAACATTTTATTTAATACGGCACTAATGCGGGGCCCTGATAAATAACGCTCAATCCCAAAGCCACAACTCTCGCGGGTATACACTAGCTAATGTAACGCCCCAACGACCACCTTAAAGTCTACTAAGAAAGAACATGAAGTAGGGAAAGTTATCTCGGCAGTTACGACATCTTTGCCTATGAGCTAACAAAAAAATGGTTCAGATGGCTCTGAGCACTATGGGACTTAACATCAGTCCCCTAGAACTTAGAACTACTTAAACCTAACTAACCTAAGGACATCACACACATCCATGCCCGAGGCAGGATTCGAACCTGCGACCGTAGCGGTCACGCGGTTCCAGACTGAAGCGCCTAGAACCGTACGGCCACACCGGCCTGCTATGAGCTAACACGAAAGAGTTTTGTTAACAACTACATTGTACACCACTGAGCATATTTTTTACCAAAAGAGAAAGAAGAAACATCGTATTTCAGCAATGGACGAATATCCATGCGACAAGTGTGAAATTAATATCTCAAAAGCTAAGTCCAAAGTCATGTCATCAGAGATAACTTTTATGTGGAAGAGAGTTCCAAGCGCGACGAAGAAATTCAATCCGCCTACAATGCTCTTCCACAGAAGAAGTCGCTTGCTATAACTCGTCCAGTGCAGACGTACGAGAGCAGTTATGATCTGAATTATTCAGATTGCGAATCGTGACGAGATTGTTTTCGAGTTTAGAAGTGTTTGTTGCGTGACGGGATTCACGGCTTAAGAAACTGATTTTATGAACTGAGACAGCAACAGATAGACTCATTTAACCGTGCACTATGGGTTTATTGAAATCTAATAACGGAATTAGTGAACATTGGACTTGACTTTAAATTAGTTGGACCTTAAGGAGAAGTGAACATTCTATGAAAGAATACACGCAATTAGTCTTGAATAGGACCCAGTACACGACATCATGAAGATAAAACAATTACGCTAAAGTGTTGAGTTGTGGTAATTGCCAAGAAACTATAACTCAACCGGAGTGACTTAACTAAACTATTCCGAGTGCGTGTGGTGCGGGAGTTATAAGTATTTAGTGACAAAATAACAATAAACGGTTCGTTACCAGTTAAATACCCGGTGTGGACTACATCATTAAATAGTTTGATAAATGACTAAATCAATGACTACTCATGAAAGACTATTTTATTGAAGTGCAAATATTCACGTCATCAGTTGAGAAGTGAACTTTAAAATATTTTCGTATTACGACGCAATCTTACAAAGACTGAATCAAAGAGTATCTCTGGATCTCGCTGCATACCAGCACAACAATTCCACAGCAACGAGACAACAGCGTAAGAAAAAACTGTTAACTTGAATATTTTCTTGCATTCAGTGGTGTGTGCTATGCGAACGAGAGAAGAATTAATAACTAATGCAAATCCGGGCAATTAACAATACAATATTAATAATAAAAAGCATCGATTATACGAGTTCGCATAAGTGGAAACGCTGCGGACTTGTAATTGAGATACAACGACTACGCGAGGAACGCCTTTTCGGGAGCTTTTCAGGTTTTTTCCTCCCGTTAATCTACGGGGACTGGCGTTGTATCGCATCGTGTCTGTACTCTGCCGCGAGAGCCGTGGCAGTAGCAGCTCTACGGCGTCGACTACATCAGCACGCGGTTGGAGTCCGGGAGCACGCGCGACACACTAAGTAACTTAAAAAAAATAAACAGTTACTTTGAAATTTCATTACTCACTCATCAATACAGGGTGACACAGAAGAACGGGAACATTTCAACAATCCAATAAAACCAGAAGTGACGAAGGAAAGAAATTGCATTCATAGTAGTTGAAACCTTACAACTTTGCCACTTACGAAACATTATTGCATTTATCATTTTTTAAAAATTATGTCCTTTAGATGGCGTCCTCCTGTAGGAATACATTCGTGAAATCTGCTGTTGAGATTCCTCATTGACCGCTGCAACATCTCAGCTGCGATACTGTGAATTGCATCCAGATTTCTCTGTTTTAACTTATCCAGGTTCTTGGTCGAATCGTGTAGACATTGCCCTTAAGGTAGCCCTACAAGAAAAAGTCACAAACGGATAAATTTGGCGATCTAGGGGGCCAGGGAATGTTACCGAATCGTGAGATCACTCACACGGTTGCCGGACAATTCTCACACATATTCCATCGATTGCCGTGCAGTGTGTGATGTCGCTCCGTCCTGTTGAAACAAGGCCTCTTGAACGTTTGAAAAGTCGTTCAATGCAGGTGTAACGAAAGTTCGTAACATCCTCACGTAACGATCGACATTGACAGTTATTGTGTTTCCCCGTTCATCTGCGGAAAAAAACGGTCGGATAATCCCATGTGATGAAACACCAAAACATACTGTCACTTTACTAGCGTGTAAAGGCGTTATTAGGATTTGCGTAACGGTATTTCTATTTATTCGCATAACCTGTGAGATGAAAGTGTGCCTCATCTGACATCCACAAATTGTTTAGAAATTCATCGTCATTGTTTATTTTTGCTATCATTTGTTGAGAGAATCGTAATCGTAACCGGTAATCGTTGTCTTTCAATTGTTGCACCATCTGTAGTTTGTACGGATGAAGTTTTAAATCGAGATGAAGAATTCAGCGAACACTCTCCCCGGACATTCCAACCACTGCTGCTCCCTTACGAATTGAACGCCGTGGTCTCCGTAAGACAGACCCGGGTACATCAGTGTTCGCTGGAGAACGCACACTTCTCGGTTGTCCTGTTGGTTTCTTCTTGAGGACAAATCCGTCTCCTCAAAGTTATTAATCGAACATTTTATCGCGTGTTTCGACGGAACGGTATCATGATGTCCTAAATTATAAAAACGTCAAAACTCCCTCGGCGGCGCTACCAAACTATCATTGTTTTTACAAAACATTTCTATGGCTAAGGCACACTTGTCCGTTCCACTGATCCACGACTACTGAAATGGCGGACTGTTTACTCGCAAACTGTCACGGACCCGCAGTGCTGCCACCTGTCCAGGGTTGCCACTACTGATTTCAAACATTCCCGTTACTCTGTGTCACCCTGTACTATACGTAGTGATTTAGCTGTAACAGTGAAAACCTACACGAAGCTGCAACGCGCCGTATCTTCAGTTCATAAATTACACTACTGGCCATTAAAATTGCTACACCACGAAGACCACGTGCTACAGACGCGAAATTTAACCGACAGGAGGAAGCTGCTGTGATATGCAAATGATTAGCTTTTCAGAGCATTCACACAAGGTTGGCGTCGGTGGCGACACCTACAACGTGCTGACATGAGGAAAGTTTCCAACCGATTTCTCATACACAAACAGCAGTTGACCGGCGTTGCCTGGTGAAAAGTTGTTGTGATGCCTAGTGTAAGGAGGAGAAATGCGTACCATCACGATTCCGACTTTGATAAAGATCAGATTGTAGCCTATCGCAATTGCGGTTTATCGTATCGCGACACTGCTGCTCGCGTTGGTCGAGATCCGATGACTGTTAGCAGAATACCCGGGTTCCCGGGTTCGATTCCCGGCGGGGTCAGGGATTTTCTCTGCCTCGTGATGACTGGGTGTTGTGTGATGTCCTTAGGTTAGTTAGGTTTAAGTAGTTCTAAGTTCTAGGGGACTGATGACCATAGATGTTAAGTCCCATGGTGCTCAGAGCCATTTGTTAGCAGAATATGCAATCGGTGGGTTCAGGAGGGTAATACGGAACGCCGTGCTGGATCCCAACGGCCTCGTATCACTAGCAGTCGAGATGACAGGCATCTTATCCGCACGGCTGTAACGGATCGTGCAGCCACGTCTCGATCCCTGAGTCAACAGATGCCGACGTTTGCAAGACAACAACCATCTGCACGAACAGTTCGACGACCTTTGCAGCAGCACGGACTATCAGCTCGGAGACCGTGGCTGCGGCTACCCTTTACGCTGTATCACAGACAGGAGCGCCTGCGATGGTGTACTCAAAGACGAACCTGGGTGCACGAATGGCAAAACGTCATTTTTTCGGATGAATCCAGGTTCTGTTTACAGCATCATGATGATCGCATCCGTGTTTGGCGACATCGCGGTGAACGCGCATTGGAAGCGTGTATTCGTCATCGCCATACTGGCGTAACACCCGGCGTCATGGTATGGGGTGGCATTGGTTACACGTCTCGGTCACCTCTTGTTGGCATTGACGGCACTTTGAACAGTAGACGTTATATTTCAGATGTGTTACGACCCGTGGCTCTACCCTTCATTCGACCCGTGCGAAACCCTACATTTCAGCAGGATACTGCACGACCGCATGTTGCGGGCCCTTCTGGAACACCCAATGTTCGACTACTGCCCTGGCCATCACATTCTCCAGATCTGTCACCAATTGCAAACGTCTGGTCAATGGTGGCCGAGCAACTGGCTCGTCACAATACGCCAGTCACTACTCTTGATGAACTGTGGTATCGTGTTGAAGCTGCATGGGCAGCTGTACCTGTACACGTCATCCAAGCTCTGTTTGACTCAATGCCCAGTCGTATAAAGGCCGTTATTACGGCCAGAGGTGATTGTTCTGGGTACTGATTTCTCGGGATCTATGCACCCAAATTGCGTGAAAATTAATCACATGTCAATTCTAGTATAATATGTGTGTCCGATGAATACCCGTTTATCATCTGCATTTCTTCTTGATGTATCAATTTTAATGGCCAGTAGTGTATTATCAAGAAAATTTTATTTCGTACGAAATACACTGCTGAACAAATGTTTGGAGTACTACCGTTAATTGTTGTCTACGATACTAGGGGTCGCATTGACCTAGGCACATCATGCGTTACCCAGGTAGCGCCCAGACACTGGACGCCTTTTAATGCTGGCGCGCTTCGTGGCCCTTCCCCACTCACGTAAACACACCGCGAGCAGTCCAGTACGAACGACAGCCTCGTCCAAATTGTGTTCGGCACTGCGGTATCGTGCCACGTAGAGGCGTAAAACTGTTAGACAGAGCCAGGTTGGTTGGTCGATTCGGGGGAAGGGACCACACAGCGAGGTCATCGGTCCCATCGGATTAGAGAAGGAAGTCGGCCGCAAGCTTTCGAAGGAACCATCCCGGCATTTGCCTGAAGCAATTGAGGGAAATCATAGAATCAGGATGGCCGGAGGCGGGACTGAACCGTCACCATCCCGAATGCGAGTCCAGTGCGCCACCTCGGTCGGTGACGGAGCCACGGTACTGGCTTTACTTTCAGCATGAGACACGCAGCAAGGCGTGTCCGATCTGCTATGTGTCACTCAAAGCGGCGCGTCTAGGGTGTGGACAAAGTACAGAGAGGCGGGAAATGTGAACGACAGACCTCGCAGTCGTCGTCCTCGTATGACAACACCAATGCAGGAATTTTTTCCTCCATCTACATCTAGATCTACATACATACTCCGCAATCCACCATACGGTGCGTGGCGGAGGGTACCTCGTACCACAACTAGCATCTTCTCTCCCTGTTCCACACCCAAACAGAACGAGGGAAAAATGACTGCCTATATGCCTCTGTACGAGTCCTAATCTTTCTTATCTTATCTCTGTGGTCTTTCCGCGAAATATAAGTTGGCGGCAGTAAAATTGTACTGCAGTGAGCCTCAAATGCTAGTTCTCTAAATTTCCGCAGTAGCCGTTCACTAAAACAACGCCTTTCCTCCAGAGACTCCCACGCGAGTTCCTGAAGCATTTCCGTAATACTCACGTGATCATCAAACCTACCAGTAACAAATCTAATAGCCCGCCCCTGAATTGCTTCTATGCCCTCTCTCAATCCGACCTGATAGCGATCCCAAACGCTCGAGCAGTACTCAAGAATAGGTCGTATTAGTGTTTTATAAGTGGTGTCCTTTACAGATGAACCACATGTTCCTAAAATTCTACCAATGAACGGAAGACGACTATCCGCCTTCCCCACAACTGCCATTACATGCTTGTCCCACGTCATATCGCTCTGCAGTGTCACGCCCAAATATTTAATCGACGTGACTGTGTCAAGCGCTACACTACTAATGGAGTATTCAAACATTACGGGATTCTTTTTCCTATTCATCTGCATTAATATACATTTATCTATATTTACAGTTAGCTGCCATTCTTTACACCAATCACAAATCCTGTCCAAGTCATCTTATGTCCTCCTACACTCACTCAACGACGACACCTTCCCGTACACCACAGCATCATCAGCAAACAGCCGCACATTGCTATCCACCCTATCCAAAAGGTCATTTATATAGATAGAAAACAACAGCGGACCTACCACACTTCCCTGGGGCACTCCAGATGATACCCTCACCTCCGATGAACACTCACCATCGAGGACAACGTACTGGGTTCTATTACTTAAGAAGTCTTCGAGCCACTCACATGTTTGGGAACCAATCCCATATGCTCGTACCTTAGTTAGGAGTCTGCAGTGGGGCACCGAGTCAAACGCTTTCCGGAAGTCTAGGAATATGGCATCCGTCTGATACCCTTCATCCATGGTTCGCAAGATGTGAAGTAAAGGGCGAGTTTCGTTTCGCAGGAGCGATGCTTTCTAAAGCCGTGCTGATGCATGGACAGCAACTTCTCTGTCTCAAGGACATTCATTGTATTCGAACTGAGAATTTGTTGGAGAATTCTGCAACAAACCGATGTTAGGGATATTGGTGTGTAATTCTGAGGATCCGTCCTTCTACCCTTCTTATATACAGGCGCCACCTGCGCTTTTTTCCAGTCGCTCGGGCGTTGGGCAAGAGATTCGCGATAAATGCAAGCTAAGTAAGGAGCCAATGCAGTAGAGTACTCTCTGTAAAACCGAATTGGAATCCCATCAGGACCTGGCGATTTATTTATTTTTAACCCATTCTGTCGGCTCGCAGGTGCCCACAACATCAGCTGCCAGAAATATTGGAAATGACTTCTACCAGGAAATGGGGATTCGTGTCTCAGACCAAACAATGCGTAGAGGACCGTATCAGTATGGTCTCCATTTCAGAAGTCCAAGTTTTGTACTGAGCCAACGCCACCGACGCAACATCGGACCGTTGGCAAGTCTGCTGAGGAGGCCAGGATCCGCTTACGAGTGAACACTAGACGTGTCAGGATTTAGAGAAGCGTTAAACGACACCAGGAAGTCCATAAATTTGCAGGTGGCGGTGTAATGCTCTGGCCGGCAATAATGCTAGGACAGCGGACCCCTCTGTTTCCCATCTACGGCATGGCTGGTACCCAATACCTCCAGCTCCTACAAACTACTGTAAAGCCCTACAGACGTGAAGTCGGTGACAACTTCATCCCAGTCGATGACAATGGGAGACCGCACCAAACTCTAGCAGTGTCTCGGTATCTTCAGAGATGCAACATCGACCGACTGCACTGGTCAACACAGTCCGCCAAGTGTGAACGCAACTGAGCATGCATGGGGCCAGTGCACAGCATCCGAATCCACCTGACCATCTTCACGACCTCACCGAAGCCGCAGTTGTGGAGAAGGACCCCGTACCCAGAGGTAAACTTGAAGGTCTCATCCAGAGCATGCCTCTCAGAGTGGAAGAACTCACCCAAGCGAGGGGAGGACATACTAAAGACTGGTAATTATCGTCATGAGATAAAGATTTTCAACTTTTTTGTTATCAAGATTATCATATTATGAGAGAACCTGCTTTGTTTTGTAACGAGTTTTTGTTGCTAGCCAAAACCGTTCTTGTTCGCAGAAGGAATTACGTTTATGTTGCTAATAAGGTATTGTACAAACGTCAGTGGGTGTTCATAAGAAGTCACTGTAGTAAACTCTATGATATTCCAAACTTTTGTTGAGGTGTAGTAATGAGATAAAACATTGTAATGTCCCATAATTTATGTTAAGTGTAAAAGAGGTCCATTTCAAGCCAAAATTGTCTGCGGTTTCTGGAATTTGAATAAGATCACTGAAAATATTTGACCGTGACGCCTCTGAGGAAAATCATCGAACCTCCTCAACGTATTGTCGGAAAATGCAGATTGCTCTTTCAGATATACAGTGTGGTTCAATGTCAGTGAAGCCGACTCCACACTCTTCCACAAAAACCTTGTCTTCAAGATGTGCCACTTGTCAGAAGATATTTTCGAAATTAAGTTGTGACTGGGACTGTATAAATAATACTAAACTTTGAATGACACTTTCCTGTCAGATTACGTTTTCACCATACATTTACATTAATTCATCAGTAAACAGCAATCAGAATCAAATAAGGAATGCAAAGCGAGTCCGAATGAGAAGGCGAATGCTAATGAAAGAATCTACAATGTTTCATCACTTATACAACAATTGCGTAAAAACATTCTCGTCGCGATATCACGTAGTTTGTATTAACGCTCTGTGATTTAGGTTCTCTTTGCTCTTATACACTGAAGAGCGAAAGAAACTGGTACAGCTGCCTGATATCGTGTACGGCCCCCGCTAGCACGCAGAAGTACCGCAACACGACGTAGCATGGTCCCGACTAATGTCTGAAGTAGTGCAGGAGGGAACACTTGACACCATGAGTCCTGGAGGGCTGTCCATAAATCTGTAAGAGTACGAGGTAGTGGAGATCTCTTCTGAACAGCACGTTGCAAGGCATCGCAGATATGCTCAATAACATTCATGTCTGGGGAGTTTGGTGGCCAGCGGAAGTGTTAAAGCTCAGAGTGTTCCTGGAGCCACTCTGTAGCAATTCTGGAACTGTGGGGCGTCGCATTGCCCTTCTGGAATTGCCAAAGTCCGTCGAAATGCACAATCCACACGAATCAAAAATGGTTCAAATGGCTCTGAGCACTACGGGACTCAACATCTGAGGTCATCAGTCTCCTAGAACTTAGAACTACTTAAACCTAACTAACCTAAGGACGACACACACATCCATGCCCGAGGCAGGATTCGAACCTGCGACTGTAGCGGTCGCGCGGTTCCAGACTGTAGCGCCAGAACCGCTCGGCCACCAACAAATGAGTCCCATAGTGCTCAGAGCCATTTGAACAAATGTAAGGATGTAGAGGCTTAGCTCACGAGGGGTAAGATATATATTGCCTACAGTAATATAAAAGACTTTTGGAGAAAAGAGAACCACTGGCATGAATATCAAGAGCTCAGATGGAAACCCAGTTATAAGCAAAGAAGGGAAAGCAGAAAGGTGGAAGGAGTATATAGACGGTCTATACAGGGGCGATGTTCTTGAGGACAATATTATGGAAATGGAAGAGGATGTAGATGAAGATGAAATGGGAGATAAGATACTGCGTGAAGAGTTTAACAGAGCACTGAAAGACCTCAGTCGAAACAAGGCCCCATGAGTAGACAACATTCCATTAGAACTACTGACGGCCTTGGGAGAGCCAGTCATGACAAAACTCTACCATCTGGTGAGCAAAATGCATGAGACAGGCGAAATACAAGAAGAATATTATATATATATATATATATATATAATTACAATCCCAAAGAAAGCAGGTGTTGACAGATGTGAAAATTACCGAACTATCAGTTTAATAAGTCACAGCTGCAAAATACTAACGCGAATTATTTACAGACGAATGGAAAAAACGGAAGAAGCCGATCTCGGGGAAGATCAGTTTGGATTCCGTAGAAATGTTGGAACACGTGTGGCAATACTGACCCTACAACTTAGAAGAAAGATTAAGGAAAGGCAAACCTACGTTTCTAGTATTTGTAGACTTAGAGCTTTTGACAATGTTGACTGGAATACTCTCTTCCAAATGGTGGCGGGGGTAAAATACAGGGAGCGAAAGGCTATTTACAATTTGTATAGAAACCAGATGTCAGTTATAAGAGTCGAGGGACATGAAAGGCAAGCAGTGGTTGGGAAGGGAGTGAGACAGGGTTGTAGCCTGTCTCCAATGCTATTCAATCTGTATATGAGCAAGCAGTAAAGGAAACAAAAGAAAAGTTGGGAGTAGGTATTAAAACCCATGGAGAAGAAATAAAAAGTTTAAGGTTCGCCGATGACATTGTAATTCTGTCAGAGACAGCAAAGGACATGGAAGAGCAGTTGAACGGAATGGACAGTGTTTTGAAAGCAGGGTACAAGATGAACATCAACAAAAGCAAAAGGAGGATAATGGAATGTAGTGGAATTAAGTCGGGTGATGCTGAGGGAATTAGATTAGGAAATGAGACACTTAAAGTAGTAAAGGAGTTTTGCTATCTGGGGAGCAAAATAACTGATGATGGTCGAAGTAGAGAGGCTATAAAATGTAGACTGGAAAGGAAAGCGTTTCTGAAGAAGAGAAATTTGTTAACATCGACTATTGATGTAAGTGTCAGGAAGCCGTTTCTGAAAGTATTTGTATGGAGTGTAGCCATGTATGGAAGTGAAACATGGACGATCACCAGTTTGGTATTGGAGGGCAGCGTGGAGGGTAAAAATCGTAGAGGGATACCAAGAGATGAACACACTAAACAGATTCAGAAGGATGTAGGCTGCAGTAAGTACTGGGAGATGAAGAAGCTTGCACAGGATAGAGTAGCATGGAGAGCTGCATCAAACCAGTCTCAGGACTGAAGACCACCACAACAACAACACAACATGCCTATACGAGTTTCTTTGGCGCTTCAGTGTATAATCTTATGGACTGAACTTGAGCATTAACTATTATTACTTGTAAGTAACTCTGTCTCCATCTGAACAGGCCTCAGAACGCCCAATGGTACCGATCGACCGCTGTCTCGTTGGCAGCTGATAGGCGTTACATCCGTTATATTCTGCGAAGGGAATGGGCTTGCTCTGAACTTTGGAAAAACGCAGTACATCCACTTTCCTCCTGCAAGGAGTACAGTTCCTTCAATAAATATAACGCATGACCAGAAGTCAGTAGCCAGGTTAGAGCACACCAAGTTGAATATTAATTGGAAAATTCATATTTTGGATATCCTAAAGCGCCTAGGTTCGGCAAGTCTTGCAATCAGAATAATTGCCAATTTTGGGGCAATAGAAATTAGTAAGCTAATATACTTTGCATAGTTTCGCTCTCTGATGACATATGGGATAATATTTTGGGGTATCTCAACACTTTGGCAAAAAGTATTCACTGCTCAAAAGAAAGTGTTTAGAATAATGTGTGGGGCACATCTCGTAGGAATCTGTTTAAAAGGTTAGGTATTCTTACAACAGCCTCACAGTACATTTACTCAGTAATGAAATTTGTTCTGAAGAACATGGACCAATTTAAAAACGACAGTGACATTAATGAAAGAAAGACTTTACACTATCCTCTACCGAACCTATTTTTGGCAGAGAAAGGGGTCAAATATGTTGCTGTAAAGCTTTCCGAAAAATTACATGAAATAAAATGTCTGACAGACAGCAGTTATAGTTTCAAAAATAAATTGAAATCCTATCTCCTTGACAAAGCCCCCTATACCATGCATCAATTCTTGAATAGGAATAAATAAATCTGTATGTATAATATATGCGTCTTGTGCCGTTTAAGGGAGTGGGCGAGGTAATAAAGAGAACCACCTTTATTCGTGTGTGCATTTCTTATGCCATTAACACGTTCCACATCGGACTGCATTTTCTTAGGATTCTTCCAATGAATCTCAGTCTGGCATCTGCTTTATCAACTATTAATTTTATATGGTCATTCCATTTTAAATCACTCCTAATGCCTACTCCCAGATAATTTATGGAATTAACTGCTTCCAGTTACTGACCTGCTATATTGTAGCTAAATGATAAAGGATCTTTCTTTCTATGTATTCGCAGCACATTACACTTGTCTACATTGAGATTCAATTGCCATTCCTTGCACCGTGCGTCAATTCGCTGCAGATCCTCCTGCATTTCAGTACAATTTTCCATTGTTACAACCTCTCGATATACCACAGCATCATCCGCAGTGAACTTCCGATGTCATCCACGTGGTCATTTATGTATATTGTGGATAGCAACGGTCCTACGACACTCTTGCGCACATCTGAAATCACTCTTACTTCGGAAGACTTTTCTCCATTGAGAATGACATGCTGCGTTCTGTTATCTAGGAACTCTTCAATCCAATCAGACAACTGGTCTGATAGTCCATATGCTCTTACTTTGTTCATTAAACGACTGTGGGGAACTGTATAGAACGCCCTGCGGAAGTCAATAAAACACGGCATCTACCTGTGAACCCGTGTCTATGGGCCTCTGAATCTCGTGGACGAATAACGCGAGCTGGGTTTCACACGACCGTCTTTTTCGAAACCCATGCTGATTCCTACAGAGTAGATTTCTAGTCTCCAGAAAAGTCATTATACTCGAACATAATACGTGTTCCAAAATTCTACAGCTGATCGACGTTAGAGAAATAGGTCTATAGTTGTGCACATCTGTTCGACGTCCCTTCTCGAAAACGGGGATGACCTGTGCCCGTTTCCAATCTTTTGGAACGCTTTCTGGAGGATGCAACCATCAATGGTGCGCGGTACAGTGCCACTCCGTCGAAACTGAGAGAGGGGATTCGCAAAAAGCGGCCTGGCCTTCTCAGATCCGGCGTTGTGCTGTTGGATGACAACGCGAGACCACACACGGCGACGGCGATGCAAAACCATATTGCAACTCTTGGTTGGGAGCGCCTACGTCATCCGCCTTACAGTCCGGATCTCGCACCAAGTGACTTCCATCTGTTTCCTGCTTTGAAGAAGACTCTCGGCGGAAGGCTCTTTGGCAGCAATGCTGACGTCAAACAAGCCGTTCAACGCTTCTTCCGTATGCATCGCCCTGATTTTTTCCTGGAAGGCTTTTTGAACCTTATAAACCGGTATGACAAATGTCTCAATGTACTTGGAAATTATGTAGAAAAATAAAGATATCTCTCATCTTTAACGTCTCATTCTCTTATTTTTTCCTTTTACACACAACTCTAACCACAGTCGACAGGGGAAACTTATTTTCCAACTCCTCCATGCAATTTTAATTCCTAGGTATTTAGTTGAGTTTATGGCCTTTGTATTTGACAGACTCATCGTGTAACGGAAGTTTAACGGATCTCTTTTAGCATTCATGTGGATCACCTCACCAACTGCCAGTTCTCGCGCCATACAGTTAGTTGTGTTTTCTTAATTGTGCCTGGAGGCATTGCAAAGACGTTTTTAATTAATGTAATACTGGCAAAAGTCATATCTGGTGGGAAGACAGCCCCCGCTGTAAAATCGTCTGGTATTGCTGCAACACTTTTAGAAGGCGGCTAAACTGCTTACGGTACATTCAAACTTCCCCTGATATAGTGATGGCACCTAAAGCATCTATAATGTTTCTATGCCAAGTACACTATTTGATCAAAAGTATCCGGACACCCCCAAAAACATACGTTTTTCATATTAGGTGCATTGTGCTACGTACTCCATATCAGCGACCTCAGTAGTCATGAGACATCGTGAGAGAGCAGAATGGGGGGCTCCGCGGAACTCACGGACTTGGAACGTTGTCAGATGATTGGGTGTTACTTGTGTCATGTGTCTGTACACGAGATTTCCACACCGCTAAACATCCCTACGTCCACTGTTTCCGATGTGATAGTGAAGTGGAAACCTGAAGGACACGTACAGCGTAAAAGCGTACTGGCCGACCTCGTCTGTTGACTGACAGACCGCCGACACTTGTAGAGGGTTGTAATGTGTAGCAGGCAGACATTTGTCCAGACCATCGCACAGGAATTTCAAACTGCATCAGGATCCACTGCAAGTACTACCACAGTTAGGCGGGAGGTGAGAAAACTTGGATTTCATGGTCGAGCGGCAGCTCATAAGACACACATCACGCCAATAAATTCCAAACGACGCCTCTCTTGGTTTAAAGAGCGTAAACATTCGAAGACCGAACTGTGGCAAAACATTGTGTGGAGTGACGAATCGCGGTACACAATGTGGCGATCCGATGGCAGGGTGTGGGTACGGCGAATGCCCGGCGAACGTCATCTGCCAGCGTGTGTAGTGTGAGATTCGGAGGCAGTGGTGTTACTGTGTGGTCGTGCTTGTCATGGAGGGGGCTTGCACCCCTTGTTGTTTTGCGTGGCATTATCACAGCACAGGCCTACATGGACGTTTCAACCAACGTCTTGCTTCCCACTGCTGGGGAGCAGTTCGGGGACGGTGGCTGCATCTTTCAACACGATCGAGCACCTGTTCGTAAAGCGCGGGTAAGGTTCTAGGCGCTTCAGTCCGGAAACGCGCAGCTGCTACGGTCGCAGGTTCGAATCCTTCCTTGGGCATGGATGTGCGTGATGTCCTTAGGTTTAAGTAGTTCAAAGTCTAGGGGACTGATGACCTCAGATGTCTTGCTTCGTGACGAAAATTATCGTACGCACCTAGTATTGTGAGAATATATTACGGTATAGCTTTCGTGCCGTTTATTCCAGCAAAGCTTGATATTGGTCACTGAGCGAAGCTAGCAGCGAATCGTGCAAAATAAATGACAGCTGAAGGTTTCAACATGAATTTTAACAGTTATTTGGCGGCCTACTATCCCCACCTGCAGACATACATAAACGTGTTTCTACAATACACCAGTGTAATTTAAGGCGCAGCTAATTCGTAAAAATGACGCACATGCGCCTACAATGGTCCGATGATGTCATTGTTGTTGTTGTGGTCTTCAGTCCTGAGACTGGTTTGATGCAGCTCTCCATGCTACTCTATCCTGTGCAAGCTTCTTCATCTCCCAGTACCTACTGCAGCCTACATCCTTCTGAATCTGCTTAGTGTATTCATCTCTTGGTCTATGATTTTTACCCTTCACGCTGCCCTCCAATACTAAATTGGTGATCCCTCGATGTCTCAGAACATGTCCTACCAACCGATCCCTTCTTCTAGTCAAAGTGTGCCACAAGCTCCTCTTCTCCCCAATTCTATTCAATACCTCCTCATTAGTTATGTGATCTAGCCATCTAATCTTCAGCATTCTTCTGTAGCACCACATTTCGAAAGATTCTATTCTCTTCTTGTCCAAACTATTTATCGTCCACGCTTCACTTCCATACATAGGCCAAAGAAATCTGCGCGGCGAGCACGTACTGACATGATCCAGAGACCAAAATAAATAAATACAGACGTGATCTATCCGCTGTGCGGTCAACCATTCATTACTGACCGTTAGTTTCGTACTTGTTAGCGATTCAAATCTGACAGTATAGCGTCACACTAGGAAGTTGGACCGCCTAGCGAGTAGACGCATTGGAGTCGGGAGAGCAGTTCGGCGCCGTGGCTCGGCCGGCAGGGGGCCAGCTCTTCTGGCGCCGGTGTTTCCGGCAGGACGCCGGCGGCTGTCGCTGTGGGGTGGTGTCGCTCTGTCCTTCCCCCGCCCTCATCGCACTAATTGCCTGCTTAATTGAGCCGATTCATTAGGCCTCCTTGTGTACGGAAGCAGCAGCCTCTCTTCCCATTACTCCGGACGCATCGCGCTTTGGCCGCTAGCAGCAGGCGATGACGCTCGGTTCTAAAAGAGCGCCTCTTCCGGAAATTTACATTTACTCCTTAACGCGTGAGTTTGTGTTAAAAAAAAAAGAAGAAGAAAACGAAATACACGACTCAAGGGGCGGCACACACAGCTGTGGTACGGGGGGTGGGGGCCGGGGAAACGTGCGAGGGCAGCGGCATTCGTACTTACACACAGCGACTTTAAAATGCTTTTTCATTCCAGTCTCTGATCACAAACGAATTCTTTAGACGATGACCGGTTTCAGTCTGCAACGACCATCTTCACACCTAAAATATATAAATATATACATCTAGTGAGCAGTGTGTCTTTTAGCATAAAATAGCAATATGTATCACAATATACTGTCATACACCAGGAAAATGTACAGATAAAATATGGTATAACGTACCTTTTTTACACCATGTCCTAAAGTGATACGGCCATAATGGCATCGTCAAAACATATAAATATAATCAGCATTGCATCGTCACATAGATTTAAACTATGGTGTAGAATACGCCACATCGTACACATGGTGATTATTGCCAACTAGCTACTGGGGTACAGTACCAGCCAGAAACCTGTTTGCCTACGCCATCCCTAGATGTCGCTACTGTGGCCTTGCTTATGTGTAGTCAGCATTTACGCAAAACATAATCTGATAAAAGCACATCAGATAAAATGCATGTAGCAGGCTTATTAAAATTGATGACTATCATACAAACCAAGTGTGATACATTAAAAGATGAATGCAGTTACCCATGTAAAATTATTAAAAGAAAATATATGAAGAGTATAGGTTCGAACTTTTTTTAAAGGTGAATTTACGGTCAACAATTAATATAGCGTAATACATTGCCTATGGCAACCTATAAATTGCTTATGAAAGGTAAGATGCCTATAAGACAGCTGAGAAAGAGACAGATCAGTGAACAGCGCCCTCTAGGATCTTATGTAGGCGCGCACCGATCGCAAGAACTTAACCAATAGAGAGGAACATGAAAGGGAAGCAGTGGTTGGGAAGGGAGTGAGACAGGGTTGTAGCCTCTCCCCGATGCTATTCAATCTGTATATTGAACAAGCAGTAAAGGAAACAAAAGAAAAGTTCGTAGTAGGTATTAAAATCCATGGAGAAAAAATAAAAACTTTGAGGTTCGCCGATGACATTATAATTCTGTCAGAGACAGCAAAGGACATGGATGAGCAGTTGAACGGAGTGGACAGTAAAGGAGTTTTGCTATCTCGGGAGCAAAATAACTGATGATGGTCGAAGTAGAGAGGATATAAAATGTAGACTGGCAATGGTAAGGAAAGCGTTTCTGAAGAAGAGAAATTTGTTAACATCGAGTATTGATTTAAGTGTCAGGAAGTAGTTTCTGAAAGTATTTGTATGGAGTGCAGCCATGTATGACAGTGAAACATGGACGATAAATAGTTTGCACAAGAATAGAGTAGAATCTTTCGAAGTGTGGTGCTACAGAAAAATGCTGAAGATTAGATGGGTACATCACATAACTAATGAGGAGGTATTGAATAGAATTGGGGAGAAGAGGAGTTTGTGGCACAACTTGACTAGAAGAAGGGATTGGTTGGTAGGACATGTTTTGAGGCATCAAGGGATCACAGATTTACTACTGGAGGGCAGCGTGGAGGGTAAAAATCGTAGAGGGAGATCAAGAGATGAAAACACTAAGCAGATTCAGAAGGATGTAGGCTGCAGTAGGTACTGGGAGATGATGAAGCTTGTACAGGATAGTGTAGCATGGAGAGCTGCATCAAACCAGTCTCAGGACAGAAGACACAACAACAACAACATCTTTTACTAAAAGGACAACTTGTAAGGAACCCTACAGTGAGAATTAAGGGCTCGCCAGTTCTTTGGTGACGTGAGGCGCGCTACTTTGGGAGTAACTCAAGGAGCCCTACAAGTACTCAATAACCTAACTCCCATTGGTCAAAAAGATCCCATCTTCCCTCTTATTTAATAAAATTATAGCATAACAGCATAATAACATCAATAGTGGGTTACAGCTCGGGAGTTTGGGAGTACAGGCTCACGAGGGTGGTGCCCGCCATGTCAGAGATCATTAAGATCAGTGGGGGCCTACAGGACGTCTCCAGGTGGGGCCCAGTTAGGAATATTGGGGCTCAGTCCTCTTGACATCAAAATGAGAGAGAGAAGTAGCATGGTTTTGGGCCATGAAAGGGGGACATCGGGAAAACATGGGACATTTTAGGCGTTCGGGTTGGGGATAAGAGTGCGATTAGCAGAAGAAGTGGTGTGGCAGGAGTCATGGGAAGTTGATGACACTGGTCGAAGAAGATTCCAACTTTTACCAGACGTGTCAGGTATGACGCACTTTGAGCCAACTCGGGGACTGTTCCATTTCCTCGCTGGACACGCGCCCTATCCGACATCTATGTCGCTTTGGGAGGAGGGCGACGCCTGCGTGCGGCTGTGGCGCACACCAGGGAACTCCCGACCACGTGGTTTACCAGAGCTCCCTTTACAGCGCGCAGCAACCGCCTTACGGCATCAATTACCGAACAACGACACGTATATACTGTTGACACAAGAGGTTACATTTCGTGCATTAAACACCATAGCAAACGAGGTATCGCGAAACGGTATATGGGAATATCCGAGGGACAGTCGTGAGCAGTAAGAAATAAGCAAATGTGTCCCAGTACCCCGACCCTGTACCGCCAATGCGTCGATACGTCGACTACCACCACAGTTGGAATCCGCCACGCACAGGACTAGGGGAACTAGGGTGCAACAGTACCGAACTAAAACAAGCACCAGAATTGCCGAAGGTCAGAATGTTAGTAGGTATGACTTAGAACTAGGAAGCTGAAAGCAGGAACCTGCAGCGATATGCAGGTCATCCTTAGGCTGCCTAGTGTCTGAGGCGCGCTCAGCGGGATTAGCTCGGTGGGCAAGGCCGCCAAGCAGGTTCCTACACTCCACTCACACACCCCTCGCGCTTCAGGCAGTGTACAGGGGTAGCTATTAAGCGCACCATTAGAATAAGTAGAGTAATAATAACAGTAAATTAATTGCCCATTGTAACACTATTGTAGCTTACCTGTAAACGTTGTAAATAGGCTGTTAATAATATTTTAAGGACCCACTAATTATGTGAGGTGGTGAGACGTATATGTACAATATAAAGATCAAGAATAAAGAATTCCTTAAAATAATCCGTAAGAGTACGAGGGGTTGCCGATCTCTTCCAAACAGCATGTTGCAAGGCATCACAGATATGCTCAACAACGTCCATATCTGACCTTCATTGCTTACATATTCCGCCCTCACAATCATATTCCGCACATCAAGACACTTCATTCGAACCCAAACTCGAGAAGATAAAGTCAATGTTGCATGAATTCATGTAAACGATATGCAAATAACTAGTAAATCGCAAGTGCGCACCGAGATTGAAATACTCGTGGCTGGCGTACACACACACATTCCAGACACGATGGTCGCAGGGGCTTTTCGTTTGGAGGACACAAACCGCACGATGGGGGGCCGGTCCCTTCAGAGGACGAGTCGACCTATCTATGTCGGCCGGCGACCGCCCGTAGAGCAGACAGTGTTTGCCCGAGTGAAAGGGAGAATGACCCCATGTTCGGCTCAAAAGCAAATTCCGCCCAGCTTACGCATTCTTTAAAAACATAGCACGCAGTTTCAGAGGTTTTGACAGGGAGACAGCAAACGCCAAACGCCGATGCTACAGATTTCCGGATTGGTCGCCTTAAAGGAAACGTCATTCTCCCATTTTAGAAGAGCAATGCAGATTGGCAGACGATATTCCTGACGCCTTGAGCTCAAGGAATAATGGAAGAGACCGAAAGATATACCCCTTCACGTCTGGCACGGAGAGGGGCCGTTCCGTTGTCGCTCTCAGAGCGAGGAACAAGTCTCTCCTCAGTACTTCACTGCGAGAGCACCTCTGTCGAGAGCGAATCGGAGTGCGACTCTGTATTGGGTCCTTGTGATTAAGCGTTGTTCACTGTGTTCGCCGCCACACTTATTGTGGACTGTGAATGGACAGAGTTATAGTTAAACGCCTGTGAGCGAATTTTTGAGTGGCATCGCGGCGGACTGGTTATATGACCGGTGTACCACGTCAATAGTTAGATTAGGGGCGAATAGGAGTCCTTGACTTCATTGAGGTGCAGGGAGAGTTTGATTGGCGAAGGTCTATCAAGATAGAACGAGAGTTATCTTATTTGTCAGCAGCGAGCGGCGCAGACAGCAGTCATCGCAGCTTACGGTATTGTGCGCTACAGCTGTTGCGGGCCCCATATTTCCTCCACAACAGTACACTTCACTGCATTTCACACGCGACAGCCTCGACCGTACCTAGTAACGTTGTAACGGATAATTATTCAAGTTGAGTAGCTGCAGCTGTCAGCCATTCTGCGAAGTCAATGACAATCTTAAACTTTGTGTAGAAATTTCATTAGTGAATCCTAACCTTAAGAGGTAACTTCACATTCCGAAAAGAACCCGGAAATAACTTGTTCAGTTCATATCTAAAAGTGCCCTTGTGATTTCTCAGAATTTTTCCAAAATAAATAATAATTGTCGTTAGTTTCATGTTTTTCTTACACTAACTAGCACTACTCCAGTACCCAAGTATCCCACTAGTTATGTAAGAAATTTTGTGAATTTTTGTGTCATTTCCTTACAGCGGAAGGCTCCAGAAGATATTTATTGCTGAAAGTTTTTCAGGCATTTCTCTTTAGAACGTTAGGAGTGTCAGACTTCTATAGTAGTGTGGGAGTGGAAATTGCATCTTGCAGGAGCCACAGGGTAAAGGGTACATCTCAGATTAATCCATTGCGCAGAATGACAGAATAGCACCCAAACTCACAAGAGTGTTCCTAGAGCCACTCTGTAGCAATTCTGGTTGTGCAGGGTTTCGCATTGTCCTGCTGGAATTGCCCAAGTCCGTCAGAATCCACAATGGACATGAAACGATGCAAGTGATATGGCTGGATGCTTACATACGTGTCACCTGTCACAGTCGTATCTACACGTATCAGGAATTCCGCATCACTCCAACTGCACACGCCACACACCATTACAGAGCCTCCACCAGCTTGAACAGTCCCCTGCTGACACGCAGGGCCCATGGATTCATGAGATTGTCTCCACACTCGTACACGTCTATCCGCTCGATACAATTCGAAACGAGACTCGTCCGACCAGGCAACACGTTTCCAGTCATCAATAGTCCAGTGTCGGTTTTGACGGGCCCAGGCATTCATCAACGGTACACGAGTGGCCCTTCGGCAGCGAAAGCCCATATCGTTGATGTTTCGTTGGTTGGTTCGCGCGCTGGCATGTGTTGATTGCGGAGCAGTGAAATCTTCTGTCACGGTGAAAGATTCTCTAGAGTCGTCGTAGGTCCACGTTCTCGCAGGATCTTTTTCCGGCCGCAGCGATGTCGGAGACTTGATGTTTTACTGGATTGCTGGTATTCATGGTTGTTGTTGTTGTTGTTGTTGTGGTCTTCAGTCCTCAGACTGATTTGATACAGCTCTCCATGCTACTCTATCCTGCGCAAGCTTCTTCATCAGCCAGTACCTGCTGAAACCTACATCCTTCTGAATCTGCTTAGTGTATTCATCTCTTGGTATCCCTCTACGATTTTTACCCTCCACGCTGCCCTCCAATACTAAATTGGTGATCCCTTGATGCCTCAAAACATGTCCTACCAACCATCCCTTCTTCTAGTCAAAGTGTGCCACAAACTCCTCTGCTCCCCAATCCTATTCAGTACCTCCTCATTAGTTATGTGATCTACCCATTCTTCTGTAGCACCAAATTTCGAGAGATTCTACTCTATTCTTGTGGAAACTATTTATCGTCCATGTTTCACTTCCATACATGGCTGCACTCCATACAAATACTTTCAGAAACGACCTCCTGACACTTAAATCTATACTCGATGTTAACAAATTTTCTCTTCTTCAGAAACGCTTTCCTTACCATTGCCAGTCTACATTTTATATCCTCTCTACTTCGACCATCATCAGTTATTTTGCCCCCCAAATAGCAAAACTCCTTTACTACTTTAAGTGTCTCATTTCCTAATCTAATTGCCTCAGCGTCACCTGACTTAATTCCACTACATTCCATTATCCTCGTTTTGCTTTTGTTGATGTTCATCTTGTACCCTGCTTTCAAGACACTGTCCATTCCGTTCAACTGCTCTTCCATGTCCTTTGCTGTCTCTGACGGAATTACAATGTCATCGGTGAACCTCAAAGTTTTTATTTCTTCTCCATGGATTTTAATACCTACTCCGAGCTTTTCTTTTGTTTCCTTTACTGCTTGCTCTTATACAGATTGAATAGCATCAGAGAGAGGCTACAACCCTGTCTCACTCCCTTCCCAACCACTGCTTCCCTTTCATGTCCCTCGACTCTTATAACTGACATCTTGTTTCTATACAAATTGTAAATAGCCTTTCGCTCCCTGTATTTTACCCCTGCCACCTTCAGAATTTGAAAGAGAGTATTCCAGTCAACATTGTCAAAAGCTTTCTCTAAGTCTACAAATGCTAGAAACGTAGGTTTGCCTTTCCTTAATCTAGCTTCTAAGATAAGTCGTAGGGTCATTATTGCCTCACGTGTTCCAACATTTCTACGGAATCCAAACTGATCTTCGCCGAGGTCGGCTTCGACCAGTTTTTCCATTCGTCTGTAAAGAATTCGTGTTAGTATTTTGCAGCTGTGACTTATTAAACTGATAGTTCGGTAATTTTCACATCTGTCAACTCCTGCTTTCTTTGAGATTCGAATTATTATATTCTTTTTGAAGTCTGAGGGTATTTCGCCTGCGTCATACATCTTGCTCACCAGATGGTAGAGTTTTGTCAGGACTGGCTCTCCCAAGGCCGTCAGTAGTTCCAATGGAATGTTGTCTACTCCGGGGGCCTTGTTTCGACTCAGCTCATTCAGTGCTCTGTCAAATTCTTCACGCAGTATCGTATCTCCCATTTCATCTTCATCTACATCATCTTCCATTTCCATAATATTGCCCTCAAGTACATACCCTTGTATAGACCCTCTATATACTCCTTCCACCTTTCTGCTTTCCCTTCTTTACTTAGAACTGGGTTTCCATCTGAGCTCTTGATATTCATACATGTGGCTCTCCTTTCTCCAAAGGTCTCTTTAATTTTCCTGTAGGCAGTATCTATCTTACCCCTAGTGAGGTAAGCCTCTACATCCTTACATTTGTCCTCTAGCCATCCCTGCTTAGCTATTTTGCACTTCCTGTCGATCTCATTTTTGAGACGTTTTATTCCTTTTTGCCTGCTTCATTTACTGCGTTTTTGTATTTTCTCCTTTCATCAATTAAATTCAATATTTCGTCTGTTACCCAAGGATTTCTACTAGCCCTCGTCTTTTTACCTACTTGATCCTCTGCTGCCTCCACTACTTCATCCCTCAGCGCTACCCATTCTTCTTCTACTGTATTTCTTTCCCCTGTGCCTGTCAATTGTTCCCTTATGCTCTCCCTGAAACCCTGTACAACCTCTGGTTCTTTCAGTTTATTCAGGTCCCATCTCCTTAAATTCCCACCTTTTTGCAGTTTCTTCAGTTTTAATCCACAATTCATAACCAATATATTGTGGTCAGAGTCCACATCTGCCCCTGGTAATGGCCTACAATTTAAAACCTGGTTCCTAAATCTCTGTCTTATCATTATATAATCTGTCTGATACCTTCTAGTATCTCCAGGATTTTTCATGTATACAACCTTCTTTTATGATTCTTGAACCAAGTGTTTGCTATGATAAAGTTATGCTCTGTGCAAAATTGTACCAGACGGCTTCCTCTTTCATTTCTCACCCCCAATCCATATTCACCTACTGTATTTCCTTCTTTCCCTTTTCCTACTTTCGAATTCCAGTCACCCATGACTATTAAATATTCGTCTCCCTTCACTACCTGACTAATTTCTTTTTTCTCATCATACATTTCATCAATTTCTTCATCATCTGCAGAGCTAGTTGGCATATAAACTTGTACTACTGTAGTAGGCGTGGGCTTCGTGTCTATCTTGGCCACAATAAGGCGTTCACTATGCTGTTTGTAGTAGCTTACCCGCACTCCTATTTTTTTTATTCATTATTAACCCTACTCCTGCATTATCCCTATGTGATTTTGTATTTATAACCCTGTATTCACGTGACCAAAAGTCTTGTTCCTCCTTCCATCGAACTTCACTAATTCCCACTATATCTAACTTTAACCTATCCATTTCCCTTTTTAAATTTTCTAACCTACCTGCACGATAATAACAGTAAATTAATTGCCGATTGTAACACTACTGTAGCTCACCTCCAAACATTGTAAATTAGCTGCTAATAATATTGTAACATTTAAGGACCCACTAATTATGTGAGGTGCCGGTATGTATATGAATAATATAAAGATCAAAAATAAAGAATTTTTTTAAAAGTCCATAAGAGTACGAGGGGTTGGAGATCTCTTTCGAACAGCACTTGCAAGGCATCCCAGATATCCTCAATAATGTTTGTGGCTGGGGAGTTTGGTGGCCAGCGGAAGAGTTTAAACCGACAAGAGTGTTCCTGGAGCCACTCTGTAGCAATTCTGGTTGTATATGGTTTAGCATTGTTCTGCTGGAATTGCCCAAGTCCGTCGGAATGCACAATAGACATGAAACGATGCAAGTGATATGGCTGGATGCTTACATACGTGTTGTGAAACGTCCCCTTTCAACAATTATACAAGACTGTGCTTAACCTGACACACAATATTTTTAGCGCAACGCAATCTGACTTTCAAAATTTCCTACTAAAGAATGGCCCTGACAAACATTAAACTATACCTTTCACAAATCACTTACCTCACAAAAATCTTCGCTGCTCAAGCTACTGCGATACAGCGAGCGCCACTACTGCCAGCTAAATAAAAGATTCAAACTACTGAAGGCACTAACTACTGATAGGGATAGTTAGCAAATGAAAGATATTAATAGAGAACAAACAATGTATTTACCTTGATATCATCATATGTAAATATATCAGTTCATGAAAAATTACAAAACTCCGCCATCTCTCTCCCCACATCCACCACTGCTGGCGGCTCACCTCCAACTGCGCAACGCTACGCGCTGTTAACAGCCCAGCTGCCGCTGCCCAACACTACAATGGCAGACAACAATGCAAACTAGCCACAGACTGCACACAGCACAGCCAGTGATTTTCATATTGAGCGCTACGTAACGTTGCCAATAAGAAAACATAAACAGCCTACTTACATAGAGAAAACATAAACAGCCTACTTACATAGCCCCCATGCTCCCCACAAAAATTTTTACAAATGGTGTTGGGCACTGGCCAATACAGATTTGACAAAAAATTTTCACAATTACAGTAACAAAGATATAAAATGCACACACTTATTGATACATTGTTGGTCAAAAGCTAAAAATTTCTCACAGTCCATAAAGACAGTCCACATTGTTCATCACAGTGAAACTGCCGTTTCTTTTCTCAAAGTCTGAGCAGTAAAAGACAATGCACACAGAAGTAGTGGATTTCCATGCAGTCTTGAAGAAGTAGTGTTGTCCTTCCAATGGAAAGACAGTGCTGACTCTTGACATGCTGACAGATAATGGGCCACAATGGAGCAAACCCACAGCAGAGTCATTCGAAGTTTTGAAGAAGATTGGTAGGTAGATCATCACAGAGCAGACCCACTGGAGTCCTGGTAGAGATTGTGGTATTGGTGGGCCACCAGAGGTGCAGACCCACTGTAGTCCTTGTAGAGATTACGGTATTGGTGGATCATCAAAGATGTAGACCCACTGTAGTCCTTGTAGAAATGGCCAGCAGCCATCTGTTGCGACTGTGCAGGTGCACAATCACCATCGAAGAGTCTTGCAGAGAATATAGCAAGTCCATAAACCACCACTTGTGCACTCACAAAGTTTTTGAAATTGTCCTCAGAACCAGCAATGCTGTTATCCAGTCCCTTGCTGAATTATTAACACACGTGCAAACACTAACAGTCCCTACTTCTCACATATTGTCCATATACTATGACCAACAGAAACGTGTGCAGTGAAATGTTACTTAATTTGAAGAACTGGTAACAATTACAATTTTATAACATGAGAATACAATAACAAAGGTACACAATAAATCATTAAAAACATAACAATATAGATAACATTTGTAGTAATAGGGGCTTTACAAAAGAATAGAAATAGACATATACGTCAGTGTTACAGGAATTATGACATGAGTACATACATAGAAGATCAGAATAATTATTGAAACATCAACTTCACACATGAGCATTTAAACAGAATGAATAATGTCTAACATCTTTACAAAGTAAATAACATATTATTAATGCCAATTATAATTGAGGATAACAGTATTCCTCATCATAGTGAATGTAGCTTAATATTAAAAGAAGAAAAAAATTCTATGAAACTACACAGAGACAGGAAGAAAACAAATACACAAGGGTACACAAACACATAGTGGGATGACACCAATAGGAAAGGACAGGGTTCGTTTTCAGTGTAACATTTGGTACTGCAGTCCAACCCAAAACTTCATACATCTTTCCTCTTATTTCATCCTTTGCTTCCACCAAAAAAAAAATTCTAACTAAGCATGCTTTCTGTGTTTATATGTTCACACATCTCTTACCTCATTTTTATTTTCCATTATCTTACCTCATCATTTATTTCCAAGAAAATCCTACCTAAACCTGTTTTCTCAATGCATTTCTTCCAATTCATCGCAACTCATTCTCTTAGAG
Source organism: Schistocerca serialis cubense (assembly GCF_023864345.2). Taxonomy (NCBI): domain Eukaryota; kingdom Metazoa; phylum Arthropoda; class Insecta; order Orthoptera; family Acrididae; genus Schistocerca; species Schistocerca serialis. Next base: position 168,822,932 of record NC_064649.1, read on the forward strand.
GCTACCCCCTCTTAAGCTAACTTAAATCTACTGAGCTCAGATGCTAAACTAAGGGACGAGGCAATGCAGCATCACATAACAAATCAACACAAACAGCAATGCAAAAAATGCAAATTGGCAAAGCTAGCAGCATAAATGAGCAAAAGTCAAATTCAATAACACTATGCCTGGCAAACAGCAGCAACTTATACCTAAACATGACATAGCGCAAGCAGAAAAAATATTACAGTAAAGACAACAATGCAGATAAGGGAAATGTATAATCACATCTTAATGTCTAAGTAATTAAAGTGGTGCACCACAAGAAGTTATTCTACCAAAAAGTTACCAATTACTTGAAAAGAAAATTATGAATGCAGTTACTAGTTCCTTCTTATTGTTCTTTCCTTTCCAAGTGCTCCTTTTTTAAAGAATGTGGATCATAAAATAATTATTTAATAGATCTGTTGACAGAAAGTGTTCACATTAGCAAATGCATTTTATTTTATAAAAGCAATGCTGCAACACAGCTGGAAACCAGATATCAAGTGAAATAAGCAATTACGCAAACCAAAGCAAAAAAATATCATTCAATAGTCATGTGACATTTCATAAGTTAGTAGAAATTCTCTCAACTCTCGTAGAAAGACGCTTGTCGTAATCAGGTGTGCAGATGTACGAATATTTCCCATCAATTCATAAGCATTTCAGTAATTAGCACAAAGTGCGAGTAATCATATGTTTTCAAGTAACGAGGGTGTCGCATTAGCGATGAAAGGCACACCCTAATGGCTTGTTCTCCAGGTGTTTGACACGTCCCACGTCCCCTTTTTTTTTCTACCTGTGCCGCTGAAAAGGGCTCGCAATAATGGCTTTTTCTCCAGGCGTCTGACACAGCTGGGTGCCCACGACGCATTATGTGTAGGTGGTCCGTTAACTTTCTTATGGAAATATTTACGACAGCAGTTTCCGCTACAGAGACAGTCGCATATAAAAATATTTCACAGGTCAAGAATTTGCGTTACAAATCTGTAGAAACAAAATGCTATTGATATAACAGTGTCCAAAAAAAAATTTTCGTCTGCATTGTAATACATTCACGAATATACACACACATTTCATAACTCTTAAAGTACGTTTCTTGGTTTCCAACATCCTTTTCATAAATCAGAGTCCCTAAACACTACTCATTATTCCTTACCTCATTATACATATACATATTCGTCGACACTTCTTCAATATTTCATCGTGAGAAATACGTAGCATAATAAACATTCCTCAGCAACATAATACACATCGTCGTCGTAATAATAACATCATAACACTTCAGTCAAATCTTAAAATCGTCGTAACTTCCTCCAATAATTTCAAAACGTAAAAAAAATTCTCTGCTCATTTCAATAGTGTCATCTACCTCAAACGTACTTTAAAATCATGCTCCCTTACCAAATATATCATTCAAATCTCTCATAGTATCACAATGGTTCCGAAAAAATATGAACAGTTTACAAAGTACAGACAAAATACAGTTTCATAAGTGTGAAGTTATCCAACTGTGTAATTACGTAAACATCTGTCACTGATATAGTAAAATAAATGTTTGTCTCTCTCAGTTAAATGATCAGATAGCTGTGTAATTTGTGTGTTAGAGAAATATGGTACCGATGTGTAAAGTTGTATAAGCAAATACCATATTAGCTAGGGTTCCTTGTGGTTGCCACACACATGGTACACAAAGTAGGCATGTACCCCCCTGAGGATTAATGTAATTATACTCCCAGGTGTTACAAATTACCGCAATGGAATGAAATGTATCACGGAAAACTTTCTTTGTAATTAAAAAAAAATCTTTAAAAATAAGTGTTTTAAGTATAAGATTAATCACTCAAATGCGTGTACTGTAGCGCTAAACTGTGCATCTTGTCGCAACATAATCTCTGTGGAAGTGTCGTAGTTATCGTCCTCCGAAAGCTAAGTTCTGCAGAAGTCAATGTACTTACCACATGATAAACAAAAGTGAAATGCTTTGCGTATAGATATCGTAGTTATTATGCTTATTGGCGTGATGAAGAAAGTACTGTACAGTAACGTAATGTTGTGCCACGAAAAAGGCTGTCTCATTGTTGCTATACCACAAAAGTTACTACTAAAACATGTTTTTCTTTCCAGAAGAATTCAGAAAACTGTGCAGATATAAAACAGATACACCGCAAAAGCAACATTGTAAATTGTCACTCATTAGTAGCGTCGTGATAAAAATCGTGTAGCTGTCACATAAACTAACCTCTGTGTCATCTGGTATCTCTCAGAAAGCACTTTAAATTCAGAATGTATTTTCAAATAAACCAAAATGTTGCATTAAAATCTCATTAGCAGTACTGGTAAATGTTCTAAGTATGTGAGCCTTATAGTCGTTACGTAATCGTGCAACAAACAAGCAAGAATGTACACACACAATAACACTGTGACGTCTGTTTACTATAACAATGCATTCGTCATTTCTGTTTAAATAAGTTCTCTTGGTTCTTGATTGGATATTTAACTTCAAACATTGCTGCATGTTAACAGATTCTAAGTCTGACAAAGCATATTTGTAAAGCAGATTATCTTTCAATAATCGGTTTTACATGTGAAATGTGGTACAATCTTTTACTCTTCAAAGTACTCAGAATTTCAGCTTGAACGCAATCATCATGCAGTATACGTCGGTAAAGAATACTGGAATTTTTCACAGGGTTAGCGTCAATGTTATTCTTCTCTGAGCCAGCCGGCGCACGTGGGTGCCTGCGGCGCGAGTCATTGTCTGTCTCCTTGTTGCCGCGCGTCGTTATTGGGATTAGGAGACCCAACTTCTACAAATTCACCGTGACGAGAGGGCCCTGCCCTGCTTGAATCCCGCCAGTTCCGATGCAACTCAGGTCTGTCGCCACGATCACATCGTCTGTCGTCGTGTCGGTAGATGCCATAGCTTCCCTCCTGCCGGCCACATGGTGGAGAATTTCTCCCTGAATCGCAACCGCGCGCCGATCCGCTGCGTCTAAAGTTATTCTGTCTCCCCTGATAGTATTCACCTTGGTTCCCATATTGTCTGCTTCTCTTACTGTCTCTGTGATAGTCACCACCACGGAGAGGCGATCCCTCCCTGCAGTTATCACCACTCCGCCAACGGCCGTCATACGGGTGGCGTCCGCCCCGGTCACGACCTGTGCCGTGATAATAGCCCTGTCGCGCCCAGTTATCACTTCCGTCGTCACGGAACTGTGACGGATGTGACCTGTAGTGATTGTTTTCCTGTTTTCGCATCCCGCGACTGTCTGTGTCAATTTCTAATTCTTGTAACAGTCCCTGAAAAGCTTCAATGTCGTCTTTGCAACGTCCTGCTAAAATAATATGTCGTAAATGTTCAGGTAATTTGATTAAGCAAATGCGGATGAGTTCTGAGGGGCTGTATGGGTTTGTCAGGTACTGATTCTTGTGCAACATGTCTTCAAAATATTTCATAAGACTGGAAAATTCAGATTGTTCGAAACGTTTCATCATTATGATGCTATGTTTTACACGGTCTTGTGTGGCTTGAGACCAATATGCTGAGAGGAAGGCATGGTAAAACTCTCCTTCACTGTGGCAATCGTGAATTACCGATCGCATTCTTACAGCTGGTTCATTCTCTAAGTAGCCACACATAAATTCTAATCTGTGCTCTAATGACCAGTTGGGAGGAAAACAATGAGAGAATTGATGGAGCCATGCTTGTGGATGAATGTCGTTCCCAGAATTCTTAAATGTTTTGAATTTACGTGTAGTAATGAACAGCTTATAGTCAAAGTCATCATGTCGGCGAGTCGCATATCGGTCATTGTTATGTCGTTTCGGCGGTTCCATTTCAAAATTCGGTGCACCTTGCCAATTTCTTTCATAACTTCCGAAGTGTCCTGTGTTATTATTTTGTGGTTGTTCCGTATTTCTAAGTCCCTCTTCCCGTATTGGGGCGCGAGTATCCTCTGAAATACGTAATTCTTGTATTAACTGTGTCAGCTGATCTTGTACTTCCCGGATTTCTCTTTGGTGTTGCGTATTAATCTGATTCTGATTTTGTTTGAATTTCCTAATTTGTTCGCACTCTTCAGTGTCAGTGAAGGCTACAGGTCTTGTGTCATTCAGATCATCATCTACCTTTGTAGATAAGTTAGTGACCTGATCCGAAAGTTCGGCTACTTTCTCCGATAGTGAACACATTTCCTCAGTGTGTTTTTCTGAACCAAGTTTCAGAGTGTCCATTTGTGTTGAAATCGTATCTACTGTGTCCTTTAAGTTTTCCTGAGTTATTGCAAGTTGCGTAACCGAATCGGTAGATGCAACTGAGTCAATTTTAGCCCACAAGGTCTCATGATTTTCATGAACAATGGCTTGCAGTTCTTTTATGGCTGCTTCGTGATTCTGTAATGCATTTCCATGCCGCGAAAAAATAGGTTGAAAATGCTCACAAATTTGTGTTTTTACGTCATTACAGACTTTTTGACATTTCGATTCAATGTTATGTAACTCAGTAGTTAAATCTTCACGTGTTTGTTCAAGCGTGGTGTGAAGATTTTGTTCCATTGCGTCTAACTGTTGCTGTGTTTGTCTCTGGTGTTGTTCCACTGTGTCTAACTTTTGAAGATTTTGTTCCACTGTGTCTAACTTTTGCTGTGTTTGTCTCTGATTTTGTTCCATTGTGTCTAACTTTTGAAGCTTTTGCTGTGTTTGTCTCTGATTTTGTTCCATTTGTTGCATTAATTGCAACAATAATGTATTAGTGTCTGGAATCTGTTTCTCTACGCTTTTCGGCAGTGCATTTGCACCGGCAACATTCACATTTTGACAAGCAGAAAATGCGTCTTGACTTATTTGAGAAAACGGTGATAACCCAAAACCTGAATCTACAGTATTTGCGAAATTGTGTCCTGTCATTTCGGATTCCTGAGGCGAGCTGTTGCCGACCGATCGATCGATAATGCTTCCCTCTTCACTAATTGTTTCACTGTCCGTGCCATTGTTTGCCGCCCGCTCCATTTCCCTATGCACGATTACCAAATTACTACTTTGAACATCAGTTAATTCATTACTCTGCGGCGCTAACACACTGCCTTCGTCTTCACTGTCATTTCTCAGTTTACTTTGGAGCCTAGTATTACGTTTTTCACACGCCATTATTGTCACAGTATTTCACACGACAACACAGAAAAACACAATTTCAAGAGCAAAATAAAATAACGTAGCAATGGAAATAATGTCTAGTTAATTGCAGCTGCGAAATACTTGGTGCAAATCTACATGCATGCCACAACTGTTTTACTCTACAACAATGAAAACTACAACTACAAAGGAGATTCTCTCTACAATTACGCGCTAGCAATAAACAAAAGCTACACTAAATACACAAACTACAAGAAAAAAATCAGAAGATTCCAGTGAGGTATCCTAGGCTAAGGGTCGACATGTGAAACGTCCCCTTTCAACAATTATACATGACTGTGCTTAACCTGACACACAATATTTTTAGCGCAACGCAATCTGACTTTCAAAATTTCCTACTAAAGAATGGCCCTGACAAACATTAAACTATACCTTTCACAAATCACTTACCTCACAAAAATCTTCGCTGCTCAAGCTACTGCGATACAGCGAGCGCCACTACTGCCAGCTAAATAAAAGATTCAAACTACTGAAGGCACTAACTACTGATAGGGATAGTTAGCAAATGAAAGATATTAATAGAGAACAAACAATGTATTTACCTTGATATCATCATATGTAAATATATCAGTTCATGAAAAATTACAAAACTCCGCCATCTCTCTCCCCACATCCACCACTGCTGGCGGCTCACCTCCAACTGCGCAACGCTACGCGCTGTTAACAGCCCAGCTGCCGCTGCCCAACACTACAATGGCAGACAACAATGCAAACTAGCCACAGACTGCACACAGCACAGCCAGTGATTTTCATATTGAGCGCTACGTAACGTTGCCAATAAGAAAACATAAACAGCCTACTTACATAGAGAAAACATAAACAGCCTACTTACAGTGTCACCTGTCACAGTCGTATCTACACGTATCAGGAATCCCGTATCACTCCAACTGCGCACGCCCCACACTATTACAGAGCCTCCACCAGCTTGAACAGTCCGCTGCTGACACGCAGGGCCCATGGATTCAAGAGGCTGTCTCCACACTCGTACATATCCATCCTGTCGATACAAATTGAAACTAGACACGTCCCACCAGGCAACATGTTTCCAGTCACCAACAGTCCAGCGGCGGTGTTGACGGGCCCAGGCATTCATCAAGGGTACACGAGTGGGCCTTCGGCAGCGAAAGCCCATATCGATGATGTTTCGTTGGATGGTTCGCCCGCTGACACTTGTTGATTGCGGAGCAGTGAAATCTTCTGTCACGCTGAACGATTCTCTAGAGTCGTCGTTGCTCCCCGTTCTCGCAAGATCTTTTTCCGACCACAGCGATGTCGGAGACTTGATGTTTTACCGAATTTCTGGTATTCACGGTACAGTAGTGAAATGGTCACCACTTGATCGCAGCCTCGGATATGCTGTGTCCCATCGCTCGTGCGCCGACTATAACACCACGTTCAGAAGTACTTATATCTCGATAACCTGCCACTGTAGCAGCAGTAACCGATCTGACAAATGCGCCAGACACTCGTTGTCTTACACAGGCGTTGCCGACCGCAGCGCCGTATTCTGCCAGTTCACATATGCGCGCGAAATGTGTTACCATTTAATTTTTGAATATAATCTTTATTGTCAATACAATCTGAAAGGAATATATACTACAATGAAGAGCTGTCCGTGGAGATTTGTTCTAACTCAGCACATCCTCAATATGTCCACCATTTCGTTTCCTAACTTCCTTCAAACGAACACTGAAGTTAGTGATTGCCCTACGCAACATGTCTTCCGTAATTTCACTACAAGCTTGAAGAATAAGTCTTCTGAGCTCCATTAAATCACGTGGACGTTTCGGGAAATTTTTTTCCTGCGACCTGGAAACCTGAGTGAAATGTTCCGCATGTCGAAATGCTCGTGGAAAAACTCCTAGATAGTGTTAGCAGTATGTAGCCTTGCTCCATCTTGCATGAACTGCTGTGTGTTGAAGGGTAAGGCATTAGCAAGAAGCTGTGGAATGAAGCTATTGCGAAGCATGCTCAAATAACGCTCGCTGTTAACAGTTTCTTCAAAGAAAAAGGTTCAAAAATGGTTCAAATGGCTCTGAGCACTATGGGACTCAACATCTGAGGTCATCAGTCCCCTAGAACTTAGAACTACTTAAACCTAACTAACCTAAGGAAATCAGACACATCCATGCCCGAGGCAGGATTCGAACCTGCGACCGTAGCGGTCGCGCAGTTCCAGACTGACGCGCCTAGAACCGCTCGACCACACAGGCCGGCTAAAGAAAAAGGGTCCAATAAGTCCGTGACTGGAAATTGCTGCCCACGCTTTAATCCTCGGAGCATAATGTTGTCGTTCATAAAGCACTTGTGGGTTTTCAGTGGCCCAAAAGCGTACATTTTGTTTGTTAACCACACCGTCTAAATGAAAATGCGCCTCGTCTGAAAACCAAACGTTGTTGAGAGTTTCTTCCCTATCCTCCGCCCACTGAGCGAACAGTAGTCTTTGCTGCTTGTGTTCTTCAGTGAGCTTCTGTGCACAGGTCATCTTGTATGCGTACATACGGAGCTCACTTTTAAGAATGCGTTGAACGGAGCGTCTGGTTATTCCCAGTTGCACTGCTGCCTTTCTACACGATTTCCCGGGACTTCTCTGTACAGCAACTCGTCCCGCTTCAATATTCTCCGGCGAACGAACAGGCTTAGGACGAGGTCGCTTCGCTTCCGATACTGTTCTTTCCTGTACAAATTTATCGTACAACCTGTGGATGATCTTCTTGCAAGGGACCCAGCGTGTGTTTGGTCGAAATCGCTTCTGAGTCACAACAAGGCTTTTCGTTTCATGAAAAAGTAACACAATTGTCGATCGTTGTTGTGCCGTCAGTCTTCCATTGTCAGCCATTGCTGCTTACTAGTCTCCTAGCGGCAGTATCGCGAATTACACGTCATTTCGCAACTCATTTGTTTTTCGAAGCTCTGCTGGTACTGCTGTAGAGATCCCAGCGGGATATCTAATGTGCGTCGTAAACTGTGAAAGAAACAATTGTTAACACATTTGGTGCGCCACCCTGCATCTGTGCTTGATTACGCATACCAGTTTTCTGGCGCTTCAGCGTAGTTACGTACAACGATTTTACTTTTGGCCAGATTACTATTGATGGATATAGGTTCAACCTTTTTTGCAAAACACTGTTTTTTCTTGCAACCGAGATATAATTTTCAGCACCCTAGTGCCACCATCAGTGGATTTTGGTTATTGGGAACTTATCTAATAGAAGGGGGCGGAAAGACAATTTTTGTTCGTTTCTGTTCTTACCGTAGTTTAGAGTGTATGGCTTCACAGGACCATCTGCGTGGCGTTCTGCACTGATAGCTTGTCATCTGCAAAGCAAACGATGCAAATGCGAATTTTATCATGGAATTATCCTATCCCTTGATGTTTTAACAACGTGATTTTGGTGTGGTAACGCGTTTTGTGTACATAGTTGTTACTTTTTGTTGTGACTAATACTTCTCATTTCGCGTTCCGAGGGCTCTGCGCTCATTAATTAAATGTACTTTGAGTATTTTCGGTTTTGTAGCCGCCTTTTCACTTCGCAAAATGCGGTGCATACGATGTTCTTGTGTGTTCAAACAAGTTTTAAGAGAGTGCACTGCGCTCTGTGAAGGCACATAATTCAAAGTATGAAATGGACTTTACAGAAAAGGCAACAAAAACAGCTAAAGCAGCTTACACACACACACACACACACACACACACACACACACACTCACGCGCCCGCGCGCGCACCGACAAACATGTTCACACATACAGAAAAAAACAAAATTCAGACTACGCGCCAAACTCACAAATGAACACCCACAGGGTTAGGACAACCAACAACATCCTGTTAAGGAATCAAGGGATAGCTTAGTCCGCTGCTAAAATTCGAGGGATAGCTTAATCCGCTGAGAAAACTCACGTTCACATGGTTTGGTTTGCAGATGACAAGTTATTAATGTTTCACGTCATACAGACTGCCCTGGAAAACCATACAATGTGAAACCAAGCTAAGAAGAAAAACAAACAAAAACCCTCTTTAGGCCTCACTTTATTAGATAAGTTACAACGTAAAATATGTTCACTTTTAGAGCTGTATAATAAACCAAACCCACTGATGATGGCAGAGAGGTGCTGAAACATGTTTGGCTAACAAAAAAAAAGCAGTGTTTTGCAAAGAAAGCGGAACCTATATCCAATAATTTTTACTGCAAACACGGAAGAAACACAAGAGCTGCAAATCCAAAAGACGAATACCACCCAGATAACATTTCATAAATAAGAACTTACTCTTGAACAAAACAATTACCTCCCTCCAAAAAAATTAAACAGCTAATAAACTGATCTCAGGGTAATGAAAATTGAGGCTACAGGCATGAAATTCCAAACCTGGTTAATAACCAATTGTACAACAAACGAATACATCTACACCCAGAATGGCGACATCCCATTCAATACAATCAGAGCTAAAAAATATTAAGTTTCAGTCTCAAAGTGAATCAAATTTTGACAGTAAGTGTCTTAGGCCCAAAATGGCGAAAATAGTAATAATGAAAAAATGTTGCTCAAAAAAATGAGATCTTACGTAGCCCAATTTTTATCTCCAAGGTAATTAAATTTTCCTGTAAGTCTCTTTCGCACAGAACTGTGATAGAAATACTGGCAAGAAATTTCTTTTTTCTTAAAAGTTCAGATTGGCAGATTTGTTTGGCCTATGACATCATCGGACCGTTTTAGGCGCATGTGCGTCATGTTTACGAATTAGCTGCGCCTCAAGTTACACTGGTGTATCGTAGAAATACATTTACGTATGAAACTTCCTGGCAGATTAAAACTGTGTGCTCGACCGAGACTCGAACTCGGGACCTTTGCATTTCGCGGGCAAGTGCTCTACCAACTGAGCTACCGAAGCACGACTCACGCCCGGTACTCACAGCTTTACTTCTGCCAGTACCTCGTCTCCTACCTTCCAAACTTCACAGAAGCTCTCCTGCGATCCTTGCAGAACTAGCACTCCTGATACTGCGGAGACATGGCTTAGCCATAGCCTGGGGGATGTTTCCAGAATGAGATTTTCACTCTGCAGCGGAGTGTGCGCTGATATGAAACTTCCTGGCAGATTAAAACTGTGTGCCCGACCGGGACTCGAACTCGGGACCTTTGCATTTCGCGGGCAAGTGCTCTACCAACTGAGCTACCGAAGCACGACTCACGCCCGATACTCACAGCTTTACTTCTGCCAGTACCTCGTCTCCTACCTTCCAAACTTCACAGAAGCTCTCCTGCGAACCTTGCAGAACTAGCACTCCTGAAAGAGAGGATATTGCGGAGACATGGCTTAGCCACAGCCTGGGGGGATGTTTCCAGAATGAGATTTTCACTCTGCAGCGGAGTGTGCGCTGATATGAAACTTCCTGGCGGATTAAAACTGTGTGCAAAGGTCCCGAGTTCGAGTCTCGGTCGGGCACACAGTTTTAATCTGCCAGGAAGTTTCATATCAGCGCACACTCCGCTGCAGAGTGAAAATCTCATTCACGTTTACGTATGTTTGCAGGTGGGTATACTCAGCCGCCAAATAACTGTTGAAATTCGTGGTGAACCTTCAGCTGACCTTCGTTTTGCACAAGGCGCTCCACTACTGGTTTTCGTCAAATGAGCATTATCGAGCATAAGCCTGAAACGAGAAAATAAAATCAAAAGAGAGTACACTGTTTACAGGTAAACAGAAGTGTAAATAAGGCATTACCTACAGGCACGAACGGCTGGGAAGCCGTACCATAATGCGAATAATTTGCTCTTCTGAGCTCACCATAGTAGTACAATTTTTTTTGCAATAAAAGCTGTGTACAATAGATTTCATAAATAAGGAAAGTCGCACACTGATTGATGTGAGTCCGCAGCTCGTGGTCGTGCGGTAGCGTTCTCGCTTCCCGCGCCCGGGTCCCCGGGTTCGATTCCCGGCGGGGTCAGGGATTTTCTCTGCCTCCTGATGACTGGATGTTGTGTGCTGCCCTTAGGTTAGTTAGGTCTGAGTAGTTCTAAGTTCTAGGAGACTGATGACCATAGATGTTAAGTCCCATAGTGCTCAGAGCCATTTGAACCTTTTTGATTGATGTGATCAGGAAACACATTCAAGAATATTGTCAAAGACCTCCCCATGTCGAAAATAAAAACTACAGAAAACAGCAGTATCAACTGAATATGAGGTACATTACAGTTCTTGGTAACGTGTAAACATTACACATTAATGAACTAAATCGTGAAACAACAAATGTAGATATATAATATGTCCAAAAATGTCACACTGGCGACTTTTTCAATCTGAAGTACAACAAACTATGGAAAACAGATTGGCTGAAGATCATAGGTCATTTATTGACATCAGATAGAGCCACACTGATGAATTTTGTATATTACAAAACATAGGAAAATAACATGTACAGCATGAATAACATTAAACCTAACCTCTCACAATAACTTACACCAAAATATACTATGGCAGTAACTGTATTCCTTTTAAACATATAGATAAAAACTTTAACACACTTCTGATTCCACACACTCAATGAAAAATGCAGAGGGGGAGCTTTTGTAAAAAGCAGAATATTACATGTTTTCATTTACTGTTTTTCTTCTTTTACCCCCTATTTTTACCTTATTTCCTTATTTTCTTATGTTTTAACTTTTATTTAATTTTATTATGTATACATAATTTCAATTCTTTCTTTGTTATTTACAAAATACAGACCCCTGTAGGAAGTACCGTCCAAAATAGAATCCTATATGACCTAGGATACCAGTGGGTGGCGAGAGGGCTCATGCCTCCATCAGAAAATCTGTAAACAAAGTAGAGAAACTAAAAATTTACATGAAACCTATGCTAATTAGTCAGACTGGGCCCGACGTGTATCACTTATGCAATCCAAAAACCATCTAATATTACACATCTTGTGAAGAGAGATATCATACATAACCAGTATCTGTTATGTTTACGAAATATATCCTTCAATTCAAGCAAATGTTGCATTTAACATTTAAATATTAGTTACCAGAAAATAAATGGCTCTGAGCACTATGGGACTCAACTGCTGAGGTCATTAGTCCCCTAGAACTTAGAACTAGTTAAACCTAACTAACCTAAGGACATCACAAACATCCATGCCCGAGGCAGGATTCGAACCTGCGACCGTAGCGGTCTTTCGGTTTCAGACTGCAGCGCCTTTAACCGCACGGCCACTTCGGCCGGCAGTTACCAGAAAATACTTCATTTTCAAAGAAGAAGTTAAATAACGTATAGTAAAAAATATTATATTCAAAAAAGTTATAACACACTTCTGCACACTGAGTCTGGAACGAGGCAAAGATAAGGACCACATACATGCCTACAGCTTATGCTCAATAGTGTCGCTTAATAACAGAAACTCTGGTCACCAGACGTCTCCACAATTTCAGTAGAAATAAGATTCCGTCAAAACTGTACAGGACCTGCGTTTATCCACGTATACATGCGAGTGATAGCGGTTTTCCTACGTCATATCAGGCATAGTCAAGTGTTGTTCGTGGTGCTTCCATATTTTCATCCGTACCTTATAGTGAACACCGTACCAGGTGTAGAAGCTCGAAACCGGAACTTGGCTGCAAGAATTACAACTCTGTTGTTTGGGACCCATAAACAATATTTTATTAAAAATAATCCTTACTGCTATTTAGACATTTCTCCCACATCTCCGGCAGGCTATAAATATCATTTGCTGTTGGTAGCGACATGTGTTAACGGTTTCACCAGCTCATAATAGACGACACCCACCAGACACGGACCATTGTCTTCTTTACAAAGCGAATTGGTCTTTCAGAGGATGTCGATGGTTTCCCTGGTTTCACCCATGATTTGTGCCAATTAAGATTCCAAAATATATCCATTTTTCATCACCTGTCTGTATTCGATGGCGGAACGACCTTCTTTCGTATCTGGCGGGCAGCATTTCACAAGTGCTCTTTCTATTTGCTTGCTGTCTTTCATTCACTTTGTGCGGAACCCATTTCATCACTTTCTGCACCACCTCCCTCCTAGCATGCTCGCTTTCCTCTGCACACTTCTCCAGAGTCTGGGATTACAAGAACACCGCATGGTCTGCACACAGCAGTAGCCTACCGATCTCTCGTGCAACGTAATTCCGAAGATATAGGTTGGAAGTTATTTCTCTACAAACCCGGAAATTAAGCGCTTATCCCGTCTGTGAAGACTACGTGAGAACGCAAAACAAATAGAGGAAAATGATATTTCCAGTCACGAATACAGATGTCCGTGATGTAACAAATTCCAAATCATCCCTATAATTTACAAAGTCAACTAAAGTCTAGAGAACAAGCAAACGTCCCTTTCGCCAGCTAGGTGCAGGCACCACAATCGATGTTCCCTCAACTAAATAAAGACCCGAAATGTGCAGAAGCAGTCAACCGAACAATTTACATCGGAAGGAATAATGGTCCAGTGTAAGCACACCTACATATTCAATCTTCTCAAATTTCCACGCGATCACGAAAGCTGCGCAACATATACTAAGTATTAGTTCACTGTTGTGCCCTCTAGACGACGACAAAGTTAACTCAGATACATTCCTGCATTCCAACAGGCCTTTGCATTTGGACGGCTTCTGCCATTAACGGGAAACGAGAATCATTCCCTCACAAGTCGGCGGCGCTGCAGGCCAACCAAGTACGCATAGACAGAATGATCCTACAAAATCGTCTACATATACATTTTATCCCTGTACTTACAACTAAATGTAACCATCGTGGTCTCAGTTCAGTGACACTAGTCAATGAACCAAGTATCGGAAATACACCCCGCTGACGGCTGTGCCTCTGGAAACTGAAATATCGGTAACCATTCTTATGAATGTACATACTCTTACCATGCTATCACAGTACTCCAGGTCGAATCCATACCTTCCTTACGACTGGACATAGTCACCTCCTTTGCACATGTCAGAACACAAACACATACTTTATAAGCCTGAGCTCAAATGCAATATATCACGCACCCCCTACTACTAAGTATAATACTTCGTCAGTAACTGATTGCTGACGATACGAACTGATACTGAGAGACATGGGTGGACATGTCTCATAAGTTTTTCTTGGGAGTGCTACCATCGTGACCTAGAAACAGAGGTTTAACCGCCAGATGTTAAAAAAACCCGATCCCAACAACTGCTGTATGTTACCGTCCCAAGTGGGGTTGGTTCTGCAGGTGCATACAAGTATCAATGTTAAAAGCTATACACGCTTTACAAATCGAGGTACGACATTACCTCTGAACGAGGTTTTTTTTTTGTCCAGACAAATACCATGCCGGCGATCCGACGAGTAAATAGTATCCAACCAACAGCGTGCTTACGCCTCGCTAACAGTGTAGCCTCGTAATAAAATTACTCAATTTAGAAAGCGATTCAGCTAAGGAACGTGGTATGAAACCAGTATCTGCGAATCCCTCACGCCAATGCAGTATTTGTAGCACATTCTGTCTCGATCCAATGTCAGAGGTTTGGTGATATATCCACTGAGCTACAGGCGATGGTTGATTGAAAAGGATCACAAACTGTAGTAGATGGTGTGCTGATTGACGTCATAAGAAAATGTACACTAGCTTTTCAGATCTCTAGTGTTATGCTATCCGCTAGAAATGATGTCTATGATTTGGAATCAGGTCTTTCCATTGAAGCACATTCCTGCGTTGGAACGTTAATGATTAGAGCTGCAATTCAATCATATTCCTGGCACACCCATATCTCGAAAAGGGGCACTTTCTCGAACACGTCTGCTACAGTAAAAGCCCAACGTGGTTTTAGTAACCCCCTACACATCATGCAACTGCTCCCATTTCTACACCATTGCACATGTGATCATTGCAATTTAAGTTGGAAATGAGCAAAAGTCAGAGAAAGACATATCCACCACCTTCTGCAACCTGTGTAACAAAAGAACGGCCTGAGTAGGTGTAACAGGACCGTGTTTTGACCATTCAATGGTAATGCGCGAAATGTGGTATGTCTCCAAAGTAGATACAGATACTACAGTCCGAAGCAGATCTGCGTCCATTCACATCTATGAGTCCAACATGCTATCGTCGTTATTCTGTACCATCCAACAGAGGAAAATTAGGAACTATAAACTGTCCACTACCTTCATCCGATATAGAACTCACCTAGGCGCCGTTGCATGCGTCGATATTTCTTTCTTAGGTTTGTAGAGATAGTCCAATTGACCTTTCTTTGCCAAAAAAATTCAAACTTCGTGGCAGTTCCTAGGAAGAGGTGGCGGTCGGATGACTTAGGTTAATGGAGGTAGCCCAAGTGACCTACCTTCGTGCGATTTTCTTAGGCTGGTAGAGTTAACTGTGTTGTGATGCATTATCCTGTTGGAATGTGAACTTCCAACCATTTTTCTTGGGAAGGGGAGGGGAGGCGGGGCTAGGTTAGTGGAGGTTGCCCAATTGACCTGTTTTTCTACCAAGTTCCGCCATCTTGGATGACGTCATCGCCGCCATCTTGGATGCATCTAGTAACATAGGAAAGAGGGATAGATCTGATTTTGCCCCAATACTTAGGAGCAGTGGAGCATCGATAAAAGAACGCAAAGGTGACCTCAGAACATGTACACGTAGAGTTGTCAAGAGAATTCGCAAGTACATTCAAGACATAGGTAAATCAACTTTGAAATTTATCTTTTGTCTATTGCTAAACACATTTTTATTTGTTTCGGATACTTTCTAAGAGCTGTATCTCTGTAGCGCACGAAATTCGGACGCATGTTATGTGAGCTATTTTACACTGAAGAACCAAAGAATCTGGTACACCTACCTAACATCATGTAGGACCCCCACGAGCGTGCAGAAGTGCCGCAGCACGACGTGGCATCCACAGGAGTGGATGCAGGTGGTCAGACAGGATGCTTACGGACGTGTCTCCTGCCAGATTCGTATCTAGACGTATCACACGCCCCGCACCGTTACAGGGCCTCCACCAGCTTCAACAGAACCCTGCTGAGATTCCGGCTGCATGGATTCATGAGGTTGTCTCCACACCCGTACACGTCCATCCGCTCGATAGAATTTGAAACGTGACTCGTCCGACCAGACGACATGTTTCGAGTCATCAACAATCCAATGTCGGAGTTGATGGGCCCAGGCGAGGCCTAAAGCTTTGTGTCGTCCAGTCAACAAAGGTACACGAGTGGGCCTTCGGCTCTGAAAGCCCATATCGATGATGTTTCGCTGAATAGTTCGCACGCTGACACTTGATCGCCCAACACTGGAATCTGCAGGAATTTGTTGAAGAGTTGCACTTCTGTCACACTGAACGATTCTCTTCAGTCGACGTTGGTTCCTTTCTTGCAGGATCTTTTTTCGGCTGCATCGACATCGAAGATTTGATGTTTTACCGGATAAATGCTATTCACGGTACACTAGTGAAATGGTCGTATGCGAAAATCCTCACTTCGTCGCTACCTCGGAGATGCTGTGTCCAAGCGGTCGTGCGCCGACAACAATGCCACGTTCAAAGTCACTTGAATCTTGATAACTTGCCATTATAGCAACAGTAGCCGATCTAACAACTGCGCCAGACAGTTATTGTCTTATACAGGCGTCGCCGACCGCAGCGCCGTATTCTGCCTGTTTACGTATCTCTGTATTTGGATACGCAATCGCATACCAGCTTCTTTGGCGCCTCAGTGTATTTTCTATTCCTCAGATACCTCGTATAGAAGGCGAATATCTATTTCTGGCACTAATACGAGGGCATTTCGAAAAGTAAAGATACAATGGCTCGCAGTCCTTAAATACAACATTTATTTACAAAACGTCAGTTACATCCTATTAACTGGATTATTTGTTATTTTTCGACATAATCACCCCTGTTATCCAAACATTTGTTAAGTCACTGCACAAGCTTTTGTATCCCACAGCCATAGAAGGTTGCCGCCTGTTGTCGGAACCACATTTCAACTTCATCTTTGATCTCTTCATCGTCGCGGAATCATTTTCCGCCGAGACGTGACTTCAGGTAACGGAAGACACGGAAGTCGGTGGGCGCAAGGTCCGGGCTGTATGGCGGGTGGTCCAATACGTCCCATTTCAATTGTATGGGTAGTGCTTTGGTTACGAGCGCTGTGTGAGGTCGAGCATTGTCACGAAGCAAGCGCACTCCACTTGTCAGCATTCCCCTGCGTTTGTTTTGAATTGCCCTTCGAAGACGTTTGAAAATCTGGCAATATGCAGCAGCATTAATTGTCGTTCCAGGAGCCATAAATTCCAACAGAAGAATGCCTTGTCTGTCCCAAAAAACAGAAGCCACGATTTTCTTTGCTGAAATCGACGTTTTGCATTTCTTGGCTTTTGGTGAATTCGAATGGCGCATTAATTGTTGCTCGGATTTAGGTGTATGGTGATAAACCCACGTTTCGTCACCTGTCACAGTGTGGTCAAGGAACTAATCACCTGCTTCAGCATAGCGTGTGAGGAAGTCGAGTGCAAAACCCATCCTTTTCTTTTTGTATTCTTCCATTAACAGTTTTGGAACCCAGCGCGCAAACAATTTCCTGTGCTCTAACTTGACAGACACAACGTCATAAAGAGTGTCATTGACACGTCCGGTACGATCTGATGCAATTCTTTCATGTGAGACGTCTATTCGCACGAATTGCTTCCTCAGTTCTCCGAAAAAGGGCATCAGAGATCACAGATGGCCGACCTGTTCTTTGTTCATCATGAACATCGGTCCTTCCTTCAGAGAAATGACGAAACCATTTCGTTACATTTTGTCAATTCATAATGTTCCCAGAAACAGAAACCATTTCTTTGTGAATATCCGCTGGTCGCTGACCTTTTGCACGAAGAAAACGTATGACAGAGCGCACTTCGCATCTGGCGGGATTCTGAATCGGGGCAGCCATTTTAAACACGACCTACTCCAACCAGAAGCAACGTTCAACTGCCTTAACGACCGCGAGAAGAAAGCTAACGGTTCAAGGATGACACCAGTGTTGCCAACTTGCTCGCCAAAACTCTTCTGTTCCTCTGACGTACGGTGCTCCTTTACTTTCCGAAATACCCCCGTACATTATTTCGTCACCCCTCTGGCTCTGCGTCCCTCTGTGTGACGGTGGCAGCTACTGCGGTCAGAAGCAGGTCGTCCTTGGTCGATTCCTCGCCAAAGAGTCCGTTCTAAAGGCGTCCGGAATCTGCCCCGCATAGCGCTGCTAATAGGAATTCCTCCCCGAGAAAAATCTCGGTCTAGCTGCACTGGGCGACTACATGTGGAAAGGCCACACGGCCGCTATTCGTAGCGCTGGAGGCTCCACGGCGCCTCCGCTGCGTCGGTGTCGCGAGACACGACGGCGTGTTAAGTGTGACGTGCTCCGCGCAACCTCTGACCATCGAGGCGCTAACTACACTAACCGGTATGTGAAAGCCTGCAGCCGCCAACTGTGGCCACGTTGAAAGTAGTCGGCATTTGAGACCCACAGTGCCGAAAGCTCCCTAACATTTTTATTCTGCGAGACACTTTAAGGTGTGTGGCGTAGGGTACATCTGGTACCTTGAGACAGAGAAGTTGCTTTCCTTGACACAGAGAAGTTGCTGTCCATGCATCAGCACGGCTTTAGAAAGCATCGCTCCTGCGAAACGCAACTCACCCTTTATTTCACATCTTGCGAACCATGGATGAAGGGTATCAGACGGATGCCATATTCCTTGACTTCCGGAAAGCGTTTGACTCGGTGCCCCACTGCAGACTCCTAACTAAGGTACGAGCATATGGCATTGTTTCCCAAGTATGTGAGTGGCTCGAAGACTTCTTAAGTAATAGAACCCAGTATGTTGTCCTCGATGGTGAGTGTTCATCGGAGGTGAGGGTATCATCTGGAGTGCCTCAGGGAAGTGTGGTAGGTCCGCTGTTGTTTTCTATCTACACAAATGATCTTTTGGATAGGGTGGATAGCAATGTGCGGCTGTTTGCCGATGATGCTGTGGTGTACGGGAAGGTGTCGTTGTTGAGTGACTGTAGGAGAATACAAGATGACTTGGACAGGATTTGTGATTGGTGTAAAGTATGGCAGCTAACTCTAAATATAGATAAATGTAAATTAATGCAGATGAATAGGAAAAAGTATCCCGTAATGTTTGAATACTCCATTAGTAGTGTATCGCTTGACACAGTCACGTCGATTAAATATTTGGGCGTAACATTGCAGAGCGATGTGAAGTGGGACAAGCATGTAATGGCAGTTATGGGGAAGGCGGATAGTCGTCTTCGGTTCATTGGTAGAATTTTGGGAAGATGTGGTTCATCTGTAAAGGAGACCGCTTATAAAACACTAATACGACCTATTCTTGAGTACTGCTCGAGCGTTTGGGATCCCTATCAGGTCGGATTGAGCGAGGACATAGAAGCAATTCACAGGCGGGCTGCTACATTTATTACTGGTATAGGTTTAATCATCAAGCGAGTGTTACGGAAATGCTTCAGGAACTCGGGTGGAAGTTTCTGGAGGAAAGGACGCGTTCTTTTCGTGACTCGCTACTGAGGAAATTTAGAGAACCAGCATTTGAGGCTGACTGCAGTACAATTTTACTGCTGCCAACTTATATTTCGCGGAAAGACCATAAAGATAAGAGAGATTAGGGCTCGTACAGAGGCATATAGGCAGTCATTTTTCCCTCGTTCTGTTTGGGAGTGGAACAGGGAGAGAAGACGCTAGTATGTATGTAGATACACCAAAATCAGGTCGCCCGTTCTCTGTTCCTTTCGCGAATGACGAGTCGGAAAACTTGTAAACCTCTGTATTAGCTCTAATTTATCGATTTTTCTCGTTCTCAGAAATTAGAAGGAGCGGTATGTTTTATTCGGTAAAAATTTCCTACAGCCATGCTCGCATACATCTACATCTACATCTATTTGGATACTCTGCAAATCACAATTGAGTGCCTGGCAGAGGGTTCATTGAACCACCTTCACGAATCTGTGTTATTCCAATCTCGTATAGCGCGCGGAAAGAAGGAACACCTATATCTTTCCGTACGAGGTCTGTTCAAATGTGTGTGAAATCTTATGGGACTTAACTGCTAAGCTCATCAGCCCCTAAGCTTACACACTACTTAACCTAAATTATCCTAAGGACAAACACACACACCCATGCCCGAGGGAGGACTCGAACCTCCGCCGGGACCAGCCGCACAGTCCATGACTGCAGCGCCTGAGACCGTTCGGCTAATCCCGCGCGGCGTACGAGCTCTGATTTCTCTTATTTTATCATGGTGATCGTTTCCCATTATGTAAATCGGCGTCAACAAAATATTTTCGCTTTCTGAAGAGAAAGTTGGTGGTTGGAATTTCGTTAGAAGATTTCTCCGCAACGAAAAACGCCTTTGCTTTAATGCTGTCCACACCCCAAATCCTTTATCATTCCAGTGACACTCTCTATCCTATTTCGAGATAATACAAAACGTGTTGCTCTTCTTTGAACTTTTTCGATGTACGCCGTCAATGCTACCTGGTAAGGATGTCACCGCGTATCAGTATTCTAAAAGAGGACGGACAAGCGTAGTGTAGGCAGACTCCTTAGTAGATCTGTTACATTTTCCAAGTGTCCTCCCAATAAAACGCAGTCTTCGGTTACCCTTCCCCACAACATTTTCTGTGTGTTCCTTCCAATTTAAGTTGTTGTTAATTTTAGTTCCTATGTACTTAGTTGAATTTTTGGCCTTTAGATTTGACTCATTTATCATGTAAGCGAAGTTTAACGGACTTCTTTTACCTCTCATGTGGATGACCTCACATGTTTTGTTATTTAGGGTCAACTGCCAACTTTCGCACCATACAGATATCTTTCCTAAATCGTTTAGCAATTTGGTTTGATCTTCTGACGACTTTACTAGTCGATAAACAACAGCCTCATCTGCAAAGAACTTAAGGCGGCTGCTCAGATTGTCTCCCAAATCGTCTATATAGATAAGGAATTTTTTTCAACTTCTCGAGGCGTAATGAATAGTCCATTAAATTTCGGGCACGCGGATGTGCAAATAAAATTTCCTCCGCTGATATTTCGGCCGCGTATCGTCCGGGCATCCTCAGAGTGACTCACTCTGAGGATGGCCGAAATATCAGCGGAGGAAATTTTATTTGCACATCCGCGTGCCCGAAATTTAATGGAAGGAAATATTTCTTTATTTAAAAACTGGTATGTTGCCAGCACGCCGCATGGCTGCTGGGAGAGAAAGGAGTCCATAGAGGATTCCCAACGACATCCAGTCATCGAAACAAGCAACACCGGTTATAACACAGTGACACAATGATATTACAACTCACTATTTGTTCAAATAACACATAAAATAAAAAATTCAGGAAACTTTAGCGAAACAACAAGCGTAACGTTTAAGAATATATATTTTAATTTAAGTCAAATGTAAGTGACTTCCTTCAATAAAAGATTTTTTTTTAAGCTTGGAATTTATGCGACTACTTGTCATAAAAGTTAC
This sequence comes from Schistocerca serialis cubense, assembly GCF_023864345.2. Classification (NCBI taxonomy): domain Eukaryota; kingdom Metazoa; phylum Arthropoda; class Insecta; order Orthoptera; family Acrididae; genus Schistocerca; species Schistocerca serialis. The sequence continues at coordinate 168,844,660 of NC_064649.1, forward strand.
TTGCAAATTATTTAAGAAGAAAAAATGAAAATAAAAGAAAGAAACTAGGAAGTTTTAAGAAAAGACTTTACTTATGTTCCACTTGTTGAAAGCAAGTACTGTTGACAAAATTATTGGACAGGGAACTAACAAGCCTGTCTGCTTCGAAAGGGTTTGATATATTTTGAACAGTTTAAGACGGCAAAAAATATTATTTATAAGCTACAGTTTGAAAGACAGAAAAATGTTTCTTAAAGGCAGAACACACGTGCTGCTGAGACGTGGCCGCTTTCCGCAGTCCAGAGCGACTGAGTCGCACTGGTGACGCGCCGGCGCACGCCAGTCTGACGCCGACTGTCAAGCCAGCCAACGTGTTAAATCAGACATTAACGCACAGCCTTGCAAACGGTTCTTGAAGCACTTTAAAGCACGTAAGACACTTCCATCGCAACTTTAACCATCAAATGGTTTAAGTAGGAAGCTTATTGAAATGCTTTGGCAGTGCTCAAAGCAGTAAAAGCACTCCGTCTTCAGGCGACGAGTGGCCTACCGGGACCATCCGACCGCCGTGTCATCCTCAGAGGAGGATGCGGTTAAAGGAGCGTGTGGTCAGCACACCGCTCTCCCGGTCGTTATGATGGTATTCTTGACCGAAGCCGCTACCATTCGGTCGAGTGGCTCCTCAATTGGCATCACGAGGCTGAGTGCGCCCCGAAAAATGGCAACAGCTCATGGCGGCTGGATGGTCACCCATCCAAGGCCAGCCACGCCCAACAGCGCTTAACTTCGGTGATCTCACGGGAACCGGTGTATCTACTGCGGCAAGGCCGTTGTCTAAGCAGTAAATGAACCGCTTTCAAAATTACACCTTTAAAATTACAACTGAAACGGCATTGCATAATTTGAGCTGCTCGCACGCAAAGTAGAGTGGAGGTAACCGAGTACTGCAAGAGCCAACGTTACCACGAATTTGACTGACTCACAATGAAGACCATACACGCTGCTACTCAATACGATATACTTCAAACAACATAAAAGACTTTACCACTCTCGCGCTTATAGAACTTTCCAGACATTGGGCTTTAAATAAACAGACATAACTCCAGCAAAATTTCCCGGACGCCAGCTCTGTACGGTTTTGAACAATTTGCACAGCTTTCGTAAGTTATGCAAGCTCCCAACGACTGGTATTTAGATCGTAAATGTCGTTAATTCTCCCTGTCTGTGGCAGGCTGAGAAGGGAGTTTGCTTAATTTTATCAGCAGGGATTAGTTTTATTCATTTTTATATAAGCCGGCTGTGGGGAAGGATCTTATGCATACTTTTTCTCTCTCGGCAGCGTAACCTTCCGTGACCATTCTGCCCGCTTTAGAATAGATGTTTAGGCCCATCAGAGTTCAAAGTATAATCTTATCGATTGAATTTGAGGTCGCAACGGATAACGCAATTGTAATTTTAGGGGTGGTCAGAGAAAACTACGTCCTGCACGAATAATTTTAGTAAAGGGGCAGCATGATTAATATGATTCTCTTTTCTTAGGTGTGGTTTAAATGAGCAAGCCGAGAACGGAAATTACTTCGAAAAACAAAGTTAATTTTATTTTAACCAACATTAGACAATAATTAACGAAATTACTTCATAACAATCTTTTGAATACACATTTAACCAATTCTGCTTTGAATTTTCATGTAACTATGGATAAAGATTATTCAACTATGCACATAGGTTATTTCTCCTTTGAATTGCAAGCCGTGTTGACTTTGATTTGCATCGTCCTGTGGGGGGAAGGAAAATCTTGGAGAGCCCGTGGTCACTACACTACTATGCTGATACATACACATGCACTAAGTTATCACTGAAATGCAAATATCGTAATTATTTCTCTGTGCAGATTTTCTATGTACAGTGGCTGGCATCTAGCAAGACTCGTGGCTGGTATCTCCAGCGCGAACTGCTTGAATACGAAACGATTCATCTTAGAAAAGCTACACTCGTTACTAAATTTTCAATAAGTTGTTAAACATCAACACACGCTAGCATAAACGTTCAGAAATCGCAAAAACTGGCTACAACTCCCTTTATTAGCTTTCTCGGCTGTTGCAGTTTGAAACTATGCACCACGTGGCGCGTCGTAACGGATATCTCGAACGGAGAAGATTATTCTTATATCGGATAAATTGAACAAAAATCAACAAATGGTTCTTAATTAATCAATCGCGAAAAAGCCTCTGATAAATAAATTTAAACATTCAAATACCTTTGCCCTGATTTCGACGCAGCGTTCTGAAGGAACGTCTGGTCGCTTACCTGTCTTCCAAAAAACTCCCCAGTAACCGTTGCGAGGCTCTTTCTCCCGGGCAGCGTGAGGTGGTGGGGGAAGCCCATGACCAACCTCTGCTAAGAACTGTCGCACCTCTGGTCGAAGCCTCCTTTTCCTGCTTTTTGCCTTCCACTGTCTGTGTTAAAAGAAGATTCTGAGACCAACTACATCTCTGGTTCGTCTGTTACCACACACAAAACATTCACACCTGACCACATACTTTAAGGAAAGGTGGGGAAATGTAAATAGCGACACAGGGCGTGCATATTGTAATGAGAATAAAAGACTTTGATCCATAGTTGTTTCTACATGCATGTAATTTGGGGCTGAGATGGTAATTGAATTTACGCTGATAATATCTATCAGCTGATAGCAACATATTATAACACTGATTTTAACTATGTAATGAAACCTATTGTGACGTTACAGTTAGGCCCAAAAATTACAAGTTGTAAGCAAAATGTAACTTACAGGGCGAGGAACTCCCACACACAAAACGCGATAGCACGTTTCAGGTACCACAGCTACACGTGAAAGCCGTAAAGGGGCGCCGATCAGCTAATGGTACGAGAGCGATCGTGGGTGGGTAGTGTGACGGTACGTCACATAAATGGACATTTGGAGAAAGGGAAAGGAAGTTTTTGTTGTGAGACGTGTGAATTATAAATTATATCAAGACTGTGTACGTGTTCGCGATGTATAACAAATAGTAAAGAACGTAAATTATTATTATCAAAACACAAATATCGTTGTAATTAACAAAACACAGTTTTTTTGGTATAATCTCTGTGTAACATGGGCCATGAAGATCAGAGACAATGCTTTGATTGAACTAGCTCTCCTGTTTTGTTTCGTCTAGCGGTAGGCTGCCATTGTAGTACTGTCCGATAATTAACGTAAGGTTTATCTGTATTTTGAAAAATATAATAGAAATTGTTATTAGAAAGTGTGTATTATTGACTTAGTTGTCACCTCTCATGATCGCAACCATTAATTATAATTAACAAAGTTTTTACAGAACTTCGCAGTACAGGGAGCTCATCTCCCCTAGCAGGATTTAGTTGGCCATTACGCTGACTGTATTATTTAATTAAAATATCATGTCACAATATTAAATGTAAATGCGAGAGACTTCTCAATTTTGATCCTTCATTAATTTCAAAGTTAAAAAGAGTCAAAATAGATTTCGTTTATTAATATTTAGAATTCTGAGTGCATTCAGTATGTTTCATTTTCGCCGCCTAACGGTAGACGAGATTCTCTCCAGTTTTGCCTTGCAAATAATGAAAAATAAATATTAAAAAATCGTCATATTACGCAATATCTCAGTTAATCTTTGTGTAATTTGGTACATAAATAACCAGTAGCCCCTGAGACATATTAATAATTACAGTTTGCGTAAGAATACGCATATTTTGTTTTCTAAATAGCAGCGCTCACGCAAACTATTTATTAGAAGGCGGTGAGTCGCGCGCTGTGTTTAAAAAAAATATTATATCGTGCGTACTTCGGGGCAGCCGATGTCCGTACGAGTGTTACCGCGGTATAAGTTAATTAAAAGTCTCATGCTAGCCCACAATATTTAAAGCCACCTCAACCAAAATCATAAAATATATAATTATAAAAATAAAAATATACACTTATACCGTGATAGTAGACAGCTTATCCAGCAGACAGACTGATGTCTCGGCGCGGTGTCAGAATGCAGAGGCTCGTATTCAGCCCCCCGCTCGGCTGTGGTGTCCTTCCCAGTCCCCATATCAGACTGAAGTCTCACGCTGCGTCGTCCGCTCACGACAGAGGCCGTAGCATATTTTCGGAGATTCTCGAAACTTTGTAACTCGGATTCACGGGATAGCTGCAGGTTTTTCTTCAACCATCTAGCAGTTTAGGCTCTTCAGCAAATAACACCACGCTCTCCTGTAAGTCAAACACACCTTTCACAATTGATGCTACCCTTCTCTGTTGTTGTTGTTGTTGTGGTCTTCAGTCCAGAGACTGATTTGATGCAGCTCTCCATGCTACTCTATCCTGTGCAAGCTTCTTCATCTCCCAGTACCTACTGCAGCCTACATCCTTCTGAATCTGTTTAGTGTATTCATCTGTTGGTCCCCCTCTACAATTTTTACACTCCACGCTGCCCTCCAATACTAAATTGGTGATTCCTTGATGCCTCAGCACATGTCCTACCAACCGATCCATACTTCTAGTCAAGTTGTGCCACAAATTCCCCTTCTCCCCAACGCTATTTAGTACCTCGTTACTTAAGTGATCTACCCATCTAACCTTGAGCATTCTTTTGTAGCACCACATTTCGAAAGCTTCTATTTTCTTCTTGTCTAAACTATTTATCGTCCACGTTTCACTTCCATACATGGCTACACCCCATAAAAATATTTTCAGAAAAGACTTCCTCACACTTAAATCTGTACTCGATGTTACAAACTTCTCTTCTTTACAAACGCTTTCCTTGCCATTGCCAGTCTACATTTTATATCCTCTCTGCTTCGAACATCAGAAGTTATTTTGCTCCCCAAATAGCAAAACTCATTTACTACTTTAAGTATCTCATTACCTAATCTAATTCCCTTGGCATCACCTGATTTGACTCGACTACATTCCATTATCCTCGTTTTGCTTTTGTTGATGTTCATCCTATATCCTCCTTTCAAGACACTGTACATTCCGTTCAGCTGCTCTTCCAGGTCCTTTGCTGTCTCTGACAGAATTACAATGTCATCGGCGAACCTTAAAGTTTTTATTTCTTCTCCATGGATTTTAATTCCTACTCCGAATTTTTCTTTTGTTTCCTTTACTGCAGGCTACAACCCTGTCTCACTCCCTTCCCAACCACTGCTTCCCAATTCATGCCCTTCGATTCTTGTAACTACCATCTGGTTACAGTACAAATTGTGAATAGCCTTTCGCTCGCTGTATTTTTCCCCTGCCACCTTTAGAATTTGAAAGAGAGTATTCCACTCAACATTATCAAAATCCTTTTCAGAGTCTACAAATGCTAGAAACGCAGGTTTGCCTCTCCTTAATCTATTTTCTAAGATAAGTTGTAGGGTCAGTATTGCCTCACGTCTTCCGACATTTCTATAGAATCGAAACTGATCTTCCCTGAGGGCAGCTTCTACCAGTTTTTCTGTTCATCTTTAAAGAATTCGCGTTAGCATTTTGCAGTAGTGAATTATTAAACTGATAGTTCGGTAATATTCACACCTTTCAACACTTGCTCTCTTTCTGATTGGAATTATTATATTCTTCTTGAAGTCTGTGGGTATTTCGTCTGTCTCATACATGTTCCTCACCAGAAAGTAGAGTTTTGTCAGGGCTGGCTTTACCGAGGCTATCAGTCAGTAGTTCTAATGGAATGTTGGTTACTCCTGGGGCCAGATTTCCACTTAGGTCTTTCAGTGCTCTGTTAAACTCTTCACGCAGTATCATATATCCCATTTCATCTTCATCTACGTCCTCTTCCATTTCCATAATATTGCCCTCAACTTCTCTGTATACGTTCAATATCCCCTATTACTCCTATTTGGTACGGGTTCCACACACTTGAGCAATATGCTAGAATGGGCTGAACAAATGATTTGTGACCGGTGTCCAGACAGCATTTTCCCAATACCCTGCTAATTCTAATGACGACTGAGCCACTGTGACCATTCCCTTTCGTGTGGGTAACTACCGTATACGAAAGTCATGGGGAAATACCGTGACCTGGAATTTGTGTCATCGGTTGCTGGCCAAAAGTGTTTATCATGTTCGAGATACATCATTGTGTTTGAACTAAGAACATGATGCTAAAATTCTACAACCGATGGATATCAAATGTAGAAGACGGTGGTTATCCGGATCACTTCTCATACCGTTCGCATAGAGGCATGGTCGAGCATAGAACGGGGAGGTCGGGTCTCGACCTGGCGTATGGAGTGTTTCTTTGGAAGATGAATGGCGACTTCTAAGTAAAAAGGAGTTCCAGTTCCAACCCTGTTAAAAACCTGGATAATAAGGACATTTAAATCCATTTTTGTGTAAAAGAAACTCCTGACTACACTATATCTTTCCCTTTCCCTGGGAGCTAGGAGGTGGGCCGGGGGGCACTGCCTCCTCGCCTCTATGTATGCGCGCCCTTGACAGTTTGTCATCCCTCCACTTGGCCAGAACTTCGTGCCGCTGTTGTAGCGATATCCGCATTGCTGCTCTCAGACGATAGACACCGTGAAGTTAAAATTCAGCCCGTGGGCGTCACCGAGGGGAACTCCGGATTACCAACATCAACTGAGTCTGCTAAAGAAGAATTGCGGCGTTGTTTCAGGTGCGGTCGAACAGGGAATTTAGTTCGTACTTGCATTTAGCCGCGGACACCCAGACTCAATAAAAGACGCCCGGCTGGGCAGCGACCCCAGGGTCGAGCCTTTAAATCCTGGTGTGCCCGTGTAGCTGCTCCGTCATCAATACCACTGCCTTATATTTGTTCCCGAGTAGGTGGTGAACATATTTGTGCCCTTTTGGATACTGGTAGCTCCTTTTCGTTGTTGAGCTTGGAATGGTTTCTTGAATTTGGTCATCTTGCGAGACTAAGGCCGGTCCCTTCTTCGGTGCAGAGACGTCGGGTTGCGAACGGGCATGTTTGGGTTCGAGGGAGAATCTTGGTTGGTGATTACTCGTGGCCTTTGTCTGTGGCCTTGGTTAAGGAGCTGCCAGTCGATTTGGTTTTGGGATGTGATTTTATCGGTAAAACTGGTCTTCTCTTGGATTAATGGGGGTACACCTTTTCCTTTAAGTTCGCTTATGATCAGAAATTTGGGTTCTGTGAGTGTACTGAACGTAAGGTGCATCGAGATACTGGAATGATGGCTGTTGATGCTGAGGTTAATTTGATCTCAGCCAACATTCTTCACAGCAGGCCTCTATTTATTTGGAGCCCATTTATTTAGTCGTTGAGTATATTTGTCCCAAAACACCCGCACTGATCCGACTGTGGTCATCTGACACAGGCCACAAACACGTAAACAACTACTAATTTCACCACACAATAGCAAACAGCTCTTAAATAAGGCAGTACACAATATCAGCAGACGAGCTCTGTGCTCTTAAACTCTCCAAATAAAGCACCGCACAGTACACAGACATGCTCGCAAAATAGTCCAACAGACGCGCCCAAACACCACCAGCTGCCAAACCGACCAAAAATCTCTGCTCGGCCTCCCCCAAACACGACCTCAACACAGTCGCATTCGCACCTATCACCGGAGAAATTGATGTCGCCTATGCGCCTTAGAATACACTCCAAGGAAGGCCGCGCGCGCGCGTGCGGTCGGCGGGGAAGGAGATTCCAGAGTGTCCAGCCAAGTTCATCTTCCGAGCGCTCGTGACAGCCGACACATGTGAAAGCTGCATTGTTCTTCTCATGTATACCGCCGGCGTCTCAGGTCTGGACCTGCCTTCACGTCTATTCTCAGAATAGCTCATAGCTCGTTGACACACTCGATTAATGCGGCCCGGAAAACATTTACTACTCGCATGCAACCGAGATGGTGACGGAAAAACCAAATCACTCTAATCTGCGCTGCAGGCGCGTGTAATCATTGAGAACACTATTTATTTTTTTCGAACAACTTATTTAACCATACAGTGTATCTATCACGCTATCACAAAACACCAATCCCAGATGTGCCCTGAACCATGTTGCACTGCACACAGACACGCACCCAATCATAATTTCAGTACACACTATAGCAAACTGCTACTAAATAATACATCACACAGATGTGTAGATACGCTCAGTACTCGTAAACTATCCAAATAACGCATAGCAGAGCCTGCAGAGCCGCTCGCAGAATAACTCAGCAGGCGTGCGCAGGTACCCCCACTCTGCACCCTGCCCACAGGACCGTGAAGTCACCCATCCGTCTGATTTCAGACCTCGCACAGCCCTTGCTCGGCTTCTGCAAGCGTGAGTTGGCGCGGTCAACGCGCTCGTCAGCGGTCAAAGCACACACATACGTCCGTCCAGGACCGCGATCCCGAGCCGCGACCACCTAACGCGGGTGAAAGTCAAATTTATATCAACTAGCATAATTCCAAAGCGCAGCCTCCATACGCTAGACACATCATAGCAGCAGATGTCTTTACCTCCTATGACACTGTAGCACACTGCACATTGCTCCTTACAAGACATTACACGGCCCTTTAACTAAACATAACTACACAGCCCTGCTCTTGCCTCGTCGCGTGACCGGCCATCTAAAAACCTTCTGAATATTATTCCTACTTGACAACTTTTTTTTAAAAAATAAGTTCTAATTTACACCTCCCACCGCACCTAACGTCACACCCATCCCACCATCAACATACGCAAACGTCCTCAACCGTATCTTGACACTCATATATCACCCCACAAACAATGTCCATGAATCAATTTACCATTATCATCCCCTCTTTTCGAATTACAAACGTAGCCTCTATCTAAACACCAATCAACTCATCTTTCTCGCACTTTCAACAGTAAAATTAATTTTACACACACCCAGAAATACCAAACCCAATTAATGATTCAAACTCTTATACAAAGCATCAAGCACATACGACAATATTCAAAGCCTGGTCCTTGATCTCCGACTTTTTGTCGGAGAAAGACATATCTATTACCTTCTGCAACCTGTCTATAAACAGAACGATCTCAGTTACTACAACAGGACCTTGTTTTGACCATTCGCCGGAAATGCGCGCAATGTTGTACACCTCAAACTAGGTACAAGTACAACAGATCCTCAACACCCTATCATCTTTATCCTCTACCATCAAACAGTGAAAAAGTCAGGAAGGCACCAAATTCCACCCATTCGGAGGATCAATTTGCTACCTCAACCTGAAACGTCTTTGCACTGTAATCATGGAATTGCACTTCGCAAACTCGAGAACACAAAATGATTTCTGCTGTGCAGTAGCCATTTTAAATACATGACGGTTACCAAGCAAAACAGAAGAGAACTGACATCTAGCGGATATATTAATATAAACTAGACTGGGTATTCGTTTGTCCAATAGCGGAGCCGAAGCGCAGCGATCGATAGTTTGGACAAAATAATTGTAATACCTGTATTTGAGCCGTGTCTCGACTCTTGCTACACCTTGTATTTAGACTGCATTGGTTTTCCTTTCTTCCCCTGACATGTTTGTTTGATATGTTGTCTGTCCTTAAGTGGCTGCTTGGTTGTCTTTTCCCTCTGCTATCGATATCTGCGTTTTTGCGTCCGGGAAACTGCTATGGAGGATGTGAGATTGTTGACCGGTGGCAACTGCGTGTAGTGGCGCGGAAGTAGAGTTGTGCGCAGAGAGAGTGTGGTGGACACGGGAGGGCAGTGTGGCTCTCCAGCGCGGACCAGGCGTGGTCGGTTGTACCGAGTCGCCACGTGATGTGTGTCGGCTGTGTGTAACGAGCGGGTCGACTCGACGGAAGAGCTCCCCGCGTGTTGGTTGTATACAGAATCGCCCCACGAGTAGTTGCTGTTCATTTCGCCTCGGTGGGACGTTAACAAGCTTCTGTAAGTCCTCCGTTTCAACACTGGAGTTTAAAAGGAGACACCTAACACGTTGCAGAGAAGACGTGGACTCCGGTGACAGAGCGTGTTGTCGCGTGGCCGTGGCGTGTCGGGTACGCTGGCGACGCGTGCGCGGTCGGATGTGTGGATCCTGCCCATCGGAGGTCGTGTACTGCCTGTCCGAGCATAATTGCAAGTTAAGTTCGCGGAAAGTTTAATCATTAAGTAATAATTTTGCGTAACCAGTGTCTCTTCTGCCTTGTGGCCTCCGGCGACCGGGTTTCCTGTCCCCGGCACCGGTGTAATTGAAGACAGTGATCTTTCCTCCTCCTCTCATTACTGCCCGATGGGAGGTGTAGTTTTGGCAGTTTAATTGTTTCGCTATTTTGTCGTGGGTTATGAGTAAATTTGTGCTTCTTGTTGGTCGATCGTGTGGTCGCTCATTCAGGACTGTGTGGTGTAATGTTTCGTTGCACGAGGTCAGCTCTAATTCTGTCAGCAAGTTAAGCCATCTTATTACAAGTATTACAAGTTTTCGCTGGCTAAAAGTCGGTGCAGTGACCAGCCTGAGAGTGGCAATTGTGTTTACGGGCGTATTTAAATTGGCCAGTATTCTGCCTAGCCTGAGCATTCCTGAGTGGGTGATTTGTGGCCGCCTTACACGGATCCGTCATAGCTGTTATGTTCTAATGATATTCCAGGACACTTTTGTTTAAAAACTTTTTTAAATTCCTCCATTACCTTATTGCCATTAATCGTGTGTTTCCTGAGACCTTTCATTTTTTTTTTATTGGCGGTGTTGGAAGCTTCACTACCCCACTGTACTTTATTAACAAACTTCTGTATTTACTTTAGTAGCCTATTTACTAATGTTCTTTAAATTTTCTTTAAACTGTTGTATTGCTAGAAATTACTTGATTGGCGTTAGCGGCGTGTTTTGAAAGGCTGTTATCGCCGCACTGTTAGCTTCTGTGTGTTTTTTTAAAAATTTAAACTTGTATTACTATATGACTTGATTGCCGTTTTTAAACTGTTGCATAGCTGTAAATTACTTGATTGGCGTTAGCGGCGTGTTTTGAAAGGTTGTTGATTGCCGTACTGTTACTTGTGTTTTTTTTTTTAAAAAGAATTTTTTTTAAAATTGTTGTATTGCTATAAATGATTTGATTGCCGTTAGGGGCGTGTTTGAAAGGCTGTTTATTGCCGTACTGTAGGTTTCTGTAAGAAGATATGAATAAAACATTTCTGTGTGAAAATCTCGACACTAAACTACTAGAAATCTGGCCCCGTTTCCCAACTTGTGGTGTGGCTTGTAGCAACCGTAGCCACCGTGTGTGTCAATATTCATTTTGAAACAAGCTGTATTTTCGCCATTTCAGAGGGCCGTGTACTTGCTGCTACTCACACTGTCTGAGCAGGAATTATAGAAATGGCCTGAGCCTTGGTAAAAATTGTTGTTTTGAAGAGCGTGCCGCAGCGCGTAGTGTGAAGCAGTCGCCCTCCGTTTCTGGCGGTGGCGCCGCTGTGGCAATCGCAGCTCTGGTGTCTCCCTCTGGTGTGAAGGGGGAAAAAGTTGTCCGTTCACGTGCATTTGAGGGGCTCTATCAGTTCGCCAGCTAGGCAGTCTGGATCAGTCTCTCGTCCGAATTTGTGAGGCAGTTAATGTCTGTCTGTCGTTCGGATCAACCATTAAAGCCGGATAAATGAGAGTCTTTCCACTCCGCCAGTAAGAGAACTCAGCGAGTGGTCGCCCGGTCGGGGCTGAGTTCCTGCATCTGAGTCTGCGCGTTAGGCCGCCAGTCTGCTGGAGTTGCCCGGGCGACGGTCAGAGCCGTCCAACCTCGCCTTGTCAGATGGTAATTACCCGCAGGTCGGGAACCGCTGGATTGGTAGTTCAGAAGAAATGACTGTTTTAACCGTGTCTCTTGGGTCAAAACGAGGTAAGGAACCGTTATTTAGACTGACAGTGTGTGTGCAGCAGGTCTGAGAAATAATCCGGGTCCGACAACAAACCTCTCCGAGGAGCGACACGGTACGTCCTTTGGTTTGATTCGCACACCAGACACGCGACCACGGACTCTGGCTGGACTACACCAGACGCTGCGGGAGCCACAAGAAGACACAGAGGAGCAGCACCCTCTCACTTCCTTTTCTCTCCGCGGCTGTAATCACATCAGGCCTGACAATACGCCCAGGACCCTCGTGTAACAGACGGACGTCAGCTGTCATTCCCTGCAGCCGTTCTTCGCTCTTTGTAAAGTGGGGGTGCTGTGCGCGCATTCCCACCCACAATAACAGGAAAGTGGGATAAAAACACGAGCGAGTGGTTGATACGAATGTCGGGCCGTAGCTGCTCTAGATAACGACGGCACTCGAAGCGCTACTGGGTAATCGGAAAAATTTAATGTGCTGCATGACGTCATCTAGACAGGTCCATCTCATCGTAAATTACGTAATCCAGGGCTGCAACACGGTTCCACGTTCACGATTATCTCTCCGATATGGAGACAGCACTCGAGATGAACTGCTCTCGAGACGACGGAGCCTCATCGAGCAATGCGCTTCAGCGTGTCTCCCGATAGCGCTGTCTTAATTACGCCCATTATCCCCTCACAAACACTCAGAGCGGCTCTTGAAACGGGAGACGCACGTCACTCGCCCGCCTATATATTCACCGCAGTGGACGGCAGCTGTCAGCTGGACACCTGGCCCGCGCATCCAGAAGCCGAGTCGTCTTCCAACTGGAGCCTCCTGTTCGCAGCTTCTCTTCGGCAACAGGTATGCGGGGAATATCCAGTATCAGCATCTGACTGTACAGTATTTCAGGATTAATGTGTAAATATTTTGGGAGGCGGTTGTATAGACTAATCCCTTTAAAAACACTTCATCGGCCAGAGTTCGACAGTCTTCCACAAAGCCGCTAGCGCAAATACGATTTTTCGTGGGCTAATATCTCGGGTTCTGTTGATCACAGAGACAACGGGTACAGTATTTCACCTAGCTCTTGGCCTAACGACCATTCGGTATAACTTTTGGAAAAAAAGCTGTCCTCTAGCTATCCTAGAGTACAGGGTCGAAATATAAACATTACATACGTCCTCCAGCCCAGGTACATTGAGCAAATCTTTTGAGGTATGGTCTATGGTACACATTAGTTGCTTTACAAAAGAACATTTGTTGATCGACGGACCCTTAGAAAGCCTCCAAAAATCGTAAGTTTTCGCTACGAAAAGTATCTATTGTGGGGATTTCCACATCCAACTATACGTATGTTCTTAAGAATCTATTTGGGAGGCGGTTGTATAGACTAATCCCTTTAAAAACACTTCATCGGCAAACTTTTTCGATATCATTTGTGTTACCAAGATTCAGAAATTAAAAAGTTTCAGCACTTACGTACAAAATGGCAAAAATCGGTTTTCAACCGTTTTTGCACCATGGTCTGCTGTTATCTAAATAACTAACCACAATAAAACTGTCAGGTTTTGACTACACACTCTTTAGAAATTTGTGTAGAAACACCATTTACCCATTTTCGACAACCTGAATCCGTTACCGAGATACCCCAGAAAAATCACGAATTTTGTGCACCAAAAGTTGGAATTGTCCAAATGGTCATGAACCGTATTTTATAATCAAAAAATATTCGTAATAATTTGTTCCACTTACTAGCGACTCATCAAGAACATTAACACATTTAACCACACTATGTGGGCGTTGAAGTAGTTGCCAGGGAGTAACTGATGAAATCATAAACAAATTCCTTTTTAATAAATGGTAATTTATTCACTTTAATGGTGCCTAAATCTTTTTTTAAAAAGAAACAGATTTGAAATTATAATCAGAAAGCACCTTCTAAATATCAAGTTACAATTTATTCAGAGGCAGAAGGAAAGAACTGTTTGACTGAATCAGCTTTCGGGCTGAGAACCTTGCCGCTCCCTTTTGACACGGCCGTAGTTACGACCTTTCAGAATAACCTCCGAAAGACTACACTGGTGCAAATCTGCAACGCAGCAGATTACTTTAAACTAAAAGTTTTAACAATTCACACAAGCACACAACCTATGCACCCCGTAGGAGGGATGGAAATGGTACAAAACACTAAAATTAAAATATTAACTTTGCCACCGAAGTTCCAAGTTGATTTAACTTCTAAGAAAAGTGTTACGGTGGAAGGGTGGCAACTTTATATACTAAAATGACCATTTAAATAAAAGCCCATTAAATGCAATCTTATGTAAAATTCTACAAGGTTGGCCAAACAATAGTTAAGATGTTCTACAGTACACAGATACCGCCTCTCAAGATCATAGGCAATAATATTCAATTTTCCAAAGATCAAAACATATTTCAGGTATTGTGCCGTTACACTCCAAGCAATAATTTCGTTAATACACCAAATCCGTCAAACATGACAGAGGCACCTACTAACGTACGGCAGATTGATAGGGAAATTACCGAACAACCGGAACCGCAGGTTGCTCTAACCCGCCCCTACTCCACAAGGGCAAAACGGACCACACAATTTGTAAACAACCACCTTCCCGCGGGTGAGCAAACGGAGAAGAATGGTGGGACGATCCCAAAACAAAGAGGCTGGTGACCTCACCAAGAAAACAAGTAGAATTTAACAAGTAAATGAAACAATATATAACCAATCACTTAACTTCTAATAAACTGCAATTTCTGGAGAAGACCTGGTGCAGAACCCCCAAATCGCTCTCCCGAACCGTCCGCTGCCAGCCGATTCGCCAGACGCAGGAAGGCGCGCCGATCTCCCGTCTCACGGCGTCGCAGCTCGCACCGGCCAGACTGACGTCGTGGGTTGACTCTTGTTGCTCTCGTGTCGGCCGCGAAGCCACTACCCCTCGCTATACGGTGCGGCCCACTGGACTCACGTGGAGACCTCACAAGCGCCGACGCTCCAGGCGGACAAGTCATCTCGTGTCTCAGTGCGCGACCGACCAACCGATCGATCCAACCGCCAATGACCGTTGCCCGAGCAACTCGAGCAGACTGGCGGCCTAACGCGCAGACTCAGATGCAGGAACTCAGCCCCGACCGGGCGACCACTAGTTGAGTTCTCTTACTGGCGGAGTGGAAAGACTCTCATTTATCCGGCTTTAATGGTTGATCCGAACGAAAGACATGCTAGCACTTCGCACGACAGACAGACATTAACTGCCTCACAAATTCGGACCAGAGACAGAGTAGCAAATTGCGGACGAGAGACTGATCCAGACTGCCTAGCTGGCGAACTCATAGCGCCCCTCAAATGCACGTGAACGGACAACCTTTGCCCCTTTCCCACCAGAGGGAGACACCAAAGAGCTGCGATTGCCACAGCGGCGCCACCGCCAGAAGCGGACGGCGACTGCTCCACGCTACGCGCTGCGGCGCGCTCTTCAAAACAACAATTTTTACCAAGGCTCAGGCCATTTCTATAATTTCTGTTCATGGTGAAACACCAAAATTTTTACAATAAGTCCTTAAGATGATTTTCGAGAAACTGTGAAAGTTTTTTCGATATCAGTGTCCGTTACCCAGATCCAGAGGTTCAAAGTCACCGTACGTATGCAAGCAAAATATCCACGTGAAATCGAATCTGAAGCGTAAATATGGTTTTAACGGCCGTAGCGATCACATAGCAAGGGTTCTGGGGTTACAAAAAGATCTCTGCGATAAGTAAACTATGTTTTCAGTGATAATTCTTCACCAATAAAACTTTAAAAGCCTCTGTGTTTGTATAATGGGCAGTTCATGGGTATACAGCCTGACTCGATATAGAAATTATTCGTTCGTGCCACATGGCAGCATAAGCACCTGACAAGATACTGTTTTGTCGTGCAAAATTCTTCGTGCTTGCATACCGAACACAACATATCCGGCTGGCGTCCCAGGTTGCAGAAAACACAAGAAGGAAGGAAACAGCATTACTTAGATTTGCAGTCACTGTTATAAGATTTAATTGTATGTTTAGTTTCATGCAGTGGTAATAGTTTAAGTGGCTTGGATATGCTTATCTGAATAATGGTTGATTGATTTGGTTAGGGAGTAGTTTTCGAGAGGCGTCCCCCACCTAAAGTTACGCATTGGCGAGGAAATGCTCTCTCACAATTTAGTGGTGTTCTTGATGGACTTTTCCTTTGGTACAACTCTGCACGGCGCTTTGTGCAGCTTCAGACTTCTCTACACGCTAACAAGTAAACGAATATGCTCAGTCCGGTCACATATTTCGTTTGGCACCAGATGTGGCTGTGCTGTCGCTGGTTAGCGAGTGTAATGCTGGTCGGGGCTGGAGGAATCCCTCAGCCCCCAGACTGCCCTGTCCGGTGGGGAGGGGGTCACTTGTTTGAACTCAGGATACGTTCCGATATAACACAACAGACCGGCGTAGGGATTCCTTTAAGCCATAGAGCCTCGTTCGGTTGTAGCGATTCCAGCTATTGTTTTATTTTACACTCACTTTCAATTAATATTAACTGTTAGTTTGAAAGCAGAACTCTTGTTTTTCACATGAGAATTAGTACGTGGGTCAACACACTTTAGCTGCTCTATTTGCTTCTTGCAGGAAGTTAATACAACACCAAAAACAGTGCGATGGCAGACTTCAGGAAGAAGAAACTGATGTACGTCTTCCACGTATTCTTCGGTGAGTCATCTGGCATAATTATTGCTTGTATACAACAAAATTGCTACAATTACCTGCATAATTACTTCAATATTGGTACAACTGAAGCTTACGAAATGACAAATTTTCTGGTCACAACAGATAATTTCTTTTTCATGCGGCACCTCAATTCCCACACGGGGACGTGGTAAAAAGTAAAGCCCTCGAAATTGTCATGTGAAAATTCTTGACCCTTTTTTTTAACTAAATAAACGTTACCAAGATTTTTAAAAGAAAAAAACGTCAATAATGTTCCTTATCTTTATTTCCTGTATCTACATATTTTAAGCCCTCTACCACGAGAGGGCATGGAATTATACCGCGTAACACCGCGGTGCGTAACGTAACTCTGTCGGTGCGTGAGAAACAACGTGTTGTAACTTCGAAGCCTTTGTCCACACATGGATCAGCCTCACCTTCAGCACGATAACGCCAGACCACACACGCGATCGCAGCCTTATCTGCAGCTATCCGATGCCCCGGGTTCACCGTCGTCGATCACCCTCCACACAGTTCCAACTTGGCCCCATCGGGTTTTCATCTGTCTCCAAAACTTACGAACACCTTCGAGGAGCTCACTTTGACAGTGACGAAGCGGTGCACGCAGAGGTCAGGTCGTGGCTTGGTCCACAAAGTCAGGCATTCTACAGTGACGGTATCAACAAAGTGGTCTCTCGTTGGGAGAAATGCGTTCGTCGCCAGGGTGACTATGTTGAGAAATAAATATGTACAAGTGAAGACTAAACATGTAGAATGTTAGCAACGTTTGTTTTACTGAAAAGCCTTAAGGATTTTTACATAAAAAATTGGAAGGCATTACTATTGACCTCTTTCTCGTGTTACTGTAGTGAATGCCCTCCGTCTCGATATTATAAATACTCATGTTCATAGTTTCAGTGTAATAAAAATTCTCTACTTCCTACCACCTTCCTTAGCGACAACCTATTCCGCTCTTATTTACTGAGAGTCTCAGTTTTTCTCTCTGTTATTACTTAAATCTGCCTCCATGCATATCGCAACATTTACTGATTTTAGCTTTCTCATTGCATTAATAATTTTAGCTTTTCGTTGAACTGTAATGACCTTTCGAAATTTCACTTCGGTCTTCTTCACAGGTTGTTGAATGTACAGATGACATAACATCGCAGATAAGCTACAACCCTGTACAAGTCCATTCCTAGCTAATGCTTCCCTTTCATGCCTCTCAACTCTTACAACTGCCATCTGGTTTCTGTACGAGTTGTAAAAACCCATTCGCTCCCTGAATTTTATCCTTGTTGCATTCAGATTTTCAAATAGTGTATTCCATCAGCATTGTGAAAACTTTCACTAAATCTGCAAATACCTCGCTAGTTACACCATCTCTCTGGAACCCAAACTGATCATCCGCGAGGTCGGCTTCTACCTGTTTCTCCATTCCTCTGATTATTTTGCAAGCGTGAGTAATCAAATTGATGATTCAATACCGATCACACCTGTCAGCAATTGCCTCCTTTCGAATCGGTATTAATTAATTGTTGAAGCGTGTTGGTATTTCTCCTCTCTCATACATCTGTCACACTATCTGGAATAATTCAGCCGTGTCTCCCAAGCATCTCAGCATCTCTGAGGGAGCTTCGTCTGGTTCAGGGACCTTGGTCGACTTAGGTCTTTCGGAGCTCCGTAAAATACCTGGCACAGCATCATACCTGTCATTTCATCTGCGTGTAATTGCTCTTCCCTTTCTATGTGGTTGGGTCCCAGTTCATTGGCCTTGGACAGCAGCTCTCTATACAGGAGGGAACCTCAAAAACGCCACACAACACCACGCCTAATACAGTGTAGGGAAACCGTTGGCATTCGAAACATCTTCCCATGGCCTCAGGGTGCATAAATACTGGTCCTGCATGGCTTTCAAGTCACTCTTATGCCATCCCTCCCGGAAAATATAGGCAAGTTCAGACTGAGGGGAATATCGTTCACGCACTCTTCTCTCAAATGTAGACCACAAAGGGTCAATAATATTGAGATCGGGTTAATGTGGTGGCCAGGTGAGGTGTTACGATTCATCCTCGGGCTCACATGTCAGTCCTGGAGGGTGGGAGAGGTGTGGACATGGGCCGTGTCGTCTTGGGACGCAGCACCGCCATTGGGGAACAAAATGGTCAAACGATCCTTGGCAGTAGTAGGACCGTGGAGAGAGTGACCACGTGGACCACGGAATACCGCGATGTGGGTGTCCACGTCATCAGCCAACCCTACAGTGCTGCACACGTGGGACGTACACTCGACCAGAAGTCGGAAGCAGTCTGGACCGAGTGTCAGACGAGCACACATTCTCCCGTTGCTCCACACTCCAGTACGGGTTCAGTCCTCGTTGCTTTGGTGCTGACAGCGTTTGCGAGTGCGATATTCAGCTTTTGGAGCAGTCGGACCGTTGTTTTACATCGCAATCTGTCACAACATTGGCACTTGTCACAATAAAAGAATCTTCTAAAATGCGGGATTTCGTAGAGTTGTCATCAAGGGGGAAGGGGCGAGGAAATAAAGGAAGAGTAATCTTGAGTAAGTGGAAAGAAGTTTGGTTTCGTGCTTAGCAAATATAGCCACAGCTACTGAGAAATACAGCATGAAGCATCTCATTTTGCCTCTTTTTTCCAGATGTCAACAGGAGCGGCACGATTGACAAGAAGGATTTTGAGATGGCCATTGAGGTAATTATATTTTATTTATATGTGCTGAAGAATTTTCTGCTCCAGTCAAGGGGATATTGTCAGAAGTTTTGAAATTAATGACCAATCTGACATGAACCAAGTAATTATAAATATCAGTGTAACAATAAATAGAAGTTATAAGTGATCTACATCCGAGGGTCACTATTAAAGTTAACCTGTAGCAAACAGTAACGAGACTAAACTCTTGGGCGTGTGGATCCAGAATAACATCAAGTGGAGCATGCACGCTGTAGATGCTAACACAAATTTGAATACAGGTCATTATATTCTAAGGATCTTGAAAATGTGCACAAATAAGCAGATGTTTGTGGTTCACTAACAGATATAAAAATGGCTACGTATCGTATGGGGCTAAAATTGCACAACAAGCGTGCAAAGCCATTTTGGTTTTTGTTTCGGTAGATGTTAGCAGATCCCTTTTCGCAACGTATAACTCAAGTCATGGCAAACAAACAAACGCTGCTCGTAACGTCTCTCACGTGACGCAGAGTAACGACAGCAGACGTTTTAGCGCGCCCATTGGATAGACCGGAGGAAGCTGAGCACAGTGACTTGTGGACTACCCCGAATAACTTTTGGTCTGGAAAGAAATTTTGATTAGCTGCAGGGAAACATCAGCCAGCATGACTTGTAACTTCGTTCGTTACGAACCCATGAAGGGCTGTGCGTCTTTTGTAAATAGCAACCTATTTCCTTTGGTATTCCCTCTGCTCAATACCTGTTCAAAACCGTACCACAGTCTACCGTTCACGTAAACATGACATTGTGATCCACGCAACCTAACGCCGACTTTGCTCTGCCAACACACTGTGCAAGTATGTGATGTAAAGCAACTCGTACACTTTCCGGAGTTGACAAGTAAACGAATCGAAACAGAAGGGAAATACACTCCAGTCATTCAGTCAGCCATCTCTAGTTGAAGGTTTGTGTTGTGTACATAATTCCGCGTAGTCAACGCGTACACAACTTTCCCACTAGAGCGCGCCCCGCTAAGCACAACAGCGCAGGCGCAGCGCTCGTCCGTCTCCGCCCTACGAGATGGCGCTGCCTTAGAGACGGACCAAATTCTGCTTCCGCCGATCCGCGTATTAATATGTAATGCAGCCAATTAGATTGCTGCTAACATAGAACCTTTTCTCCTCACGGATCACACTCGCGCAGTGATACCTGAACGCTCGAGGTATTATAACGAGTGTACAGACCTCTGAGTAGTCAGTCTGCATTAGTCTGTAGTCAAGTTTCAGTCTGCGCCTAATAAGATTATCATATTCCTCTACATAGCCATGAAGATAAATGTATAGACACTTTGTCAAGTATCAGAGATATGTGAGAATAAGATTAACGTACCAAGACCCAAAGGAACCTCAGACTGTCAATTGTAAATAGCATCCAGAACCAAGTTAAGATATTTTTATGCTTGTTATTATTTTAATAAATGTGTGTGAAAATTAATCAAGTTCTGTTTAAAGTTGTTCACCGTCAATCTGCTACTCTAAGTGTGCAATTGGCATTTCCGTCGTCTGACCTAACGGCAGAAGATAAACACGCCACGATAAGACCACGAGACATATTGCTGACACTCCCCTACTTCGTTAGAGCGACAAGTCAAATAATCTGATGGTGTGTGTACTGAAGGTCTTACAGTACGCACACCACAGTTTGTCTGACAAGAATTTCCAACAACGAAGAGGTGGTAGTAATGCTACTCACCTACAGAGAAAATAAGTTAGCAGGACAGTAACAACAATGTTTTCTTGTTTGTAATACGAATTCACAACTGCAGTTCACACTTGCACAGACAACTAACTGATAAGCAAGTCCACAAGTGCAGAACTGGACCGAAACAAAACCTGGCCATTAGGACTCACCAACTCACTGACTTGACTTTTTGAATTCTGGCTACCAGCTGACGCCAGCTTTGTGCACAATGCCTGTTTAAGGATGGGTGGGTGGGAGATACTACAAAGCAGTAATGTACATTAGATACTAATGTAAAAGACGCAAACAGTAAAAAGTACATAAACATATTAGAGACTGAACTATATTTGTGTAACTACGTGCTGTATCTTCTTAAATTTGTAAAATTGATTGGTACTGTCTTGGAGGGGTCAAAAGCTTTGGAGTGCAGATGGAACCACAAAAACCACCCAAGAATGATCTGCAAACTCTTTAGTTTGTAACTGCAGTATCTCCGATACCAACATGTTATTCTAGCAAAGTTATATATTTTTGGATAGAGCAAGTTAGGTGACTCAAAACTATAATCTTAAATTTCCAAAAGATTATATCTTAAGATTGAAAAATTCTAGAGTACAGTTAATTTGAGTAACAATAACTTTCGAAATGGGAAGTTTTGGGTAAACATAAAACGTTTCTTTCAAAGAGGAGAATGAAGTATTTGTTGTAATGCACTACTAGGAGAAACGATTATAGTCAGGGTTGAATTGATAAGAGTTTGAGGTGAGTCATAAAGTTAGAAAATTGCATTACAGAAATATTATAGAAAATGTATCTGCATGAACTATTAACACGATTGTCATCAGGTGCTGTCCTGAATGGCAGTTGAAAACACAAACTTCATGTAAGAATCCGAGGATTTCGTATATTCAAGTTACAGCATTTTTTTAGTTTCTCTGGCAATTCAGGAGACATCAGCTTGAAAACTACAACAGGTAGAGGAAAATTTTGGGTCTACATATCAACCGACAGAGTGTCACTGGGAGTTTCGATAGGTGGTACACATTGTGGCATAGGTGCACTGTGGGCTCGGCACGTCAGAATGAGTAAAGCAATCATTTGCTCCATACCGTCACATTGATTAAAAAAAGAAAGTTCACACCCCAGACAGGCAACCCAACAAAAACTCATCGAAAGTGGGTTGTCATCGTGCCTTACCACGCAATCGGTGACAGCGAAACGGAGGACATTGACATTTGTCGCATTGCAAATGGTGGCCATATACACAGCCTGTAAGGCGAATTAGAAACTTGGAGACACACTATATTCACTTACAAGTGTCTATTTTCTGTACGTCTTGTTCTTTTTACGGCAGTCGACATCTGAAACCCTGGAAGTACTTATCAGTGACGCTGTTTGGAGTAGAAAACAGAAAAGGATAGTAGTCGTTACTTGAGGGGTAGGTTTATTTGGTGAGTGGAAGTGTTGCACCAGAGGTGGGCAGGTGGGTGTGACCACAGCTGTGCCTTGTTCCAGAAAATCTGCCGCAGCCGCGGCTGGGCCGAGGGCAGCGCGGAGCAGCAGAAGACACGGGGCGCCCTGCTGGAGGTGTGGCAGGCTCTGCAGCAGAGAGCGGACGCTGACAGCGACGGGGAGGTGAGTAGGCTGGAGGCTGGAGGCTCCAAAGCAAAGTGCACAGGCCAGGTGGAGGGCGGGTCTTGCCCTGGTGTATCAACACCGTCTAGTGGGCCACGCCACTCGCCATAACCACATTATTGTCCGAGTGAGGCCATACCTGTTATTCTGTCACGCCTTTGTTCCCAATTTTGTTCTAATTAAAAACCTCTGATCACCTTTCCCATTTTCTACAATACCTGAGTATCTCAGAATAACAAAAATGTTGAAATAAACAGTACCTGTTTTTCTAAAAAAACTATTTATTAAAAATAAAAATGTTAGCTCTGCTGCTGTGGTAAACTGACATGTCGGTTTTTAACATGAGTTATTAGTAAAAAGTGAAAAAATAGCGATTATTTATAACTTAAATACCGTCATCACTCTCAACGGGTCAGTTTTCGCATCTCGTGCTGCAACTAATTTCCGTCCGCTTCTGGAATTTCCGGGGCTGCGCAGTGTATAGCCATCTTGTGAGTGAGATGTTCTGTAAGACTTCGTTCTTTCTCTCTTTGTGTCTATCGGTCTTCCGACAAACATGTCACATAATTTACTACCTGATGTTTCGGGCACGGTCGCAACTGTTGCATGTAGTTGACTACACCTGTCTGTGTTAACTGTTTCTTTTGTGTCCACATGTCGATAACTGATATGCTGGCCGGGGGAATACAAATACTGATGACTTGCTAATGCTACTAGTACGAGTACCTGCAGGTGCTAACCGGTCTAGAAAAAACATATTACTCCTAACAGCTGTAGCAGTTAGGTTGCCAGTGATGTAAACACTGCTGTAATGTTTTGCAGTATGCTGCGACATGGGTAGTTATCCCCCAAACATCCTGTGTATGGTCAGTTGGAGCGTTGATTTGAGGAAAGGGGCCAAACAGCAGGCCATCGGCCCCATCATGCTAGGGGAAGATGGGGAAGGAATTCGGCCATGCTTTCTCACAGTAACCATCGCGGCTTTTATCTATAGCGATTTAGGGAAATCACAGAAAACCTAAATGGGGATGATCGGAGGCGTGTAGAACCGTCGTTCTCCTGAATGCGAGTGCAGTGTGTGAATCTTCTCGCCCCCTTTCTCTGTCCCTGTATATGGTTGCTTCCATTTAAGTTTTCGCCAATATGAACACCGACGAACTCGAAGTTTTCTACGCTCTTTATTATTTCTTCTTGATGCACTAGATTAACAGGAAGTGAGGTATTTTTGACAGTACAAAAGTGAATGAACTACATTTTTCAAAGATTAAATCTAGGCCTATTTTGCGACATCAGTCTGTAACTTTCACAAAAAATTCGTTTACTGTTTTCACAATGTATGCTTTTTTGCTCACCTTACCATAGCGCTTGCATCACCTACAAACACCAACACGCATTAACTTGGAAACGTGTGCAGTAGCCGATATTTCCATCGAGCGGTGGCAGCAAAACTAATTTTCGTCACACGGAGAAGTCACAGTCCTTTTCCCCTTTTGTTTACCACTGGCCACTGATTGCCTGGCGTGTGCCCACTGACAGGTGAGCGAGGCGGAGTGGATCCAGATGTGGGACGACTTCGCCAAGGGCGGCGACTCGGCGCTCCAGTGGCAGAGCCGCTACCGGGACTTCATGTTCCAGCACGTCGACGCCTCAGGTACAGTAACGGGCTGGACGAGTCCACGGAGAAGGTTCCTCCAGCAGAACCCTTCTTTCTTGCATTTATAATTGTGCTGCTAATAATATGGATAGAAGCTGGATTAATGAATTAAAATTTGTGCCTAAGTCAGGTCTTGAACCCAGGTCGTCCGCTTACTAGACACAGTGCTAACCACTACACGGCTGTGACACTATGGCTCACACCAAAGGACACAATGCCCTAGTCCAAGGCTCTCCCTAACACAAACCCTAAGTCACGCCTTCTGCACTGGTGTGGCGGTTGGCACATCTGCCTGTAAGCAGGAGACCCAGTTTCAAGTCCTGGTGTTGGCAAAAAAGTTTAACTCTTTACTTCAGCCCCTATCGCTATCGAAAATAAAGTTGAGACTCATATGTCTGCAGGAAACTGTAATTTAATCAGTTATCAATACGTCATACCTTATAACTTTCACAAAACACGCATCATCCTAGACATAAAAATCTTGATTACTTTTGAATACACTATGGGAGTTACAGTGATCAATGTGTTACAAATATTTACTATTAAAAACAGTCTTGATCACGATTTATTTATTAAGGTGACCGGTTTCGACCACTACTGTGGTCATCTTCAGACCATTGAGTAGGAACCTCAATCTGCTGGAGAATCACTCAGTGGTCTCAATGGTCTGAAGATGACCACAGTAGTGGTCGAAACCGGTCAACTTAATAAATTAATTGATGAATTGTGATCAAGTCTGTTTTTAATAGTAAATATAAAAATCTTGGATGAGTAAAACCATCATAACTTCCAACTTTCCCCACAAGCTACGTACCTGTGTATCATAATGTTTAGCTTTCTGTACAAAAGATTTCATGTACCTCAGCAATGCTTCAGTATCTGTGTCTTGGGATGACTTTTTAGCATGAATTACAACTATAATTCGCAGAATTGTAGGAGAAGGATGTAGGACCTTTGAGCCAAATTTGAATCTTATGTGTCTTAGTGCGGAAAAATGATGGGGTCTTAAGAAAGGCAGCCTTTAATTCTTTTGCCTTGTGCAAAGTTAAAATTGTAAATAACAATTAATTTTAGTACTTATATTATTTTTGGTGAACTTGAAGATGCTTGGAGTTACTAATCACATCTTCTGGACCAGGTGCCCCAAGTTGGTATATGTGCAAATTAAAACACGAATTTCCATCGAATCCACTATAATTGCTCTTCCACTCACATATTCTAAAACAAAATCTCTCCACATAGAATACGTTTACAAGAACTGACACAAGACTAGTTCTTCACCGACAAATGATACATTATGAACAGTTTAGACATTTTGAAGCAATGTAACAAACGACACCTAACTGGCATGGCTTCAGTCTTTCTATACACTATTTCCTCGTGGAAATCTTCGACAAGGACAAACATAACAAATTACTAACAACTTTCTAAACAAAGCTGAATTTTTGACATTAAAATTGAAATGTAACAAAACGATAGCTTCAGTTTTTTAATTAACTTCTCATTTAAAACCTAATGTTCGCAGAATACATGGTGTATTTACATAGGTTAAAACTTATATGTGTTCCATTCTTTTATGATAGGTTTTTGATCAATGAAATTGCACTTTTGTATTCAGCAAAGTGAAAACTAAAACTTAGTAAGAAATTTCTATGTATAAAAATTCGCATTTATTTTTTGGCAGATTTGTAGTTCATCTTGTAGCAAATATATCCAATTAATAATTTCATATAAATTAAAAGTCTTCCCTTGTATGTGTTAGCTTCTTCCAAATGAAATAATAGGATATCCATCTTGGTTTGAGAAATACTATATGTAGGTATTGTGCCAAATTATAGCTGAAAGGATCGCTCAAATGAGCTGTTGTGGGTGTGGCAATGGTTATTTCTTCATTAGCCCAAGTATATGTCATAATTTAGCCATAACCATGTAGCAAAACTATGTCTTGGGTACAATTTGTGCTTGCTGTTGGGTGTTTCATATTACGAATTTTGCCATCCTCCCAGTGGTTTACATAAGAGAAAGTTTCGTGTTACTTGCTATAAGCATGCAGTACGGTGAAAATGATTTCTTTTACACCTCAGCACTAGGATTAACTAATCTCACATTGTCGTGGCTCTGTGGACGTAACTCGTCATTTTAGCTGCTTTGCTGTGTAACACGTACTCCTTTGGAGCTGACAGTTGCCACCTTTTCCTTTCGTCAGGTGACGGGAGTATCGACCTGGACGAGTTCGTCAAAGTCTACACCAGCTACGGCATCTCAGCAGACGAGTGCAAGAACGCCTTCAGCAAGTTCACCAACGTAAGTTTGGTTCCGAGGACAACAAGTGAGGCAGTAGAATAGCCTACTGCACTGACAGCGGCTTAGCTCTGGAACCAGAGGGGAGGACACAGTAGCCCACTCTCACTGCTCTTCATCACTTGTAAGGCGCTCTGTGAAGGCGTCTCATAAAGCAGTCTGAACGTTATGTCTGATAATGTGCTTGTTATAACATAAAGGAATTGATGTAGGTTTCACCACAGGCTGTAGCGGTTAACACATTACAGGCGACACTCGCTGTTGACACTGTCAGTAGTGTAGAGTGTAGACTGTCTTCAGAAATGAACAGCTGTAGCTGAATGGTCGCATGTCACCGTTTTATACATTCAACCTCCAGACCCAGTCTGCTAGCAGGCTACCCCCAGAAGTAAGCGCCTCAATTGCTTTTTAGTAATTCGAGGACCCTTTATATATATCTATTTACATGATTTTAAGCCTTGACCTTTTATCTAATATTCTAAGTAATCGCCATTTTCGTCGATGCCTTTCTTATATGCTGTGACAGTTTTTGTATGCTCACGTCATGACAGCTCGCCACACATCGCGGAGAAAGGGTCAAACATCATCTTTCATCTCATCATACGAGTGGAATTTCCTTCTGGTGAAATGTTTTTTCAACTTAGGGAACTGGAGGCAGTCAATGTGTGGTATGACTCGACTGTAAAGTGGTTAGCTGGGTGAAGAATTTTCGCACAGACTTTGCCAGAAGGGCGACGGTTTCATAGACAAAGAGAGCTCAATTGTTCATCTGGAACTGTTACACCCTAGCATAACATTCCTCTTCTCCTCTTCTAAACTGCCACTTGAGTCTTTTCAGTATTTGGCAGTAGAGTCCATGCAGAATATTGCAGCCAGTAGATGCGCATTCGGCAGGGCATGCATGGAGAGAATGGTAGTGGTGGGGGTTACGTGCAGGCCTTGGAGGGGAAGTGCAGGGCGCTGGAGCGGAAGTGCCGTTCCAAACTGAAGCCCACGCTCACATTTCTTGTAAATATTAAGTGGGGCTCCTCCACGGTCGCACGTGTATCGTGACAATCCAAAAAGGTCTGCTGCCATCTCGGCTTTGGTGGGTATCTGAAAAGAATCTCGTCAAAAATGCAGCATTTTATTTTCGCACGGCTTCTTAAATATTTGTAACTTATGAGAGAAGCACCACGAGTGGCGAATTTTGAGTAAAACCTGCACACTCCTCTGGTTACCGTGTTAAAATTAGCTTCTTTTGCCAAAAGTCAGCGAAGTTTACAGAGGCTCACCTCACTGACATGTGCAGATGCAGTTGCCAGGGAATTATGAAACAGTGGTTTATTAAGTTTATTAAGAGAGGAACTGTGTAAAAGTGAGTTCAGCATCTTACGAAAAAGCACATCCTCAGTACAAAATAAATGCGTAATGTCTCCACTGTGTTGTTCCAAAACCCATAGCATTTGTCGTTTCACGACCTACTGATGGCCCTTAAAAATTACATCCTTTCATCAGAAAAGTTTCTAGTTATAGCAATAACACGGTAGATAATGAAGTTTCACATCACAACCATATGGTAAAATACTCTCCTCTTTGTGTACTATAATTTGCCAAAATCTCATTTCGATATCTCAAACCGTTTATGAAATATGAGGTTTGTTGTGGATATTTCACTCTGTCTTTATCGCTGTCGGAGTGCGATCGCAAACGAGTGTGCTACGTCAGATCAGTTTCATGGAGATTGGTGACACACAGAGAACTTCTCCCAAGTCTAAAAAAAAATTGAATATGTTACCAAAATTTCATACACTCAACGTATTATGTAATATGCACTAAACCCAAAATCATAGTGACCATAATTTTTCATGGCAAACTTGTTCGAATTTCTGTCAGTGTCTTATTTCCGTGTAAATATCACAGTAGCTATGATCATTAACGAAACGATGAACCTGACATACAAAGCTACAAGTGATACACAAATTTTATTTATTTTATTTAATTTTTTTTTTTTTTTTTTTTTTTTTTTTTTGGTGAATAGTTTCTGTGATATCGATTGAGAATGACTGCAGGGCGTGCGCATAGATTCTGTCATAGTCTACCAGCAGAAAGGTGGCAAACACTGTCGGCCTCCCCTTCTGAACAAACGAACGGACTCGGCCAGCGCTCTGGACGAAAAATGGTCGCTGCGCATCGGCCTCCGTATCCTGCGCACCTTCTACCTGTCAGCGTTGTTGTCGGCCCAGCAGCTGCGAAGGCGACCGTTCAGTCCAAATACACAGTTACCAGAACACACTGTCTTTGTTGGAATTTGCAGGACTTAATTGAAGACGCTTCCCTTAGCTGGAGCCTTTAAAACAGTTTATTAACTAGGTGCCAAACTTTGACAATAAAAGTCCATTTCATCTGCTTAAGCGAACTCATAGAAAAAGTTAAATCTGGTAAAAATAGTAGTCTTCTTTTCTTATATGCAAGGTGCTGAATGCTGTTATTGACCAATTATGTGACTTGATGAATTTCTACTTTTCTTATAACCTATCTTTCGAGTGCCTCTACTCTGTTGAGATTATGGGTCATCATTAAGGACTCAAATACACAGAAAGAAACCATCGTCAACATCGTGATATAGCGTTTTGTATTTGTACTTCTGTAGATGCCTTTCTTGTTGTAGATATTTTGATTTGACCACTTGCTCTTTTCATTTCACTACATCTTACATCTGTTGTAAACTGTTATCTGTTCTTTTTTATTCTTATTTTTATTTTTTTATATCTGTATTAACTATTTTATCATGAATGTGTATTTGACCACACAGAAACAAACACACAAATGTTATGCCGAGAGCTGAATTTCGTGTGTCTCTTACAGAATCAAACTGTGAAGGTTACACCGCAAGTCTTTGAGAAGCTGTGGAGTGAGTTCTTCTCTTCAACGGACCCTCAAGCTCCAGGAAACTTCATCTTTGGCAAAACTTCATTCGATTAGGCTTGTGTAGGAACTGAGAGAGAGGAATAGGGAAAATGATGATGGAGGAGGGATGAGAAATCAAGACATACAGAAATGGCCCTCTCTTATGGATGTGCAGAGCTGAAGATCCGCTAATCTCATTGTCGGCAGTTACTGCTCTGCTGTTATATGTCATGGGGGACAGCAATGGTATCCATTGGTCACCAGGCAGGGCCATCTCCTCTGCTGTATGCTCCACACATCCATGACCCAGACTCTGTTAAATTCATGCAACAAAAAGGAGAAGACATATAAGAGCATATTACTGTCATAGACATAGGCCTGTACAAATTATCACTATTGTTTTCATTTTGTTATCAAAGTAATGTTCCCCACGCAAGTTCCTCACACACACACACTCCGTTAACTTTATCTGGACCTGACACACAATCATTCCTCAATTTCCTCTGTTAAAATGAAAATCGTTTTTACAAATATAAAAGATAATTATTTTATTTAATGAAGAAGGTGGTGCAGATCATGTATAACTCTGTGCTGAACAATATTTTGTATTTATATGAGTTGTTGAAAATAAAGAAAAGACATGACCAAACAAATATGGTTTCAGTTCCTGTCACCACTCCTGTAAAATTAAACAAGAAACAGGTGTCATTTGTGTTACCCAAACATACCACACTGAGTGATTTACAAAGTAATATGGACACCCTGGAAGGAACAATTCAGTTCTAGAACTGGTCTGGTGAGTTAGCTATCACACACTGACATACTTCTCGTTTCTCTAATGTCCTGTGATGATTCTGTACTTGTCTTCAAGTAGTGCGATGTTTGTGTGGCGTAAGGTGGCTACACTGATCTGCTGTCACATCAGACGTCTGACTTAACTGACTACCAGACCGTGCCTGCACAGCACCAGAAGAAGGTAGCCCAAGCTTTAGTCACGAGACGGTACAGGTTCAGAAACAATTACTCACTGAGAACAAAACTCAGCCTCTGTGCACACAGGGCCCTGTGACGTGTGCAAGCTGGCCGCCAGGGACATTCCAGGCTTCCTGCAAAGCATTCGACACAGTAACCTGTGAAAAGAGCTCCAAACGCAGGGAATAGTTTCACGACAAACGTGACTGGCTCGAAGACTATTTGCATGGTAGATTCGAGTACATTGTCCTCAAAAAGGTAATTATGGAATTCTCCTAGCTAGCTTAAGTATTGTTATATAAGTGACACAGGGCTTCCACAGTGTTCAGTCTTGGGTCCCTTTTTGTTCTTAATACCCATTAATGACTTGCCACTTTGTATTCATGAAGATGCAAAGCTAGTTCTCTTTGCTGATGATACACCTAAAAAACAAGAATTAGCTGAGAAAATTGTTAATAATGCCTTTCAGGAAATTATTAGGTGTTTTTCCGCAGTTGCACTGCCCATAAATTTCGATAAAACACACTATATACAGTACTGTACACTAAATGGTATAAAATAGATAAGAAATATAGACCTTGAGCAGGAATTTGTAGCTAAGGATGAATATTCCAAATGTATGAGTATGTGCACTGATAAGAGACTGAACTGGAAGAAACACATTGGTAATCTGCTGAAACATTTGAGGTAAGCAACTTGTGCTGTTATGGTCATAGCAAATTTTAGTGATAAATGTATCAGTCGATTAGGTTATTATGGTTATTTTAATTCACTGCTTTCATGTGGCATCATGTTCTGGGGTAACTCATCAGTGAGAAAAAAGGGATTTGTTATACAAAAGCATGTAATAACTGAAGGTTCCACAAGATTATTTTGCAGATATTCACTTAAGGAACTAGGGCTATTCACAACTGCTTCACAATAAATATAGTCACTTATGAAGTTTTTTTTAATTGATAACCTGTTCCAACTCCAAAGCAACAGATATGTATATAGGAAAAAGGCTGATCTCCGCTACTCTGTATTAAACCAGACTTGACACAGAAAAGGATAAATTATGCTGCCAAAAAAGGTCTCTGATCATTTACCAAATAGCACCAAAATCTAAACAAAAGTCAACCAGCATTTTAAAACAAATTAAAAGGTCTTCTGACTGACAAATCCTTCTGCCCAATCGACGAATATGTAGGTAATTATTTATTTACAATTTTTTTAAAGAAAAGTATCAATTATGTCATGTAAAAATATCTTTTGTTAAAATTACCTGTTGCACATTGTTACGAAGTGTCGCATTCATGATCTATCAAACAACTATTAAGTCACATTGGTTATAAATGTCTAGCCATGGCGTGAAATGGGAACTCACGTAACGCACAACAGAACAAGACAACGACGCACCGTGAAGGAATTATCTGAACGGTACGGAAATCGGTATATGTTCTGACAAACAAATTATCATCATTTCAGAAAAAAAAAATGGATAATTTATTCAAAAGAAAGATCATCAGAAACTGAGTGAATCAATAATGCGTTGGTGCACATGTATCCATTACGCAAGCAGCTATTCGGCTGGGCATTGGTTCACAGTGTTGTTGACTTTCTTCCTGAGCGATGTTATGCCAGATTCTCTCTAATTGGTCCGTTAGATCGTGAGCATCGCGAGCTGGATTGAGCTCCCCGTCAGTAATGCTCTAGACCGTCTCCGGCGACCGCCGTCGCCACCGTGCTGACCAAAGCAGGGCTGGGAGAGCACGAACACGAGCTGCAGGAACTCTTGCAGTATATGGGCGGGCATTATCTTGTTGAAATATACGTCCACGATGCTCTATATATGTAGGGCGTCAAAACCGGGCACAGAGTATCGTCGGCGTCCTGCAGTGCTGTAAGGGTGCCGCAGAAGTCAACGAAACGGGTTCTGCTACGAAACGCACGGCAGGCACCCCAGACCACCAGACCGCCAGTCCTGGCTGTCGGGCGACATCCAGTCTGGGGCCTCGAGTAATATTGTCTTCAGTGATGAGTCCCATTTCAAACTGAGCCCCGAAGTCCTCCGTGGCAAGCCGTCCTGGCCTTAAATTTCAACAAAATTTTTACGATCTGACGAGCCAATTGAGCAAAAGTTGGAACAACGTCGCTCAGGAGGACATCCAAGTCAGTCACTCAGCGCCACGCCAAACGACTGCTTGCACCAGGGCCAGGTGTGGACCAAAGTGTTATTAACTGCGCGAATTTTTCAAAATTGGATATTTAAATTTATTTTCAATTTTTTGACTTCTTGCTAATCTAAGTACTGCATATAAGCTATTATTTGACTCTTCTCTGTCTTAGTTTGTCTGTAACATAACGTGCCCGTATGGACACGCTGGGCACTCAGATGCATATGTGAAATATTTTCTGTGATATTGAAATACATTTGAAGATATGTTCTATTAATCAGATTTTTAATATAAGTAAGGCAAAATTTGGACAAAATAATTCTTACAAACCAATTTATAACACCATACACAAAATAATTCAGAATCATTTGTTTTTCTGACTTTCATGGTACACTTCAAAGCATTCTAGACACAGTCCTACATCACATTTCCCACATTTTGAGCAAACAGCTGATGATTTCTGTTTGCAGTACAAACTTACACATCTTCTCTTCTTCTCAGTTTTCTTGATATAGTGCTTTATGCCATCATATCTGATATTACTTGGAACACGCAATTTGTATCCACACTTAGGACTGATAGACGGGCTGCCTACTCGTTTTATGGGATTCATATATCTTTTTAGGCAAACTTGTATAATTTCTTTTCTGAATTCAAGTTGAGTAGTCCTAGGATCCGTTCCGTTCTTCTGCTGCCACACGTTATGTACAGATACGTCAATCAGCGAAGAAAGTAAAGCCCAGTACCACTTCTTGTTTCGAATGTTTATTCTGCACATGCCAATGTTTTCATCCATCCTATCCACTCCTCCTATGTGTTTATTATAGGTTGTGATAATTTGAGGACGTTGTACTTGAACTGTCTTCTTCTCCTTTGCGGAATATCTTTTTACAACTCCTTCACAGGTAGAAGCTACAGTAACCACTGAATTGTCCACCCATTTTGTGACTATAACACCATCATCCTTGCAAAGTGAGGATTCAAAATACCCCCTTTCCTTTTTAACTAGCGCTTTCTTTGAGGAAACTGGGCACGATTTGGGAACTCTGTTTTCTCTGATACTGCCTGTTGCTCCATAGCCCTTTCTCTCAGATGTGACAGAACAGAAAAACCTGTAAATAGGCTGTCAAAGAAAAAGTGGAATGGCAGTAGCTTTACATCCAGTGTCCAATAATCTATCATCTGAACGAGTGGGGCAGTAGCCTTACCAAACTGTGCTTCATGTACTGTATTTGGATTGGGTGATTTTCCTTGATAAAAGGAAAAATTCACCAGATATCCAGAAGTAGTGCATAAACACCATGCTTTATAACCAAATCGTATCGGTTTCCCCCGATAAATTGCTTGCAAGAGTGTCTCCCAAAATATTTTATCATTGATTCATCGTAAGACAGATGTTGCTGAGGAACAAACAGCTTATTACATTTGTCTCTTATTATTTCAATAAAGGGTCTAATTTTCCACATCTTGTCCTTTTCATCAAATTTGTTATTGTCGTTACAGTGCAGAAATCTAAGAATTTGTTCAAAACGATTTCTCCTCATGGCATTGCATACAAAATCGTTTTGTGTGTCTAAATTGGAATCCCAGTAAAACCTCTTATTAGGGGAGTGAGTTATAACTACTTAGAGTGAGGATCCCCAGAAAACACCTAATTTCTTCACAAGTTATATTAGGATTTTGAAAGTTCTTAAAAAGTGCACCATGAACCCAGGTTTTTTGCATATTTCTGTTATTGTAATCTATATTTCTGAAATCTGTTTCTGTGTGTGTGTGCCTGTTAATCTTATTTCAGCTTCAGCCCGGAGTTGTCTAGGATTGAGATTATTCCTCCTTTATCCTCATCTCCCGAATCCTCATCCGTGAGGACTGCTGTATAAAGGGGCGTGACTGGATCAGGGGGCGTGATGTAAATTCCATCAGCCTGAGGAGCTGTCTAAAACATCCTGCATAGTCAAACAAGGCTCTAAAGATTCTGCCAGACCTCTGTTATGATATAAAAAGAGAAAAAGAAACGAAATCATTTTTGCCCCTGCAACTGCCCAGCGTGTCCATATGGACACGGCTGAAAGAATCACTTCATAAACAGAAACTGAATCGATGGATAAGAACTTTCCTCAAATGAAAATCTCTATAAACATATTTAGATATACTGCAAACAGTTTCACATGCCAGAATGAAGAAGTTCTTTACGAAACATTACTTACTTTACATCAACATGCTCCATTGCGGACGTCAAAGCATTCCCTGAAATACAGGTTGTCACAATCACAGTGTAAATGGTAAACATGAAGTGTTAAGGCAATGTACGTAAAATTCAAACCCTCCCTGAAAACTTTATGTGACCGCCAACGCTAAAAATAATTTTAAGCCAACAATGAAGTAAAAACAAAACTAGTCAACAATTGTGTCCATATGGTCACGCTGGGAAGTTATGGGTTAATTTGTCAAGGTTTTTTACGTGGATAAATCATCTAATTTTTTTTATACTGTAATTATTTGTTTCCCTGTAGATGTACATAACATCTATCGATTTCCTTCCGTCGTGGTGCATCGTGTTTTTGTCTTAGAGTGTATTATACCAAAATTAATGACTTTAGAAATGATTAACACAGCACGACGAGTTTTGCAGTGTTTAGCTTCGGTAGCGAGGTGACGTTAACAAACGTAACAAAACAAATTTATCCAGAATTAGCTCTTTAATAAGTAAGGTGAAAAATCATCGAGTCACCATCAGGTAAGTCCACAATAAGTCAGACAGCACCAGCTACAAACAAGACAAAACTTGACTTGTGACCTCTGTCAGTGACATATTTATAGTTTCTAAGTTACACTTATTTTGCACCTCTGTCTTCCAGTATTAGTTACAAGAGATTTAATTACACACAGAGAACATCATCAGATTACCTGTGATGAATTACACTGTCCAATAAATTTTCGCTGAAAATTTGTAAAGAACTTAAATTTAGGAGTTATTCATTTATTTGGATATGTGGTAGGGATCAGAATTATTTGTAGTGCTGACCACTACTCTTCTTCACGCAGTTGCATAATGCTACTGGGCGTCATTTATTTCGAACTGAGTGTGCTGTTAACATCGAAGAATGTGGAATGTTTAGTTAAAGTCACTAAAACACTTCTATCTTTGTCAACACATGTCCTGTTTGATACCATCAATATACAAATGTACTTAAGCACCAAGATATACTATAAATATTTAGAATAAGAAACTTGTTAATAACTGTGGGTGAAAAATTACACTAGTGATGTGAAATAATTTGCTACAGTAAAATTCAATGAACACAACTCAAAAAATTACCAAATTAAACCAAAAGAATCTGAAAACTTTGGGCGGTGTATAGAATTCGTATTGGAAATTAGTAAACACAAACAAACAAGCCATTGTATTATAATGGACATTGAGGTTAGCAGTAGGTAACATGAGGCTACACAACATTCTGTACTATAATTTAATCTAATCACAAATAAGACCAAAACTGAACAGAAGCAAAGATAAGAGGTGGATAACGTCTGGGATTAAAATCTCTCTTGCTAGGAAGAGAGAGAACAACAAGAATTCAGACAACAAGAAGTAGTTAAAATTCGAAACACCATTATCACCTGTGTCGACAAATCCCCCAAGATGCCATTAAAAAAGCTCGTTTACTACACTCGGAAAATAAGACACAAAAGCTAATTGGAACATAATTAAGCGGAAACAGGTGCTGATACATCCAAGACAGCTTCTACTGCAGGCAGCAGGATTTTGGATTCTAGGAGCCACACTACAATATAGGCCAGTGAGAAAAAATCGGAACACAAAAATACGCATGTTTAGGTAACGTATTTAAATGATTGACATTGCAGGATCATAGACACATGGACGGTTAGCGCTGTTTTGGCGTGTGCAAGAAGCAACAGGGAATATTCTTTTAAACAGAAATAACATGTGTAATATCATATGTGTGTTTCTAAAAATAATTCAGGTGAAATATGATTATAATTTATAATCCTACAGTAATTTAAATTCCGATTTTTATGTTAGGTAACGTTTAACTGCATTTGTGGAAACAATTTTTCTATGAATAATAGAAGGAAGGGAGCTTAACTACGGATTAATTTTGTGCTGTACTGTTTACCTCAAAAGCCTGAACTGTCTGTTTTTTACCATTCTTGTCCCTCATCCCACACCTACAGAGGTGGTCACCCTATTGTTTGCACCAAAAATACACTTTCTAAGTAGTGCTACGACCTGTTTACGGGCTAACAATATGAGATCCCGACTGCCAGTCCATTCTGTGGAAACCGCACATCAGTGGCGCTTTTCATTTCCGCAGTGTTTGCGGTGCAAGTTCTGGGTGATTCACGCTATATAGCGTTCCGAAATCAAATATTTTGTGTCTTCTGAAAAGAAGATAAAAGTGTTTATGAAATGAATTATTTGGAAAAATAGTAAATCAAATTTATCTATACTGATATGTGTTAGAAGATGATGAATAGGAATACATGAAAATTTAAATCTATTACGACGCTAAAAGGAAGTGTTGTTTAATCTCTAACTTACGGGATAATGGAAATTGATATAAACTGTGAATCTTGGAACGATTTTAAAAGCAAATAAGAACCTGATAGGGTACATCAGTGAAAAGTAATAAGTGTATTTATTATTGAAGACGTGTCTTAAATGATGAATTATGCAAAATAACTTTTCGTACTTGAGAATTTTTAATGCACCAACCAGAGATAATTGCACTCGATGGTGTAGGTGTTAACAGTACTCCTTGGTCGCCATAGTTGTTGTTGTTGTTGTGGTCTTCAGTCCTGAGACTGGTTTGATGCAGCTCTCCATGCTACTCTATCCTGTGCAAGCTTTTTCATCTCCCAGTACCTACTGCAACCTACATCCTTCTGAATCTGCTTAGTGTATTCATCTCTTGGTCTCCCTCTACGATTTTTACCCTCCACGCTGCCCTCCAATACTAAATTGGTGATCCCTTGATGCCTCAGAACATGTCCTACCAACCGATCCCTTCTTCTGGTCAAGTTGTGCCACAAACTTCTCTTCTCCCCAATCCTATTCAATACTTCCTCATTAGTTATGTGATCTACCCATCTAATCTTCAGCATTCTTCTGTAGCACCACATTTCGAAAGCTTCTATTCTCTTCTTGTCCAAACTATTTATCGTCCATGTTTCACTTCCATACATGGCTACACTCCATACGAATACTTTCAGAAATGACTTCCTGACACTTAAATCAATACTGGATGTTAACAAATTTCTCTTCTTCAGAAACGCTTTCCTTGCCATTGCCAGCCTAAATTTTATATCCTCTCTACTTCGACCATCATCAGTTATTTTGCTCCCCAAATAGCAAAACTCCTTTACTACTTTGAGTGCCTCATTTCCTAATCTAATTCCCTCAGCATCACCCGACTTAATTAGACTACATTCCATTATCCTTGTTTTGCTTTTATTGATGTTCATCTTATATCCTCCTTTCAAGACACTGTCCATTCCATTCAACTGCTCTTGCAAGTCCTTTGCTGTCTCTGACAGAATTACAATGTCATCGGCGAACCTCAAAGTTTTTATTTCTTCTCC
The DNA here is from genome assembly GCF_023864345.2 of Schistocerca serialis cubense. Taxonomy (NCBI): domain Eukaryota; kingdom Metazoa; phylum Arthropoda; class Insecta; order Orthoptera; family Acrididae; genus Schistocerca; species Schistocerca serialis. Next base: position 168,882,808 of record NC_064649.1, read on the forward strand.
ATGAATTTTAATACCTACTCCGAATTTTTCTTTTGTTTCCTTTACTGCTTGCTCAATATACAGATTGAACAACATCGGGGAGAGGCTACAACCCTGTCTTACTCCCTTCCCAACCACTGCTTCCCTTTCATGTCCCTCGACTCTTATAACTGCCATCTGGTTTCTGTACAAATTGTAAATAGCCTTTCGCTCCCTGTAGTTTACCCCTGCCACCTTTAGAATTTGAAAGAGAGTATTCCAGTCAACATTGTCAAAAGCTTTCTCTAAGTCTACAAATGCTAGAAACGTAGGTTTGCCTTTCCTTAATCTTTCTTCTAAGATAAGTCGTAAGGTGAGGATTGCCTCACGTGTTCCAGTGTTTCTACGGAATCCAAACTGATCTTCCCCGAGGTTGGCTTCTACTAGTTTTTCCATTCGTCTGTAAAGAATTCGTGTTAGTATTTTGCAGCTGTGACTTATTAAGCTGATAGTTCGGTAATTTTCACATCTGTCAACACCTGCTTTCTTTGGGATTGGAATTATTATATTCTTCTTGAAGTCTGAGGGTATTTCGCCTGTTTCATACATCTTGCTCACCAGATGGTAGAGTTTAGTCAGGCCTGGCTCTCCCACGGCCGTCAGTAGGTCCATTGGAATATTGTCTACTCCGGGGGCCTTGTTTCGACTCAGGTCTTTCAGTGCTCTGTCAAACTCTTCACGCAGTATCATATCTCCCATTTCATCTTCATCTACATCCTCTTCCATTTCCATAATATTGTCCTCAAGTACATCGCCCTTGTATAGACCCTCTATATACTCCTTCCACCTTTCTGCTTTCCCTTCTTTGCTTAGAACTGGGTTTCCATCTGAGCTCTTGATATTCATACAAGTCGTTCTCTTATCTCCAAAGGTCTCTTTAATTTTCCTGTAGGCGGTATCTATCTTACCCCTAGTGAGATAGGCCTCTACATCCCTACATTTGTCCTCTAGCCATTCCTGCTTAGCCATTTTGCACTTCCTATCGATCTCATTTTTGAGACGTTTGTATTCCTTTTTGCCTGTTTCACTTACTGCATTTTTATATTTTCTCCTTTCATCAATTAAATTCAATATTTCTTCTGTTACCCAAGGATTTCTACTAGCCCTCGTCTTTTTACCTACTTGATCCTCTGCTGCCTTCACTACTTCATCCCTCAAAGCTACCCATTCTTCTTCTACTGTATTTATTTCCCCCATTCCTGTCAATTGCTCCCTTATGCTCTCCCTGAATCTCTGTACAACCTCTGGTTCTTTTAGTTTATCCAGGTCCCATCTCCTTAAATTCCCACCTTTTTGCAGTTTCTTCAGTTTTAATCTACAGGTCATAACCAATAGATTGTGGTCAGAGTCCACATCTGCCCCTGGAAATGTCTTACAATTTAAGACCTGGTTCCTAAATCTCTGTCTTACCATTATATAATCTATTTGATACCTTTTAGTATCTCCAGGGTTCTTCCATGTATACAACCTTCTTTCATGATTCTTAAACCAAGTGTTAGTTATGATTATGTTGTGCTCTGTGCAAAATTCGACCAGGCGGCTTCCTCTTTCATTTCTGTCCCCCAATCCATATTCACCTACTATGTTTCCTTCTCTCCCTTTTCCTACACTCGAATTCCAGTCACCCATGACTATTAAATTTTCGTCTCCCCTCACAATCTGAATAATTTCTTTTATTTCATCATACATTTCATCAATTTCTTCGTCATCTGCAGAGCTAGTTGGCATATAAACTTGTACTACTGTAGTAGGCGTGGGCTTCGTATCTATCTTGGCCACAATAATGCGTTCACTATGCTGTTTGTAGTAGCTTACCCGCATTCCTATTTTCCTATTCATTATTAAACCTACTCCTGCATTACCCCTATTTGATTTTGTGTTTATAACCCTGTAGTCACCTGACCAGAAGTCTTGTTCCTCCTGCCACCGAACTTCACTAATTTCCACTATATCTAACTTTAACCTATCCATTTCCCTTTTTAAATTTTCTAACCTACCTGCCCGATTAAGGGATCTGACATTCCACGCTCCGATCCGTAGAACGCCAGTTTTCTTTCTCCTGATAACGACATCCTCTTGAGTAGTCCCCGCCCGGAGATCCGAATGGGGGACTATTTTACCTCCGGAATATTTTACCCAAGAGGACGCCATCATCATGTAATCATACAGTAAAGCTGCATGCCCTCGGGAAAAATTACGGCTGTAGTTTCCCCTTGCTTTCAGCCGTTCGCAGTACCAGCACAGCAAGGCCGTTTTGGTTATTGTTACAAGGCCAGATCAGTCAATCATCCAGACTGTTGCCCTTGCAACTACTGAAAAGGCTGCTGCCCCTCTTCAGGAACCACACGTTTGTCTGGCCTCTCAACAGATACCCCTCCGTTGTGGTTGCACCTACGGTACGGCTATCTGTATCGCTGAGGCACGCAAGCCTCCCCACCAACGGCAAGGTCCGTGGTTCATGGGGGGAGTCGCCATAGTAGCCGGAATAAACCGATAGAGAGATTCTTTGATTCAGCTCACTTTATCACATTTGAAAGATAATTTGGTAATTTCCAAAAACGATTGCCTACCGAACTTGCGACCCGATGTCGACGCACGACTCTCTTGAACTGTGTTTTGCGCGTTCACCAGAGCGACAACAAAAGACGAACGTTTACTGTGTTACAGGCAGTTACAAATAAAAAAGTACTAACTTTGTTTGCTCCACTCGTCAGCGACGTCTTCTTCACGCAGTGTTCCTCTGCCGCCGGCAACAGTTCATTTCTCCAGAACCCGGGTACAATCTTGCTGCGTCAGTGAGAGATTTCGAGAAAGTATGAGGAGGGAAAATTTTTCCACTCGGCCTCAAGTTATGGAAACATAGGTATTGGAAGAGGTCTAACGTTCCACACTACATAACAGGGAAATTAGATTTCGCCATGCGAGACTATAGGCACTCCAAACTGCGACGCTTTCACTCACTGCTATTCACAACGAAAACGCTAAACTGTGTTCTCGTGGTAAGCATTTACCACGATTCGCTCCGCCCGTGTCTTGTCATCGACGTATAAACGCACTTTCGATGTATATCGTTATAGGCCCGCACGTTCGATAGGCAATCATTCTTGAAAATTACCGATAATTTTTAAAGTACGAATATAATTCAGTGCAAACAGTTCGACTGCTGAAGCAGAAAAGAACCTACTCAGACAATTACGTTCCAAATCTTCCAGTACAGTTGGGTCGGTAGGCACGTTCTCTGGAAACGAGGTAGCTACTTTAGTTTTCCAAACAAATTTCCCGGCCAGAAGATTACATAAGCCACTTTTCATCTCAGTGATGTCGAATGTGAAAAAACGTCAGTAGTAACTCATATCTCTCGTATTATTACCGTCTTTGTCCCTTGTTCACTCCAACGGCTTTGGCGCACTGGTAACACCTATTCCCTTCAGATCCCCGCAGTTAAGCGCTGTCGGCGTGGGCTAGCACTTGGATGGGTCATCGTGCGGGTCTGCCGAGAGGTGTTGGCAGCCCTGGTGAGGCCAACTGAAGCAAGAGCTACCCGACTGAGAAGAAGCGGCTCTGATCACGAAGACTGACGACAGCCGGGAGAGCGATGTGCAGAGCCTAAGGACTGAGGCCGGCCGGTGCCACTGGGCCTTCAACACGTGTGCGGTCTTTGTGTTTTAGTGCTTTGTTCGTAGTTCTGCTCCGGGCCTGCAACTCAGTTTATCCAGGCACTTGAAATGCTGTACTCAGTGACGCTTTACCACAAAAGATTTTGGGAAATAACAGTCAAATATTTCGTGAAACGATTTGTCTAAAATTAATAAATAAAATAGGTTAGAGTAATAACTGAAGCGCCTCTGAACGAGTTCCACATCATGTACAGCAAATGAGTTGCCGACTGACGGTTTCAAGTTCGATATTTAACTCATAATTTTGAAGAGTATGTGACGACGCGGTTAATAATTCACCTACTGGTCACAGCCCATTCGTCTTGTTCTGCAGCGACGCCTATCTTGTTAGGAAATGGGTAATGTTTCTCGACTGGAAGAACTGTGTCAGAACCAGCTGCATTACATGTATCTAATGGGTGCTTGTTATGATTTCTCTAGTTCCAAAACGACTGAGCTATTCCAACTTCTTTCATACAAAACACTGCCAAGTTCTTGCTAACTAGACGTTACAGTTCCGATATTCATTCGCAATCACAGTCACAGCTTACGCCATGTAAGCACCTGCTACCGATGTTTACAAGATGGGCTGTCAGTGACAGAATGCTCGCTCTAGTATTACACAAATCGATCATTTCGAATATTCAGTTCGCCGTCACGAATTATATAACACGCCACAGGGATTTTAGTTACTTCAACAGCCACAGTTGACACAGAACAGCAAAATTTCTATATTACTCGTTCGCGATTACTTCGCAGCACTCCACGGTTAAGTTTAAGTCATAATTCCACAAAATTAGTAACATTTGTTCAGAGCCTCTGGTATAAACCTCATGGTGGTTGAGATCCAAACTGAATCTCGATTCCACAAAGCACTTCTCTAACTCACATAATAACCGCTGATCATCTCTCTTCTCATTGGCTAAGAAACATCATAGAGAATGATCTGCCGTTACTAACCCAAGCTGTCTCGCGTCTTTTTCTGCGAAACAATCAGGACATAATACCTCTTATGAGCAATTTAGTAAAAGAACAAATTCCTCAAATCCACAAATAACAAAATGCTCCTTTCGATATCCAACTGAATTGTTGTAGTATGTTTGTTGTTTCCCCAGCACAGCACCATTATTTTCCTTTTATTGTTATTTCATGCCCCACGCCTCATTTGGGTGGGGAAAGCTGGACTACAAGTGATAAAATGCTCTGGTCTTTGCCAAGAGTACTTATAAAGAGATAATGAAGATATAAAAATAACAATTTGTGGACTGTTTACGTTTTAAGTCAAAAAGATTAATGAAGAAAGCTAACAGTTTAAAAACTCGGTTGCAGTGACGTGACACTGCTCTCTGCAAAACAATGCAACACTGCCCTTTCACTTAACATTTGAATGACCTGCACTGGGTAACAAAGTATTTTGGGAGAAGACAATATGTTGCATAGACGTCCGGTGTCTGAGTAAGGAGATAGGGGCCTGTTAGGTGGGGAAACTTTGGAGATGACAGGCAGGAGGTGAAGTAGATGGATGGAATGGGAAACTATGTAGATGACGGGTAGGAGGTTAAGTAGATGGCGAGAATATAGATGACATGAAGGACAGTAGGTGAAGAGGAGTAATGATGAGTGGGGAGGGTAGTGGTACAAGTAGAAAGGGGTACAGGTGGGTGGAGAGAGAATAGGAGAGAAGAGCCCTGATGTGGCGTGGAGTTAAAATTGATAGGATGGATATATATCGGGAGGATGTCATTGTCTGGGAGAGGGAGTTGGTTGAAGTTGCGTTGAGGTAGGATATGGAGTGTTTGTTGTTGTAGGAATGGATGGATGTATTTGTAAAAGTGCAGCAGCATACCAGGGTTAGCGATCAGAGGCGAGATAATGGGGCTGGCAGAATCTAGTTTGCAGATAGTATAGGAGATCCGGAGGTGTTGGATGTGGGTGAAGAGGGGAGAGAAATTGATGAGATGGTAGAGGATCCACATGGAGGGAGGTAAATGGATGCGGAAAGTGAGACAGAGGGCATTGCGTTCGAGGAGCTGGAGGAACTGACAGAACTTTCCCTGGGCAGGTATCCATGCAACATTGGTATAACAGAGAATGGGTCATAACATGATTTTGTAGATATGGAGAATAGCGGAAGGATATAATACTCAATTTAGAGTTCTTAGTAGTTTTAGTCTATTGTGGGATTCCTGTTGGATCGTTAGTTGGTGCAGTTTCCGTTTTAGTTGCCAGTCGAGAGTTAGTCCAAGATATTTTAGTGTTTTAGTTAACTGGATAGGATGGTCATAAATGGTCAGTCATGGAGGCGGATGATGAGGGTCGTTCGTCCAATAATTAGTGCCCAGGTTTTGGAGGGACTGATCTTTAGAAAGCAATGCTTATCACAGGAGGTAAACTGGTATGGAGAGATCGTTCGGATTTCTTGAGTGTAGGGTAGAGAGCTAGGAAAGTGGTGTCATCAGTGCACTGAAGGAGGTGGACTGGTAGGAGCGGTTTGGACGTATCAGCAGTGCAGAGGATTGGCGATTACATAGAAAGAATGCAAATGGCACATAGTTAACTGGAAGTCCATATGCCTGGAGTTTGAAAAGGAGACCAGAATGCCTTGCACAGTTGTAGGCTTTCTCCAGGTCGACAGACACAAAAATAGCAGATCTACAGGAGGTTGAGTTGGTGGGATAGGAGTGATGAGGTGCAGGAGCGGGTCACCAGAGGAGAAACTGGGACAGAAGCCACACTGGTTACTGGGAAGGAGGTGGTGTTGATTCAGTAGGTGATGGATGCGTTTGGAGAGGATGGACTCGAAGACCCTGCTGAAGACTGTGGAGAGGCAGATGGGGCGATAGGAGGAGGCATCAGTAGAAGGTTTGTGCGGTTTGAGGGAAAGTAGGATTCTGGAGGTTTCCCAAATCTCAGAATAATAGCCCGAGGACAGCGGAGTGGTATAAAGGGTTGCATGGGTGACGAGGAAGGAGAACACATTCCTTGATGTGGCCATAGGTGATGCGGTCGTGACCAGGGCATGTGTTGCGTTTTCTGCGAAGCCCATATTGTTATGTCATGTGTCCTTTAACAAATAAAAATAAAATAAAATAATAATAATATATAATAATACTTTTGTAAATAATAATTATTATTATTGTAATTGTTTGTTGTTTGGATAAGTAATTGAGAGATTAAAATTTACGCCGTGATTTTATCGAGCTTCGCACGTCCGAAGATGTACGGAACGTAGCCAGGGCTCATTATATATTGTTTGTAGACAAAGTCTGATATCTGACCTCAGCTTCAATCATGATAATGGGGTGACTAAAACTACTAAAACATAGAAAAGCATACGATTAAATAAAACATATATTCGTTTCTACATATACATTACGATATGAATGACACTTACGTAAATTTTAGGTAAATAATTGCAGATAATTCACAAATGAGAGCTACTTATAATTCTGTGCCTCTCTGTCTGCAGATAAGTATAAATATGGCTAACTGTGGACCCACACAAAATATTACGTCCTTCTAGGACAACGAAAGACATAAGAGTGTAGATACCTACTGGTTGCGACAAGAGAGCGATGTTAATTCCTTTATTTTGCTTTCTCTTGTCTTAAAAAATCGATACATATAATCTAAGTTCAGTAAATTAAATATCGTCGGTGCTCGAGTGCAAATGCTTCCTTAAACTGCCCCCCCAAATTGCGAAGGCAAAGGTGTACCACCTGCAGCTGAGCAGTTTGTTGACGTATTTTATTTATTTTCCATGTCATGAATCATAAGTTATTATGCATCATGTTTCACAGATTCAAAATACATAAAATATCATAAATCTATACAAATAAATAAATAATATTTACATACAAGTTAAATGAAAGTGAAAAGAAAAAATAAAAACATCTAAATCTGTGCGGAATTGAACCCGCGGGCTTAGTTACTAGGGTCCCGTGCGCTACCACATAGCTATTCATGCTAGCTGAAGTAAGCCTCGTTATACGTATACATATACTGTAACATTCATTTCGCAGTTTGTATTCGCTTGTCCTTAGTCACTTTGTAAAAAGTTGTTGGGTATAAAGTCCATTGTTCTCTTTCGCTTCAAAATGTTATTACACATGTTCATTCAATAAATAAAATTAATTAATTTTTTTGTGCATATTCAGAGATATGTGAACGTATTCTCTTTAAAATGTCACTTGTTACAAAAGGTTTATACTGTGCTAAAGTCTTTGCATTTTAAAATAAATATCACGTGTCACATGTTTAGTTTATGTTGAGACAGAAGTTCTTGAAGAAATAAGTTGGAGATCAACAAAGTCGCAATGGAGCGTGCTTTGGAAGACGTAGTTAAAATGTGGTTTTGTCTTGGTAGGAATACATGTAATCCATACTGACCAATCCGTGTTACATTTACTCAATAACCTCCATATTTCGTCTTCCGAGGGGCGTATGTTGTCTCTTGGATAATGTGTCGTCGTTTCGTCGAAAAGTGTGCCGTGGTTTTGCGACTCACGTCACCTGTAGTGTCCCATCATGAGCGCAGTGAACCGTTTTTTAACAATTTGCACACAACTTTTTCATACATTGTTCGTTGTAAAACAAAATGTTCGTTCACAACTGAGAGCACAAAACATAACAAATATCACTTCACATTGAGTACAGTGTCCTATTACATATTTACGTAGATATAAAAAACTTTCTGTGAAACATGTACCTACACATTTAAATGAAATTGTTTGGTAATAAATAGACGTATTTTACATTTTTCAATTGCATTAACGTAGATATTTATAAATAGGTATGGGTCAGACATAGAAAAAATTATCTTATAGGGTCAGTGTTTTTTTGAATAAAGTTTTCCTTTTGAGTATATTTTCCTTTACATCAGTACTACACAATAAAAGTTCTTCCTCATTAAATGCTTCCTGCAACATAAACTTTCATAGTAGGTTAGAAAACATCTTGGAGATGATCTGTCCTGAAAAGTCATAATTACAATAAGACACGACACGTCACATCCACAGTCAATTCCAAGTTAGCACACGCACAAGTATCATTTACAAATAAAGTAAAGTATATAGCCTTGCGCAATTAATCTCAGTTGTCATTTTCTGTAGCGTGTTTTTTGTGCACGTTGTGTTCATGTGGATTGTGGTGTGAGTGTGAATAGCAAATCTGGTGTCTATCATGCCAATTAATTTATCTGGTTCAAGGCAGAAATTGTCTCCAGTCATTTAGACTGTCAGCTTGTCTGCAGGGTATTAATAAATATAATCAGTAGTTGCGCTTTGTATGAAAATTGTTATTTCTTCCTGTGTCTTATCTTCTTGCTGCTGCTGTTATTGCTGGTGCTGTAAAATGTAGATACTTAAGATTATAGCTTATGGGCCTGTCTTCTTCTTCTTCCAGCTTGAAGTACCAGATGTGACTTACCTTGTTGTTGTATCAGCATACTCTGCTAAGGGCTAAAAGTTTTCTAATCTTTGTGAGGGTACAAACCTAAAATTCTCTTATTCTTGGGGTTTTGTAACAGATATGCTCCAGGGTGTGGTATATCAATGATTGTGTAAGGACCTTCATATAATGGACGCCACTTAACATTACGTTTTAGAGGTGATGACGATTTGTAGTGGGTCTTAAGTAAAACTTGCATGCCAAGTGTAAAGTTTTGCCTTCTTTTAAGATTAGCACCATAGTTCTTATTTCTAATGTCAGCTTGTTCAGTAATTGCAATGAGTACTTCCCTTACCTCTTCCTTGTGTGAAGGTTTGGTGTCAGAAAATTTTGGTAGTGGCTTGCTCCATTCATTAGTTTCCTTTGTGTCAAACATGATTTCTCTGGGAGTATAGGGTGCGTTGTATATATTTAAATTGTTGTGTATTTCCTCCAAAAGTGCTAGGTAATGTACCCAGTTTGTGGGCTGTGTTGAGGTATAAGTTCTCACGAATCTGTTTAATTCTCTAAAAATTCTCTCACAAGGGTTGGCTGATGCATGAAACTTTGAAATAAAGATGCTCTTAATGTTATTGTCCTTTAGAAATTTTCTCCAGGTGAATCCTGCATAATACGTAGCGTCATCTGATCGAATGACTTTAGGTTTTCCACAGTATGGCAGGTCATCATTTGTGAATCTCCTGATGATGATGTTTGCTATGGGTGACTTTATGGCCAAAAGTTTGATGTGCTTAGAAAATATGTCATAAAATGCTAGAATGTGTTTACATCCACCGATGCTAGTGGGATGAGGTCCGCTAACATCTGTACAAAGTACCTCTCTAGGTCCAGTGGGTAAGATAGAGTGCAAATCTGTTTTGGTGGATTGATTTTGTGGCTTGTATTTTTGACATATGAGACATTTGCTGATAACATCATGTATTTTTCTTCTCATGTTTGGAAAATAGCAATATGTATGTAACTTGTTTAGACATTTCTTTGTTTCGTAGTGTCCCCAAACTGCGTGAGTGTGTGAAATGAGATTGTGTATAGAATCTTGTGGTATGCAAACGCACCAGTTAGTAGCATTTGTGTGTCTTTTGTAGAAAAGTATGTTGTTGTGTAACATGTATCTGTCTTGTAAAGTGTTGTTATACTATGATTTGTTTTATTTTGTACCAGTGTGGATCTTAATCTTGTAGTGTTGCCATGTTCTTGCGTAGGTATTTGTAGTATTGTGTAAACTGTTTGTCTTGCATGAGTAGTATTCTGTAATCGTGTGTGTTCTCAAGGTTTGTATTCTTTTGGTGTAATCCTTGTGGTAGTCTTGAAAGTGTGTCAGCTATTATGTTGTCTTTTCCCTTGACGTGCGTAATTTCAAAAGAGTAATTCTGTAATGCAAGTGCCCATCGTGTAAATCTAGGATGAATGAGTTTATATGACAAAAGGAAGGTAAGTGCTTGATGGTCAGTATATATAGTGGTATGTCTTCCATACAGATAATAATTAAACTTTTTAAATGCCCATACAACAGATAATGTTTCCAATTCTGTGGTGGAGTAAGATCTTTCACATTCCGTTAAAGTCCTACTGGCAAAACCAATGATCTTAATATGTTCTGAAGTTTCTGTTTTAACAACTTTAAATAAACAACATCCCAAACCAATGTTTGATGCATCACAAGCAATACAAAAGTTCACATTGAAGTCTGGATTTTCCAGCATCTTAGAATTTACTAAGGCTTCTTTGATTTTAGTTGAGTCATTTTCACAGTCTTAGTTCAAAATCCATATCTGGTTGTTCCTTAATAAGTTTAATAAGTATCTGCTATTGAGTAACTGTTTAGGTATGAATCGTCTGAAAAATGAGCATAGACCGAGGAATGATTTTAACTGTTTCTTTGTAGTGGGACTGGGGAAATGTCTGATAGCATCTAATTTTGAAGAGCCAGGTTTAATGCCTTGTGTGTTGATGATGTGTCCTAGGTATTTGATCTCAGAACAAGCAAATCTAGATTTACAAAGATTGGCAGTGATACCAGCTTGTGTGAATCTGTATAGTAAAGTGGTCAGGGTATCAGTGTGTTCCTTCCAGGTTTCTGAGGCAATCAGTATGTCATCTCCATAGTGTGTAACAGTTTCTAGTAAATCACCACCGAGTACAGAGTTTAATGCAGCAATGAATACTCCTGACCTTACATTTAGGCCAAATGGTAATACACAAAATTGATAAGTTCTACCACCAAACATAAAGGCTGTATATTTTCTAGATTCTTTGCTTATTGGCACCTGCCAAAACAAATTTTTAATGTCTACTCTAGAGAAATATTTTGCATCCAAGAATTTCTGAAGTCGTTCATCAAGATTCTCTGGTTGTGTCCTCACGGGTAAGATAATTTGCTTGATAGCTCTTGCATCTAATACTAATCTGATACTTCCATTGTGTCTTTTCACTACATGCAAAGGGCTACAATAGGGAGATGTTGATGGTCCTATAATATTCCATGTAATCATTTTCTCTAGTTCTTCCCAAACCGGAGGTCGCAGAGTTAGAGGTACATTGTATGACTTATGGTAATAGATTTGGCGAGGCTTGACTTCAATCATATATCATATATCTGTTGATCCTACCTGGCTTACTACTGAAAACATCCTTATTCTTAAGTAAAATATGTTTAAGCTGGGATGTCTCCTCTTCATTAATAGCATCACATTCTGATAACTTAGACTTAATTTGTTTAAGTACATCATTCACTACCTCACTGTGTGATACAGGTTGTTGTGTGGAATCTACGTGTCTCATGTATAATCTGTATCAGTGCTTGTTATGGTCTACTAGTCGATTGTCCAAGTTCAAAACTATGTCTCTGCCGTCATACTTAAAAAAACAAATGCCTTTGGAGAAGTCTATTGTGCAGTCCTTCTCGCAAAGAAAATCAGTGCCCAATATACAATTGGCAGCAAGGTTTTGGACAACTAGGAAAGGCCATTGTACGATTCCATTTCCCATATTAACAGTCACAAATACCTGCTTATTAACCCTAATGCAGTTAATATAAAACAGTTTTGAACTGGGAACTATGGTATCTTAGAAGTTTCCTTCATCATAGTATAAAAATTGTGAGAAATCACACTGACAGCAGCTCCTGTGTCAATAATTATGTCAGTAGGTATACCTTCTACGATGCCTGAGGCGGAAGACAGTACAGATGTTTTCTTTGCATTGTGACATTGTGTGTTGTCATATGTCAGATCATCAGCTAAGTTTCCACTTTCATTATATCTTAAGAATAGTGTAGGCAACTCTTGTTGTGTAAATGTAATTTTTTCTTGTTTCACAGTTTCACTAGCAAGTGTGTATTCAAACATAGTTTCTAAATTTAAGTTGCCCCCAAATGTTCCTCAGTCACGACCTGGGGCTCAGTAATGACTGGTTCTAGTTTACCTGGTTTGTCTGGTCATTGGTAAGTGTAGTTTTAGTTTCATTAGCTACCTCAATAATACTTACATTATGATATTGTCTTTGCCAATCTCCTGTCTGTTTTCGGTTGGCTGATGTCATTTGTTGGTTTGTGTTGCTTGTTTGTGCAAAATTCCCTTGTGGCATCTGAATATGATCTTGTGGTGGTGGCGGTTCCTGTGTTTGCCACTGTCTCACATAATACTGCTTGTTGTTCCGGTTAAAGTGCGGTGTAGGCGTTCCATTGCTTGTGTAATCTGTGTTGTTGTGTCTTTGCCAGTGTTTCTATTTGGCTTTGTGTCCGTTATTCCTTCTTGAATTAAAATTGTCGTTTCTTCGTTTTTTGTACGGGTTATCTCCCTGTGTATAGTCATAGTTGTTGTTTGTGTGCAGCTGTGAGTTTTCGTGATTGTTTTGCATGTTTACTGTGTGTTGTGAATTTTGCTGCGTGTTTGGTAATGTAGCAATTTAGACATGTTGCTTCCTACTGCGTGAGTTGTGTGTTGGTTCTTGTTCCTCATACAGTAAATCAACAGCATCTAACTTTTCCAAAAAATATTCAGGATCGTCGTCCGGTAAGTACAGTAATTTCTCTTTAATATTAAAAGGAAGTCTTGCTTTCAGTGATCGGATCACATGTTCTGGTTTTACTGGTTCATTATGGAAGTGTATCATGTTTAGGTACTTCTCGAAATACCGGCGCAGATTGCCGTGTTTAGGATTGAAGTGTTGGGGTTCAGTGAATTGGTTGCGGATACGTTCCTGCACAGTGGGTGACCAAAACTTATTCAAGAAGGCGGGTTCAGACTGCTCGTGTGTTACACATCTGTCGCTTTCATGGTAAGCCAAGACAGCAGCGCCTCCTTGAATGTGATCCACAACGTGTGCAATGCGTTTGTGGTCGCTCCACGAACGTGGGAATGCGTTCCTATAAGCTTTTAAGAAGATGACAGGGTGTACAGTGTTTTTGCCTGGTATAAAAGGTTGGAATTTACGGTACTTGAATAGACTTTCTTCTTCTTTGTTACGTGTTCGTCTGTTTCTTTCCATGTAATCATTGAATTCTTCCCTGTGTGTACATGGCTCTTCATCAAAATGATAATTGTATTTAATTTCAGGTGATGGGTATCTGTTGCTATGCGTGTCAGTGTATTGTGTATTTGAATGTTGAAATTCGTGTGTGTACATGTGTTCATTTCGGAATCGAGATTTTCTTCTGTGTGTGTTAAAATGTGTAGTGGTTGTACTATTCTGTTGTGCTTGGCATTGAGTTGTCTTTGTTTGCAAATCGTCGTCGATTACTTGTCTATTGTTGTTCATGTATTCCACTACAGAATCGTGCACAATATGTGGCAATTTGTTTTGTATACATTCTTCAAAAATTTGGTCTTTGTGTGCTGTGCATTCTTTAAATTGTGAATTAACGCGAGAGAAATGGGGTTCAACCTCTCTCTGTATTGTTGTGTGAATCTGTTTGTGAATTTCAGCTACGTTTGTTTCTATTGAATTTACCTTTAAATTAATTTCGTCACACGCGTGCGTGTTTGGTTCTAATTTGCAATTAATAATTTCACAGGTTTTTGTCAATTCATGGATGTGATTGGCATTGTCGCTTTGCCGTAACTCTAAATTTTCAATTTTTTCCGTAAGATCGTCGACCTTTTTGGAAAGACGTGTATTAATTTCATCTACCTTTTGAGTCAGTGTGGCGAAGTCTGATTTTATCTCATTTCTGAAAGCTGCATTGTCTGTCATTAATTGTGTGAATTTTTCGTCATTATCTTGCTTAATATTGGATATGCCTTCCAAAATTGAGTTCAGTATAGCTTCAAAATTTTGATTGCAAATGAGCTTGCCCCCACCGCGTCATTAGAAGTGACGTGGTCTCTCAGGTTTGGTTCTGAATTGTTCCTTTCGGCGTTTGTGTGTGTGCGTGTGTGTGTGTGTGTGTGTGTGTGTGTGTGTGTGTAGCGGGTTATTTTGATGTGTTTGCGTGTCTGTATTAATTTCTGTGTCTGAATGTGTCTGTGTATCCATGTTTGCGTTACTTGATTGTTGTTCCATTGTGTACTGGTGTCGAGTTTTTACCATATCGTCAATAAACTGTGTGCAACAAAAAAAGTTGTTTAAACGCGTAGTGTGAAAATGTACTGCCTATGTGTGTGTTTAAATGACTGAGAATGATTTGAGAGATGACTTTAAAGATCGAAAGTAGCATACGTGTTAATGGTGACTAGCCATGTTGCTTGAATCTTGTACAATGTCGGCCATATTGTGCAATGTAACTTGCGAATTGTTGGATCGGAGTGTAATCATCTGAATAATGAGATTTCGTGGAATTTGGAAAAATTACTGAATGGAAACTGAATATTGAATTTAATTCTGAGGAAAATAATTTTGAATGAAAAATGTGCTTGGAATCAATTGTGGATGCGCGAGTGCTGCGTCTTACCGTACATGTCGTCTTGATGCGAATACTGCATTTCCAGTCCAAATTGTCTCCAGATTTTATTCGTTTTCTTCAATATTCTCGCTACATAGGTTGTTGCCGGTCAGGAAGTACATGAAAAAAAAAAACAATTCATTGTAGTACAGATGCAATAATTAGTCCTGGCACAAAGTCGCCAGTTTAACAAATAAAAATAAAATAATATAATAATAATAATAATAATAATAAATTGTAATAACAATTGTTTGGAGTTTGTTGTTTGGATAAGTAATTGAGAGATTAAAATTTACGCCGTGATTTTATCGAGCTTCGCACGTCCGAAGATGTACGGAACGTAGCCAGGGCTCATTATATATTGTTTGTAGACAAAGTCTGATATCTGTCCTCAGCTTCAATCATGACAATGGCGTAACTAAAACTACTAAAACAGAGAAAAGCATACGATTAAATAAAACATATATTCGTTTCTACATATACATTACGATATGAATGACACTTACGTAAATTTTAGGTAAATAATTGCAGATAATTCACAAATGAGAGCTACTTATAATTCTGTGCCTCTCTGTCTGCAGATAAGTATAAATATGGCTAACTGTGGACCCACACAAAATATTACGTCCTTCTAGGACAACGAAAGACATAAGAGTGTAGATGCCTAGTGGCTGCGACAAGAGAGCGGTGTTAATTCCTTTTTTTGCTTTCTCTTGTCTTAAAAAATCGATACATATAATCTAAGTTCAGTAAATTAAATATCGTCGGTGCTCGAGTGCAAATGGTTCCTTGAAGTCCCTAGGACCATCAGTTGGCTGATCGTACTCTACAAATATGCCCTGATAGTGTGGTTCACTCTCTATATACGAACCCAATTCAAACCCTACCCCCTAATCGGTTAACAGACATAAAACATGAACAATAATTAACAAAGCACATGATATTAACAGAGGACAAAGTTTTGTTTCCAAAATACATGGGTTTGACTGTGTAGGGTTTCACAGTCTGCACGACAGCGACCGTGCTCGGCCGCAGCTGTCGCAACTCACAGCTAGCTCGGAATACCCATACGTCACTGTTTGTATGAAGCTCCTTGCTACCGTGTCATTACTGTAGGCACTACGCCCCGTTTTTGTGTGAAGTGCAGCACTAGAATGTTTCACCAGATGAGAAGCTATTGCTACGTGAAGTCAAGCGCTTAAATATTTTCCTGGTAAGGTTACTACTGGAATACTAACAAATCAGTAGCTGTACTAGTTCGTGTGCTCATATGTTAGTGATGTAAGGGGCCCAGTGAGTGAAACTGTGCTACCTGATCGAAGGTTCCAGTTTTACTGCATTTTTTATTAACCTTGATGGACGTGAGCAATTTCAAGTAATCAGTTTCGCTAGTCGAGTCTTATCAGAATGTGAGAAGTCGTATTCTGTTACGGAGCTCGAAGCCCTTGCCATCATCTGGTCATTTAAAGATTTAACTACTACATCTATGGTAAGAAGATAAAAGGCTTTTCTGATCATCAGGCACTCTCTTTTCTTCAAACGTGCAAGCTTCAACATCCCCGCTTAACCAGGTGGTCCATGTTTCTCCATAAATATGATTTTCAAATAGTATATATTAAAGGAAAAGACAATATCATTGCCGACGCTTTATCCCGATCACCAGAAGGATTGCCTGAAACCATCGAGTTAATGGAACAAATGTCTAATTACCGGATACTCTTAATGAAAGACCCGATCCACAGAAAACATTTTCTTCAGTTGTGTAAAGATATCCGAGCTCTCCAAGATACTGATCCAAAATGAAGAAAAGTTAAGCAGATCTTCACAGAAAAGCCTAATCATAAAGTGTGTCGAGATTTTACAAATTGCATGATCAGGTTCTACTTCACAAAACTTGCGGACCGACGGCATTCAGCAAATTTTAATATCCTATTACCGACCTCAATCGAATCCGACTGAGAGAATATTCAAGAAATTCAATAGATTCATTAGGTCCCATGTTCCTAACGGGCAGACTAAGTGGGTCGAATTTGTTACTCCGTTTGAAGAGATTATTAATAATCTGCCACACTTGTCAACAGGCTTCAGTCCGCATGAACTCATGTCTGCCAACAAAGAGCGAAATGAATGGATCAATCCTCGTCCTAAGGTGGAAGACCAAGAAACTAGACACCAAAATCAGGCAGGCGTTGATTTCACTGACAACGTAAGCAAACCTCCGTAAGAAAGCATTTGACAAAAAGGTAAATAAGGTTATTGAATATGGAGAAGGTGAGAGAATCTTACTAAGGACTCATTTTAAACCATCGAAGGTACGAAATAAAAATCGTAAGTGGCAGCGCGTTTATGAAGGCCCATCTGTTATTGTCGGGAAGCCGCACGCAGGAAGTTACTTGCTAGCCGACCCCGCCACTGGAACCGTTAAAGGTCTGTTCCACCATAGTGACTTCAGAAAATTCCACAATGGTAACACAAGAAATTTACAAGTATTAGTAGTACGAGGCGATTACAAAGCATCATCAGAGAACAAGGTAAGTCGTCGACGTCGAATGATAACTCAAGGAAAATGACACGCCAACAGTTAATACGTCTGAAGGTCATTATACAGTGCTGACTGTATGAGGAATGTTTGTACCGATCTGTTAATTGAATACAGGTAAAGGAAAATGTCAAAGGGAGAACTTAGTACTAGTTTTAAGTTAGTATATAAGTATATGATGCATGCTCAAATAACTGATGATGATCGAAGTAGAGAGGATATAAAATGTAGACTGGCAATGGCAAGGAAAGCGTTTCTGAAGAAGAGGAATTTGTTAACATCGAGTATAGATTTAAGTGTCAGGAAGTCGTTTATGAAAGTATTTGTATGGAGTGTGGCGATGTATAGAAGTGAAACATGGACGATAAATAGTTTAGACAAGAAGAGAATAGAAGCTTTCGAAATGTGGTGCTTCAGAGGTATTGAATAGAATTGGGCAGAAGAGGAGTTTGTGGCACAACTTGACTAGAAGAAGGGATCGGTTGGTAGAGGGAGACCAAGAGATGAATACACTAAGCAGATTCAGAAGGATGTAGGCTGCAGTAGGTACTGGGAGATGAAGAAGCTTGCACAGGATAGAGTGGCATGGAGAGCTGCATCAAACCAGTCTCAGGACTGAAGAAATGGTTCAAACGGCTCTGAGCACTATGGGACTTAACTGCTGAGGTCATCAGTCCCCTAGAACTTAGAACTACTTAAACCTAACTAACCTAAAGACATCACACACATCCATGCCCGAGGCAGGATTCGAACCTGCAAACGTAGGTGGTCGCGCGGTTCCAGATTGTAGCGCCTAGAACCGCTCGGCCACTCCGGCCGGCAGGACTGAAGACCACAACAACAAACAACATGATGCATACTCGTGTGGTAATCAGCCCCCGAGATGCATAAATCAAAGAGGAAGCAGTGATCAGTGCCCTTCTCTCAGGTCTTATAATGAAGGATTTGGTTGTTGTTGAGAAACTAAAGTCTCTCGGAGGGAAGTTTTAGTCCTGTGTAAAATAAAGGGTCATAACTTTTCGTGACTAGAATCAAAGAATAACACAGGATATCGTAAAGAGAGCGACACATTACCTTAAAAAGAAAGAGTAAATTATAATATACTAAAGAACATGTGTAAGATCCGATGCTTAGAAGAAGTAATGTATGTGGAAAAGTTCATTAGGAACACAGTTTTAAAGTCTATGGCAGATAAATTATGTTGACGCAAATTCGAAAGTGTAGCAAGTAAAAGAAGAGGTAGAGATAACACGATAAGTTCCATGGAAACGATATACTTAAGAAATGCCAGCAGCAAGACTGGATGTAGTGATTAATAACAGGAGTCCGCAATGCTTTAAAGAGTATTGCCACAGAAAAAAAATGAATGGATGAGAGCTTCTTGTAGAAGACTACAGAGTCAAGTAACAAACTAAATAATTGATTAAACAAGCACATGCACAGTGCATGTAAATTAACCAATTATATTTTCTAAGTGAATGCCACACAAAAAGCAATTGCAGCAGTACAAGCGTTTGCATATAAATGTTTCTTGTTTAGTATGATAATTTTTATAATGTCCAGATCATTTAAATGCTGATTTTTGTGTTCCATTATACAATCTTATCCAAAAAAACCAACCCCTGATAATCCTTCAAACATCCTATTCCAAGGATCAGCTCGTAGAGATTTACTTGTGCTGTCTCAGCGAAGCAAACTCGTATGAAAAGCGTGTAGGTTCGCGACAAGATCAGTCAAATTTTGCTTGTTGAAGCAAATTAGAGTCAAGCCATTGGTTGTTGTTGTTGTTGTGGTCTTCAGTCCTGAGACTGGTTTGATGCAGCTCTCCATGCTACTCTATCCTGTGCAAGTTTCTTCATCTCCCACTACCTACATCATTCTGAAACTGTTTCGTGTATTCATCTCTTGGTCTCCCTCTACGATTTTTACCCTCCACACTGCCCTCCAGTACTAAATTGGTGATGTCTTGATGCCTCAGAACATGTCCTACCAACCGATCCCTTCTTCTTGTCAAGTTGTGCCACAAACTCCTCTTCTCCCCAGTCCTATTCAATACCTCCTGATTAGTTACGTGATCTACCCATCTAATCTTCAGCATTCTTCTGTAGCACCACATTTCGAAAGCTTCTATTCTCTTCTTGTCCAAACTATTTATCATCCATGTTTCACTTCCATACATCGCCACACTCCATACAAATACTTTCAGAAACGACTTCGTGACACTTAAATCTATACTCGATGTTAACAAATTTCTCTTCTTCAGAAACGCTTTCCTTGCCATTGTCAGTCTACATTTTATATCCTCTCTACTTCGACCATCATCAGTTATTTTGCTCCCCAGATAGCAAAATTCCTTTACTACTTTAAGTGTATCATTTCCTAATCTAATTCCCTCAGCATCACCCGACTTAATTCGACTACATTCCAATATCCTCGTTTTGCTTTTGTTGATGTTCATCTTATACCCTCCTTTCATGACACTGTCTATTCCGTTCAACTGCTCTGCCAAGTCCTTAGGTGTCTCTGACAGAATTACAATGTCATCGGCGAACCTCTAAGTTTTTATTTCTTCTCCATGGATTTTAATACCTACTCCGAATTTTTCTTTTGTTTCCTTCACTGCTTGCTCAATATACAAATTGAATAACATCGGGGATAAGGTACAACCCTGTCTCACTCCCTTCCCAACCACTGCTTCTCTTTCATGCCCCTCGACTCTTATAACTGCCATCTGGTTTCTGTACAAATTGTAAATAGCCTTTCGCTCCCTGTATTTTACCCCTGCCACCTTCAGAATTTGAAAGAGAGTATTCCAGTCAATATTGTCAAAAGCTTTCTCTAAGTCTACAAATGCTAGAAACGTAGGTTTGCCTTTCCTTAATCTAGCTTCTAAGATAAGTCGTAGGGTCAGTATTGCCTCACGTGTTCCAATATTTCTACGGAATCCAAACTGATCTTCCCCGAGGTCAGCTTCTACCAGTTTTTCCATTCGTCTGTAGAGAATACGCGTTAGTATTTTGCATCCGTGATTTATTAAACTGATAGTTCGGTAATTTTCACATCTGTCAACACCTGCTTTCTTTGGGATTGGAATTATTATATTCTTCTTGATGTCTGAGGGTATTTCGCCTGTCTCATACATCTTGCTCACCAGATGGTAGAGTTTTGTCAGGACTGGCTCTCCTAAGGCATCAGTAGTTCTAATGGAATGTTGTCTACTTCCGGGGCCTTGTTTCGACTCAGGTCTTTCAGTGCTCTGTCAAACTCTTCACGCAGTATCGTATCTCCCATTTCATCTTCATCTATATCCTCTTCCATTTCCATAATATTGCCCTCAAGTACATTGCCCTTGTATAGACCCTCTATATACTCCCTCCACCTTTCTGCTTTCTCTTCTTTGCTTAGAACTGGGTTTCCAACTGAGCTCTTGATATTCATACAAGTGGTTCTCTTTTCTCCAAAGGTCTATTTAATTTTCCTGTAGGCAGTATCTATCTTACCCGTAGTGAGATAAGCCTCTACATCATTACATTTGTCCTCTAGACATCCTTTCATCAACTAAATTCAGTATTTCTTCTGTTACCCAAGGATTTCTACTAGCCCTCGTCTTTTTACCTACTAGATCCTCTGCTGCCTTCACTACTTCATTTACATAGTTTGTTTATATATACATATGTATTCTTAAGCTAATGGTCACGTCCGGTACAGAACTGCAGTCGATCATTTTCTTTATGTCTCTCTCTCGCTTACCAGTAAAAATTTACGTCTTCCACTTAAGACTATTTTTCAATCTCCTCTTATAAATTCAGCTACCAGTCACTTGTTTGGCATGCAGTTGAGTTTGTTGTCTTTGTAACAAGCGATTAGTCCGTCATCGCCGGTATATTTTGAAGCGAATAGTATTCAGCATGGAAAAGGAGGCAGTCTCTCTGTCTGGAGGCTGTCCTCAATTTAAATAACACAGTAAACACAAGTTAATGTACACACAAAAGAAGAGAGTGGTAAAAAGAGGCGTGTCAAAGAGGAAGTCAATTAGTTTGTCTTTGAGGTATTTAAAAAATGTAATAAGAATTTGACAGTAAAGAATAAATGAAACTGGTAGCTGAGTTTATAAGAGGAGATTGGAAAATAGTCTTAAGTGGAGGACTTAAATTTTATCTGGTAAGCGAGAGAGAGCCGTAAAGAAAATGATCGACTGCAGTTCTGTGCCGGACGTGACCATTAGCTTAAGAATATATATGTATATATAAACAAACTACGTAAATATTATTAGTCTAGGTATCTTGAAAGAAAAAGTGAGATGAAGGACGACGTTAATTCACGAACGCCTATCAAAGTGAAAGTGAAAATTTGTGCGTCGAAAAGCGAGTCTGTTTCACGACTCTTTATACCACACCTTGTGTGTATTAGTTTTATTTTTAACGTGTGCAACGGTCAGTGAATAAGTATCGTTCGCCATGCAGCCCACGCAAGCCAGCAGAATAACTTGTATTCACTTACCTGTGAGTCCTTAACAGACAGTTGGCGAGTGGTGCGACGAGATGACTTCGTGTAGGCTCCCTCGGTGACGCAACAGCAGCAGCCCTCAAACAACGTGCTTTAAACGCAGCACGTTGCCGGCGGACAACACAACACACACCCAGTCTACGATAGCGCGCGCCATACTGGCCGGTGTTGGTCTGTCAACATCGCCGCGCAGCGGCGTATGACGAAATAATGGATATTTGAAACTTTAATGGCCAGGTCCGCGTGGCTCGCTCCGGCAATAATCATACTACTTTGAAGGACACTGTTCTATATGTACATAGAAAACATCATATTTTAGAGACTGATAGAGAACGATTTGTACTAAGCAAATAATAAAATGGTCACTACTAGAATAAATTTCGGTCACGGTCAGAACGAGATTTATATTTGCCTTAACCGCTGTCGTAAACAAGAGCAGAAATCAGTGCGAAATGAAAGAAAGAAAGAAATGATCCTTAGCCATCCTGAACCCATTGTAATTAAACCGATAATTTTAAGTAATACTAATGCAGAGTATTCTCTATTTATGTTCCATATTCGATGAGTTGACGAAGATGGCAAACTCCATTCAGTGAAGTGGTGGAAAAGCGACTCCCATCGTGAGAGATGCTTGACAAACAATTCGACGGCACAGTGTGATCCACGAACCAATGTACAATGTGTATAAAATAAGAAAGAATATTACGATGGAATAAACACGAGCCTATCGAGCTTGTAGAGACATTGAAAATTTGGAAAACGAGTTAAAGAATAATGAAAATGTCATGTCAATTTCATAGTTTGTAGCATTTTGGGATTATATGGGTACTTCTATGTGTATGTATTTTTTTCTCTACGACAATGCCTGTCATCTCCATTTAATGTATATAGCTCTTTATTGTGAATAGTAATACTTTCCATGTTGTTGTAGATGTTTAGAAACCCTGTGACCAAAACACAGATGCAAATGAACTGCACAAAGACAGTTTTTACTAATGTTCTTAAAAATCAATGTTTTCTCCAGTGTGGTAACTTTATGAAACGTCAACTGTACAGTACTACTATATGACTACTCAAATTCAGCAGTAGACATGTATTAAAAGCCGCTAATATTAAGAGTGACATAAGGATGGAAGTAATACCTCCGGTATTCCTCTCCTCCTCACGGGAGGCAGTGTAATATTAGTACCCGTTCCGATAGCTTACATAAACTTACATTCGATAGTCTAACCATGCAGACTCATAAAAACCATACAATTTGTGTAAAAATTTCTTAGATCGTCGCTGAGCAGCGACCACCTGATATTTCAAAGAATACCTTACGCGCCACGGAGCGCAATACGAATTGTTCATAATTTGTATCGATAGAGATATTTTGTGTTTCTTATTTTTTGACAGCTGAAGAATTGTAATTCTCTTCTTTTAACACAGTCGTGATATTATTTAAAGACGGCGGGCGGTGGTCCGCAATCACTAACTAGTTATTATAAAATACTACTATTGTGCTGTGCTGTGTAAGAATTTGTGTGTGCAGCTAAGATGAAATGTCGAAAATAATAAAGGACTTTATTTAAAGAAACAACCAGCAAGATACAAAATTGAAATGTACGAAGCCAATTGTTAGAAATACTGACTAAGGCAATTAAATAGGTTATTGTGCTCTCAAATGCTGTAGTGCCAACTTATTACTTAAAGTATTTCTATGCTATCCATCTCCTATTAATAGCAACAGAAACAACGGTGTTTTTATAGATTTCATACGGCTACCAGGGACCGACTGCATGTCGGCAAACGTCGTAGTTAAGGCAGAAGGCTATTTTACCTTGATTGTGATTTAAATCCGACTTCTTTTAATGTGTGGTGTAGTATAGCGAAGATAATTTCCAGCTCTGTCTGGTCCCTTAGGTTTCTCTGTTCGTAGTTGCTATGTCTCATATCCGGTCTTGATCGTTCATGATCGTTCATGATCACGACACAAAGAAATTAAGTGGCAATGCGAACTCTGTTCTTAGTCTTGATTTCAGGTGAAATATACACTATCACTTACAATACTGAAGTATTTTGAAAAGTCTGCTCTTTCCTCCAAGAAGTGGTGCAAAACGCACAACTGATTTCTGAATCTTCACAAGAGAATAATAATTTGATCAAAATATAAATATCTTTTTTAAAAAAAGATAGACACCACACCGTGAACATATATAATGTGTTTGTATAGTACTATCTATAATAATAATAAAACGTTAGAATCGTCGCTTCTGTTTATCTGCTTGAACACACTAGCCTCCAAACCTGATATCCGAAATTTCCTGGGGTTTGCAGGTAACTTGAGCGTAGTTTGCGGCAACATATGGGCTTTGTTCCATCAAGATCGGACCTAGAAAAAAATATATCACGATTTAAAGTTTTATTTGAAATCGTCTTCACAGAAATTCGGAAGTTTAAACATTATCGTGTATTACACCACAGAACGACCAGATGGTAGTCAGCGAAAACATTTTTCAGTTGTAATTCTTCAGGCTTTCCCAGCGAACTAATGACATGTTGGGTTGTCTGGTGTTCTGCCGGATATCAGCGTCGTACTTGCACGATCTTTCGGTCACGTAGCTCGTAACCTTTATCAGGTGCGACCTGATTGTTTAGTGAAGTTCCTGCTCGGGTTGATGGGGTATCGTGGTGCACGCTATTTACAGGGCGGTCCACTGACAGTGACCGGGCCAAATATCTCACGAAATAAGCATCAAACGAAAAAAACTACAAAGAACGAAACTCGTCTAGCTTGGAGGGGGAAACCAGATGGCGCTAGATGGCGCTGGCATTGGTCAAACGGGTATCAACTACGTTTTTTTTTACTAGGAACCCCCATTTTTATTACATATTCGTGTAGTACGTAAAGAAACAAGAATGTTTTAGTTGGACCACTTTTATCGCTTTGTGATAGATGGCGCTGTAATAGTCACAAACGTGTAAGTACGTGGTGTCACGTAACATTCCGCCAGTGCGGGCGGTATTCGCTTCGTGATACATTACCCGTGTTAAAATGCACCGTTTACCAATTGCGGAAAAGGTCGATATCGTGTTGATGTATGGCTATTGTCATCAAAATGCCCAACGGGCGTGTGCTATGTATGCTGCTCGGTATCCTGGACGAGATCATCCAAGTGTCCGGAACGTTCGCCGGATAATTACGTTATTTAAGGAAACAGGAAGTGTTCAGCTACATGTGGAACGTCATCCACGACCTGCAACAAATGATTCCCAAGTAGGTGTTTTAGCTGCTGTCGCGGCTAATCCGCACATCAGAAGTAGACAAATTGCGCGAGAATCGGGAATCTCAAAAACGTCGGTGTTGAGAATGCTACATCAACATCAGTATCACCTGCACCATATTTCTATGCACCAAGAATTGCATGGCGACGACTTTGAACGTCGTGTACAGTTCTGCCACTGGGCACAAGAGAAATTACAAGACGATGACAGATTTTTTACACGCATTCTATTTAGCGACGAAGCGTCATTCACCAACAGTGGTAATGTAAACCGGCCTAATATGCACTATTGGGCAACGGAAAATCCACGATGGTTGCGACAAGTGGAACATCAGCGACCTCGGCGGGTTAATGTACGGTGCGGCATTATGGGAGGAAGGATAAATGGCCCCTATTTTATCGATGACAATCTAAATGGTGCAATGTATGCTGATTTCCTACGCAATGTTCTACCGATGTTATTACAAGATGTTTCACTGCATGACAGAATGACGATGTACTTCCAACATGATGAATGTCCGGCACATAGCTCGCTTGCGGTTGAAGCGGTATTTAATAGCATATTTCATGACAGGTGAATTGGTCGTTGAAGCACCATACCGTGGCCCGCACGTTCACCGAATCTGACGTCCCCGGATTTCTTTCTGTGGGGAAAGTTGAAGGATATTTGCTATCGTGATCCACCGACAACGTCTGACAACATGCATCAGCGCATTGTCAATGTATCTGCGAACGTTACGGAAGGCGAAATACTGGCTGTTGAGAGGAAAGTCGTTACACGTATTGGCAAATGCATTGAGGTTTACGGACATCATTCTGAGAATTTATTGCATTAATATGGTATTTACAGGTAATCACGCTGTAACAGCATGCGTTCTCAGAAATGATAAGTTCACAATGGTACATGTATCATATTCGAACAACCGAAATAAAATGTTCAAACATACCTACGTTCTGTATTTTAATTTAAAAAACCTACCTATTACCAATTGTTCGTCTAAAATTGTGAGCCATATGTTTGTAACTATTATAGCGTCATCTATCACAGAGCGAAAAAAGTGGTGCAACTAAAACATTCATATTTCTTTACGTACTACACGGATATGAAATAAAAATGGGAGTTCCTATTAAAAAAAAAATAAAAATACGCAGTTGATATCCGTTTGACATACAGCGGGCCAACCATAGCGCCATCTGGTTTCCCCCTTCAAGCTAGACAACTTTCGTTCTTTGTATTTTTTTCGTCTGACGCTTATTCCGTGAGATATTTGGCCCGATCACGGTCAATGGACCACCCTGTATGTCATGTACGAGGGGAGTTGCTGCTGGGAGTTGCTGCTTCGTTTGGGTTCATTCCTTTCTTTTCGTTGCGTTAGCGGAAATACACCATTTCCCGCCACCAGTAACAGTACAGGACAGGAATGGTTGGCGTTGTTCAGGAGCCAGTTGATGACGAGCAAGCAGAGATTGTCACCACCGATTTTTGTGATTTTGGCTTAGATCATGCGGTACCCATACACCCGATTCTCGAACTTCCCCATTGCATGAAAATGTCGCACGATTGTAGAATGATCACAGCTCATAACTTTTGCCAATTCTCGAGTACAGTGACGTGGACCATTGTGTATAACGATCTTCATCAAACCACACAGGACTTCCTGGAGAGTCACTAACGTCAAAACGGTCCTCCTTAAAACGAGAAAACCATTTTTGCCGTGCGCTGTCCATCGGCATGATCGGCAAGCTACAAATGTCCTCCGTTGCTGTCACCCCTCTATTAAACTCAAACAGAAGAATATGTCGCAACTGTTGTGGTTTCTCCACTTTGCACCCCATCTTCTAGATGATGATGATATTTCGTTTGTGGGGCGCTCAACTACGCGGTCATCAGCGACCATACAAAGTCCTAATTTTTTGACAGTCCAATTTTGCCACTGTCACCAATGATGACGATGATGATGTTGTAATGGTGAGGACAGCACAAACACTCAGTCCACTGGAAGAAAAAAAATCAACAACCCGGTGGGGAATCGAACCCACGACCCTGTGATCCACAGGCAGCAACGCTAGCCACTTTTTTTTCCGTTAGTGATCGTTGTGTTTGGTCGTTGCGGACGTCGCAGGACATCCTGTTCGAGTTCGGTGGTTGATCCTTCCACTCAGTTTTTTATTACAGAGGCCAACCGGCTCTCTGACCGAACACGCTGAGCTACCGAGTCGGCTGCCACTAGACCACCTGCTCTGGACACCGTTATCTCTAGGCCACAGCTCCAGTCATTGTCTGCAAATGACAAAATGACACTGTGCAAACTGAAATAGCATCAGTCAACTAAAACAAACACTTAGCAACCGGAATGCCGACATGCAAAACAAAATCGGAACGAGCTTATGAACCAACCTAAGAATTCCACTCCAGTCGGATCCGACACAGCATTTCGTGCACAGAGATATACAGCCAGAACTCCACGGTGAATCTGTGTGCTGTTCCGACGTATTACCCACAGGAACGGTATGTTGCTGCGTACAACCCTGGAGTTCGTTTCCACTTGCGGCGCAGTTTCGCTCGCTCACTCTGACGCACAAGTTAGATGGACCGCAGCTCAAGTCCGTCTGCAGCAAACCCGGAACTCGTACTTCATTCTGACAATGCGACATCCGTGTTGCGGTGTGCTCTTAGCGTGGGACCACATGTGTAACTTAGTTTTTAAGTCCCCTCGTATACGTACTGCGTGTAGCGTAAGGTTGCTGTCGCCGGGCCGGCACTGTATACTGGCAATAGGCGTTCATAGGAGTTCATTAATTGTAGCCTGTGTTGCCAAGGATTCGGTGGTGGTTTCTTCCACGATCGCCCAAAGCAACGGTGAAAATATGTAAGATTTACAAGATGATCTGGTAATTGACTAGTACTGACGACTGGAACATCACTGTGATATGGTAATAGTGACTGAATTTCTGCTGCCTTCATTGGCACTTCACACCGTTTTGTCGTATTCACAGTAGGACGTTCCGTGTTCTTCACGGACACTGCGCGTTGTTTAGCGATCCAGGGCGTGTCGTCTTGTATGAGAAACGTCGAATTCTATATAATCATAGGCCTACATATGCAACTGTCAACAATATGTAACCAATCGTTTTCATTATATGTTTTCTAATAGTTTGTAAGCGCTTTGCTAATAAGTTAAATGTGTGTTTTTTTATCTTCGAAAGCTACTTTCGACCTCCTTCGTTTCGAATAAAGGTTATTCGGTTTCAGATGCCAACAAAAACTCTTAATGAGGAAAAAAACAGTTTTGACACTTATTTGTACGTGTTCAGTATTTAACAGCTATCATACTACAGCTCAGTCCCGGAAACTGCCACGCCCAATGAAGTAAACAAATCCCCTCGATTGGGCCGATGATATGTATTTTTATTTTTCGAATGTTTCATTAACAGTGGCTATTTGCTACGATATCTGAGAATTTTATTACACGTTTTCCTTAGCTGTCCCATAGATGTATAGTAACTACATATGCTCCTATGTGCGGGCGCGGCATCTGATAAGCGACGTGCGGGTACGATTGCGCAATCACACTGCCTCCCACTCTGTGTTCGATTGTTTTCTAGTGCTACGTTCCACTTGTTCCTGCCGAATCTTGCGGTGGTTTCGCCTGTGTGTCCATTTGCAGTTCGCCTGCACACTTTGGTCCAGTGTTGTTTACAAAGAAGGTGGTCGCGGACGGTGTAAAGACTGCCTGCGATGCTGGATTTGCGGTCCAGCGATCGGATTCGGAGGTCTTTTGCAAGTAGTTGCACTGCGAGAGGGCTCTGATCAGTGCAGTGAACGCCGAGACTTTTGAGACAGTTACACCTCCGTACAATGAGAAATTAGCTAGGACCCGTCTCCCAATCGCACTAACTAAAGTTCAGAATCGAAAAGAACTTTCTTTGAGCATTTATTTTTAAAATGTCTGAAGATGCACAATATTTACTTTTCTTCGTCCCATTATTGTGAGTAGTTGTCAGCGCACGGCGAGTGCTACCTACTGATCTTCGTCAGGAATGAAAAGTAACTCTGCGCATTGAAGGTAGACCCTCGTTACAAAACTCGCTTTCTCTCCACCATTGCTGTTCCTCGAGGCATTTGCGTCACCCACGCCCTGTACACTCACTTAGAATCAACCAACTTAAATTGTGTACACACTATACTTAGTGTCTTAAGGGGGGTAGGGCGTCAAACGGGCCGACTTGGAGCAGGAGAGCCTCCACAGGACATTTCAATTTCAAGTGTCTATACTTTTACAAATAAATTCATAAAATTTTGTCAGCATGACCAGGAAGGATTCAGAATTAACACTCGTAGCAGCGGAAGTTCCAAACCATAACGAAGTAATTTTTTTACGTGTGAAATTTCATCGTTTTTTTCACTTACTAATGGCAGCACTTGTTGCTATAGGTACACTTACATAAGTAAGAGATATTCTTCGATGAATTTTGCGCAGCATACAAACCATACTTAAAGGTGTATGAAACTCTAGAATTTTCCAAATCTACTAAAAACTGTGGTGAAAATTGAGGTAATCAACTATAAAATTTGTGTTTTTTCTAAACATGAAGTTTAAAATATAACAGTTTATTTGTTTTTTTCATAAATTAAATAAATTCTAGAGTTTCATACACCTGTTAGTATGGAATGTATGCTGTGCAAAATTAATCGAAGAATTTCTCTAGCTTATGAAGAAAAGTGTACCTTTAGCAACAAATGCAGCCATTAGTAAGTGAAAAAATGATGAAATTTCGCACGTAAAAACATTTATTTTGTTATGTTTTCGAACTTCCACTGCAATGGGTATAAATCCTGAATCCTTCCTAGTGACGATGACAAAGTTTTATGAATTTATTTGTAAAAGTGTAGACACTGGGAATTAAAATGTTGTGAGATGCCTCTCCTGCTCCAAGTCGGCCCATTTGACGTTCTACCCCCCTTAAATCACTTTATTTTTAATTCTGAATTGGATGAAAATGGAAGACTTCAGACTGCCAATGTTGTGTGTCTCATCGTTGCCACTGATAATATGGATAAGAATAGACTAGCATGAAACTCGACGCACCACGAAGGAATTATCTGAATGGGACACAAGTCGGCAGATGTGATGTACGTGTGTAGGCAAACAAATGATTATAATTTCAGAAGAGCTGGATAAATTATTCAGGAGAGAGAGCTTCACAAATTGGCCTGCTAGGTCATCAGTCCTGACCGTCGGGTGCCAGACAGGCTGGTATTCCAGGGCTTGTGCAGACACTTCTACGGCCTGGAACCTCATTGATTGGAGTAGAATGACCTTCAGTGATCAATCTTACATCGAGCTCAGCCCCGACGTGTCCGGAGCCGGCTACCGAGCTGACCTCCCGACAGCTGCTCCGGAGCACCGCTTCTATTTACAACAGGACCCCTTCGGCGGCCACCTGCGGCGCCCTTACAGCACAGCGGTACCTCGACTGCACACTAAGCCCCGTTACGTTGCCCTCCGTGGCAAGCGACCCTCGACTAATATTTCAGCAAGATAACGCTTCCCCGTCTGCAGTATCTGCCGCTTGTCTGTCAAACCCAACGTTAGCCGGCGAGATTGTCAAATCTCTTCCCCACTGAGAACGTTTTGAGCGTTATGGACGGGGCCCTGCAACCAGTTTGGGATTTTGACGATTTGTTTGTTGATACAGTCGCGGTAGTGTGTTTGACTTTGTTGACGGAGCCACAACGTCACCTCTGCTTGCACCGCCTCGTCACTATCAAAGTGAACTCTTCGGAGTTGTTATTTAAGTTTCTTAAACAGATGAAAATAGGATGGGGCCAAGTCGGGACCGTAAGTAGGATGACCGATCGCGGTGAACCGAAGGCGTCGGACTGTTACAGATGCCGCAGCTCTCGTGTGTGGTTTGGCATTGTCATTCTGTATGAGAGGGGGCAACACGTGTGGAACAACTCTTGGAATTCGTGCTTCCAGTTTCCCGGACTGTTTCTCACGCACTGGAATGCACTGAGGTGTCAATTGTAGCGGGGTACCTGCTAATGTCACGGCGGTCCTCCTTCTGCCCAGCTTAGTTCGGCACAAGAATGGAAAAGAATACTGACGGTGTGTTAGATGACGATCGGTTTGGCTTTAGGAAAGGTAAAGGCGCGATAGACGCAGTCCTGACATTACGGTTAATAGTGGAAGCAAGACTAAAGAAAATTCGAGACACGTTCATAGCATTTAGGACCTGGAAAAAGCGTTCAAAAGTGTAAAATGGTGCAAGAGAAGGGTCATATGCAATATGTACAAGAGCCAAGAGGGAATAATAACAGTGGACGACCAAGAACGAAGTGCTCGTATTAAAAAAGGGTTTGAAAGAAGGATGTAGTCTTTCACCCCTACTGTTCAGTCTGCGCATCTAAGAAGCAATGATGGAAATAAAAGAAAGGGTCAGGAGCGAAATTAAAATTCAAGGTGAAAGGCTATCAATGATAAGATTCGCTGATGACATTGCTATCCTGAGTGAAAGGGAAGAAAAATTACACGATCTGCCGAATGAAGAGTCTAGTGAATAGAGAGTATGGATTGAGAGTAAATCGAAGAAAGATGAAGCTAATGAGAAGCAGTATAAATGAGAACAGCGAGTAACGTACCATCAGAATTGATGATCACGAAGTAGATGAAGTTAAGGAATTCTGCTACCTAGGCAGAAAAAAACCAATGGCGGAAGTTGGAAGGAGGACATCAAAAGCAGACTAGCAACGGCAAAAAGGGCATTCCTGGCCGAGAGAGCTCTGTTGTTGTTGTGGTCTTCAGTCCTGAGACTAGTTTGATGCAGCTCTCCATGCTACCCTATCCTGTGCAAGCTTCTTCATCTCCCAGTACTTACTGCAACCTACATCCTTCTGAATCTGCTTAGTGTATTCATTTCTTGGTCTCCCTCTACGATTTTTACCCTCCATGATGCCCTCCAAAGCTAAATTTGTGATCCCTTGATGCCTCAGAACATGTCCGACTAACCGGCCCCTTCTTCTTGTCAAGCTATGCCACAAACTCCTCATCTCCACAATTCTATTCAATACTTCATCATTAGTTATGTGATCTACCCATCTAATCTTCAGCATTCTTCTGCAGCACCACATTTCGAAAGCTTCTATTCTCTTCTTGTCCAAACTATTTATCGTGCATGTTTCACTTCCATACATGGCTACACTCCATACAAATACTTTCAGAAACGATTTCCTTACACTTAACTACACTCGATGTTAACAAATTTCTCTTCTTCAGAAACGCTTTCCTTGCCATTGCCAGTCTACATTTTATATCTTCTCTACTTCCACCATCATCAGTTATTTTGCTCTCCAAATAGCAAAACCCCTTTACTACTTTAAGTGTCTCATTTCCTAATCTAATTCCCTCAGCATCACCCGACTTAATTCGACTACATTCTATTATCC
Organism: Schistocerca serialis cubense; assembly: GCF_023864345.2. NCBI lineage: Eukaryota > Metazoa > Arthropoda > Insecta > Orthoptera > Acrididae > Schistocerca > Schistocerca serialis. The sequence continues at coordinate 168,915,572 of NC_064649.1, forward strand.
TCGTTTTGCTTTTGTTGATGTTCATCTTATATCCTCCTTTCAAGACACTGTCCATTCCGTTCAATTGCTCTTCCAAGTCATTTGCTGTCTCTGATAGAATTACAATGTCATCAGCGGACCTCAAAGTTTTTATTTCTTCTCCATGGATTTTAATACCTACTCCGAATTTTTATTTTGTTTCCTTTACTGCTCGCTCAATATACAGATTGAATAACATCGGCGAGAGGCTACAACCCTGTCTCACTCCCTTCCCAACTACTATTTCCCTTTCATGCCCCTCAACTCTTATAACTGCCATCTGGTTTCTGTACAAATTGTAAATAGCCCTTCGCTCCCTGTATTTTACCCCTGCCACCTTTAGAATTTGAAAGAGAATATTCCAGTCAACATTGTCAAAAGCTCTCTCTAAGTCTACAAATGCTAGAAACGTAGGTTTGCCTTTCCTTAATCTTTCTTCTAAGATAAGTCGTAAGGTCAGTATTGTCTCAATATTTCTACGGAATCCAAACTGATCTTCCCCGAGGTCGGCTTCTACCAGTTTTTCCATTCATCTGTAAAGAATTTGTGTTAGTATTTTGCAGCTGTGAGTTATTAAACTGATAGTTCGGTAATTTTCACATCTGTCAACACCTGCTTTCTTTGGGATTGGAATTATTATATTCTTCTTGAAGTCTGAGGGCATTTCGCCTGTCTCATACATCTTGCTCACCAAATGGTAGAGTTTTGTCAGGACTGGCTCTCCCAAGCCATCAGTAGTTCTAATGGAATGTTGTCTACTCCCGGGGCCTTGTTTCGACTCAGATCTTTCAGTGCTCTGTCAAATTCTTCACGCAGTATCGTATCTCCCATTTCATCTTCATCTACATCCTCTTCCATTTCTGTAATATTGTCCTCAAGTACATCGCCCTTGTATAGATCCTCTATATACTCCTTCCAGCTTTCTGCTTTCCCTCCTTTGGTTAGAACTGGGTTTCCATCTGAGCTCTTGATATTCATACAAGTGGTTCTCCTTTCTCCAAAGGTCTCTTTAATTTTCCTGTAGGCAGTATCTATCTTACCCCTAGTGAGATAAGCCTCCACATCCTTACATTTGTCCTCTAGCCATCCCTGCTTAGCCATTTTGCACTTCCTGCCGATCTCATTTTTGAGACGTTTGTATTCCTTTTTGCCTGCTTCATTTACTGCATTTTTATATTTTCTCCTTTCATCAATTAAATTCAATATTTCTTCTGTTACCCAAGGATTTCTACTAGCCCTCGTCTTTTTACCTACTTGATCGTCTGCTGCCTTCACTACTTCATCCCTCAGAGCTACCCATTCTTCTTCTACTGTACTTCTTTCCCCCATTCCTGTCAATTGTTTCCTTATGCTCTTCCTGGAACTCTGTACCACCCCTGGTTTAGTAAGTTTATCGAGGTCCCATCTCCTTAAATTCCCACCTTTTTGCAGTTTCTTCAGTTTCAACTTACAGTTCATAACCAATAGATTCCGGTCAGAGTCCACATCTGCCCCTGGAAATGTGTTACAATTTAAAACCTGGTTCCTAAATCTCTGTGTTACCATTATATAATCTGTCTGATACCTTCTAGTATCTCCAGGATTTTTCCATGTATACAACCTTCTCTCATGATTCTTGAACCAAGTGTTAGCTATGATTAAGTTGTGCTCTGTGCAAAACTCTACCAGGCGGCTTCCTCTTTCATTTCTTAACCCCAATCTATATTCACGTACTATGTTTCCTTCTCTCCCTTTTCCTACTCTCTAATTCCAGTCACCCATGAATATTAAATTTTGGTCCCCCTTCGCTACCTAAATAATTTCTTTTATCTCATTATACATTTCATCAATTTCTTCATCTGCAGAGCTAGTTGGCATATAAACTTGTACTACTGTAGTAGGCGTGGGCTTCGTGTCTATCTTGGCCACAATAATGCGTTCACAATGCTGTTTGTAGTACCTTACCCGCACTCCTATTTTTTTTTTTTCATTATTGAACCTACTCCTGCATTACCCCTGTTTGATTTTGTATTTATAACCTTGTATTCACCTGACCAAAAGTCTTGTTCCTCCTGCCACCGAACTTCACTAATTCCCACTATATCTACCTTTAACCTATCCATTTCCCTTTTTAAATTTTCTAACCTACCTGCCCGATTAAGGGACCTGACATTCCACACTCCGATCCGTAGAACGCCAGTTTTCTTTTTCCTGATAATGACGTCCTCTTGAGTAGTCCCCGCCTGGAGATCCGAATGGGGGACTATTTTACCTCCGGAATATTTTACCCAAGAGGATGCCATCATCATTTAACCATGCCCTCGGGAAAAATTTCGGCCGTAGTTTCCCCTTGCTTTCAGCCGTTTGCAGTACCAGCACAGCAAGGCCGTTTTGGTTAGTGTTACAAGGCCAGATCAGTCAATCATCCAAACTGCTGCCCCTGCAACTACTGAAAAGGCTGCTGCCCCTCTTCAGGAACCACACGTTTGTCTGGCCTCTCAACAGATACCCCTCGGTTGTGGTTGCATCTTTGGTACGGCCATCTGTGTCGCTGAGGCACGCAAGCCTCCGCACCAACGGCAAGGTCCATGGTTCATGGGGGGAGGAGAGAACTCTACTGATATCAAATATCGGCCTTAATTTCAGGAAGAAATTTCTGAGAATGTACGTCTCGAGTACAGCATTGCATGGTACTGAAACGTGGACTGTGGGAAACAAGAGAATCTAAGCATTTCAGATGTGGTGCTACAGACGAATGTTGAAAAGTAGATGCAAGGTAAGGAATGAGGAGGTTCTGCGCAGAATCGGAAAGGAAACGAATATGTGGAAAACACTACAAAAGACAAGGGACAGGATGATACGACAACTGTTAAGACGTGAGGGAATGACTTCCATGCTACTAGAGGCAGCTGTAGAGGGCAAAAACTGTAGATGAACTCAGACACCGGGATATATCCATCAAATAATTGTCGACGTTGGTTGCGAGTGCTACTCCCAGATGAAGAGGGTGACACAGGAGATGAATTCGTGGCGGGCCGCATCAAACCAGTCAGAAGACCGATGACAAAAAAAAAAAAAAAAAAAAAAAAAAAAAAGGAAGTGCAGCAGCTCCACGTGGCTCGGAATGAAAGGTTCTTTGGAGCCCCCTACAGAAATGTTGAGCCACGCTGCCACTACAGCTACCCATAACTGCGGAAGTGTCGGCGGTGCACGAACTTACTTCTCGATTAAATGTTCGATGGAATTCATTTCGCGCAATCTAGGTGGCCACATCGTTCGCTCGAATTTTCCAGAATGTTCCACAAACGAATCGCGAACAACTGTGGCACAGTGGTATGATGCATTGTCATTCATAAAAATTGAAGTACACGAAAGTTGTAGAGCAAGGTTCGTGTCACTTCACTCTGCACTGATGGCAAATTTATTCAAGATGGCATTGCTGACGTTATCCAAGATGGTGGCATGTAGGGTTGGTAACACCACATGAGGTCATCCAAGATGGCGGCTTTTGGTGGGAAAATAGGCCAATTGTGATATCTCCACTAACCTAACCCCAGAAAAAATGGCGGGAATTTTTAATTTTGGTGGAAATATATGCCAACTGAACTACCTCCACTAACTTAAACCTCCAGAAGAAATAGGTGACAAATTAAAATTCCAACACCATAACGCCTGCAAAACTGTACTTTTCTTTATTATTGTTTATTATCATTTATTATTATTTTTATTATTATTATTTATTGGACTACCCACACTAGAAAATTCGCGCCAAATTCAAATTCCAGCACGATATTGGCTGCAAAACCGTACTTCTCTTTATTATTATTCATTATCATTCATCATTTATTATTATTATTGGTCTACCTCTACTAGAAAATTGTGCCAAATACAAATTCCTACACGATTATGTATCGAAAGTTGTACTTCTATTCTTTTTATTTATTATCGTTTATTATTATTATTTATTCAAGAAGACCGATTTTCGCGGTGAGATAGCCGTTTGCTTTACATCCAAAACAAAAATCTATCACAAGTTCAAATCCCAACACCATAATCGATCACATGTACGAAATAGTCCACATCCTACGAACTTTCGAGCTCACTTATCTTTATTTTCTGTTAACCTATCAAACGTGACAAATAATAAAATGCACTTATAGTAACACACGTCATGCCCTTCGACTTTACAGGGAGAAAGAGACTGAAGTCTTTATTTCAAACAGTACAATCATCACTAATCCTCCAACACAATCAGTACACATCTTCAAGATCACAGCACCGCCCGGTGCAGTCGCCACGACGTCCGCACTGCAACTAAATTAGTTCAGATCGTCACCACACCCTGGCTGGGGCCGGCCCGTGCTAGCTGCTGAACCACAGATCGCTCCCACGGCGTAAACATGTTTTCGCTGGACACGCTGGAACTTGCAGAGGTTGACGTCACAACAGTCCCTTGTCCGTTCACAACATGTATTCGTTGCCTCTCCACGTTTCCCGCCAAAATTGTTCTTTGGGAGCGGAACCACACAACGGTCGACCGATCGGTTCAGCACGTGGTTCGACAAAGAACGCCCTGCCACACTTTTGGCGCGAAAGTTGTTTTCCTGGGCACATTCAAACCTGTCGATGCCGACCGTTCGCCATCGACAACGTGTTTTTGTGCGACTGAGAACAACATGCTACACTTTTGGCGCCAATGTTTGCTCGATAGTGAAACCCTGCGTGACTGTACAACAGTACGTTTGGTCGCCACGACACCACTCGGTAAGTTAACTGACTCTCTCTCGTGGGCGCACTATAACCAGACACGCGCCGCGCCAACGCCCCACTCACGTCCGATCGCTTACGTCACACACCCTCCATCGCCCCCTCCATACATGCGACAGACACAGTCTTCTGTAAATATGCTAACACCCACATTGCACATCTAACCTATCAATACCCTAAGTACTTAATTGTACTTCAATTTTTAACCATATTAAATAATTCAATTTACAATTTCAGATACGTATGCAAAGGTGTCCAACTACCTACTTTGCGTCCTTGCTACCAACGTATCAGAATTGCTTAAAACGAAGCGTACCACAACCACCACAACCAGTTCCTAGGAGGCGGGTGCTAAAAGGACTCAGCCCACAGTAGGCTGATGGCAGGAGGAAGGAGTGTACTTTATTTATTTGGGAGAAATTTATTCAGGAATGGAGTATATGTATCACAGGACACACGCTCTGACATGCCCCACACAGCATACAGACCTGCAAACTACTCCTACACAACTCATGTATAAGGCTCTACACACACGCTTGCTAATTGTAAACCGTCAAAAAAGTCACTGCACAGTCTACAGACATGTGAAGCACTCCTAAATAATTCAAAACATGCACGCCCATAGAACCAAACAACTCTTAATTTCTGTGAATAATAATGCATCTAAAATACCCTGCTCCCTAATCCTCGACTTTTCAAAGTCATACACCTGTCTTTAGTTAAACAATTACAGATAGACGGCACCAGTACCCTCTGTATTCGCCACTCAGTCATGGTCCAGCTGACTTAGTACACAAGACAGCCCCCCCGACGACATCAGAATATGTGAATAGTTTCACATATATTTTTGAAAGGTTTGCATGTCATAGGTTTCGGTATGTGAGGCTGACCTAAGGCAGGTTCTGAACTCCAGTAGTGCACTACACTTGGCAACACAACCACCCATCACGATATTCGTTCCAATCGAGGCCTGTAACTCCTCTACATGTAAATTTGTCCAGTTGTTTGTTGACTCACTTACAGTCTGACCAGATTTCCGATTTTGCGCAAAAACTACTCAGACTGCGCTGTGCTGCTCGGGGAACTAAGGAAGGACTGCACTCTGTTTATTTCGAGCCCTTTTATTAAGGCATGGAGTATATTTGTCACAAAACACCCGCACTGATCCGACTGTGGTCATGTGACACAGTCCACAAACATGTAAACAACTCCTAATTTCACCACACAATAGCAAACTGCTCTTAAATAATGCAGTACACAATATCCGCAGACGAGCTCTGTGCTCTTGAAACTCTCCAAGTAACGCACAGCACAGTGCACAGACATGCTCGCAAAATAGTGCAACAGATCCTCCGAAACACTCTCACCCAGTACCCCGCCCCCAGCTGCCAAATCGACCAAAAGTCTCTGCCTCCCCCAAACATGACCTCCTCACAGTCGCATTCGCGCCTAACACCGGAGAAATTGATATCGCCTATGCACGTTCGATTACATTCCAAGGCAGGCCGCGCGCACGTGCGGTCGGCGGGAGGTGGCGTTCCAGAGCCTCCAGCCACGTTCAGCTTCCACACGCTTGTGACAGCGGACCAGAAAAGGCACTCTACTCTGACACATGTGAAAGCTGCATTGTTCTTCTCATGTATACCGCCGGCGTCTCAGGTCTGGACCTGCCTTCACGTCTATTGGCAGAATAGCCCATAGCTCGTTGACACACACGATTAAGGCCGCCACGAAAACACTTACTACTCACTCACAACCGAGATGGTGACGGGAAACAAACCCCTCTGATCTGCGCTGCAGGAGCGTGTAATGATTGACAGCACTCTATTTACTTTTGCAAACAACTTATTTAACCAAACAGTATATCTATCACGCTATCACAAAACACCCACCCAGATGGGCCCTGGGCCATGTTGCACAGCCCACAGACACGCACCGAACTCATAATTTCAGTATACACAATGTTAAACTGCTACTAAATAATTCCCCACACAGATGTGTAGATACGCTCAATACTCGTAAACTATCCAAATAACGCATAGCAGAGCCTGCAGAGCCGCTCGCAAAATACACTCCTGGAAATTGAAATAAGAACACCGTGAATTCATTGTCCCAGGAAGGGGAAACTTTATTGACACATTCCTGGGGTCAGATACATCACATGATCACACTGACAGAACCACAGGCACATAGACACAGGCAACAGAGCATGCACAATGCCGGCACTAGTACAGTGTATATTCACCTTTCGCAGCAATGCAGGCTGCTATTCTCCCATGGAGACGATCGTAGAGATGCTGGATGTAGTCCTGTGGAACGGCTTGCCATGCCATTTCCACCTGGCGCCTCAGTTGGACCAGCGTTCGTGCTGGACGTGCAGACCGCGTGAGACGACGCTTCATCCAGTCCCAAACATGCTCAATGGGGGACAGATCCGGAGATCTTGCTGGCCAGGGTGACTTACACCTTCTAGAGCACGTTGGGTGGCACGGGATACATGCGGACGTGCATTGTCCTGTTGGAACAGCAAGTTCCCTTGCCGGTCTAGGAATGGTAGAACGATGGGTTCGATGACGGTTTGGATGTACCGTGCACTATTCAGTGTCCCCTCGACGATCACCAGTGGTGTACGGCCAGTGTAGGAGATCGCTCCCCACACCATGATGCCGGGTGTTGGCCCTGTGTGCCTCGGTCGTATGCAGTCCTGATTGTGGCGCTCACCTGCACGGCGCCAAACACGCATACGACCATCATTGGCACCAAGGCAGAAGCGACTCTCATCGCTGAAGACGACACGTCTCCATTCGTCCCTCCATTCACGCCTGTCGCGACACCACTGGAGGCGGGCTGCACGATGTTGGGGCGTGAGCGGAAGACGGTCTAACGGTGTGCGGGACCGTAACCCAGCTTCATGGAGACGGTTGCGAATGGTCCTCGCCGGTACCCCAGGAGCAACAGTGTCCCTAATTTGCTGGGAAGTGGCGGTGCGGTCCCCTACGGCACTGCGTAGGATCCTACGGTCTTGGCGTGCATCCGTGCGTCGCTGCAGTCCGGTCCCAGGTCGACGGGCACTTGCACCTTCCGCCGACCACTGGCGACAACATCGATGTACTGTGGAGACCTCACGCCCCACGTGTTGAGCAATTCGGCGGTACGTCCACCCGACCTCCCGCATGCCCACTATACGCCCTCGCTCAAAGTCCGTCAGCTGCACATACGGTTCACGTCCACGCTGTCGCGGCATGCTACCAGTGTTAAAGACTGCGATGGAGCTCCGTATGCCACGGAAAACTGGCTGACACTGACGGCGGCGGTGCACAAATGCTGCGCAGCTAGCGCCATTCGACGGCCAACACCGCGGTTCCTGGTGTGTCCGCTGTGCCGTGCGTGTGATCATTGCTTGTACAGCCCTCTCGCAGTGTCCGGAGCAAGTATGGTGGGTCTGACACACCGGTGTCAATGTGTTCTTTTTTCCATTTCCAGGAGTGTAACTCAGCAGACGTGCGCAGGTACCCCCACTCTGCACCATGCCCACAGGATCGTGAAGTCACGCATCCGCCTGTTTTCAGACCTCGCACAGCCCCTGCTTGGGTTCCGCAAGCGTAAGTTGGCGCGGTCGACGCGCTCGTCAGCTGTTGAAGCACACACCGTCGTCCGCCCAGGACCGCGGTCCGTCACAACCCCGAGCTGCGACCAACGAACGTGGGTGAAAGTTAACATTATATCAACGTAGCGTAATTCGAAAGGGCAGCCTCCATACGCCAGACACATCACAGCAGCAGCACATGTATTTACAGCCTATGACACTATAGCACACTGCTCATTGCTCCTGACACGACATTACACGGCCCTTTAACTAAACATAACCACACATCCCTGCTCTCGTCTCGTCGCGTGACCAGCCATCTAAAACCTTCTCAATATTGTTCTTATTTTACAACATTTTTTTAAAAATAGTATCTAATTTACTCCTCCCATTGCACCTAACCTCAGCCGGCGGCATGTCAAAGCCACACATCTGTCCATCTAAACAGCCGTCCACTCAGCCCCAGGACCAGCATGCTGAAGTGGGCTCTCTCTATACCTGCTCTCCAACTATTTTCTAACGACATATAGTGCACAAATGGATTCCTGAATAGCGCAGATCTCTATCCTCCGCTGCATCTCCAACTGAACATGTAAACAGCGTCTCCCCCAGCCAGCAAACCCGACGTCATTCACACTGCACTAACAATTTCTACTCACAAATCTTAAAGACTCACATGTATAAAAGCCTATTCACTCCTGCCAAAACTCAATAATAAAAAAGAATTCTCCCTTTCTAACCATAGATGAGTACGCATCTCTTGATTGGGTTAATTTTTAAATTTCTTATTTTTTGTTCCTAAAAGGTTTATTCTTGCTTGTTTATTCACTTTTTCTTTGTATTATATGTAAGTTTTGTTAAACTAAATGTTCTTTTTGCAGTAATTTGATTTAATTATCAAGTGATTTTGGATTTAGCAATTAATTTAGTATCGGCATAATTCGTGCCAGCAGCCACGGTTATATGTTTGATACAAGTGAATATTATTGGTTAAAACAGTTGTTTATATTAATAGGGATAAAATATAAATTTGTAAGGTGAAATATTAAAATTTATTTGAAGCTCTTTTTATGAATCTGTGAAATTTAGATAATAAACTAGGATTAGATACCCTATTATTTTAAATGTTAATTATATTTACCAGGGTACTATTAATTCAGGTTTTTAAACGCAAAGAATTTGGTGGGATCTCATTCCATTCAGAGGAACCTACACCGTGATTGATAATACACGATTTACTCTGCTTAATTTATTTGTTTGTATATCACCGTTATGAGATAGTCTTTTTAGAGTTATAATTCTCAAGATTTATAATTATAAAATATTTCAGGTCAAGGTGCAGCTTATAGTTAAGACGAGGTGGGTTACAATAGATATTTGTTTATAATGGATTTGATGGTGAAACACTGTTAATGAAGGTGGATTTGATAGTAATTTAATTTATTTAATTTAACTGATATTGGCTCTGAGGTGTGTACACATCGCCCGTTACTCTCATTATTGATTATTTTATTTTGATTATTTTAAAGTAGCTTCAATTTAGATGAGATAAGTCATAACATAGTAGATGTACTGGAAAGTATATCTAGGAAGAGATTCAAGATTTAACTTATTAGTAAAGTGTTTCACTTACAGTGAAAATGTTTCTGTGCATATCAGGATATCTTGATTATTTATTTTATTATATTTATTTTTTGTTTATTTAATTATTTAATATAAATAATTTTGTTGGATTTTGTCTTAGTATATTTGATAGAATTGATTTTTTAAATTATAGTGTACTGGTAATGTAAATGGTTTATGAAATATTATTTTAAATTTTTAAAGTAGATATTATTTATTGTACCTTTTGTATCAGGGTTTATCGAAATTTTAGTATTTATTTTACTTGTCTCAATTTGGGTTGATTTATAAATAATTTATATGTAATGTATCATAATTATTATTAAATTATTTATATAAAATGAGATGTTAATCGTTTCCTAAGATATCTAGTTTCTTAAGAAAAAATTTAATTTTTTAAAATTAGTTGTTTTTATTTAATTTTTTAAGTATAAATATTAACTTTTTTATTCTTTAAGGGATAAGCTTTGAAGTTAATAACCTATAATTTGTTTTAAAAAAAATAATAGTAAGCTTTAAACCAGCTATCTTTGAGATTACATGTTAGTTCATTATTTTATATTTTGATTTTATAAATATTTTAGGTTTTTTATTAAGATTATTGATTTAATTTTAAAATATTTGTAATAATGGTAGAATTAGTATAGTTATTTGTATAAAATGTTTACCTTGTAAACTTATTATAAGGAACCAGGCAAAATTGATTTCCACGTGTTTATCAAAAACTTATCCTCTTAAAAATATTTTGAGGTCTGGCCTGCTCACTGAGCGGATTTTTAAAGAGCCGCGGTATTTTGGCCGTGCAAAGGTAGCATAATCATTAGTCTCTTAATTAGTGGCTGGAATGAATGGCTTGACGAGAAATCAACTGTCTCTTAATAAATTTTTGAATTTAACTTTTGAGTCAAAAGGCTTAAATTCTTCTTTAGGACGAGAAGACCCTATAGAGCTTAACATTTTACTTTTATATTGTTTTTTGTTTGTCTTTCTATATTTAATGATGATGTTTTGTTGGGGTGATAAAAGAATAAATAAACTCTTCATTATTATATCATTGATTTATGTTTGTTGTTTTGATCCATAATTTATGATCATAAGATTAGGTTACCTTAGGGATAACAGCATAATTGTTTTTGAGAGCTCATATAAACAAAGCAGATTGCAACCTCGATGTTGGATTAAGAAAAATTTTGGGTGCAGGAGCCCAGTGATTAGGTCTGTTTGACCTTTAAATTCTTACATGATCTGAGTTCAGACCGGCGTGAGCCAGGTCAGTTTCTATCCTAAGACTATTGATCCATATTAGTATGAAAGGACCATATGGTTAAAATTTTTTTATTATATTGATTAATATTAATTAATTTACTATTTTGACACATTAATTTGTTGAATTTAGAATTCATTTATTAGTTATTTGTGTTTTAATTAGTGTTGCTTTTCTAACTTTATTGGAGCATAAGGTTTTAGGTTATGTTCAGATTCGTAAGGGTCCAAATAAAGTAGGATTTGTAGGAATCCCACAACCCTTTAGTGATGCTATTAAGTTGATTTGTAAGGCGCAGCCAATTCCTATTATATCTAATTATTTTTCTCCTGTTTTTAATTTAATGATTTCTTTGGCTGTTTGAGTAATTTTCCCTTACTTAACTTATATATGTTCTTTTTCTTATGGATCTTTTTATGTTGCACTAGATTAGGTGTTTATACCATTATAATCGCTGGTTGGCCTTCGAATTCAAATTATTCTTTATTAGGTTCCCTTCATTCTGTTGCTCAAACAATTTAATGTGAAGTTAGTTTGTCTTTGATTTTATTATCTTTAATTATTTTAATTTGTAGTTTTAACATGTTTGATTTTATAAATTATCTGATTTATTGTTGATTTATTATTATTTCTTTCCCTTTAGCCTTAGCTTGTTTTGCTTCTTGTTTGGCCAAAACTAACTGTACTCCATTTGATTTTGCTGAAGGTGAATTTGAGTTAGTTTCAGGCTTTAATATTGAATATGGTGCAGGTGGATTTAATTTTTTTAGCTGAATATACTAGGATTGTTTTTATAAGAATATAATTAGCTTTATTTTTTTAGGTGGTGATTTTTATTCTTTTATATTTTTTATTAAGCTTGCTATTATATCCTTTGTCTTTATTTGAGTTCAGGGTACTTTACCACGGTTCTGTTATGATAAATTGATATACTTGGCTTGAAAAAGTTTTTACCTTTGTCTTTGAATTTTTTTATTTTCTTTGTTGGTTTAAAGATTTTATTTATCTCATTTATTTAGTGAAATTTTTTAAGAAAAGTTAATAGAAGAGTTAAACCTCTAGTTTTCTACTATTGCAGTTTTCCACTTTTACTGCAGTGAAACACAATGTTGACAAAATTGCAAGAAACTGACTCACCTTTTAAAATTTACTACAGGTAGCACTATGATCATTAACTAAGCAAAACTTTATTACCGAGGGGAACCACACACTCACACACAAGATAACTAAGAACCCTAAGTGAGGATCAGCAGTTTACATAACAGCAAACACATTAAATAAAACAGAACATTCGCACATATTAGCATTTCTACAAAAAATTATTTACACAGAAATTACAATTATATATAGTAAGTTTGGTACCCTCCAAATGGGACAAAGAATTTAAATGACAGATATACTACATTACATATAATCAAACCATGACATCCAAAGTTTTTACAAAGAATGGAGTATACAATTTTATGTTATCGATTCAAACACATTTCAGATACTCAGTGTTATAACATTAAACCAAAGCAAAAGGCAAAATAAATCCGTACAGCATTAGAGCCATGGTGTTACAAAGTGTAATGCCCGATAGAAGGAGTGAGACATTAGAACATCTAAGACGAGCAAATTCGCGTCTTTCCTTGTTGTTCAATGAAATGTGATGATGATTACAGTACACAAACCCGCGTCGGCGATGTCTTCACAGACTTTATGCATGTTGGTCGGGTATTCATTATTGGGGATAGCAACTGAAGTCTGTCGCTGATAAAAATTGTATAATGACTAGAGAAGATGTGACTGTATGCTATCGTGAGAGTGTGCAGCTTGAGGACATAGATAATTGGACTAGATTTTTTTATATGGATATTTATGCAATCTATAGATAGTGATATTCGAACGCTAGTGATAACAGTTAAGAGCGGAAAAATAGGTCCAAATGGAGCGCCGGCGGAATTTTGTGGCAATGGTAATAATATTTAATTCAAGTTGGAGGTGGTAAATATGGACCAGGCTTTGAATATTGGTGTGACTGTGGTATGTGCTTGATGGTCTGTATAAAAGTTTTGACTCTTTTATTGGGGGTGGTATTTCAGGGTGTTTGTAAAATTAGTTTTACTGTTGAAAGTCCGAGAAAGATGAGTTGATTGGTGTTTAGATAGAGGCTACGTTTGTAATTCTGAAAGATGGGATGAGAACGGTAAATTCATTGATGGACATGGTTTGTGGGGTGATATATGAGCGGCAAGACAGAGTTGAGGACGTTTGCGTATGTTGATGGTGGGAGTGGTGGGAGGTTAGGTGCATTGGAAGGAGTAATTTAGATTTTTTTTAAAATTTTGTAAAGTAAGAATAATATTCAGAAGGATTTAGAAGGCTGGTCACGCGACGAGGCGAGAGCAGTGATATGTTGTTATGTTAAGTTAAAGGGCCGCGTAATTTTGAGTCAGAAGTAATGCGCAGTGTCCTAATGTGTCATAGGAGATAACGACATATGCTGCTATGATGTGTCTAGCGTATGGAGTCTACGCTTTCGAATTATGGCTCTGAGCATTATGAGACTTAACATCTGAGGTAATCAGTCCCCTAGAACGTAGAACTACTTACACCTAACTAACCTAAGGACATCATACACATCCATGACCAAGGCAGGATTCGAAACCTGCGACAGTAGCGGTCACGCGGTTCCAGACTGAAGCGCCTAGAACTGCTCGGCAGAAACTGGCCGGCGGTGTAGTGCACTACTGGGGTTCAGAACCTGCCTTAGGTCAGCCTTACATACCGAAACCTATGACATGCAAACCTTTCAAAAATATATGTGAAACTATTCACATATTCTGATGTCTTCGGGGGGGGGGGGGGGGGGCGGCTGTCTTGTGTACTAAGTCAGCTGGACCGTGAACTGAGTGGCGAATACAGAGGGTACTGGTGCTGTCTATCTCTAATTGTTTAAATAAAGACAGGTGTATGACTTTGAAAAGTTGAGGATTAGGGAGCAGGGTATTTTAGATGCATTATTATTCACAGAAATTAAGAGTTGTTTGGTTCTATGGGCGTGCACGTTTTGAATTATTTAGGAGTGCTTCACATGTCTGTAGGCTGTGTAGTGACTTTTTTGACGGTTTACAATTAGCAAGCGTGTGTGTAGAGCCTTATACATGAGTTATGTAGGAGTAGTTTGCAGGTCTGTATGCTGTGGGGGGCATGTCAGAGCGTGTGTTCTGTGATACATATACTCCATTCCTAAATAAATTTCTCCCAAATAAATAAAGTACACTCCTTCCTCCTTCCATCAACCTACTGTGGGCTGAGTCCTTTTAGCACCCGCCTCCTAGGAACTGGTTGTGGTGGTTGTGGTACGCTTCGTTTTAAGCAATTTTGATACGTTGGTAGAAAAGACGCAAGTGAGGTTTGTTTACTGATAGATTTCACACTTGGCGCCTGATCCTAGGACGAAGTGATGGTCAGGTGGATGAGGTTAATACAAGTGCCCTTTCTGTAAGTGCAATTTTCTTTACTGACAGAATTCAAACTTGGTGAGGGTTCCTAGGAAGAGGTTGAGGTCTGGTTCTCTAAACGTAGTTGAAAGTAGGTAGTTGAACACCTTTGCATACGTATATGAAATTGTAAATTGAATTATTTAATATGATTAAAATTGAAGTACAATTAAGTACTTAGGTAATTGATAGGTTACATGCGCGATATGGGTGTTAGCATATTTAAAGAAGACTGTGTCTGTCGCATGTATGGAGGAGGCGATCGAGGGTGAGTGACGTAAGCAGTCGGATGTGAGCGGGGCGTTGGCGCGGCGCGTGTCTGGTTATAGTGCGCCCACGAAAGAGAGTCAATTAACTTAGCGAGGGGTGTCGTGGCGACCAAACGTACTTTTGTACAGTCATGCAGTATTCCACTATCGAGCAAACTTTGCTGCCAAAATGTAGCACGTTGTTCTGAGTTGCACAAAAACACGTGGTGGATGGCGTACGGTTGGCATCGACGTGTCCAGGAAAACAAATTTCGCGCCAAAAGTGTGGCAGGGCGTTCTTTGTCGAACCACGTGCTGAGCCGAACGGCCGACCATTGTGTTCATCCGCTCTGAGGCAAACAATTTTGGCGGGAAATGTGCAGAGGCGGCAAATACACGTGGTGAACGGACAAGGGACCATTGTGACTTCAACCTTCCAGGTTCCAGCGTGTCCAGCGAAAACATATTTATGACGTGGGGGCGATCGCTGTCCAGCGGTTTGCAGCCATTATCGTGCTGGAATTTGAATTTGGCGCGAATATTCTAGTGGAGGGAGACCAATAATAATAAATAATGATAATAATAATAATTAATAATAAATCATAGTAAATGATAATAAATAATAATAAAGAAAAGTATGGTTTTGCAGGCATTGTGGTGTTGAAATTTTAATTTGCGCCGATTTCTTCTGGAGGGATAGGTTAGTGGAGGTAGCCCAACTGGCCTACTTTCTCGCCAAAATTCAAAATTCCCGCTACTTTCTTTGGGGGTTAGGTTAGTGGACATAACACAATTAGCCTATTTTCCCGCCAAAAGTCGCCATCTTGGATGATGTCAAGTCTTCACGCCGCCATCTTGGATAACGTCAGCAACGCCAATAACTTTGGCAACAATGCAGAAGGAAGTGATACGAACCTTGCTCTACTAATCACGAATGGCTGCAAATGGTCTTCCAGTAGCCAAAAAAAAAAAAAAAAAAAAAAGTTTTCATTGAAGGAACTGTTCAGTTGCACCAGAGGACCCAGCCCAGTCCATGTAAACAGAGCCCACATCATTACGGAGCCTCCACCAGTTTGCACAGTACCTTGTTAAGATCTTGGGTCAGTGGGTTCGTGGGGTGTGCGCCAGTCTCGAACAAAAAAATGGTTCAAATGGCTCTGAGCACTTAACTTCTGAGGTCATCAGTCCCCTAGAACATAGAACTACCTAAACCTAACTAACCTAAGGACGTCACACACATCCATGCCCGAGGCAGGATTCGAACCTGCGACCATAGCAGTCGCTTGGCTCCAGCCGACAACCGCACGGCCACTCCGGCCGCCCCGTCTCGAACACAACAGTCGGCTCTTGCCGAGGGAAATCGTGAGTCACCTTACCGGGTCACGGTTTTCCAATCGTCTAGGGTCCAACCGGTATGGTCACCAGCCCAAGAGAAGAGGTACGGGCGACGTCGTGCTGTTAGCAAAGGTACTCGCGTCGGTCGTCTGTTACGATAGCCCATTAATGCCAAACGTCGCCGCACAGCCTTAACGGATACGTTGGTCGTACGTCACATGTTGTGTTTTGCTCTTATTTCAGGCAGTGATGCTTATCTGCTAGACCTGACAACTCTACAAAAGTGCCGCTCCTCTCGGTCGTTAATTGAAGGTCGCCGGGCACTGCGTTGTCTGTGATGAGAGGAAGTGCTCGAAATCTGGCATTTGCTACACTCTGTGTACCTCGCAATATTGAATTCCTTAACGATTTCCGAAACTGAATGTCACACGCGTGTTGCCCCAACTACCATTCGGCGTTCTTTATCTACTCATTATATCCAAAAATTCATCTAATGAGTAGGAGGAGTTGCCATCAAGAAATTCTTTTAATTTCCTTTTAAATGCTATATGGCTATCTGTCAGACTTTTGATGCTATTTGGTAAGTGACCAAAGACTTTTGCAGCAGCATAATTTGCCCCCTTCTGAGCCAAAGTTAGATTTAACTTTGAGTTGTGGAGATCATCCTTTCTCCTAGTGTTGTAGCCATGTACACTGCTGTTACTTTTGAATTCGTTCGGATTGTTAATAACAAATTTCATAAGTGAATATATATATATATATATATATATATATATATATATATATATATATATATATATATATATATATATAGATATATCGTGAAGCTACAGTGAAGATCCCTATTTCTTTAAATAAGTGTCTGCAGGATGATCTTGGATGAGCTCCAGCAATTATTCTGATTACACGCTTTTCTGCAATGAACACTCTTTTACTCAATGATCAGTTACCCCAGAATATGATGCCATAGGAAAGCAGAGAATGAAAATAGGCATGGTAAGCTAATTTACTCAGATGTATATCGCCAAAATTTGCAATGACCTTAATAGCATAAGTAGCTCAAACGTTTCAGCAGATTTTCGGTGTGTTTTTTCCAGTTCAACCCCTCATCAATGCATACACCTACAAATTTTGAATATTCTACCTTAGCTACCGATTTCTGATCGAAGTCTATATTTATCAACGGTGTCATTCCATCTACTGTGTGGAACTGTATATACTGTGTTTTGTCAAAGTTTAATGAGAGCCCATTTGCTGAGAACCACTTAATGATATTCTGTTAAACATCGTTTACAATTTCACCAGTCAATTCTTGTCTGTTGGGTGTGATAGCTATACTTGTGTCATCGTCAAAAAGTACTAGCTTTGCATCTTCGTGAATATAGAATGGTAAGTCATTAATATATATTAAGAACACCAGAGGACCCAAGACCGTCTGCGCTCAGAATATTCCCCAGGACCTTCCTGTAATTGTAAAGTGGGGGTGGTCTCCTCACTTTTCGAACGAGAATGTCAGGAAAATGGGATAAAAATATGAGCGAGTGGTTGACACGAATGTCGGGCAACAGCTACTCTCGAAGGTGCCAAACCCTCGAAACGCTCCTTGGTAATCAGAAAAGCTGAGATACCTGCATCACATCGTAAATTACGTCATCTATAGGGTGGCACAAAAGTCAGTGGTCAACGGGCCCCAACTTAAACGAGAGATTGAACATACAGATTATTCTAATTGTAATGAAACATAATTTCAAAGTGTTTCCATCTTCATTAATACATCTTTCAAATCATTTTGGAACACTTTTATATACTCAATGGCATTGTGTTGTATCACTGTCCTCTTGTTCAGCAATGGTCTATGGCTTTTGAGAATAAACAGAATCCTTGACGGCATCCCACAGGAAAAAATCCGCGGGCGTAATAGCTGGTGAACGTGGAGGCACGTCAGTATCTGGCCTCCGGCTAATCACTTTTCTTTGGAAAGTCCCGTTCAAACCATCGCGGCCGGCACTGGCCTGACGTGCTGGAGCACCATCGTGTTGAAAATGAATTTCTTGAAAGTTTTCAGCACACGTCATAAATGTTGATACTACGTAATTCTGAAGCATATCCAAATAGTTTCTCCTGCCGCTGTTCCTTCAAAGAAATATGGTGGAACTACGCCAATGATGATATTGGTACCCAAACAGGCTGACTTAGTGGTTGTTCTGACAAAAGATTCTCATTGACGGCATACCACTAACTGTTGTTACGTCTGTTAACTTGTCCGACTAACTTCAAATTGGCCTCTTCAGACCACAAAATTGGTCAAGCCCAAATCCACGAAACCGGAGACGTCAATCTGATCATTTTAAAGTGACCTATGTCGTAAGTGTCGAGTCTAAACTTTAAACCTCTCTTTGTGGAACATTCTTTGCATTGAGCTTCGTGATGAATGCAGCTCAGATGCTAATCGACTGGTTGATTTTCGCGGAGTTTGGGTCATCGAAAAAAGTACCCGCAATTCATTTTCATCAGTTGTGAGTGCTGCTGGACGACCAGATCTTGGTACATCCATATAAAGTCCACGTTCTTCAAATCTGTCTCGTATATAGTACAGCGTTTGTCTAGATGGTGGTTTTTATCTAAAGCGCCTTCCCCACTCATTAACAGCTGCAGTAGTACCCCGTTTGTAAAATGTTTTTAATGCGAAAATCCTTTCTTCTTTCGTTTACATTGTGGCATTTTGGAAACCTAAAGCTGCAAACACGCTTTCAACAATTCACTGGCTTCATTACTGCGTTTGTTTTGTTTGTCGTTACATTGTATACCAGCTTGACAAGGGGTAATTATCACTATTTCGTAATAACAACTCAATTGGTTAAAACTTGCTATTGTACAACGTCTTGCCCTTACTTTTGTTGTCTGTTTACCAACTGACAAGTGACGTCTGTGCCACACCATGAAACTGCAACACGGTTCCACGTTCACGATTATCTCTCCGATATGGAGACAGCACTCGAGATGAACTGCTCTCGAGACGACGGAGCCTCATCGAGCAATGCGCTTCTGCGTGTCTCCCGATAGCGCTGTCTTAATTACGCCCATTATCTCCTCACAAACACTCAGAGCGGCTCTTGAAACGGGAGACGCACGTCACTCGCCCGCCTATATATTCACCGCAGTGGACGGCAGCTGTCAGCTGGACACCTGGCCCGCGCATCCAGAAGCCGAGTCGTCTTCCAACTGGAGCCTCCTGTTCGCAGCTTCTCTTCGGCAACAGGTATGCGGGGAATATCCAGTATCAGCATCTGACTGTACAGTATTTCAGGATTAATGTGTAAATATTTTGGGAGGCGGTTGTATAGACTAATCCCTTTAAAAACACTTCATCGGCCAGAGTTCGACAGTGTTCCAGAAAGCCGCTAGCGAAAACACAATTTTTCAGGATCTGATATCTCGGGTTCTGTTCATCACCTAGCTGTTGGCCTAGCGACCATTCGCTATACCTTTTGGAAAAAGAGCTACCCTCTAGCAATCCTAGAGTACAGGGTCGAAATTTAAACATTACATACGTCCTCCAGCCCATGTAAATTGAGCAAATCGTTTGGTTCTTTTTCGTGAGGTATGGTCTAGGGTGTACCATAGTTGCTTTATAAAAGCACCATTTGTTGATGAGCGGTTCGTTAGAAAGCCTCGAAAGACCGTATGTTATGGCTGCGTACCAAGTACCATCCAACTATACGTCCTTAAGGTACTGTTTTAGGGGAACTTGGAAACTTTTCCTATATCATTTGCGTTACCAAGACCCAGAAGTTAAAAACCTACTGTTATAGAAAATGGCAAAAGCCGGTTTTGAGCCGTTTTTGCACCATGGTCTGCAATTATTTAAATAAATAACCATAGCAAATCTGTCAGATTTTGACTATACACTCTTTAGAAATGTATGTAGACACGCCATTTACCCATTTTCTACAACCGGTATCCGTTAGCGAGATACACCGGAAAAAAGAAACACGAATTTTGTGGACCAAATGGCTATTTCTGTAATTTATGTTCATGGCAAAAACATTGAAATTTTTACAATGTGTCCTTAAGACAGTTTCCACGAGAAATTTTGAAAGTTTTTTCGATGTCAGTATCCGTTACCAAGATCCAGAGGTTCAAAGTTACCGTACTTGTGCAAGCAAAATTTCCACGTAATGTCCAGTCTGTAGCGTAAATATGGTTTTAATGGCTGGGATCACCAAAAGACCTCTGCGATAACCAAACTACGTTTTTAGTGATAATTCTTCACCAATAAAACTTTAAAAGCCCCTGTCTTTGTATAATGGCTAGTTCATGGGAATACAGCCTGACTCGATACACAAATTATTCGTTCGTGCCACATGGCAGCGTAAGCACCTGACAAGATACTGTTTTGTCGTGCAAAATGCTTCGTGCTTGCATGGCGAGCACAACATATCCGGCTGGCGTCCCAGGTTGCAGAAAACACAACAAGGAAGGAAACAGTATTACTTAGATTTGCAGTCACTGTTATAAGATTTAATTGTATGTTTAGTTTCATGAAGTGGTAATAGTTTATATGGATTGGGTATGCTTATCTGAATAATGGTTTATTGATTTGGTTAGGGAGTAGTTTTCGAGAGGCTGTTGCGATGCCACTATCCGAATGTACTGTAAAATTTTTAGACCATGCGGCATCAGACGTCTGCAAAGCGGCTATCGCGTGTAATAAGCCTGAATAGCTTTGTTATGTAGTTCAGACTACTACACGGAATTACTGAATAAATTTTGGCGATGGCGAATGTTAAATGAATTCTGATTTTCATTAACAAAAATAACCTCTTTGAAGTGACTGACCAGAATGCAATAACTGGCGTACGTTAATCACGCCTAGGAGGCGAACAACATTTACGTAGCACAATATACACACACACATGATAAACACTTGAACTTGCTGTAACTTAGATAGATCTACACCAACTGTCAGTAATGATTTTAATGTTACTGAATTTGCATTTTACTGGTATTGCTGCACACACAGTGATGGATTTGGGTTAATAATGAACTATTTTCTGTAAATAATTGATGACACTCGTGGAATGCACTTTGAATCACAAACTTATTATGAGTACTGTGGTGCCAATAAATTCTGTAATTGAATAATCAGTGAACACTATACAACTGATGGTTACTAGGGATGTTAAAAACATTACTTTAGAATCATTTTGTTCTAATGATACTGAATGAATTTTTACGTTGATAATGTACTGAAAAGCCACCACATCGAGTTGAACTGTAATTAATGTGGCACAGTACCTGGCGTCTTCTGTCAGTTGTATAATCCGGCGTTTGTTGGAAATTTTCGGGGTTAACTCCGATTATGTCCTCTTGTTGCATTAATACGCCGATACGTAATATAGCCTTTTTACTGGTATTGCTGCACACACAGTGATGGATTTGGGTTAATAATGAACTATTTTCTGTAAATAATTGATGACACTCGTGGAATGCACTTTGAATCACAAACTTATTATTTCACTCAGACATTACACTGTAGAGAACTTGACTTGATAAATACATAAACTGGTTCGCTACGGATAAATGTACTTGTTATGGCGGTGGTATAAAATGCACTGTTCATAAAAACACTGTCGTACGATACCTACTAGTTCGTTGCTTGTGCTGGCGTGAGCTCATCAATGGATCTCATATGGTTGTAAGATCACATTGCAAAATTAGCTGCAGACACTGGTCACTTCATACCTTGCTGCTGGTCGCTGCAGTCCGTCGTAAATTACGCAGACTTCCATAAGGCTTGCCATGTGCTTTTTGAGCGGGAACAGCAACTATATCGCTCACAAACCGTCTCCGTCGAAATGTTGCATCCTGCAAGCCTTATTGTACATTTGACTTGCTGACACACCATAAATCCCGTTCGTGTTTGTTGTAAGCTCACTTTTGACTGCCTATAAGCAGCGTTACCGTACCGTACTTAAACCGTCACTTTCGCGCCGCGAAATCTCTGTTCTACATCTGAACAGTTCCAGAACACATCTCTCTCTACTGCCAAATTCACATCCCAACCTGCATTGTCCGCGTTCTCGGGGATTTCCCTCTCATTTAAACATTAATTTACTCTATACCAAGTTCTCTATTTACAAATGGACATACCATAACATTACCATATTCAATTACAGTCATTATATATATATATATATATATATATATATATATATATATATATATATATATATATAAAACTAATATTAAATTAATATTTTTACTATATGTAATAATATTATCCTAGTTTAACGCTTCTTTATTTCGTTGTCCGAGCGTAGCACTATTCAGATACTGTCTTACTCGTAGCGCTATTTCATTTGACTGCCACCAGGCGGAAGCACCTGTGCTTTTGTTTGCGCAAGTATCCAACAGATGGCATGAGCGTTCACTTATTCAGCTGCTGCACCTTGGCTATGCTTCGTTGTGGCATTACACTGTCCCTAACAATGTCTATTGTCGGTAACACATATTCCCCCACCTAAAGTTACGCATTGGCGAGGAAATGCTCTCTCACAATTTAGTGGTGTTCTTGATGGACTTTTCCTTTGGTACAACTCTGCACGGCGCTTTGTGCAGCTTCAGACTTCTCTACACGCTAACAAGTAAACGAATATGCTCAGTCCGGTCACATATTTCGTTTGGCACCAGATGTGGCTGTACTGTCGCTGGTTAGCGAGTGTAATGCTGGTCGGGGCTGGAGGAATCCCTCAGCCCCCAGACTGCCCTGTCCGGTGGGGAGGGGGTCACTTGTTTGAACTCAGGATACGTTCCGATATAACACAACAGACCGGCGTAGGGATTCCTTTAAGCCATAGAGCCTCGTTCGGTTTTAGCGATTTCAGCTATTGTTTTATTTTACACTCACTTTCAATTAATATTAACTGTTAGTTTGAAAGCAGATCTCTTGTTTTTCACATGAGAATTAGTACGTGGGTCAACACACTTTAGCTGCTCTATTTGCTTCTTGCAGGAAGTTAATACAACACCAAAAACAGTGCGATGGCAGACTTCAGGAAGAAGAAACTGATGTACGTCTTCCACGTATTCTTTGGTGAGTCATCTGGTATAATTATTGCTTGTATACAACAAAATTGCTACAATTACCTGCATAATTACTTCATTATTGGTACAACTGAGGCTTAGGAAATGACAAATTTTCTGGTCACAACAGATAATTTCTTTTTCATGCGGCACCTACTTTCACACACGGGGACATACTGAAAAGTAAAGCCCTCGAAATTGTCGTGTAAAATACTTGATCCTTTTTTTAAACTAAATAAACGTTAAAAAAATTTTTAAAACCAGAAAAACGTAATTAATGTTCCTTATCTTTATTTTCTGTATCTACATATTTTAAGCCCTCTACCACGAGAGGGCATGGAATTATACCGCGTAACATCGCGGTGCGTAACGTAACTCTGTCGGTGCTTGAGGAACAACGTGTTGTAATCGGGTTTTGACTTTGAAGCCTTTGTCCACACATGGATCAGCCTCACCTCCAGCACGATAACGCCAGACCACACACGCGATCGCAGCCTTATCTGCAGCTATCCGATGCCCCGGGTTCACCGTCGTCGATCACCCTCCACACAGTTCCAACTTGGCCCCATCGGGTTTTCATCTGTCTCCAAAACTTACGAACACCTTCGAGGAGCTCACTTTGACAGTGACGAAGCGGTGCACGCAGAGGTCAGGTCGTGGCTTGGTCCACAAAGTCAGGCATTCTACAGTGACGGTATCAACAAAGTGGTCTCTCGTTGGGAGAAATGCGTTCGTCGCCAGGGTGACTATGTTGAGAAATAAATATGTACAAGTGAAGACTAAACATGTAGAATGTTAGCAACGTTTGTTTTACTGAAAAGCCTTAAGGATTTTTACATAAAAAATTGGAAGGCATTACTATTGACCTCTTTCTCGTGTTACTGTAGTGAATGCCCTCCGTCTCGATATTATAAATACTCATGTTCATAGTTTCAGTGTAATAAAAATTCTCTACTTCCTACCACCTTCCTTAGCGACAACCCATTCCGCTCTTATTTACTGAGAGTCTCAGTTTTTCTCTCTGTTATTACTTAAATCTGCCTCCATGCATATCGCAACATTTACTGATTTTAGCTTTCTCATTGCATTAATAATTTTAGCTTTTCGTTGAACTGTAATGACCTTTCGAAATTTCACTTCGGTCTTCTTCACAGGTTGTTGAATGTACAGATGACATAACATCGCAGATAAGCTACAACCCTGTACAAGTCCATTCCTAGCTAATGCTTCCCTTTCATGCCTCTCAACTCTTACAACTGCCATCTGGTTTCTGTACGAGTTGTAAAAACCCATTCGCTCCCTGAATTTTATCCTTGTTGCATTCAGATTTTCAAATAGTGTATTCCATCAGCATTGTGAAAACTTTCACTAAATCTGCAAATACCTCGCTAGTTACACCATCTCTCTGGAACCCAAACTGATCATCCGCGAGGTCGGCTTCTACCTGTTTCTCCATTCCTCTGATTATTTTGCAAGCGTGAGTAATCAAATTGATAATTCAATACCTATCACACCTATCAGCAATTGCCTCCTTTCGAATCGGAATTAATTAATTGTTGAAGTGTGTTGGTATTTCTCCTCTCTCATACATCTGTCACACTATCTGGAATAATTCAGCCGTGTCTCCCAAGCCTCTCAGCATCTCTGAGGGAGCTTCGTCTGGTTCAGGGACCTTGGTCGACTTAGGTCTTTCGGAGCTCCGTAAAATACCTGGCACGGCATCATACCTGTCATTTCATCTGCGTGTACTTGCTCTTCCCTTTCTATGTGGTTGGGTCCCAGTTCATTGGCCTTGGACAGCAGCTCTCTATACAGGAGGGAACCTCAAAAACGCCACACATCAACACGCCTAATACAGTGTAGGGAAACCGTTGGCATTCGAAACATCTTCCCATGGCCTCAGGGTGCATAAATACTGGTCCTGCATGGCTTTCAAGTCGATTTTATGCCATTCCTCCCGGAAAATATAGGCAAGTTCAGACTGAGAAGAATATCGTTCACGCACTCTTCTCTCAAAAGTAGACCACAAAGGGTCAATAATATTGAGATCGGGTTAATGTGGTGGCCAGGTGAGGTGTTACGATTCATCCTCGGGCTCACATGTCAGTCCTGGAGAGTGGGAGAGGTGTGGACATGGGCCGTGTCGTCTTGGGACGCAGCACCGCCATTGGGGAACAAAATGGTCAAACGATCCTTGGCAGTAGTAGGACCGTGGAGAGAGTGACCACGTGGACCACGGAATACCGCGATGTGGGTGTCCACGTCATCAGCCAACCCTACAGTGCTGCACACGTGGGACGTACACTCGACCAGAAGTCGGAAGCAGTCTGGACCGAGTGTCAGACGAGCACACATTCTCCCGTTGCTCCACACTCCAGTACGGGTTCAGTCCTCGTTGCTTTGGTGCTGACAGCGTTTGCGAGTGCGATATTCAGCTTTTGCAGCAGTCGGACCGTTGTTTTACATCGCAATCTGTCACAACATTGGCACTTGTCACAATAAAAGAATCTTCTAAAATGCGGGATTTCGTAGAGTTGTCATCAAGGGGGAAGGGGCGAGGAAATAAAGGAAGAGTAATCTTGAGTAAGTGGAAAGAAGTTTGGTTTCGTGCTTAGCAAATATAGCCACAGCTACTGAGAAATACAGCATGAAGCATCTCATTTTGCCTCTTTTTTCCAGATGTCAACAGGAGCGGCACGATTGACAAGAAGGATTTTGAGATGGCCATTGAGGTAATTATATTTTATTTATATGTGCTGAAGAATTTTCTGCTCCAGTCAAGGGGATATTGTCAGAAGTTTTGAAATTAATGTCCAATCTGACATGAACCAAGTAATTATAAATATCAGTGTAACAATAAATAGAAGTTATAAGTGATCTACATCCGAGGGTCACTATTAAAGTTAACCTGTAGCAAACAGTAACGAGACTAAACTCTTGGGCGTGTGGATCCAGAATAACATCAAGTGGAGCATGCACGCTGTAGATACTAACACAAATTTGAATAAAGGTCATTATATTCTAAGGATCTTGAAAATGTGCACAAATAAGCAGATGTTTGTGGTTCACTAACAGATATAAAAATGGCTATGTATCGTATGGGGCTAAAATTGCACAACAAGCGTGCAAAGCCATTTTGGTTTTTGTTTCGGTAGATGTTAGCAGATCCCTTTTCGCAACGTATAACTCAAGTCATGGCAAACAAACAAACGCTGCTCGTAACGTCTCTCACGTGACGCAGAGTAACGACAGCAGACGTTTTAGCGCGCCCATTGGATAGACCGGAGGAAGCTGAGCACAGTGACTTGTGGACTACCCCGAATAACTTTTGGTCTGGAAAGAAATTTTGATTAGCTGCAGGGAAACATCAGCCAGCATGACTTGTAACTTCGTTCGTTACGAACCCATGAAGGGCTGTGCGTCTTTTGTAAATAGCAACCTATTTCCTTTGGTATTCCCTCTGCTCAATACCTGTTCAAAACCGTACCACAGTCTACCGTTCACGTAAACATGACATTGTGATCCACGCAACCTAACGCCGACTTTGCTCTGCCAACACACTGTGCAAGTATGTGATGTAAAGCAACTCGTACACTTTCCGGAGCTGACAAGTAAACGAATCGAAACAGCAGGGAAATACACTCCAGTCATTTAGTCAGCCGTCTCTATTTGAAGGTTTGTCTGACAAGAATCTCCAACAACGAAGAGATGGTAGTAATGCTACTCACCTACAGAGAAAATAAGTTAGCAGGACAGTAACAACAATGTTTTCTTGTCTGTAACACGGATTCACAACTGCAGTTCACACTTGTACAGACAACTAACTGATAAGCAACTCCACAAGAGCAGAACTGGACCGAAACAAAACCTGGTCATTCGGACTCACCAACTCACTGACTTGAACTTTTGAATTCTGGCTGTCAGCTGACTCTAGTTTTGTGCAAAATCTCTGTTTAAGGATGGGTGGGCGGGAGATACTACAAAGCTGTAATATGTGAGGCTTTTACATTTTAGATACTAACGTAACTGTATTTGTGCAACTACGTGCTGTATCTTCTTAAATTTGTAAAATTGATTGGTACTATCTTGAGGGGTCAAAAGTTTTGGAGCGCACCTGGAACCACAAAAAGCACCCATGAATGATTTGGAAACTCTTAAGTTTGTAAGTGCAGTATTTCCGAAACCAACATGTTATTCTAGCAAAGTTATATATTTTTGGATAGGGCAAGTTAGGTGACTCAAAACTATAAACTTAAATTTCCAATAGATTACATCTTAAAATTGAAAAATTCTAGAGTACAGTAAATTTGAGTTGCAATAACTTTCGAAACAGCAAGTTTTGGGTAAACATAAAACGTTTATTTCAATGAGGAGAATGAAGTATTTGTTGTAATGTACTCTTAGGAGTACTGACTATAGTCAGGGATGAATTGATAAGATTTTGAGGTGAGTCATAAAGTTAGAAAATTGTATTACACAAATATTATAGAAAATGTGTCTGCGTGAACTATTAACACGATTGTCATCAGGTGTCTGCATACTGTATCCTAAATAACAGTTGAAAACACAAATTTTATGTAAGAATCCGAACATTTGGTATATTTAAGTTACAGCATTTTTTTAGTATCACTGGCAATTCAGTAGACATCAGCGTGAAAAAGATAGCAGGTACAGAAAAATGTTGGGTCTACATATCAAACCACAAAGTGTCACTGCGAGTTTCGATAGGTGATACACATTGTGGCATAGGTGCACTGTGGGCTATGCACGTCAGAACGAGTAAACCAATCATTTGCTCCATACCGTCACATTGAATAAAAAAAGAAAGGTCACGCCGCAGACAGGCAACCCAACAAAAACTCATCAAAAGTGGGCTGTCATCATGCATTCCCACGCAATCTGTGACAGCAAGACAGAGGACATTGACATTTGTCGCATCACAAATGGCGGCCATATACACAGCCTGTAAGGCGAGTTAGAAACTTGGAGACACACTACATTCACTTACAAGTGTCTATTTTCTGTACGTCTTGTTCTTTTTACGGCAGTCGACATCTGAAACCCTGGAAGTACTTATCAGTGACGCTGTTTGGAGTAGAAAACAGAAAAGGATAGTAGTCGTTACTTGAGGGGTAGGTTTATTTGGTGAGTGGAAGTGTTGCATCAGAGGCGGGCAGGTGGGTGTGACCGCAGCTGTGCCGTGTTCCAGAAAATCTGCCGCAGCCGCGGCTGGGCCGAGGGCAGCGCGGAGCAGCAGAAGACACGGGGCGCCCTGCTGGAGGTGTGGCAGGCTCTGCAGCAGAGAGCGGACGCTGACAGCGACGGGGAGGTGAGTAGGCTGGAGGCTGGAGGCTCCAAAGCAAAGTGCACAGGCCAGGTGGAGGGCGGGTCTTGCCCTGGTGTATCAACACCGTCTAGTGGGCCACGCCACTCGCCATAACCACATTACTGTCCGAGTGAGGCCATACCTGTTATTCTGTCACGCCTTTGTTCCCAATTTTTTCTAATTAGAAACCTCTGATCACCTTTCCCATTTTCTACAATACCTGAGTATCTCAGAATAACAAAAATGTTGAAATAAACAGTACCTGTTTTTCTAAAAAAACTATTTATTAAAAATAAAAATGTTAGCTCTGCTGCTGTGGTAAACTGACATGTCGGTTTTTAACATGAGTTATTAGTAAAAAGTGAAAAAATAGCGATTATTTATAACTTAAATACCGTCATCACTCTCAACGGGTCAGTTTTCGCATCTCGTGCTGCACTAATTTCTGTCCGCTTCTGGAATTTCTGGGGCTGAGCAGTGTATAGCCATCTTGTGAGTGAGATGTTCTGTAAGACTCTTTGTTCTTTCTCTCTTTGTGTCTATCGGTCTTCCGACAAACATGTCACATAATTTACTACCTGATGTTTCGGGCACGGTCGCAACTGTTCCATGTAGTTGACTACACCTGTCTGTGTTAACTGTTTGTTTCGTGTCCACACGTCGATAGCTGATATGCTGGCCGGGAGAATACAAATATTGATTACTTGTTAATGCTACTAGTACGAGTACCTGCAGGTGCTAACCGGTCTAGAAAAAACATATTACTCCTAACAGCTGTAGCAGTTAGGTTGCCAGTGATGTAAACACTGCTGTAATGTTTTGCAGTATGCTGCGACATGGGTAGTTATCCCCCAAACATCCTGTGTATGGTCAGTTGGAGCGTTGATTTGAGGAAAGGGGCCAAACAGCAGGCCATCGGCCCCATCATGCTAGGGGAAGATGGGGAAGGAATTCGGCCATGCTCTCTCACAGTAACCATCGCGGCTTTTACCTGTAGCGATTTAGGGAAATCACAGAAAACCTAAATGGGGATGATCGGACGCATGTAGAATAGTTGTTCTCCTAGATGTGAGTCCTGTGTGTTAACCTCCTTCTCGCCCCCCCTCTCGGTCCCTGTATATGGTTTCTTCCATTTAAGTTTTTGCCAATATGAACACTGATGTATTTGAAATTTTCTACCCTATTTATTATTTCTTTCTTGATGCACTAGATTAAAAGGAAGTGGTGTCTTTCTGACAGTACAAAACTGAATGAACTACATTTTTCAAAGATTAAATCTAGGCCTATTTTGCGACATCAGTCAGTAACTTTCACAAAAAATTCTTTTACTGTTTTCACAATGTATGCTTTTTTGCTCACCTTACCATAGCGCTTGCATCACCTACAAACACCAACACGCATTAACTTGGAAACGTGTGCAGTAGCCGATATTTCCATCGAGCGGTGGCAGCAAAACTAATTTTCGTCACACGGAGAAGTCACAGTCCTTTTCCCCTTTTGTTTACCACTGGCCACTGATTGCCTGGCGTGTGCCCACTGACAGGTGAGCGAGGCGGAGTGGATCCAGATGTGGGACGACTTCGCCAAGGGCGGCGACTCGGCGCTCCAGTGGCAGAGCCGCTACCGGGACTTCATGTTCCAGCACGTCGACGCCTCAGGTACAGTAACGGGCTGGACGAATCCACGGAGAAGGTTCCTCCAGCAGAACCCTTCTTTCTTGCATTTATAATTGTGCTGCTAATAATATGGATAGAAGCTGGATTAATGAATTAAAATTTGTGCCTAAGTCAGGTCTTGAACCCAGGTCGTCCGCTTACTAGACACAGTGCTAACCACTACACGGCTGTGACACTATGGCTCACACCAAAGGACACAATGCCCTAGTCCAAGGCTCTCCCTAACACAAACCCTAAGTCACGCCTTCTGCACTGGTGTGGCGGTTGGCACATCTGCCTGTAAGCAGGAGACCCAGTTTCAAGTCCTGGTGTTGGCAAAAAAGTTTAACTCTTTACTTCAGCCCCTATCGCTATCGAAGATAAAGTTGGGACTCATATGTCTGCAGGAAACTGTAATTTAATCAGTTATCAATACGTCATACCTTATAACTTTCACAAAACACGCATCATCCTAGACATAAAAATCTTGATTACTTTTGAATACACTATGGGAGTTACAGTGATCAATGTGTTACAAATATTTACTATTAAAAACAGTCTTGATCACGATTTATTTATTAAGGTGACCGGTTTCGACCACTACTGTGGTCATCTTCAGACCATTGAGTAGGAACCTCAATCTGCTGGAGAATCACTCAGTGGTCTCAATGGTCTGAAGATGACCACAGTAGTGGTCGAAACCGGTCAACTTAATAAATTAATTGATGAATTGTGATCAAGTCTGTTTTTAATAGTAAATATAAAAATCTTGGATGAGTAAAACCATCATAACTTCCAACTTTCCCCACAAGCTACGTACCTGTGTATCATAATGTTTAGCTTTCTGTACAAAAGATTTCATGTACCTCAGCAATGCTTCAGTATCTGTGTCTTGGGATTACTTTTTATCATTAATTACAGCTACAATTCGGAAATTCGAAAAAAGATGTAGGACCTTTGAGCCAAATTTGAATCTTATGTGTCTTAGTGCGGAAAAATGATGGGCTCTTACGAAAGGCAGCCTTTAATTCTTTCGCCTTGTGGAAAGTGAAAATTGTAAATAACAATTAATTTTAGTATTTATATTATTTTTGGTGAACTTGAAGATGCTTTGCAGTTAATAATTACATCTTCTTGACCAGGGGTCCCAGGTTGGTTGGTATATGTGCAAATTAAAGATCGAATTTCCATTTAATCCACTATAATTGCTCTTCCACTCACATATTCTAAAACAAAATCTCTCCACAGAAAATACATTTACAAGAACTGACACAAGACTAGTTCTTCTCTAACAAATGATACATTATGGACAGTTTACACATCTTGAAGCAATGTAACAAAAAACACCTAACTAGCATGCCGTCAGTGTTTCTATACACTATTTTCTCGTGCAAATCTTCGACAAGGACGAACATATCAAATTACTAACAACTTTCTGAACAAAACTGAATTAAGATAAATGTAGATATATTGTGACATTAAAATTGAAATGTAACAAAACGATAGTTTCAGTTTTTTAATTAACTTCTCATTTAAAATCTAAACTTCGCAGAATGCATGGTGTAATTACAAAGGTTAAAACTTATACATGTTCCTTTCTTAGATAAATTGTTTTGGATCAATTAAATGGCATTTTTGTATTCCGCAAAGTGATAACTAAAAATTTGTAAGAAATTTGTATGTATAAAAATTTAGATTAAATTTTTTGCAGATTTGTAGTTCATCTTATTGCAAATACATCCAATTGGTAATATCATATAAATTAAAATTCTGCCCTTTTATGTGTTAGCTTCTTCCAAATGAAATAATAGGATGACCATCTTGGCTTGAGAAATACTATATTTATGTATTGTGCAAAATTATAGCTAAAAGGATCGCTCAAATGAGCTGTTGATGGGTGTGGTTATGGTATCTTGGGTACAATTTGTCTTTGTATTTGGCCCTTGTATTACGATTTTCGCCATTTTATCAGTGTGTTACGTGGGAAAAAGTTGCCTACCGTACAATGAAAGTAATTTCATTTCCTTAGCTGCACAAGCAATAAATAATCTCAGATTGTCAATGTACCTGATTTTCTGTGTAACATGTACTCCTTTGGAGCTGACAGTTGCCACCTTTTCCTTTTCACAGGTGACGGGAGTATCGACCTGGACGAGTTCGTCAAAGTCTACACCAGCTACGGCATCTCAGCAGACGAGTGCAAGAACGCCTTCAGCAAGTTCACCAACGTAAGTTTGGTTCCGACGACAACAAGTGAGGCAGTAGAATAGCCTACTGCACTCACAGCGGCTTAGGTCTGGAACCAGAGGGGAGGACACAGTAGCCCACTCTCACTGCTCTTCATCATTTGTAAGGCGCTCTATGAAGGCGTCTCATAAAGCAGTCAGAACGTTATGTCCGATAATGTGCTTGTTATAACATAAAGGAATTGATGTAGGTTTCACCACAGGCTGTAGCGGTTAACACATTACAGGCGACACTCGCTGTTGACACTGTCAGTAGTGTAGAGTGTAGACTGTCTTCACAAATGAACAGCTGTAGCTGAATGGTCGCATGTCACCGTTTTATACATTCAACCTCCAGACCCAGTTTGCTAGCAGGGTACCCCCAGCAGCTATGAAGTCGACCGTTCAGTCCCAAAACGCGGTTGCCAGAACAGGCTGTCTTTGTTGGAATTTTCACGACTCGAGTGAAGATGGTCAGATATAATGTGAGGCATATACTTATTCTGTTATTCTTTTTTTTAAATAAAAATCTGTTTATTGTACTCCTGCACAAGTATGACGCTTCCCTCGGCTGGAGCCTTTAAAACAGTTTACTAACTAGGTGCCAAACCTTGGCAACAAAAATCCATTTCATCTGCTTAAACGAACTCATAGAACAAGTTAAATCTGTTAAAAGTAGTAGTCCTCTTCTCTTATATGCAAGATGCTCAATCCCGTTAGTGACCAATTATGAGACTTGATGGATTTCTAGTTTTCTTATAACCTATCTTTCGAGTGCCTCTACTCTGTTGAGATTATGGGTCATCATTAAGGACTGAAATACACAGAAAAAAACCATTGTCAAAATCGTGATAAAGCGTTTTGTATTTGTACTTCTATAGATGCCTTTCTTGTTGTAGATATTTTGATTTGACCACTTGCTCCTTTCATTTCACTACATCTTACATCTGTTGTAAACTGTTATCTGTTCTTTTTTATTCTTATTTTAATTTTTTATACCTGTATTAACCATTTTATCATTAATGTGAATTTGAACACACAGAAAAAAAACACACAAATGTTATGCCGAGAGCTGAATTTCGTGTGTCTCTTACAGAATCAGACTGTGAAGGTTACACCGCAAGTCTTCGAGAAGCTGTGGAGGGAATTCTTCTCTTCAACGGACCCTCAAGCTCCAGGAAACTTCATCTTTGGCAAAACTTCATTCGATTAGGCTTCTGTAGGAAGTGAGACAGAGGAAGAGGGAAAATGATGATGGAGGAGGGATGAGAAGACAAGGCATACAGAAATGGCTTTCTCTTATGGATGTGCACAGCTGAAGATCCACTAATTCCAGTGTCGGCAGTTACTGCTCTGCTGTTATATGTTATGATGGACAGCAATGGTATCCATATGTGTGCATTGCCCACCAGGCAGGGTGACCTGTTTAGCTGCCTCCTCCACACGTCCGTGGCCCAAACTCGATTATCTCGATGCAACAAATACCAAAGGCCTGTAAACCTATACAAAGTATTACTGTTGTTTTCGTTCTGTTATCAAAGTTATGTTCACCATGTAAGTTCCTCACACACACTCTGTTAACTTTATATGGACCTGTCACATAATTCTTCCTCAAGTTCCTCTGTTAAAATGAAATTGTATTTTTACAAATATGCCAGATAAGTGTTTTATTTAATGTAAGAGAGTTGAACAGATTATGAAGCACTTTATACTGAGCAATATTTTGTATTCATATGAGATGTTGAAAGTAAAGGAAAGACATTGGCAAACAAATATGGTTTCCGTTCCTGTTACCATACCCATAAAATTAAACATTAGATAAGTCTCATGTGTTTTACCCAAAGATACCACACTGACTGATTTACAAGGTAATATGGACGCCTTGA
The DNA here is from genome assembly GCF_023864345.2 of Schistocerca serialis cubense. Taxonomy (NCBI): domain Eukaryota; kingdom Metazoa; phylum Arthropoda; class Insecta; order Orthoptera; family Acrididae; genus Schistocerca; species Schistocerca serialis. The sequence continues at coordinate 168,950,055 of NC_064649.1, forward strand.
AAGGAATAATTCGATTCTAGAACTGGTCTTTCGGGTTAGCTATCACACACTGGCATACTTCTCATTTCTTTAACGTTTCTGTGATGTTTCTGTGAATATCTTGAGATGGCGTGATGTTTGTGTGAAGAGAGGTGGCTGCACTGACCTACCGTCACATCAGACGCCTGACTTAGCCGACCCCCAGACTGGTGCGCCCACAGCGGCACTCGCAGACAGTGTGTCTCCCAGAGGAGGGTAAGCCTCAGGCATGATTCAGAAACCATCACTCACTGAAAACAAAATTCACCCTGTGTACACACGATGCCCTGGGACCTATGCAAGACACTCCAAGTTTCCTGGAAAAAATTCGACACTTTAGTCCATGAAAAGTGGTCTAAACACAGGGAATAGTTTCACAAGAAACGTGACTGGCTCAAAGACTTTTTGCATGTTAGAATCCAGTACATTGTCTTGGACAATAAGTGTTGGTCAGCGACAAAGATAATTATGGAATTTACAGGATTTCAGAGCCAGTGGCTCTTTTTTCTGGCAGAAGAGTTGAAGGAAAGGAAAAGAGGTGACGGAGAATGACCAGAGAGGTATAGGAAAAGTGGTATAGTCTTTCCTTCTCATCCCGTCCGGTAACTCTGACTTGGATCATGGTTCTGGGTGACTTTTCTTAATTATACCCTTTCCTACACATCTCCAGTCATCTTACTTCTCCCTTCTTCCGTACCCTACAAGGAGTCACTGGCTCCGAAATCTTGTAAAAATTAAAACTTTTTGTGTGTGTGTTCTGCTGTCACGAAGTGGTGAGTAGATTTTTTTATCTATCCATTTACATTACATTATCAACAATTGATAATTTTTGTTGTTATAATGAAGCATTAGTATGACAGAAACAAGCAGTGAACAACACATACACGTATAATATCATCTGTCAAATAGAATTAGAAAATTTAGTTCAAAAACAGTCTAGGCTAATTCTAGACTTATACTGACTTGTCAAAAGACGACGAAATATTTTATCAAGTCATCACGTGCAAGTGATGACGATCCAGGTTTAAGAGTTACTCAGTCTGTTGACTGATATTATGGGAAATAAAGTAGTTAAAAAATCACTGTTAGCTTACCAATAGTATCGCCAGTGTCCTCGTCATCGCCAACCTCAACGCAACATATTGAGAATGGAGGTTTCAACTGAGTAAACCCAAGTAGAGGAGGCTTTGTCCAACTTGTTACAAACTGTAACACAACAACTTCGTTCTCAGAGGACAACTACGATACCAATAAGTTCAGTCTAACCGTAGATTATACCTTACGAATCAATGCTGTTGAAAAATACCCAAAATCAAGGGAATGTTTTGTGAACCAGAGTTCGCAATGGCCAAAGTTTGTATCACATGTGAATTGAGAAAAATGAAGGAAAGGAAGCAAAGTTCAAATACACAGTATTTATTTGGAAAAGTATACAAATTTGTACAATATTTTAAATTAGTCACATTGCAATTACTGTAGGTGTTTACGTATGTCAGTTAACGAAATATTTCAAATATGGAATTTAAGTATTTAGAAAATTCTTAATAGGCTTTGGTAGAGCACACAGAGAAATCTATTTTCCCAAAAATCGGCTCATAAAAATCAGTTATAACACAAAAGCCATTGAGTGTATTTTCATTGGTTAGTGAAAAAAACCCTGTGACCTAACGCTTAAAAGAAATGTTTACAGTTCCTGTATTTCATGTTTCACTGAACAGCTCCGTATTTTATGAACCTGCCTTATCTTATAACAGAAGAGTGGGACAGATGATGCACTTCCCAAACTAGTGGAAGTTCAATAAGAGTAAGAGAGACAACACTGAAAAGTAAGCATAAAGAAACTGAAGTTTTACTTTTGTTGGATGAATATTTAAGAGGAAAAAAATTGCCCATTACTCTGCCAATATTATAGGAAAAAGTTTTCCTCGCAAGTCCTTTGATCGAGAAAGTCCACCAAATAAAAGACGGTACCAAAACTACTGGAGCGTGGTCATCACAGCATTAGCACAGAGCTGTTCAGGGAGGCCAGACCACTGTTGCTTGACACTCTTGAGTCACAGTCCAAAGCTATCACTTCTGATGATCCAGGGCTACCAGCAGGCGAGACGCAGAGATGTTGCGGCCGGCATGGCAGATCCCAAGTCTGGGTGACATGTCAAATTGCCTTGTGGCCAGTGGTGTGCCAGCTTATAAGGCCAGTTGGCTCTTGGATCTTCTGGGACTGTTTTCGTTCACTTGAGTGGTGTAGGAAAATAGTTCGCTTGTTGGTCGCGACCTCTGGCACTGCTGTCGAGCAGTGGTGCTCAGATAGTGTGCCCTGCCGGCCGTTGGCTGGGACACGAGGCTGTGTTTCCATCTCTGGCAGTGGTGTCTGTCTTACTGCAAACATCTGCTTTGGTTTCACTCACTGTGATGGAGGCATCCCGCATCTCTGTTCTGTCATGTGGGATGCCAATGTCCCAGGCCGATGAGACAGATGCTGCACTTCCCAAACTAGTGGAAGTTGAATAAAAGTAAGGAAAACAACACTGAAAGGTAAGCATAAAGAAACTCAAGTTTTACTTTTGTTGGATAATATTTAAGAGGAAAAAAATTTGCCCATTACTCTGCCAATATTGCAGGAAAAATGACTAATGGTTCAAATGGCTCTGAGCACTATGAGACTTAACATCTATGGTCATCAGTCCCCTAGAACTTAGAACTACTTAAACCTAAGTAACCTAAGGACATCACACAACACCCAGTCATCACGAGGCAGAGAAAATCCCTGATCCTATTGCAGGAAAAAGCATTGTAATTTCACCAGCAAATATAAACAGAAAATGCAGTGTTTTCTGGCAGTAATGGTAGGTTGGATCACTGGTAAAAACAATTCAGTATTCACTAAATTCCCTTTAGTAGAGAGGCTTCATTTGCAGACATAGAAACTGTGCCATTGTTCAACGACTATCTTTCAAATCTAATTGATGAGGATGGGATTTGTGGTGAACAGTTGTACAGTTGTATTGAGAGTGTTTTACACTACACGCTCCCTACGCACACACTTGTTTTGAAAAAGGAAGCTGCGGCACCTGGGTACAAGAAAAGTAAGGAATGAGTTATCATATTAGCTTGCAGTAATGTAACTGGCAATGACGAGCTTAGGTGTACGTTAATGGGGAAATCACAAAAACGTAGAGATTGCAGAATCATTGCCCCTACACTACAATCAACAAAAGAAAACCTGGATGAATGCATAGATGCTTAAAACATGGTTCTACTGTAGACAAAAATACTTGAAAGACAACTGTTTACCAGGGAAAGTTTTGTGGCGGCGTTCGTAGCGACAAGCAATTCGCTGTAGAAACGGCTTACGAAGTCACCACCACACTTTTAATAGCGGGCCGACCGGTCCGCTGGAACAGTGAACAGAAAGATGAAAACCCAAACACTCTGATTAAATAAAAGTCGGTACTTATCTTTATTAACGAAGATACAGAAACACAGTAGTGAACTCCGTGTCTACAGAAATCTGTCTAGTTCGAGTCGGAGCGGCTAGGTCACCGTCGGCTGACGACAAACAACAACTCTGCTGCGATGAACACACAACTGACTAGCAAGTACACAATTCGGTGGCGAGTATACAACTGAGCGGCGAATACAGAACTGTCCTAGCGCTCGCGACTCCAGCGCTTAAGAAGCCAGAAGCCAGCGGTGGCGCGCGCAGACTTGCGGCGATTTCCTGTCTCGCTGGCGCTGCTTATGCGGACAGCGTCCGGACTTTGATGCTGCCAACCTTTTGGCAGCGGGCTCGGGTGGCATTACTGGCTAGGATATAACAGAAGGCTCTCCTGCTTCCTGATAAATTGTGCCTTCACATCCTGCGAGTTACGAATACACAGATGGAGATATCAAAGCATTATTTTTACCACCAAATGTGACCGATGGTTCAGGACACCACTGCAGTGCCTTCTTCGACGTTAGCAATTGATAGTAATGAAGACTGCGTAATCATTTTGAAGAGGACTCGCTTGATACATATCACAAGGGGGTTGGTCGATGCATGGGAAGAGATTCTGAACATATCGCTTCAAAGGTCTTGGAAAATTTTTTTAGACCATAAAAATGTATAGTTTAACTTCGAATAAATGTGGGAGACTGAAGTCACAGATGGAAACAATGATATACATTACTCAAAAATGTGTCGGGCTGTGAAGACGGTGATACAGCGAATGTCACAGAATGGATGCAAGTGATGAAGCTGATGAACTAACGGACAATATTGTGGAAATGGTGATGCAGGGAAAGTAAAACAAGAAGAGATGGAGAAATCTCACATCCTTTATAAGATGATTAAGGCAGCACTGCAGTACATTAGGGAACAGAAGGAAGCAATACTGATTGATATCATCTGTTTGTGAAAAACGAAGCATGGAAGAGAGCTAATGGAGGGAAACAGTCATCAATTAAGGCCTCAAACCTAGAAGATTCATCTTTTTGTTGGGTCTGGCTTTTTAAAGTGTGTAATCATACAGTCATACTTCACAATGCAGATGATTGTATATTACCTGCAACAACTTTTGAAGGGTGCAGTATGTACATAATAAACACTTATAACTAGAATTTATTACATAAAATGTTATGAAATTGGGTTTTGGTATAAAAAGGGTTATATGAGTGGTATGGCTGAGTGAGAAGAGAGAATCTATAGAACTCTGGCCTGTCCAGCTTGTTTGTTATCTGGCTTGACCTTGCGCCACATTAGACCGGATAGCCGAGAGTCTGCTATACATTGCGCTGTTCTACTTGAGTACCGTTGTCGTGAATGACTGACTACCGAGCAGCCGTACCACATTAGTATATAATCTACTGTGTTTATATGTGACTGTAGGCTTTCCCGGCGTAAACTATTGCTGAAGATTTCTCGGGTCTCCAGCCGGGTGGTAGCGTTGATATCTCGCGACTCTTCGCCAGAAGATGGGTAGTATGACACTTCCCGAAACGTCGCGAGATATCAACGCTACCACCCGGCTGGAGACCCGAGAAATCTTCACCACTGTGTTTATGTTATTTAAAACGACAGTGTTACTGTAAAATCAAATAATGAAAAGTCTACAATGCAATAACAAGAACATGTCAGTGGCTCACTATCTTCAAACTTACGACCTCCTTCCTTGTTGTTGACGTTCACTCTTACTACTATTCTTTGTTCCATATTCAGTGGATAGACATATCGTGAATAGGAAGTTCAAGAACAGTCCAGACATAACATTAAATGTGTATGTAGTCTGTCCTAAGCAAACTGAAAAAAACGTCCCTGTGTTGGCCGGATTTACGGTGTTCATTTTGAAATAAAAGTATAGAGTCATACTAAATGATGTTCCCATTCACAAAAAATCTTATGTATTCAAGTAGAAATCCAAAATCAACAAGCTTTATACCAAAGTTTGTGTTGGGCGGCGAGCGGGCAGTGATGGTTTCAGAAGCGGCTGGTGGAGTTGGAGCGGCAACAGGGCCGTCACTCCGTTTGACTGTCAGTTGTGAGTGAGATGGCGACCGTGGAGCACAAGGTTTTCTGGGTTCTCGAATTCGCGAAAAATGAGTCGCAAATTGCAGTGCAGCTGGCATTTCGTACCAAAGTCGGTATTCGACCACCATTAGCCGTCGGTTTAAGCAATTTAAACAGACTGGAAGTGTGTGCAAAGGAAAAAGGCCAACCGCTTGTCTTAGAGAATGATGTCCGACGGATTCTAGAAACTTTTGTGTGCAGTTAGTCTACCAATAGAGCCAGTCAAGAACTTGGAATACCACAACCAACTCTACGGGAAGTTTTCAGGCGGCGTTTGCTGTACAAGTCCTACCGGTTACAACTTGTGCAGCCTCTCAACCTCAGTGACAAAGAGAAGTGTCTCGCATTTTGTGGTTATGTGCTAGTAAAGATGGACGACGACGCATTTCTACAGCGTGTAATTTTTAGCGATGGTGCGACGTTCCACCTTAGTGGAACAGTCAACGGACACAATGTTAGCATTTGGGTTTCGAAAATCTGCATTCACCTTTGCAACACGAAAGAGATTACCGAAGATCGACGTGTTATGTGCCGTGTCCTGTGAAAAGGTTTACAGACCACGCTTGTTTGAGGAAAGAACTGTAACGAGAATCACATACCTGGACATGTTGGAACAATGGCTGTTCCCTTAAGCTGTAGAAGATTCCCAGGACTTCATTTTCCAACAGGATGGAGCTCCGCCACAGTGGCACCATAACGTACGAGGCTTTTTGAATGACTCTCTTCCTGAACCTGGGTCTGCACTTCTGGCCGCCGAGGTCCTGACCTCACACCCTGCGACCATTTCTTATGGGGTTACGTGAGGGAAGGCGTTTGCCGTTTACCGACCAGTCTGAACGATCTGTGGAACCGGACCACTGCTGCCGTGCACTCATTAACGGCAGACACACTTGCGCGTGTGTGGGACGAGTTTGGCTACCACACTGATAATTGCTATACAGCCAATAGCGGCCACATTAAACATTTATAACATTTAGCACATTTCTAATTATTAAACAATTATTAAAAACTAATTAATTACAAATTATTAAATTGATGTCAAACATTATGTACAAAAACTTGGAAACCTCCCTTTTCATTGGTATAAAGCTTGTTCATTTTGGATTTGTACTTGAATAAATATGAAGTTTTGAAAATGGGTTCATCATTTAGAATAACCCTGTATTATACAGTTAGTTCCGATTTTTCAATAGTCCTGGGTGTCTCCTGAAATGACAACCGTTTTAAGGGATCTAAATAATCTCTAAAGGATAGAATCAATGTACAAACTGCAGTATTTGAAACTTTCGTGGGACTCAATTGCATTGAAGAATACCAGCAAGTTCACTGCTGAGACCACACAGTTCACTTATTTTTATGCTCATGTTCAAATCAGTAGATTCAAATTATGAAGCATTAGGCTCTATTTTTCTCATAAGTTCTCACACCAACGACAGTCACTAGGGAATTTATGTTATTTTCCATTGTTTTGTGATTTGATGTATGTGATGATTAGCCAAACAGCACCTCAGTGGCTAAGTGTTTATTTTACACAGTATTTAGACAGGTCAGCGTGGCTGGTAGTTCTGATGGTGAAATACATTTAGAGCTACAGAGAGTGGCATCATCAACTGTTTGAAGATACCGTATATCATGAGTGGCTCCCAGCAACGAGAAGAATATAAAAACCTATAATAAGCGGAGTCTAGGCAACCCTTATCTTGTTACTGTGGCTGTTTCTTTATGGGGACCATGAAGTTGATTTCATAGGCTTAAGGCACATATTACCGTACAGGGTAGAACACTTCTGTTACTTATGAACTGGAATGAAGTACCTGGTGTTTGCTAGTTGAAACACTGGATTTTTTATTCACCTCAAAGATGGCGTACTGTATGGCTCCAAATTGTGGTTGAATACCTATGTATGTCTACTTACATTGACTTATTTATTTACCCTCCGCCACGCACCGTGCGGTGGCTTGCGTAGTATATATGTAGATGTAGAGATAGATGTGACCTTATAAATGGTACATGCAGTTGTCCAAACAGACTCACGAGTACCTCAGTATCACAGCAATGCTAATTTGTTGGAAGTGGTTGTGTAACAGTGGGATGGTGACTTTTGAGGTGATAGTTTTTTCTGTTAAAGTGGAGACCTAATTCGTCATCTTTCACTTGTAGTCATGATGATGAATATCAATTTTGAGCAGCCAATTTTAAACACGTTGACAGAACTCTGTTTCTGAGTTTTGCTGTATGATATCCTTTGATTGCAAACATCCTTAGAATGATTACTCTGTGTGTGGTATTGCTATCTGAAGACTCTGATGAATGCTTTCCGTCAGTTTCTGAATGTGAAATATATTTTCCTCTGGTTACATCTTTGTCCTTCCTATTCAAAATAATTTCCTTTGTAACTAAATTTATCAGACAAACAAAAAACTGTGTGTATGGAATGACAAAATCCTCATAATATTTTTCGAAAGGGTCCTATACCATTACACAAAATTACTCCAGTTTCAATGTCTGTGGCTAAAACTACTGAATAGAGTACAGAGAGCTATGATGGAGGCCCTTCCATCACTTCTAACAGTCACACATTGCCAGAATTTGGAGTGACATATTGTAACGAGCATTCTATCACATCTCTTCCTCTGAAGTGGAACAATGGACTACAGCCCAACCACACTCAAAATTTTTTGACTGACTATCATGCTTTTAAGTCTCCACCAACTTATCACAGGTATCAATATCTACTCTATGTGGAAATACATTTTGCCAGAGATCACAACTTGAACTCCAAAATTGACATTCTATTCAGTGAGACTTGCTTACCATTCAAAAATGTTAGGTGAGGTGTCCAGTGGATTTAAAACAATGACGATTGGAAAGGGTACTGCCATTATTGTTCCATATTACTGGAAGATGTCCTCAAATTTGGGACTCATGCTTCATTGATAAAGTGCCTCAGCCACTTACAAGATAAGATAGTGCCCCACTACTTGCCCAGGAATGACTCTAATCATTAAAGACGTTGGGGCATTATACTTCTTTTGCTCCATTCCCTGGACTGCAGCCACAGTGTCAGCCAGCTGAAGGAGTGTGTAATGGGGCACCCTCCTCTGGCATTACCTTTATTTATAGAAATAGCCGATACCAGGGATATATTCGAATCTCATATTGGTGAACAGTATCTCAGCTGTTTCACTAAAAGAATTTCATATGATGTTGTATACGATGTGTTGTATTTCAGGCTGAAATTGTTGTGGGTTGGCAGGAGAGCCAACAGCTTAATAATAGAGGAAGCCGAAAGGCACGCGTTTTAGCTCACGCAGGCTGGCGTGAGGTCTGGAACAGGCCAAGGAAATGAGACTAACAAAAAACGTGCGTAGCTGCGGGAATACTTAACTTTAATCCATTACTGGTGAACGTCGGTCTGACGTTACATGAATCACAAGATCAATAGCAACTGACAATGGCGCCTTGCTAGGTCGTAGCAAATGACGTAGCTGAAGGCTATATTAAACTATCGTCTCGGCAAATGAGGACGTATTTTGTCAGTGAACCATTGCTAGCAAAGTCGGCTGTACAACTGGGGCGAGTGCTAGGAAGTCTCTCTAGACCTGCCGTGTGGCGGCGCTCGGTCTGCAATCACTGATAGTGGCGACACGCGGGTTCGACGTAAACTAACGGACCGCGGCCAATTTAAAGGCTACCACCTAGCAAGTGTGGTGTCTGGCGGCGACACCACAGAAATGTACAGAAAGAAATTAATTTGTGACAATCGATATTTACTAGCTCTATTTGTTTAGCTAAAATTATTGTTTTTTTTAGAAATTTTTGAAATTACGAAATATCTGGCATACTTAAAATTCATATTATAAATTGCACAATCTAATGCTAATTATGAAATTTATTTCTCGATCCATTTACAAAATTGTAATATAACTTCATGATGATTCTTCTTTTGAAACTTCCTGGAAGATTAAAACTGTGTGCCGGGCCAAGACTTGAACTCCGAACCTTTTGCTCTACCATCTGCGAGGTTCGCAGAAGAGCTTCTGTGAAGTTCGGAAAGTAGGACACTGTATACTGGCAGAAGTAAAGCTGTGAGGAGGGTACGTGAGTCATGCTTGGGCAGCTCAGAAGGTAGAGCACTTGCCCGTGAAAGGCAAAGGTCCCGGGTTCGAGTCTCGGCCCGGCACATAGTTTTAATCTGCTAGGAAGCTTCGTATCAGCACACACTCCGCTGCAGAGTGAAAATCTCATTCTCGATTGTTCTTTTGTGAAAAAACGTTTGTAAACTCGTTTGTTTTGTAAACTATTTGGAATGTGTTAGTACCACCGAATGAGCTAGTAGTAGTGGGTATGCCTCTGACTGAAACTGGATCTTTTGAAACTAATGAATAGACTGAAAATTTCCTGGTAACGTGTGGCAGGGTAAGATTACAAGTGCTTTGGGCACTCTTAAAGAGAATCCAGTATGGGGTACAGTTTTGCTTCAGGAAAGGTGCAAGCAGTAGAGAAACACACAGCCTTCAAATGAAGAAATTACCATTCATAATTTTTACCACAGTCACTGTGATAGTTTGAGGTGTATGGTGATATATTACATGGAAATCCTTCCTTCTAGAGAGCTGCTCTGACTGTTGATAGATTGGGGAATGGAAGCCATTTCACAGACTGCTTACTTAATAGCCTGTGTTTTACCAAACCTTAATTTGTGTGTTAGGTGCCAATCTTATTATAATAATTTACATTATATGACCTCCACTGGATCAGTTTAGTCACTTTTATGCAAAGTGTTTTTCAGTTACCTGTTGGCTCTGTAGCTCTTTGTTCCTTCACATCACAATTTATTTTTTTTTCTTCACTGCCCATTTCCAGCTTCCAAAGTTAGGCTGCGAATCAAGAACCTCCATTGTTGATCGTTGCCTGCCCCTCCACAACTTCTCTCCTTCTTTAAGTATGACATCCGGTTTTCTTCACCTCTTCTGGATGGAGTCCCCCACTGTGTCCACCTATTTCTTTTCTATGTCTTCCTTGTGGTCCCTTTCCAATTAACCTTTGACAAAAAACTTCTTTTTCTTTGATCTCCTATTCTCATCATATGTCTACATCAATTCAACTTTGTTGTTTCTATTTTGTCCCAAATGAGACTCCTGCCCTTTATCTGTTCTCCTATTTTCTGATTTTATCCTTTCTTGTCTTGCGTTTAATACATTTTAAAAATTTCATCTTTGCTGCCTTCATTCTGCTCTCTTCCCTTTTTCTTGTATTACATTTACCATATACTAGAATGGATTCATAATAAGTAATGTGGACCTTTTTTGCACCCATTTGGGGCATCTTTGTTCCACAGAATATTCGTTACACTCTGGTAAAAGCTGTCTGCTTGTTGTAATCATTTCTCAATTTCTGTGGGTATCTTGAAACCATTTGTAATCACAGTTGCTAGAAGTACTTGCTACTTCTGACCTCTTTCAAAAGTTTTTCATTCAATTTTATCTTTCTCCTGTCTTTTTGCCCCTTGTAATCACTATTATTTTGCTCTCATTTGTACTAACTATCTTCTCGATTCTTCTATCTCTTGGTTTCACACATCTGCTTGAATTTGGACTTTTATTTTCTCCTCACACCATGCCATTATGTATCTGCAAACAAGGTGGCTAATGTTGCATCTCTTCCAATTTTTTTAAATATCTGTTCATAACATCAAAATTAGAGAAAGGAACACAAAACCAGCTTACAAAAATTTCCCTAAGTGAGTTATATTATCTCCAACCATAATTAGATGAATAGCTGTCAGGCATGTAAGGTATTCTGTTTGTCCAACTGTTTTCCTCATCTGCATATGTAGTTTGGTGTGCTGTTATATTAATGAATGACTGTTAGAGAGATTTGTTAATGATGTAAAATAAATTACTCATGTTCACAATACCATTACATAAGTTTGTAACTGTAGTGGAACATGACATGTAAATCAAATACTTGTGTATATTTTTAAATTGTACAATGTATTTTTTAAAGAATACATTGACAGTACTCTTCAAATATTTGAAAACACAGACAATTTTAAATGAATGATCTATCAGTGCTTTAAAGTATTGCACAATCATGCATACATAACCCTAAACAGTATTACTTTCAATTCAAAAGTGCTATGATTAATTTTTCCATAGAAAACTGATTATTATTGTTTATATCTTGAGTTTACTGTCTATTTCTGCAATGTTAGTGGTACTGAAAATGGTTTCACTTATATATATTGTTTTTGGTGTGGTGATACACACCACCCCAGGGAATTGAAGCATACCCTTCACCTTCTTACTGACAAATGATACATACAAGATATTAAGAAGATGGCAACTTAAAATAATATTGCTAATATACAGATATCCACATATTGGTTGTTTTACTTAATTGTTCCTATGGAGAGCCGTGCTGATGGATGGCATGTGATTTCAGGACAGGATGGCTGTCACAGTTATTCAGTTATTTGCTGCAATAAGTATTCCACAGAACATCATCCTGCTTTGGGCATGTACAGACTTCGAAGAAAATACATCATAATACAGGGTTATTACAAATGATTGAAGCGATTTCACAGCTCTACAATAACTTTATTATCTGAGATATTTTCACAATGCTTTGCACACACATACAAAAACTCAAAAAGTTTTTTTAGGCATTCACAAATGTGCGATATGTGCCCTTTTAGTGATTCGGCAGACATCAAGCCGATAATCAAGTTCCTCCCACACTCGGCGCAGCATGTCCCCATCAATGAGTTCGAAACCATCGTTGATGCGAGCTCGCAGTTCTGGCACGTTTCTTGGTAGAGGAGGTTTAAACACTGAATCTTTCACATAACCCCACAGAAAGAAATCGCATGGGGTTAAGTCGGGAGAGCTTGGAGGCCATGACATGAATTGCTGATCATGATCTCCACCACGACCGATCCATCGGTTTTCCAATCACCTGTTTAAGAAATGCCGAACATCATGATGGAAGTGCGGTGGAGCACCATCCTGTTGAAAGATGAAGTCGGCGCTGTCGGTCTCCAGTTGTGGCATGAGCCAATTTTCCACCATGTCCAGATACACGTGTCCTGTAACGTTTTTTTCACAAAAGAAAAAGGGGCTGTAAACTTTAAACTGTGAGATTGCACGAAACACGTTAACTTTTGGTGAATTGCGAATTTGCTGCACGAATGCGTGAGGATTCTCTACCGGCCAGATTCGCACATTGTGTCTGTTCACTTCACCATTAAGAAAAAATCTTGCTTCATCAATGAAAACAAGTTTCGCACTGAACGCATCCTCTTCCATGAGCTGTTGCAACCGCGCCGAAAATTCAAAGCGTTTGACTTCGTCATCGGGTGTCAGGGCTTGTAGCAATTGTAAACGGTAAGGCTTCTGCTTTAGCCTTTTCAGTAAGATTTTCCAAACCGTCGGCTGTGGTACGTTTATCTCCCTGCTTGCTTTATTCGTCGACTTCCGCGGGCTACGCTTGAAACTTGCCCCCACGTGTTCAACCGTTTCTTCGCTCACTGCAGGCCGACCCGTTGATTTCCCCTTACAGAGGCATCCAGAAGCTTTAAACTGCGCATACCATCGCCGAATGGAGTTAGCAGTTGGTGGATCTTTGTTGAACTTCGTCCTGAAGTGTCGTTGCACTGTTGTGACTGACTTATGTGAGTGCATTTCAAGCACGACATATGCTTTCTCAGCTCCTGTCGCCATTTTGTCTCACTGCGCTCTCGAGCGCTCTGGCAGCAGAAACCTGAAGTGCGGCTTCAGCCGAACAAAACTTTATGAGTTTTTCTACATATCTGTAGTGTGTCGTGACCATATGTCAATGAATGGAGCTACAGTGAATTTATGAAATCGCTTCAATCATTTGTAATAGCCCTGTAGTACAGATGGGCTGAAACAGTATTCAGAGTAATTTTTGCATGAAAGAAATCTACTGAAATTTGAAGCAATAGTATTTAAGATTTGTACAAGTTGGTAATAAACTTTGTGACATTCCCCTTCTTTATTTCTCTGTTGATAGTCCTCTGTCTTGGCGTACTGCTTTGTTATACTGGCTGAAAAATGGGAGGTGGAAGTTCAACACTGAGTACTGTAAATGATGTAGCCGGCAGTTGCACAATTGCATTTCACAAAAAAATGGTTCAAATGGCTCTGAGCACTATGGGACTTAACATCTGTGGTCATCAGTCCCCTAGAACTTAGAACTACTTAAAGCTAACTAAGCTACGGACATCACACACATCCATGCCCGAGGCAGGATTCGAACCTGCGACCGTGCATTTCACAGTTCTTTGCTTTCACTGTTCACAACCCCCCAATATTGCACGATTATATGGCCAGTTCAATATTGGTAAATATTGATAAGCCTCATGATTAGGTTGCAGGCAAACATCAGCATAGTGCTACAATAGTTTGCTGTTGAACATATATGAGCAGTAAAAACCTAACCACACAGTTCTTGGAGAATAATATGGTATGTGTGACAAAGTTTCTCAGTTAAATTGAATAGACATTGCCATTAATTGTTCTTACACACAGCCGATTTGTGTTTCACTTATTCCACTGTTAAGTTGGTGCACTGCTGTTAATTTAACCAATACATAATTCCCATCTCAAAATTGGTCGTGGACTGACTGTCCTGAGACAAAAAATCGGTCCTTTATACACCCTCACAATAATAGGCACTGAAACTATACATTTTTCGATGTTTAACTTACTGAAACCACAATTAAAACATAACTCACTCAACTAACAGAATACATCGAAAAATTCCTTCTTTTTAACAATTCCTTCTGCCACAAAGGTTAGTTCAAAATGCTTCAAATGGCTCTGAGCACTATGAGACTTAACAGCTGAGGTCATCAGTCCCCTAGAACTTAGAACTACTTAAACCTAACTAACCTAAGGACATCACACACATCCATGCGCGACGCAGGATTCGAACCTGCGACCGTAGCGGTTGCGCGGCTCCAGACTGAAGCGCCTAGAACCACTCGGCCACTTCGGCCGGCAAAGGTTAGTCCTACTTATTTGTTTAAGTAATGATAATTAACAGATGTAGTTATACAACAATACTTTTGACAGACCTGATAACTATTTTGGAATGAATTAAGAGCTGGCTTTGCTAATATGTTTTCGAATAGAGCCAAACAAATACTTTAAGAATCCTAGTAGTAGCTCTTCTTCAAGATGTCTATAATTAGTAGAGAATTTATATTTGTTTATAAGTCAACAATAGAATCTCAGTCACGAAACAATTACTGATCCACCCTATAATGATCTGTAGCAAAAGATATTAACTAGGAATCGTCAAAATAAATTAGGAAATTAATTACATACATAAAACTAAGCACATAATTGAAGATGATGCTATATTCCTTAAGGTTGAGGACCAACGTTTCTCTTTTGTGGAAATGCAGGTTATACTAGTGCATGTTAATGGTAACTAGACATAAATGAAAATAAAATGAATTTAAGCAGGCAGATGGCAAAATAAGAGAGGAAGTAAAGAGATCCCAGCTTGCTTCGTCACAACTTGCAGTACAGACAAGCATATCCAATGTGAAACTGTACTTGGCACAAATTGATCAATTTTGAGTTTTTTAAATTTAAATGAGTAAATACATGGTAACAGAGTTCAGAACTACACAGTTAAACTACTGTTATATAAAGGGTGTGTCATGTTTATGTTTTATTTCGTGACTGGTTCCAGGTATCAAAACAAAGTTTTTAGCACATTATAGTACACTGCTTGTTAATATTGAGACCAAAACTCTTCGCAATGGAATCTGACAAATGAACTGAAACTTGATAGCAGTGCGGACAGGATAACTATGGTGGTGGAAACACTGCCAAGCGGAGGTCTCATGCTAAGCTCCGTCGTTACAGGCACCAAGACAGGCCTACACTACTCAGAAAAAACACTACATCGATGCAAAGTCAGCTATGATTCTTGTGTATGGAACTACGACATACGCTAGCTTCTCACCAAGTTGCGGCAGGAGAATACACACGTATAGGTATTTAATTGGCAAGCTTTCAGAGCCAGTGGTTCCTTCTTGCAGAAGGGCTGAAGGGGAAGGAAGAGGAGTGAAGGAAAAGGACTGGTGAAATTTAGAAAATAGGGAGAGTTCAGAAAAATCGCGCAGATCCCGGAGTTAGAGGAGACTTACCAGACAGGATGAGAAGCAAAGACTGATTTTTGGAAATTGTACCAGACGGATGTGAAAACCTGAGAGTTTAATGGTGGAGGGTAACACAAAAGACAGATATTGTTGGTCAAGTCCTGTTCCAACATATGAAGAATTGTTGCATCAATCTAAAGGTGTTCGTTATGATTATGTAAGATCAAATGCCAGCAGACTACTGTGCGTACTGTATCTGTTCCTACAGAAAGGGCGTACGAGGAAAGATGTAGCCGCAGTGCGCGGAAGCCAGGAAAACGCTGGCTACTTGCTGAGTACGTGGTTTGCAGTCTATGGACCCAGAAGACATGCACAGAATAAATGATTATGCAATCTCTTAGGAGAAAAACAAATGATGTGTTTAATTGTAGTGTAAGAAAGATTTGGAGTCACTATTAGATTGGCAGCACTCTTGTTTGAGTTCTCATAGAGATAATATGCATTAGTGCCATGTTAATGGACTGAATTGTAAATGCAGTTACGCAATAAACATCTGGAAATGGATGTTCAAACTGAAAATATGCGTTGTCGTCATTTGATAACATGAAATAAGTCCTCAGGTTGAAAGTCAGCAATTTTCTGCAGTGGAGAAGATGCTTCAGTGAAGTCCGCACACACGTGGCACACACCTGTTGGTGTTCATTTGCCATTTTAAACACTAAATTCGAGAGTTTGAGGAAAAATTTTGAAACATTGTCTGTGAACTCACGGAGTTCAGAAGACCGTATTAAAACCTTAATAGACAAACAGGATGCTAAACATTCTACAATAGAAGACATTGTAGCTATTAAGTTTAATGCAAAAAAGGATATCATACAGGCAGCTATTACTAGTAAGGTAACTAAAGCAATAAAAGAAGGACTTCACAACTCAAATAAAAGAGCAGGCAACAAAGTTAACAGATAATGACACAAAGCTTGACAGTCTCACAAAAAACTTACCCAATAAAGTACATCAAGTAGTAGGTATGGCGTTTAAGCAGTATTTTTCTAATGTTAGAGATAAGTTCGACAAAGTACAACTTGAAATTTCCAGTACAGATATATGGGGTGGCATCAACAGTAACAAGTAAGACGTGTGGAGGGGAAGTGAGAGGGGCACAAATTTCAGACGATCTAGGAAATGGTTGGTGGGTTTAATATAGGAGGGAAGTTCTTGGACTGTAAGTCGCAGGTGTTGATTGACTAAGGGACTGTAGGTCAGTCTGATTCAAAGGAATGGGATCTCGGTGGCACTTGCTGTATGTAAAGGTGCAATACAGCTGATGCAGACCCACACTTACTTGCGTATATTAAGTACCACAGTGGTAGATCTCTTATCCACTGGGAGGATAATGATAGAGTCATTAGTTTTTAGAGAACATAGATCCTGAAGTTCTACAGAGGACAGATGTACGCCAACTCTTGCAGGGTCACAAATTTTTTTAAACCTAGTGCTGGTCTGGGTCAGGTGACAAAGGATTTAGGTTCACTCTGTAAAGATTTTACCAAGGAAGACACCGTGGTTATTGTGGGTGGACCGCTCAATAGTACTGACAGAGATCCTGAATACAATATAGAGTGTGACCTGGCAAAGACTACATCAGTAACGAGACATACCAGTGTTGAGTTTGTGTCTGTTCTGAGATGCCATGACCGACCTCATTTAAACTCTTCTGTCGGGAGAGTTAATTTGGAGTTCGAACTGCGATTTGGGTCGGGTGTGGGGTCACATATTGGTTTGGTTCCTGTTGCTTCTCTCAGTAGGTGGGATTATACTAGACATGGCATAAACCTCAACACGAAAGGAAAGAGTAAACTGGCTGGGCTAATAGCAGGAAATGTAAGGGGGGAGGCACCGTCATGAATGGTAATATACCAGTGGTCATAGGTGTTGGAGCAGCACCTTTTTAGGATAGGTAGGACAGAACCAAGTCAAGTTCTGAGAGAAGTAAAGATGAAACA
This sequence comes from Schistocerca serialis cubense, assembly GCF_023864345.2. Taxonomy (NCBI): domain Eukaryota; kingdom Metazoa; phylum Arthropoda; class Insecta; order Orthoptera; family Acrididae; genus Schistocerca; species Schistocerca serialis. The sequence goes on from NC_064649.1 coordinate 168,967,765, forward strand.
AACCTTCAGTTTGAGAAAGAAATCAAACAGCATAATACTGGCACATTGGATCAGCGAACACAGCTGTTGGTTAACAATTTACAGCAATAAGCAGTAATTTTATTTCCACCCGATTTCATCTTGGTAAAAGTGAAATGCCACCTATCTTCAATGCATCAAAACATTCGAAGGCTTGGAAGTAAAATTAATGAACTACTTACGTGCATTGATGAATTAGAGTCATCGAACCCAGTTGATATAATCTGCGTCTCTGAACATCATGTGACCACTGGTATAGATATGTTAAACCTTACAGAATTTAAGTTAGCCTCTTACGTCTCTAGACAAAGGAGGAGTTGCCACATTTGTTAAAAACAGTTTTAAATTTAAGAATATTGACATTAATAAATTTTGCTTAGAGTACCACTTAGAAGCATTTGCAGCAGAGATAGAATTTCATAATAGGTCCTTTATAACAGTAACCATATACAGAGCACCTTCAGGAACTTTCAACCTGTTTATAAACGGCCTTGAAGATTTATATCTCATCTAAAATTAAAAAAAACAAAGAACTAGCGGTTGCTGGTGATTTTAATATAGATGTCCTGAAAACACTGTCAGTGAACAGTTACTGAAATCAGTTACATTGTCATTCAATTTAATTTCTACTGTAAATTTCCCAACTAGGGTACACAACTGTTCAAAGGCTGCCATTGCTAATATCTTGATAGACAATTCTAGGCAACTAAGCCACATTACAAAACCAGTAGCAAATGGGCTATCTGACTACATAAAGAGTAAGCTATTTTTGTAAAACGAAAATTGTAATTTTGTAAATAAAAGTTTTCTAACGATGAAAAAAATGCTGTTGGCTCCCCTTCATTCTTTCGTTTTCATGTCGCTACCCCTGCCAGCCCTCTTTTCATACCACCATTCTTTTGTGACAATGATGCTTCCTTAAGCATTTTAGACTACTGTAATGGTACGAAAATGCAGCAATTAACTCAGCTTGACGGAGAATGTGCTAACGAAGTTTGCCAGGAAGTCTTTGAAGTCGACAAAACAGTACGAATCGGTACATGTGTTCTGAAATACATCAGCGCCTATTGTTGTTGCAGCATTGTACAGTTCGAAATTTGATTTGTAATCGTAAATTTATTCTTTAGTCGTCTCGTCTCCTCCCGCAGACGTTTCTCGTGCTTGCACTGTTATAAGGACCACGACCCGAGCGGCAGTCGAGCAAAGTCGGGACGAGTCGGGATGGGTATAGGGATAGGAATGGTGCGAATGCACTGCAAATTACGCAAACATGTCGAGTGAGGCGAGGCGAGGCGAGGAAGCTCACATCGCTAGCAGTGGCGCCCTCCAACACGACACTGCCACACACCGCACAGGCCGCACGCCGGTCGGCCGCGCGCCAGCCCTCCGCCGGACTCCAGGGACAAGATGCGTCCTCCGCGAGTGTCGAAGGCAGCACGCGCCAAGCGAATGCTGGGCGTCACACACACGCGGCGGCGCGCCCGCTAAATCGGCAGTCGCTCTGCTGGCACGTCGGGCGCGCGCTCAGCGCCGTCCTCGAGGAACTCGCTGCAGCGGAGGGAAGTGCTTTGCGTCAAATGCGGCCGATTTCGACCGAAAGCTATTTGGATACGAGCCGAATGCGAATTCTGACGTGCGCCTACAGTACATGAACGCCACGGCCATACCATGTTGAATACAGCGGTTCTCGTCCGAGCACCGAAATTAAGCAACATTGGGCCTGGTTAGTACTTGGATGGGTGACCGCGTGGGAGAACCCTGTGCGAAAATATAGAAGACCAAAGGAAATAATTACATGGACACTAACACTAAAATAAAAGCACCGAATGGATTCTCTTATTCCACAGCTCTTACAAAATACTTGCATTAAGTAATCATTAAAGCTACTTTTTGTACAGCAAGAGGACTAACAGTCAAAATGGTGCTACATGCTGCAGGCAGTGCAATACAATTTATTTTACTCATTGCTACAGCAATAAATGTACTTATAAAAATATTCAGACTTAGACTATAATCAAATACAGAGAGAGAAAATATTCTAACTAAAGAGATATAGCAGCCATAGGCAGAAACAAATAAAAAAACTGATACTAATCTTAGCTTTGAGGACCAAAAGTTTCTTCATCTGGAAAAAGTATAAAGAGAAATGAGACTGTTCAAGAATTAAGGATGAAAATTCAGTATCTTGAGTCAAGGAAGATGGATGGTTAAATGAATGAAAAAACTAGACAGGACATGATGAAATTCAGTTGCGAAAGAGCAGCAGATGATGTAATTTTAAATGCTGAGAAATAAATCTCTTCAAGAGGAGCCACCAAAAGGTCAAATAAGTGAAGAACAAGCTGAAAATACTGGTAAATGGGCTAAAATGGCGGCAAATAGATAAAGGAAACAGAAAGAAAGTGCTGAAGAACAGGCAACCAAACAACAACAACAACAACAACAACAACAATAATAATAATAATAATAATAATAATAACAGCACATTGCAGCAATATATAATAGCAGTCCCACAACATCTGGAGGAAGATTTTCCACTAACAGAGCAATAAATTCATGAAGCCATCAAATCATTCGAAAACTTCAAAGCAACAAATGAAGACTCCACTACAGCAAAATTATTGAAATAGTCAGAACGCACAAATGATCTACAACTGCTGTTTGAGAACATTTGGAAAGCTGAAGAGATTATGGAAAGCATTAATCCACAGCTATGAAAAAAAGGGGACACACAAAATGTCAACAATTGCAGAGATGCCTCACTTCTGCCAGTGGTATACAAAATATTATCAAAAATTCTCTGGACAGAGTTGTAGAAACTTTAGACAAATAACTGGGAGAATCTCAAGGAGCTCTAGAAAGGGAAGACCCTGCACAGAACAGATGTTTATTAGAAAATCGATAATTCTCCACAGACTGTTAATCACCAAACCTATAATAGTATCATGTATTGGTCTCAAGAAAACATTTGATTTGGTAGGCAGAGAAATTATAGGTAAAATCATCAAAGAATTTTGTGTTAAAGCAAACATAATTCTCAAAACACTAGCAAATAGGATGAATGAAGCTAAATTTATGGGAGAAGTATCTCAACCATTTGAAATGAAAACTGGTGTTAGACAAGGGGACAGTTTATCACCTTTACTGTAACACTGCATTCTAGAAAAAATAGAAAGTATCTGGAATTTGGAGAAAAAATCACAAAATTGAACCAATAATTCTAGGATGAAAAACAAATGGAATTAAGGTAAACTGCCTGGCTTCTGCAGATGATTCTGATATACTTTCAAAAAATCTGACAGACAGTTATTGAAAGAAATCTTTTGGAAGAAATAGCAAAGAGAGCTGGTCCCAAAATTTCAGCCGAAGAAACAACATTGATGACAATTTCAAACAATTAGAAAAACAAAAATGTAAAATAGCATTAGTAAGTAAATTTAAGTATATTGGACAAACTGTACAACAAAATGGACTAGAAGAATTAACAGTAGATGCAAGAGTCAGCAAACTGGAGAGAGCAAATCGTTTGGCAAAGGATATTTACAACAAGAAATGTACAACTAAAAACACAAAACTAAAACACTATCCCACAGTGGTATGACCAGGATGTTTATATGGATGAGGATGCCTAATGATGAACTATAAGCTGGACAGAACAGAGGTTCCTCAAAGGAGCATTATTAGAAAATAATGATTGAAATACAAGCTACAGATGGCTGGAAAATGAGAAGTAATGAGGAGATCTACAAAAATTTTGAGAAAATGTAATGGCTAAAAGAAGATTAATCTTTTTTTAGAGACCTCTACTGAATGAGTAGTTCTGGAAGAAGGAATCAATGATAGCATGGATTACAGAAATAAGAAAGAAACAACATCAAACAATCAGAAGTAATAGAAAGAAACCTTTTTACAGATAAAATACTAAATTTAAAAGGATCATCACCTCTCCAAGATCAAAATTAATTTCATCCCTCTCAATAATACCGTGAAAACCGGAAATAAAATTCATAAATATGATATTGCGAAGCTCAAAATCAATCAAAACATATTGGAACAATGCCACCAGTAACTGACAGTTGAATCCCATAAATGGGCATGCATTGCCTCCATGATACAACAAGCAGCTAATACTACAATCCTGACAGCTAAAAAGAGGAATCATACATGGTGGAATGAGGTTTGTGATGAGGTGGTGGCCCAAAAAGCAAGTGCATGGAAAAAGTGGAACTCTACCAGGAGACCTGAAGATTTTGATGTATTCCATGAAGTTTGAAAATATGCAGCCAGAACTCTACGAAGGGCTAAGCAATTGCATGAGAAACAGCAGTTAGAACAGATCGATCAGCGTTTCCAGATAAACAATGTCAGAGACTTCTATCAGACGTTCAAATCGAATTTGAAATGATACCAAGCCCCTAGTTTTTGTTTTAGAGACGAAAATGGAAAGCTCAGTGTTGTGTACATAGTTCCGTGTATTCGGCGTGTACACAAATTTCACACTAGAGTGCGCCCCGCTAAGCACAACATTTTTATATTTGTTATTATTTTAATAAATGTGTGTGAAAATTAATCAAGTTCTGTTTAAAGTTGCTCACCGTCAATCTGCTACTCTAAGTGTGCAAGTGGCATTTCTATCGTCTGACCTAATGGCAGAAGATAAACACGCCATGATAAGACCACGAGACATATTGCTGACACTCGCTTACTTTGTTAGAGCAACAAGTCAAATAATCTGATGGTGTGTGTACTGAAGGTCTTACAGTACGCACACCACACTCGGCCTGACCAACAAAGAAAACTGCAAGATCATGTCTCGTTACTTTGAAAACCTACTTAATTGTGATGAACCGAAAGAAAGATTCCCTGTATGTGCCCCAATCCACAAACTACCCCTCATCTCCATCTAGTAAAGAGGAGACCAAAGAGATCATCAACAACTTTAAGAATAATAAGGCAGCTGGAGAGGATTCAATAGTGGTGGAACTACTGAAGCTGGCAAATAATGAAACTCTAGATATACTAGTCCAACTTTTTGAGGAGATCTGGAGAGCTGGGATGATACCAACTGAATGGCAGTCAGCTTTAATCCATCGTCTACACAAAAAAGGTGATAAATAGAATGTCAATAACTATAGGGGTACCTCATTAGTATCTGTTCCATATAAGATTCTCTGCAAAGTGATACAGAATAGAACAGAAGATCATTGTAACCAACTGATTGGGGACTATCAAGCTGGTTTCCGAAAGGGCAATTCTTGCGCAGAACAGATCTTTAACCTGAAGAACATCATCAGGTACAAAAAAACTGGAAGAAATAACTATGTGGTCATGTTTGTTGATTTTCAGAAAGTATATGACTCCATCGACTGACAGGCATTAATGAATATTTTGGTAAAGTTTGGGGTGGATAATACATCAAGAAAGCTGATCAAACAAACTCTTACTAACACAGTGTCAAAAATTAAATTTATGGGTGAGGTATCTGAACCCTTTTCAAACAGAACGGACATAAGACGAGGAGATGGACTATCCCTCTCCTTTTCAATTGTGTCTTGGAAAAGGTAATTCGAGAGTGGAGAAAGTTATTAGCCCAAGAAGAAAGAAATGAAGAGTGGTTCAGACTTGGTCCTAAGAACAAAGGGGTTTTTCATTGACTGCTTAGATTTTGCGGCTGACCTGGCCATTTTTGCTAACAACATAGAGTCAGCAGTCAACAAGATAAATAGGCTGTCAGAAATTGCTGAAAAAAGTTAGACTCCAGATCTCTATTCAAAAGACAAAATATATGACGAACATCTGTGACGGACCTGAATGGATGATAACCAACCTGGGAAAAATCGGACGAGTTAAGAATTTCAGGTATCTCGGTGAAGTCATCCACCAGGAGAATGGATTAAAAGAAGAAGCAATTGTCAGGATGAGGAAGTTAGACCAAGCATATCAACTGACAAAGAATACTTATAACAAAAAGTCTATGAGTATATGGGCCAAGTTCCAACATTATAATACAGTTGTAAAACCTGAGGGCTTATAAGCATCCAAAACTTTGACCACGAATAGACAAGGTCAAGCTGAGCGGCTGGAAAAGTGTGAGTGTAGGATATTAAGGAAAATCCTAAGGTAATAGATGGGTCGATGGACAATGGCGAATGAGAGCAAATGAGGACTCGTGCAGCAAGACAGAACCTATCACAGCATCCATTACGAAGAAATGATTGTTATTTTATGGTCATCTCATGAAAATGGACGGTGATCGACTAACAAAAAGAATACGGAGTTTCATCCTATCTAAGAAAACGAGGCCGAGATGGTTCAAAGAATGTGAAAAAGATCTTAAGCAGATTGGTATCTCAGAGAGAAATTCCTGAAAGGAACAAATTTAGAAGATTGGTGACCAACTACCAAGGTTTTAACATGGCATCAACATCCAAAAGACAGTGAGGACCATTATCTGAAGAGCATAAAAAGGCACTTCTTGGAGGGGCTCAGAAGATACTGGCAGGAAGTCAAAGCTGGAGCAAGAACAAGACCTGGACACTAGAGTGAAGTCGGTTGTTACCACGCAGTCCATAGAGTCTCACCTCGATAAAAAAAAAAAATAAATAAAAATAAAAGGCTTTCGATGCAGAAGAAATAGGGGATTGAGAACAACGTGAATAGAATAAAGGGGGAAAAACATGAGGAGGAGATGGACGAGTACTGGAAAAACAGGAGACGACAAGGGAAGAAGAAGAAGTGAAGTTATTACATGATGAGAGATGGTGACTGGATTTGATTTGATTCAGTTTTCGTTACATACACCGAAAAAATGAGATGATTCTCGAGGGTGTGGAACATGTCAGAATGTATAACACAAAACATTTTAATATAATGAATACTACCCTGATCATTTGTCACGAGATTGTCAAATTTTTACTTAAGCTGGCCTAACAGTCTCTTTAGGATATTTATCTATAGAGCAGAAGGCATTGCCTATCAAAAAGTAATTCAAACTCTGTTTAAACTGTGCTTTATCTGAAACCAAGTTTTTAATGGTTGCTGGTAATTTATTGAAAATGTGTGTTCCTGAATATTGGACCCCCTTTTGGACCAACATAAGTGATTTTAGGTCTTTATGTAGATTGTTCTTATTCCTAGTATTGATAATATGTATTGAGCTATTTGTTGGAAATATAGATATATAACTTGCAACAAATTTCATTAAGGAGTAAGTATACTGAGAAGCAATGGTTGGAATTCAAAGTTCCTCAAATAGGTTCTACACAATGTTCTTCAAAGGCTGGTCCCAGATACTCCATTGCACCATTCACCGAACCTGATAACCCCGAGCCATCAGTAACAAAAATTAAGTCTTGTTTAAGAGATTTACAACACTACATGCACTTGTTACCAAAGTCTCGTTTACTTTTAGAGTTATCTGTTCCACTTCCTTTTTGGCCCCACTTCTCTCTGTCTTCACTATATCCCATACAGTTCTTATTTTGTTGCCCGATACAATTATCTTTTTCTCTTAATAAAGCTACTTCGATTTCTGGATTACTTGATTCAATATTTTGCAGTATTCTTTGTAATGCATTACAATGCTAATATCAGAAATGTTCCTAGATAGTAGATACAGTCTCCTTTTTGCCCCACATGATATCTTTATTCCTTGTGTAATCCATGGTTTATCTTTTGACTTCTGTGTGATTTGAGTTACCTTTAGGGGAAAACAATTTTCAAAAGAGGAGGTAACTTTATTAATAAATGCTTTGTATTTTCCATTTGAGTCAGGTAAACATCTCTCCAGTTCATGTCTTTGAGCAATTTCCTGAATTCCTCAATTTCTGGCTTATTTATTGTCCTCCTGTACTCAGATTTAATATTTTTTTATCTTGACAAGTTTCAACATTTAACACAAGATGCTGCACGTCGTGATCAGATAGTCCATTTACTATTGGTTTTGTGATATGACTTTTTTCCCCTAGATTTGTTCATAAAGATATTATCAATAGCAGTCTCAGAGCATTTACATATCCTAGCTGCGAAGTTCACCAAAACACAGGACTACTATGACAAGCTGAAATGTTCTCAGAGTGCTACATGTATGATAGTAAATGTAATCAGCACTATAGTTGTCTTCTGAGTAGTTATGCTGTGTGTGTTTCATTCAATCAGATGAAATGGAATAAAATCATCAATTTATTTATTTTGGCTCTTTATCACCAACATACATTCAATGTTGGTTGAGGTTTATCTTTTGAATTCACTCCAGTGTAGATTGGCAAAATTTTATCAGTTGTCAAAGTACTTGTAACACAGTTTCCGAATTTACTGCCATCCAGGAAAGTCTCGCACTAAAATTATTCTCAGAGACTGAGAGCTGGCTGAAACCCAGAGTAGAAAGCTCTGAGATATTTAGTGATTAATGGAATATATATCAGAAAGGCAGGTTAGACACTGTAGGAGAGGGAGTGTCCATTGTCTCTATCGAGGTCAAAGCTGATTGTGACAGTGCAGTTATCTGGTTGCGTATAACAAGTCTATGTGAAATCACGTTAATTAATGGATGTTTTAATCAGCCACCCGGTTCTGCTATGACAGTTTTGGAGCCATTCAAAGAAAGTCTACAGACAGCAGCACGTAAATACCTAGATCATACAATACTAGTTGGAGGTGAATTTAGCCTACTGAGTATAGATGGTAGCCCATGGCTTCATTGCAGGGGGTGCAGTCAATCTTGTGAAGCACTTTTGAATGTGGTTTTCGAAAATTGTCTTGAGCACCTAGTTTGGCACGCCACATGCAATGGAAATATCTTAGACCTTGTAGTTACAAACAGGCCAGATATCATCAATGACTTTAGCATACAGATGGGGATTAATAATCATGATAACATCATAACAACTAAGGTTACAAAAATTAATAAATCAGTCAAGAAGGCTAGGAAAATGTTCATGCCAGAAAGAGCAGATAAGCAGATGTTAGCATCTCACTTAGACAGAACAGACATCACTTAGTTCCATTAAGATGGACGCAGAGAGATTATGGTAAAAGCTTAAACAGATCGTGAATTGCACTCTCAGCAAGTCTGTACCTAGTAAACGAATTAAGGATGCAAAAGAGCCACTGTGGTTTAACAATGAAATTCAGAAAATACTGAGGAAGGAAAAGCTACTGCACTCTTGGTTCAAAAGAGAATGCCAAATGGCAACAAGGAAAGGTTACTACCAATGTCATACCTTAGCAAAAGATCTGGCTGAGAAGCAGGGGAAATTATTGTCCTATGTAAAATCACTAAGTGAGTCAAAGGTTTCCATCAAGTCACTTGACCAGTCTGGTGTGGCAGTAGGAGATAAATGTTTTAAATTTTGCATTTAAGAAATCATTCATGCAAGAGAATCATATAAACATACCGTCATTTGACAATAGCACAAAGACACCTAACAACAATCACCACAAGAGGCCAGCGCTAGCACAAGTTGTTCACATGATATTCGTTGGACTGTTGCCTGTAAACATGTGCCATGTCAGTGCTCTTGGAAGAGAGCTGTGGCAGTGACATGGCTCTGTTGTTGTTCCTGTGTAGTGATCTGCAAAGACTGGACGGGACGGGACAGGACGGGGGGGGGATTCGAGATTCAAGCAGTGATTAAGTACTTCATAAAGAAAGGTATGAAAGCGAAGGACATTCATGCCGATTTCCAGAATACACCAGGGGACTCTGCTCCTTTGTCTTCAACTGTTGTCAAGTGGATAAATGAATTTAAATTTGGTCAGGAGAGCTTAGATGATGATCATCCGTGAAATGGTCAGCCAAGATGTGTCACTACTCTAGAAATCATTGCAAAAGTGCGCATAATGATCAAGGAGGATCACCAATTTAGAGTGCATGAAATTGCTCACGCTTGCCAGATGTCATCTGAAAGGTATCCACAAGATGGGAGCCGCGACTCTTGACGCTGGATCAAAAACGCATGAGAATGGACATATCACAACAATGTTTGGCCTGTTTTAGGAGAAACAAACAAGATCTTTTGTGCTGGTTTGTGACCACGAGGAAACTTTGGTTTACTACTATACCCCAGAGACAAAGCAACAATCAAAGCAGTGGAAACATGCTGAATCTCCGCCGCCAAACTCCTTCAGCGGGGAAGGACATAGCGTCAGTGTTCTGGGATGCGCCACCAAATTCCTTCAGCGGGGAAGATCATGGCATCAGTGTTCTGGGATGGGAAGGGGATTCTGTTTGTACATTATCTCCCCACTGGGCAAACAATTACTGGAGAATACTATGCTAACCTTCTGGACAAATTGCAACATAAGATATGCGAAAAAGGCCAGGTTTAATAAGGAAGAAAGTCATCTAGCATCAAGCCAATGCACGCTCGCACGCACGTGCCATCGCCATGGCAAAATTACACAAACTAAGGTATGAATTGTTGCCACACCTGTCTCTTCCCTAAACTGAAAATTTTTCTTTGTGGATGAAGATTCACTTAAATGAAGAATTGATAGCCTGAGTTGACAACTATTTTGTAGGTCTGGAGGAAAATCATTGTCGAGATGGGATCAAGGCATTGGAACACTGTTGGACCAAGTGAATTAATCTACAAGCAGGGTACATTGAAAAACAAAAAAGTTTCAGTGACATAAGTACTTTTTTTCTATTCTGTTTCAAGAACTTTTCAAACCACCCTCATAAGCATCCCTGACACCTGAAATAATTAAAAACAAATAAGTCGCCTGTTGCAGATGGAATCTCAATTTGGTTTTACAAAGAGTGCTATATGGCACTGGACCCTTACTTAGCTTGTATTTATTGTGAATCTCTCACCCAGCAGAAAGACCTAAGCAACTGGGGAAAAAAATACAGAGGCGTCTCCTGTATATACGAAGGGCGAAAGAACAGACCCGCGAAATTACAGACCAATACCCGTAACATCAGTTTGCTGCAGAATTCTTGAACATATTCTGGGTTTGAATCTAATCAGTTTCATAGAGACCAATCAGTTTATGTCCACAAATCAGTACAAAGCATCGCTCATGCGCAACTCAGCATGCCCTTTTGTCATACGACGTCTGTTCAAAAAATTCCAGAACTTTGTCCACAAAATTTTCTATGCTTATCTTTTAGTTACTATGGATTGTCTCCTTCGAAATACTCTCCTCCACAAATGATACACTGCTCCCAATATCATTTCCACTTCCAGGAGCAGTCTTGACACACCTCTTGCTGGGTCGCATAAAGTGCCGTCTGCGAATTTCCTTTTATCTCATCTACCATTGCAAAACTTCATCCTTTTCAACTTTGGAAATACACTCCTGGAAATGGAAAAAAGAACACATTGACACCGGTGTGTCAGACCCACCATACTTGCTCCAGACACTGCGAGAGGGCTGTACAAGCAATGATCACACGCACGGCACAGCGGACACACCAGGAACCGCGGTGTTGGCCGTCGAATGGCGCTAGCTGCGCAGCATTTGTGCACCGCCGCCGTCAGTGTCAGCCAGTTTGCCATGGCATACGGAGCTCCATCGCAGTCTTTAACACTGGTAGCATGCCGCGACAGCGTGGACGTGAACCGTATGTGCAGTTGACGGACTTTGAGCGAGGGCGTATAGTGGGCATGTGGGAGGCCGGGTGGACGTACCGCCGAATTGCTCAACACGTGGGGTGTGAGGTCTCCACAGTACATCGATGTTGTCGCCAGTGGTCGGCGGAAGGTGCACGTGCCCGTCGACCTGGGACCGGACCGCAGCGACGCACGGATGCACGCCAAGACCGTAGGATCCTACGCAGTGCCGTAGGGGACCGCACCGCCACTTCCCAGCAAATTAGGGACACTGTTGCTCCTGGGGTATCGGTGAGGACCATTCGCAACCGTCTCCATGAAGCTGGGCTACGGTCCCACACACTGTTAGGCCGTCTTCCGCTCACGCCCCAACATCGTGCAGCCCGCCTCCAGTGGTGTCGCGACAGGCGTGAATGGAGGGACGAATGGAGACGTGTCGTCTTCAGCGATGAGAGTCGCTTCTGCCTTGGTGCCAATTATGGTCGTATGCGTGTTTGGCGCCATGCAGGTGAGCGCCACAATCAGGACTGCATACGACCGAGGCACACAGGGCCAACACCCGGCATCATGGTGTGGGGAGCGATCTCCTACACTGGCCGTACACCACTGGTGATCGTCGAGGGGATACTGAATAGTGCACGGTACATCCAAACCGTCATCGAACCCATCGTTCTACCATTCCTAGACCGGCAAGGGAACTTGCAGTTCCAACAGGACAATGCACGTCCGCATGTATCCCGTGCCACCCAACGTGCTCTAGAAGGTGTAAGTCAACTACCCTGGCCAGCAAGATCTCCGGATCTGTCCCCCATTGAGCATGTTTGGGACTGGATGAAGCGTCGTCTCACGCGGTCTGCACGTCCAGCACGAACGCTGGTCCAACTGAGGCGCCAGGTGGAAATGGCATGGCAAGCCGTTCCACAGGACTACATCCAGCATCTCTACGATCGTCTCCATGGGAGAATAGCAGCCTGCATTGCTGCGAAAGGTGGATATACACTGTACTAGTGCCGACATTGTGCATGCTCTGTTGCCTGTGTCTATGTGCCTGTGGGTCTGTCAGTGTGATCATGTGATGTATCTGACCCCAGGAATGTGTCAATAAAGTTTCCCCTTCCTGGGACAATGAATTCACGGTGTTCTTATTTCAATTTCCAGGAGTGTAAAAAGAAGTCTGCAGGGGTCATAGTATTCTCACAAGGAACATCTCATTCTCATTTGTGAGATCCAAAAACTTTTTTTGGTCTTGACTCATGAGCCGTGGAATGAACTTGGCGGCAACACAATGCATTCCAAGATTCTGTGCCATTTCATAACATGATCCAATTGAAATGTTACATTCTTCTACAATCTCTCGGACAGTGAATCTTCGACTGGCACACACAATTTCGTTGACGTTCCTGACACAAGCGTCATCAGGGGACATCTAAGAGCGTCCTGAACAAGGATCATTTTTGACTTTTGGAAAGCCATTTTTAAAACGTGTGAATAATACGTAACACCGAGTATGGCTTAAGCACTCATCGCTATAGGCTCCCTGCATCCATCATTTGGTGTGTCTCTGTAAAGGTTTTCTTGAGTTTCACGCAAAATTTAATGCAGATCCATTGCTCCTCTAACTTTGCCATCACAAAATTCACAAAACCAGATTCCATATTTCTTGATTTCCGAGAAGCATTTGCCATAGTGCCTCACTGCAGACTTTTAACAAAGGTACAAGCACATGGAATAGGTTCCCAGACATGTGAGTGGCTCAAAGACTTCTGAAGTAATAGAACCCACTACATTATCCCGACGGTGAGTGTCCGTCAGTGACTAGGGTATCATTAGGATCGTTCCAGGGATGTGTGATAGGAGCGCTATTACTCATATTTTCTATGTGCATAACTGATCTGATGGACAAAGTGGAGAGTAATCTGTGGTTGTTTGCTGATGATGTTGTGGTGTATGGAAGGTGTCATCGTTGAGTGATTTAGGAGGATAAAAGATGACTTGGGCAAAGTTCCCAGTTGGTGTGATAAATGACAGCTAACCCTAAATGTAGAAAAATATAAGTTACTGCAGATGAGTTGGAAAAACAAATCCATAATGCCAGAATCCAGCATTAGTAGTGTCATGAATGAAGAAGTCACATTGTTTCAATATCTGGACATAACGTTGCAATGTGATATGAAATGGAACAAACTTGTGAGGGTCATGGTAGGGAAGGCGAATAATCATCTTTCGTTTGTTGGGCGGATTTTACTACAGTGTGGCTCAGCTGTGATGGACATCACATATAGGATGCTAGTGTGATCTCTTCTTGAGTACAGTTTGAGTGTCTGGGATCCGCAAGGGGTCGAATTAAAGCAGACATTGAGGTAATTCAGAGGCAGGATACTAGATTTGTTAACAGTAGTTTGAAACAACAACATACAAGTATTATGGAGATGTTTCTGGAACTCAAATGGGAATCCCTGGAGGGATTTTGAGGAACACTGTGCTGACTGCAGAACAATTCTGCTTGCACCAACATACATTACGCATAAGGACCACGAAGATAAGAGACGACAAATTAGGACTCATAGAGAGGCATATAGACATTCACTTTTTCCTCACTCGATTGGCAGATGGAACGGGAAAGGAACTGACTACAGTCGAATTAAAATTACTTGATAGTTGGCACTTCAAACGCCAATAAGAGTAGTCAGCGTCACACTTGAACTGTCTGCTGCTGCCAAACTCCACCAAAATTGGCCAGTCACTTCCAATTCCTGGTTCAGCATTCTTTCTTGATGTACTTGTATCCCGAATTACGAGCCCGACACTTTTATTATGTATTTCATGACACGCAATAACTACACCAAAAACAACACACATTAACAATGCTAATGAATGACACACATTTCATTCATAGCACTAACCAAACACTGCCGAATAACTCAGCACTAGGTGTAATTCAGTATCATACATATAGTTATCATATTCACAGAGATCATCTTACATTAGATAAGCTTTTCACTATATTGCGTGAAACTGAAATTTTTAAGGTTGCAATTCATAGTTGCAACTGGGTCACTACATTCACATATATAAATACTTAATGCAGTGCTGTGGCATAGCACAATGGTTAGCAGATTAATCTAATGTGTAGCATGTCGTAGGTTTGAATCTCATCAATGTAGCAAAATTTTTATTTCTAAATCTAACCAAAAGAGTGTGATTATTATTTTCATTCAATTAATTGGTTTAAATGTATTTTTTTATTTTTAATACTTTGCTGCATCATTTTTCATCATTGTTTTGACTGTTCTATTTGGTCTTATTTTTCTTCCTGTCATTATTTCTTCATTTGGAATCTGCCTCAGTCATCTATAATCCACGACCAAGTGCCCACACAGACTGTTCACTGGTTTCTAACATGGCAGCATGTGCAGCTAGTGTAAGGATAGTTACAGGTAACAAATGACACGGAGAAATTTCAATTTGCTTTCAGCCCTGAAATTGAGTTTTTGTTGTCTCGAGTTTACCCTTAAGGGTTAGCTTTAATCGCCATGAACAAAGCGATCATGATATTAGTACTGCTGCAGACTGTTGACCACAATTTTCTCGGCAGTGTTAGGACACAAGTTTACAGTCAGGGATACAAAACGGGTCGTCTGCCCCAGTTCAGTCACTGATCACATTAAATCAATAGTCGACAGAGTATCCAACATTTCTGACATACCTTGCACCAGCCACTAGAAAAATTCCTCTGTGTTAAACATTTAACATAATTTGTGAAGTGAACCGCTTGTTTGTTGTCACCTGTAACCAAACGGTAGCTGGTAGCCAATGTGGCAACATTGTTGCAGCAAGTGATTGATGTCAACTATCAAGTAATTTTATTTAGACTATTGTAGTGAGACAGGGTACTTCTGCCATGCACCATATGGTGGCTAGTGGAGTATGTATGTAGATGTGGAATCAGTCTCTCCTTCTCATCCCATCTGGAAAGTCTCCCCTGATCTGCAGTTCTGGGTAACTTTCTCAAAATCTACCCTTTTTCCTAGACCTACACTTCACCCCTCTTCCTTCCACTTCAACCCTTCTGCCTGAAGAATGAGCTACTGGCTCTGAAAGCTTGCCTAATTATAATCTTCTTTTATGTGTGTGTTCTGCCGCCACTTAGCGAGTAGATTGTTTATCTATCCAATTCAATTATCATGTAATCAAAAGCTGCATTTAACACACCAAGTCTCTTTTACCAATCATTTTTAATATGTCCTACAGAATGTACTGTCTATCCTGTCCTTTTTTGAGATTACTGTTTTGTTGTACTTTTCTACAGGCATCATCTTACTTATTAGGAGTCAGTTCCTTCATAGTCAACAGTTAAGGAATGGGTGGCTGAATTCATATGTGGCATATGTCTCTGTAAGATGACTCATGAACAACTTCCTAGAATTACAATCAAATACGAAAATGCTGAGAAAGAACACAGTGTGATATTGCAAGATCAGTAATTAAAAAGATGTGCAAAACAGTTGATGCCGTGGCCGTACCAGAAAGTGAGTGGCATGTCTGTTGAAGCCTGACTACAACCTAATGTGAAAAACAATTTGGGACAATCTGACACACAACTGATTCTATGCACCAATCTGTTCCCGTGGATGAGAGATGACCGAAATGAAACAGCAGTTGCACAAAAATAGCCAAGGTGACTTCATCAGAGAGAAAGAGTGGTCATTGTTTTCTAGGATGCAAAAGGGATTTGTATTTTAGATTAGCTTGCAAGACTGAAACAATACCTCACAAATACTATGCAAGTATTCTGACTCAACTGGATGAAAAAATATGGAGCCAAGACCCAGGGGGGAAAAAAAGTTTATCGTCAGTGAAATGCATATGGTCACAAAGGCACTTTCACAATAGGAAAACTGGGAGTTTCAAGTGTGAAGTCTTCAAATATCTATTCCATTCTCCAATTTTTTCTCATTCTGACTTTAGCTTCTTCTTCTTTTGTTTTTGTATGAATGATTCACTTAAGACTACATGCGTCACAGCTCAAAACCGTTTTGTGAGTCAACAACTGGATATGTTTTCACTGGTCTGTCTCTTGTAACTCCGTTGGACATGGAGGTAGCAAATGAGGATGTAGGATGTCCACGACATACTGCTGTGCCGTCAGAGTGACCTGAAGTCATATCCGATGCTGCCCCACACGCCCTCTCCCTATGTCGTTGTCATACTCACTGACAACTGTCATCGCGGGTCTTGCAGAATGTGACTCACTGCTGATCACATGACAGGTGCAGGTGTGAAAGGGTTACAATGTGCTCGGCGTACATTACAGCAATTCTCCCATGGGCTCGTCAGACACGGTCAACCGGAAGCTTGCTGACAAGTACGCCGCCCTTACGTTCCCAAGCAGTCCAACATGGGGCCACTACCACATCTGAATGTCTCACAAATCTGCATATTGCATAATTCAATCAGCCTGGCAAATGGAGACACACAACTAGGCCCCTTCAAATTTTGTTATGTGCTGATAATGCTGACTCACAGAAGTACAGGGCATCTGTGTCCTTCACAGGAATCACTCAACATCTTACACTCTTCACATCTCTTATAGCTCCTACCATTCATGGTAACAATCCGAGACACAAACAAAGCTAATGCAATCTGGTGGCCTTTGTATCCATTTCAGAGAGTTGCAACTCTCATAATTTACCACTGGTATGCACACTCATGAAACTACGTTGCTTCAGGGAGCTTCCCTTTTTTTTTCTTCAAGCAGTTTAGTTCTTTGAATCCTTTATTTTTCTTGTAGCTCAGAATAATTATTTTATTGTGTAGCAAACTTACAGACTAGCATTCTGGTCTGAGCTGTCGGAGTTGGCGGTCATGTGTGTGTGAGGTGTGCTTGCTTGTGTGAATGAATGGTGTGTATTTCTATTTCTTTTTCTGATGAAGGTTGTGGCCAAAAGCTTATGTGTAAGTGTCTTAACTGTGCCTGTCTGCATTTTAACATGCCATCTTTATGGTAATTAGCACTCTATCTTTTCCTACATTGCTGATATTCCAACCTGGAGTTTCCATTGTTTGAACTTACGGTCTACTGTTTTATGTTGCAGTGCACTTCTACAAGTGTAATACACAAATGTTGCCTTAGGAAAGAGTCACAATAACATCCATGTCTACCGTTTGCTATTTTTTACGAAATAGCATGTCACACTCGAAATTTAACTTAGCCAATGAAATAAGTTTGAAGATTTATTGTGCGTAAAAGACACGAGGGCCCACTGTGTGGGAAATGTGGGAAGTTCTGTGCAGAGACGGAGTTATGCACAGACGCGGTAAGTCTGGGGAGCTATACAGGTGTAAAACATTGCCACCTGCTGGGATGAGGGGCCACTTACTCTGTGGTGGCGCTGTGCCAGCAACGAGCACGACCCATTGATTAGCACCACAGATGACAATGAGCAACCAGCTGCTTCTCTGTGCAGAGATATAAAATTTATCGATTTTGGACGTCGGGTGACAATCTGTCACATGGAAAACAATGTTTACTCCGGCAATTTTAACACTAATCTAGTGTTCTGCAACATATTAATGTGAAATGTTGTCTATGATGTTGAAGAGTGTAAGTTAAACTGATATCTGAGAATTTGTTGTTTTTGTGGCAT
Organism: Schistocerca serialis cubense; assembly: GCF_023864345.2. Taxonomy (NCBI): domain Eukaryota; kingdom Metazoa; phylum Arthropoda; class Insecta; order Orthoptera; family Acrididae; genus Schistocerca; species Schistocerca serialis. Next base: position 168,985,988 of record NC_064649.1, read on the forward strand.
TACCTGGAAAAATGGCCTCTCTTGCAGCTCCAAGCATAAATGTCAAGTGAAGAAGAATAATTAGCACAGCACACTGGAACCAAGTAGGGATCTGGTTTAGTGCTCAGCCACTAAATTAGCATATCCTGAGTACACCAGAAGAGACGCTGTACACACTTGCATATACTACATACACAAGTACAAGCATCGATCAAGCTACTGTGAAACTGCACTCTGTGTGACTCATCACTACATCAGAATACTGTAAATGTGGTGATTCCAATTTCTTAAGGTCTCTTCCTGTTTGTTTTCATCAGTTGGATCTTATTTTTCAAGTATGTGGGAATCCAATGAGCTGCCTATTTGGATACATTCTTTCTGTATGTCCCACAAGTTGGATTCTTTGGAGACACATTGTAACAAGAGTTTTTAGGAATTTGCCTGGAGATTTCACACTGGGTTCCGTGTGATGTATTCTATCTTTTATTCTTGGACCTAAGATTTTTACTACAATTTTACATTCTTCTAATTCAGTTTGCTGTTTTCATGTCTTGTGTTGGACAAAGAGTCTCTCTCATGCATAAAGAGATTCTAATTTGATCACTGTTGTACAATGTTAGATTTTAGAGTTCCAGGAAAAATACTTTTAGTTAACTGAGAGACAGTTTGTATTTTCTGAAGTCTGGATTCTATGGCCTTCTTTTCATTATGATGTTCAGTGGTCTTTTTCACCTAATTATTTAAACTCTTTAACACCGAATACTATGTCGTTGCCTATATGAGTTCACCCAGTGCCATTTTGGTATCAGCCAAGAATTTTTTCTCCAGGTGAAATTAGTAGTCCAATTTTCCTAGCTTGCTCCCTTAATACTTCAAATTGCTTTAGCACATCAGTGATGTTTTTGTCAATTAGTACAATGTCATCGGTATAGGTTACACAATATAAATCTATCTTTAAGTTTACGTTCTAGTCAGTGTAATAGTGCACCTGCTCTTCCCCATTATCTTACAATTTTCTTAGGGGCATAGTTGAATAGCAATGTGATATGCCATCCCATTTTCATATTCTTATGTCTCTCTTAAATTACACTGCTTGAAAAAAAGTGAGACACTCAGAAGGTGGGGAGAAAACGAATTGAAACATAGCGAATTTAGAGGGTATGTGATGTTATTTCAGTGATTACAAAACAGAGTCAAATTTACACAGAACTTATCAGTTTGAGCCCACTAATCAATACAGCATTGCACCCTGTCTGGCCTGGACAGTGCGGGAGGATGTCGTAAAGCTGCTGCATACCCTCCTGAGAAAGGTGATCCACAACTGTTGTAACTGGACATTGCAATCATGGATACAGGCAGTGGGATGGAGTTGACGTCCATGTTGGTCCCATAATGTTCTATCGGGGACAGGTATGGGGATTTTGCTGGCCACAGGAGCAACATCACGCAGACAATTTAAAGAGACACATACTACATGTGGACAAGCACTGGCCTGTTGAAAAATAGCACCACAATACTATTACACACTGCTGTACCATCAGAGTTCCCTCGGCCATTACAAGCCGTGACCTGAAGTCATACCCAATGGCTCCCCACACCATGGGACTCCTTTGTGACCCCCCCCCCCCCCCCCCCCAAAATGTGGAAGAATGGGACCTCTCCCCATCTCCCCGGGTCACTGTCAAACTTCTCCACGATAGTCATGTGGAGCAGTGCAGGACTGGGACTCATTAGTGAACATAATGTGACACCATTCATTAGCAGTCCGTACTTCTCGATCATGGCACCACTTCACCTGCAGTCATTTGCTTGGGTGTTAATGGCAGCCTATGCGCAGGACGGCAATTCCATAGTCTGGCTGCTCCTAGCTGTATGACACAGCGTGTTGCAAGGAGTCTATTACAGTGAACTCCTGTTTATCTGAAATGATCGGGACGGTGGCCGGTTCCGATAACGAAAATTTCAGATAAATCAAAGTCCCCCCGTTTTCACATGTGAACACTCCAAATTGCGTCAATATTGCGAAATACGAACGTAAAACGTGCGTAGGGTATGTAAAATGTTACTGATACGGTTGCAAATAACCCTGCACTTTTTTACTGAAAAAATTGTGTTGACATGTTAAAAAGGCACCAAACTATGATTGAAAACTCAAAGTTTTTAAATGCTGTATAACAAAGCTCGTTTATTTCGCATTCTTACAGAAAAAAATCTCCCTTATTTGGCAGCAGGAAAAAACAGGAGTTTTAATTTTATTACCTACTCTTTTGAATAAAAAATAAACTACTGAACAAAATTATGAAACAAATCTAGAGATTACTTCAAGAAAAGTAAAAAAAAAAAACTTTTGAAGTTATGGACATAGAAGTTCTAGGATGCTTCATTAGAGTTTATTTTTTGGTAACGAAGTCACAAATGTCTTTTTTTTTGTTTTTTTGCTTGAGAAACTATTGCTGCAACAATACATCTCCAACATTGAAAACAAACTATTTCAGGATAAATCGTCTCCTCCTGTTGGCTGATGTACTCCAGGGCAGTTTGGATCACTTTGTAACAGAATGTGTGAGGAATATTTTTCTCTGATTCATCATCAGAAACATAGTCTTCTGACGCTTTATGATCGGTCACAATTTCGGCGATTTCATCCTCAGTCACATGAAAAAATGCCATTTTCCATCCACTCTTCAACGTCTTCGAAGTGTGTGTCTTTACAACCAGCTTCTCCAGTAAATTCACCAAAATTATGTCAGCTTGAGTTTCAGTGTTGCCTCCTCCTTCCCACCACTTAGGTTGCCTTACGATCTAAGAGTTTTTTCCAAGACCTAACAAGAGGAACTGGAGGAATTAGATTCCAAGCTTCAGCAATCAATGAATGACAAAACATCGATTTTTTTAAGAGCTTCCACAAAATTATCTGCAGCATCAATCACACCTATTAAGTATTCCAGCATCTTGCGTCTGTAATGTTTTTCCATCGCCTCAAGAATACCTTGGTCCATCGGTTGACATAGAGATGTGACATTTTGTGGGAGAAATACAACTTTGATATCCCCATCTTGCAGATCACCTGGGTGAGAAGGAGCATTGTCCACAAGAAGTAGCGCATTTCAAGGAAGTCCATTTCCTTCCATGTAATTTACTACAGCTGGAACAAACTCTGCCTGGAACCACTCTCTGAAGATGGCACTGTTCATATATGCCTTAAGACTTATTCGTGTACCTCAGTGGCAAAGTTGGTTGGTTGGTGTCTAAATGCTCTTGGTGTTTTGGATTTGCCAATTAAAGTAAGACACAGTTTATGATTGCCAGTGGCATTACTGCAAGCGAGGACAGTAAATCTTTCTTTGATTTTTTTTGTATCCGGAAGCCATTTTTTCTTCTTTAGAGGCAAGGGTTTTCGTTGGCAACATTTTGTAATTCAAACAGTTTCATCACATTTGTAAAGTTGATTGCCAGTATAACCTCCTTTGTCAATGATTGTGTGCAGTTTCTTCTTAAAACCAGCATAGCAGCTTCATCCCCAGATAATGATTTGGCACTGATGGCAATTTCACGAATGCCATGCCGCTTCTTGAAACGATCCTGCCGGCCATTACTTCCGAGGAATTCTTGCTTCTTTCCTTCAATCAGCTCATCTTGACAAAGTAGAGGACCTGAAACTGACACACCTTTGGCTCTTATTTATTCGTGCCACAAAAATAATGCCTCTTCTAACTGAGGATGTGCACCTTTTCTCACTGTTTTTCAAGATTTCACTGCGCTGCCCAATGTTTCGATGGAACAAAATTTTTCAATTCCTGATCAATTTGTCTTTCGATCAGTAATTGTACTCCTACTCTGCAGCCACTTTTGTGGGTGGCTCACCAGCATCAATTCTCTGCAAAGTGTGAAGCTCTTTATCCAACAAGATCACATTCGTTTTATGTTTCATGCCCGTAGTCACATTCAGTGTTCTTTTTACGGACACTCGACTGAGTCCTTTATGGTTTTTGGCCCCTTTTATCTCTGGACACTTTAAGGCACATAGTGGGAGCATAAAACCTCAAATCAGAAACACACAGATGCACAACTTGACAACACTCGAGATGCACTAGACAAACTTTTGACTTTTGAAACCAGGCTGTGGCAGCCATCAAATGGAAGCATTTGATACATCTATGCCATTTCCTCTGTTCTACCCAAGCCCACGTGGCAACACAACAGGGTGTTGTACGTTCACTGTTAAACACTCAACTTTGATGTACCGACAACAAGTGGAAAGTGTTAGGCGGCGCACTCTATTTGTCGGTTTCGACAGGGCTACGTTGCGCTGCATAGAACAATACTGTATGTACTGTACTTCCAAGGAGTTCCAATAGATGGCAGTGGCATGAAACCATGCAATACGAATAAGAAACACACTAGGGCTTCAACCAACACACGCACGAATTGACGATACTTGGACTTTTGACACGCACCAGTGCACTGATTAGCAGTAGATTGCCAAAAAACACCAGCAAATGCTTGGCTCCAGGTGAACGCAAATTGCAACTTGTCAAGTGTCAGTCTAGCTAGCCAAAAGTGTAGCTGCACAAGAGTTTACTGTACTTGTTCTCAGATGGCAGTCACAGACGTGAACAGGTTACAATGTACTCAGTACACTACACAGTGATGCTCCCTTGTAGTGGTCTGATGTAGTCAACTGGAACATTGATGATGAGTATGCCCTTACTTTCCAACATCAGGCCACTGTCAGATCCAAATACTCCAAAAATGCAGATGTTGCAAGGTTTAACCTGGCGACCAAATGGACATCCACAATGAGGTTTCTTTCAAACTCTCATCAGATAATGCTGTCTCACACCAATATGCAGCACCTTCATATTCTCCAGAGTGATGATTCAACATCTGACGCTATTCGCATCCCTTATATACCACACGATGCTTGCTAAACAGCAATAAAAACAAAGAACACTAATGAATACTGAAGGAAAAGACAGACTGTTACTTACCATAAAGAAGATACCTTACGCTGCAGATGGGCAGTATTAAAAGACACTTACATAAAGCTTTCAGCCACAGCCTTCATCAGTAAGTAGTAATCTGTCTTTTCCAACATTGTTGATATTCCTACTGGAGTTTCCATTGTTTCAAGGACACTGATGCTTTTCTGTGAGTGTTTCCTTTATGATGTTTTCTGCATTTTAGCTTTTTTTTAAAAAAGAAAAAAAGAAAGAAAGAAAGAAAAAAAAAAGATTTGTTGCTGGAAAACTTCTGAAGTCCAATAAAGGAGTTACAACAGCCATATATGGTTATCTGGTGGACCTTGCAGAACCAAATTCTAGGGCTGAAATGTACTGTTGACCAATGGGCATTAATCAGAATGAATACTAAATAAAAAATTAAATCCAATTTTACACAAAAAACACAGGTTCTATCACTGTTGTTTTTCGTTCTATTTTGCTCTTATGTTTGCTATGACTTGTTAAGCAGAAATTTTCTTTCTATCTATAGAGTTACATTTGCTGTAATGTATCTTACCTGCATGTTGTTTCTTCTCTCTTCTCACTGCTGCTCCAATCATGGCAAGCAAGTCATCCTCACTGCATTTGCTTCGTATTGCATCTCTGAAACAACAGTTAAAACACCCGTTAAACAGTACTAGGCAATTACCACACAGTGAAATGTTGGCACACTAAAAAGGAAGAAAAACTTTGCAGAAATCTTCAACAGTAATCTTGTAGTCTGCAGTAGGCAACAGCAGGATAACAAACCCACTGAACAAGAATGGGAAAGTCATGATAGAAGTTACTTTTATTTTTATAAATAAACAGGTATCTTACACAAATGCTCAAGAGTATACATAGGATCTCGGGCTGAAGAGGTGGAGCAGAAACTGACATTTGTTTTGTTGAAGACGGAGTAGTGGAACACAGCACAATTTCTTGCAAAATGAAGCCAAATTTATTGATAAACTGTTAATTAATTGCCAAGCTCACTAATGTGACCATTTTACAACAGGTACTTACTGCTTGGAGTATATGTGAATTTTCAGGCTTGCCTGATAGATCTGTTGCAAAAACACTTTGGGTTCCCCACCAGATAACATTATGCAAGTCCCTCCCTCAATATTTCAGTGACACAACTTTTTGGCATCTTCAGGTGGTGGTGATTTCCACCATCACTGCTGCAAGATGCAACTGGCAATTTCCACGTGACAGCTTTGAAATTTATCATGTGGATGACTATGACCATCATATTTAGAATTCAGAGGATTTCATAGAATACCTGAAGATGCTTAAACTAGAACTTTCAGATCTTTTAGTTAGCTCAAATGTTATATCATTACTTACAAAAGTGCCCCTGGAGCCCTCATTAGAGGTTATTAGCAGCAAGTTTGAGAAAGAAATTGTGGTGCTGTTTAAACATGTGCATACCTCATCCTATTTCTTATGTAACACCAACTACTTTGATCAAGTGGACAGTGTTCCCATGGGAGATCCTTTATTTCCCTTAGTAAATATCCAACATTCCTCCTTCTGGCAGAATGCTGAAGAGACATTTGTGGTGTGGCCCACATAATACAGACACTACCTATGTTCCTGCAGCATTTGCACTCGCTCCATATGAATATTCAGTACAAAAAGATAGCAGCTTACCATTCCTGGATGTCACGGTTAGAAGAAAAGCTGACAGAACACTGGGGCATAGTCTCTACTGCAAACTGACACACGCAGAGTTACATTTGCGGTCCAAAAGTTGCCGTCACCCTGCACAATGTGGTAGTGTCTTACACTCCCTGGCACATAGAGCACACGTGATCTCAGATACCGACAGTCTGCCTGGTGAACTGTAACACCTAAGAACAGTGTTCCCGCAGAATGGTTAGTCTTGTAAACAGATTTGCAATGTGTTCTGAGCAAAGCAAGTTCAGTGTAGGGATGTAAATGAAGATACTTAGACAAGCACTGCAAATGGCTTTCTTGCCATATTTCAGTGGCATGTTTTCAAAAATAGAAAGAATCGCTAAGAGAAACAGAATCAAGTGTGTTTTTCGTCTACCAGCAAAACTAAGGAATTGTTTGTGTTCAGTTAAAGACAATCTTGACCTTAGAAAACACAGATCATATATAAGATCTGATGCCATTATGGGAAATCTTATATAGGGCAGACACCTCACATTGTACAAGAACACTGTGTTCAACAGCGCTGACAAAAATGCCACCCAGTAAATTAGTGGTAGCAGACCACTGCCTGAATACAGGGCACCACACGTTTCCCAAGAGGACTGAAATTTTATCCTCAGCATCATCACTCTAGGATTGTGTTTTTAAGAATGAGGCATGTTTCCATACGGTGGGCAATCTTACCAACAGGAATATGGAATTCTGACTAAGCACTGCCCAGAATCCAGCACTGACTGCCATGAAATTAAAACAGTAGAAACCAGATCCTCCGATGTATGACCTGATGCAGCACCTTGCAGAGAGTTAATTCAGCTTTTAACCACACGAGTGTCTAGAAGTGCAGTCATTGCCCACAACACATAAGCAGAAGGCTACTATGAATGGCATTTCCATCCAACTGGGAGTGCCTGTCCACACATTCGTACTCCTGCTTCTAGCCTGACAAATTTCAATTCTGCTGTGCGAATATCACCAGCCACATCTTGCAGCAGTGATGACAGGACCCACCACTACCTGAAGATGACGAACAGTTGTGTTGGTGAAATATTGTGAGGCTTGCACAAAGTTATTCAGTGGCAAATCTGAGAAGATTTGTATACATTATTTTTCTGTGATGCAGGTAATGTGCAGCAAAATGTGATAACTTTCTGCATTTGCCTTTTTGTACATTTTAAAATACCCCAAAAATTGGTGAGAAACACTGAACATATGACGTAACCAGATGACATACCCCACAGCATGTGCAGCAGTCGGGGTTGAGTGTAAAGGAATGATTGAGCTGTGCAATACTTTCATTTGAGCAAACAGAGCAAATTTGGAAAACATTTTGTAAATATGATCTATTGTAAATGTAGATGTTACAAAATTATTGTCCCTGCTGTAATCAAGCAAAAGCAGTTCTGATTTTGTGTTTTTTGCTTCTGTCCCTTCTCTTTTTGTTTACAGACATTAGTTAGTAAAGAAAACATAGGTCATTTAATGGCGATGATGCTATTCAGAAGTTTATACTCGTCTACTTGTTATGCAATATGGTAGGTTTTCATTGTACTGTACTTCTGTACTTTGCAAGAAATCAAGGAAACTGCAAGACCGGTAAATAAAATAATAAACCTCAACATAAATACATAATTGTTTAACACAATGAAAAAATACTGCCTGCCAGATGCAAGACTCAAATCCTGAACGCCATCACTGAAGTTGCACACGTGTGTCTGTAGCCACAATGATATGAATACTTGACTTGAGTTGGGATGATCAAGTGTGACAGACCGAGAGGCTCAACCACTGCAAGCATGGCAAGGTACATCATCTGGTGACATTTGTCATTCGCTTTTGACACATTTCCCAACATTTGTATCGTATCCAACATTTGTGATCCCATGTGTCTTGTATTAAATTACTTGTCTCAGGGTCATCTACAGTGCTTTGGAGGTTTTTAAATATTAATACGCATCACCCTGTCTGTGTGTGTGTGTGTGTGTGTTTGTGTTTATATATATGAAACAAATACTAACAAAGAGATAGAGGGCCTGGCCAGTACTTACCTCAGCTCAGTACAGCCGATATATACACAAAACAGAACAGAAAATTGACGTATCCTAGCTTTCAGAACTTCGTTCCTTCATAAGGGAGGAGAGAGGGGAAAAAAGGGAAAGAAGGGAAAGTGGATTCAGTTATTCACAACCCAGGTTGTGAAGCAACAGAGGAAAGGTAAACAGGGAGGGTAGCAAAGATGGAGGCATGGATGTCAGAGGGAAGCCAAAGATATTCTACTGTAAGTACTGTGCCAGCTTCAAACCAAGGAGGATGAATACAGAAGTAAAGAGGTACATAGTATAAAGATAAACGCAACTATGTAGAATGAAAAGATGCGTGAATGGTTAAAGAGGAAAGGGAAAGAGGAGAAGACTAAAGAGTAAATGGGAGTGAGGTTGGTTAACGTAGGTTCAGTCCAGGGGGGTGGCGGGATGAAAGGATGTGTTGGAGTGCAAGTTCCCATCTCCGCAGTTCCGAGGTACTGGTGTTGGGTGGGAGAAGCCAAATGGCACATATGGTGTAGCAGGTTCCTAGGTCCCTAGAATTATGCTGGAGGGCATGCTCCGCTACTGGGTATTGGACATCTCCTAGGCGGACAGTTCGTCTGTGCCCATTCATGCGCTCAGCCAGTTTAGTTGTCATCATACCAATGTAAAAGGCTGTGCGGTGCAGGCATGTCAGCTGATAAATGACGTGTTGTCTCACATGTGGCCCTGCCTTGAGTTGTGTATGTTTTACCAGTAGCGGGGCTGGAGTAGTTGTTTGTAGGGGGATGCATGGGGCAGGTTTTGCGTCGGGGTCGGTTACAGGGGTAGGAACCGCTGGGTAGAGAAGGTGGTCTGGGAATATTGTAGGGTTTGACAAGGATGTTACGGAGGTTAGGGGGGCGACGAATGGCAACTCTGGGTGGTGTGGGGAGAATATTGTCAAGGGATGATCTCATTTCAGGGCTTGACTTGAGAAAGTCATATCCCTGGCGGAGTAATTAGTTGATGTATTCGAGGCCAGGATAATATTGGGTGACAAGGGGGATGCTTCTGTGTGGTCTGGGGGTAGTAACATTGTTGTTGGACGGGGAGGAATGTATTGCTCAGGAGATCTGTTTGTGGACAAGGTCTGCAGGATAGTTGCGGGAGAGGAAAGCACTGATATATAATATAAAACAGGGAAACATTCCAAATGGGAAAAATATATCTAAAAACAAAGATGATATAACTTACCAAATGAAAGCGTTGGTATGTTGATAGACACACAAACAAACACACACACAAAATTCAAGCATTCGCAACCCACAGTTGCTTCATCAGCAAAGAGGGAAGGAGAGGGAAAGACGAAAGGATGTGGGTTTTGAGGGAGAGGGTAAGGAGTCATTCCAATCCTGGGAGTGGAAAGACTTACCTCAGGGGGGAAAAAGGACAGGTATACACTCGCACACACACACACACACACACACATATATCCATCCGCACATATACAGACACAAGCAGGGTATATGTGCGGATGAATATGTGTGTGTGTGTGTGTGTGTGTGTGTGTGTGTGTGTGTGTGTGTGTGTGTGTGTGGCATACTGATCTGAACTATGCAGCCTTCAAATGGAAGTTTTTTGATCACTCCTTATTTTGCACCCTGCCACCTTGGCAATATGTACCGCAAATCATCAGACAGACGACCTTCCTGCATGCTTCGAGCATCCACTGGTGCTGTTCCGAACCAATGCTAATCTTTGTAACTGTGACGAGCAGTGTGCAGATTGCATCTTTGTATCCCACAAAGAGGTGTCAGTTCCCAGTGGCATGATTGGTTACTGTTTATTGACTGTCACTGACTTGTCATTTGCTACATTGTGGCCCACCTGTTCGCTGCTAAAGCCATGTTAGTCAGTGGTAACCCCTGTCAATGATATCCTGTTGCCCATAGCAGTTCACTCTGCTGATTGTGGTAGTATTTTCCTTGAATAAATCTGCTCACAGTACACCTTTGACACTGTGGTACAAGAAAGCCCAATGACTACACACCCTTATAGAATAAGTGTCTCGAGCCATGGGTACCTACGATATGGCAGTGATAAAATCACCCTGTGATCAACTGTCACACTGCAGCTGTAAGCTGCACCTCCTTTTTCAGAATACTCAGGTTTATTAATTTGAAGTAAATCAGATCTTTTGAAGGAAGATTTAACAAAAAGAGCACATCCAGGAAAGGATGAAACCATGTCTAATTAACTGGCACACAAAATTAATAATTAGTGGTGACAAAGATCCTCTGCAATAAAAAAATAATGTCCACTGACTTCATGTATTAGTCTTCAAGTCACAGAATATATGTAACTGTGTCCTTCTTATTTACACTGATTAAACAGTGGAAATTCCAGGTAGGAATATCAACAGTGCAGGGAAAGATAGATCACTGTTTACCATAAAGAAAACAAAGTTGCACACAGGCACAACACACAAGCAAGCACACTGCGTGTGCACGCACGCACTCACACACACACAGAGAAAAAAAAAAACTGCCAAGTCCAGCAGCTAGGGGCAAGCTGCTGGAGTTGGCAGTCATGTGTGTGTGACATGTGCTTGCCTGTGTGTATGAATGTGTGTGTTTCTCTGTATCTCTTTTGCTGATGAAGGCTGTGGCCAAAAGCTTTGTGTAAGTGCCTTTTTAATTGTGCCTGTCTACAATGTAACATGTCTCCTTTACAGTAAGCAGCAATCTATCTTTTCCTATATTTTTCATTTACGCAGATGTAATTAACAAATCAGAGTCTATTTATTCCAGAGAAGTGACAGTTTGTTCATGACAGTTCAGCACAAATCTGATTTTTTATATATAGCAAGGCTACCTATAAATTATTCTGTGTGCCAGTGTTCATGCTGACTATAGGGATTCACACTGATCATGTGTAATTTGACATCTGGTCCTGTAAACTTACTTCTGCTCTACGTGAAAAATTCTCCAATTCACATTTTGTAATTAACTTTAATATATCAAATAATGCACCCTTCGATATAACTGCTTATTGTCCACTTCCCATCACTCTATTCCCAATGTCAACCCAGCTGACCTCTACTTCTAATCCAAAAACCATGGTTGACTCAATGTTTGCTATTGCAAGCTATTGCTATTGCAACACAAAAGTGCCAGAGGCACCAGTAATGATATATAATTAAAAATACTAGATAGTAAGGCTCACCAGTTAGTACATGCTAAGACAAACACTACAAGTGTCTAAGACACTGCACTCTCACACAACAAGTGCGAGGTCTGAATACATTCCAGTTACGATACACTAAACTGTTTCATTCACAGTGGCAATATACATACTCTCTCCCCAATAAACAGAATAGTTATAACTCAATTGTTCACAAGTGTATATTATGACTCTTGCCAAAGCTATGCAGTCAGTATGCCACAGGCGTGCCATAGAAAGGGATCAGGTTCAATTCCTTGTAGAGCCGGGAAATTCTGCTCGGTGGACAGACTGGAATAGGGTACACTCTGCTTGTAGTTCCAGCTGAGGAGCTACTCAAGTGAGAAGTAGTGTCTTCAACTTCTGGAAGTTGATAACAGCCTGGAGAGTTGTATACTGACCCCCTAACTCTCCATAGATATATAGTAGAGGACATCTCTCGAAGAGCATTGCGTGGTCTTCTGGGCCCAATACAGAGTTCCTTTATCAATGTATATTGTATATCACCACTTGTACACACTCATCAACACAGTACCATATTGTCTCTTCACGTGGCAAATTTTTATTTCCTTGTTTCCAGATCAACATTTTTCCTCTTCTTCTTCTTCTTCTTTTTTTACTTGTAGAACACATATTCCACACGGTTTATGCTCACTCCTTCAATGATACTGCCCATCCTTCTCTAGTGTGTGAGTTGTCCCTGCTTTCCTGCGTGTTTGTTGGTTTAAACACCCTTGTTTCAAAAGAGAGTGACAGCTTAGATACAGTCTTGTCAACATTTTGTATTTTTATTTAGCAATTATTGTTTGAGCCTTATAGGCGAATGTCACAAGATATTGTCAATCACTGCATTCACTAGATTGGAATGGGGTTCATGGTAATTTATCAATTCATTTTTTAAGTTGCTGTTATCTTTTTCATCCTATCTTGGACTAGCTTTTCCATACTCCCACTCTATTTTACGTAGTCAAACAGTTATCTGCCCTTGCAAACTTGCTCCTTTACTACCAAGTTAACTAATACTGGGCAGCCTAACAGAAGTTCCAATATCCAGTCTTTCACCACAATTCACCTACACACACTTTTCACTCACTGATTTTCTTTTTTCAATGTCATAAATATTTTGCTTTCACAGAATGCTGTGCTTTGAACATAAAATTGTAGGAACATCTGCCTCACATGTCAGTTTTTTTTAATTTATTAAAGAATATGCTCCTTGCTTATTCTTATCTGCTTCTGATACATTTCCATTCTCACTTTCATTTTGTTTTGATCCATTTCTTTTTTCTTTGATAGACAAGTCAAACAACAATGGCAATATGTTGCAGCCCTGTGTTTCACCCTACTTACTACGAACTTACTTTTCCTAGCTTCCAATTTTATTAGTCATTTGGTTTTTAAGATACTTAAATTAATTGTTTGACCCTGTATTTTTATATCTTATTTTACCTTGGGTTGATAAAGTATTTCTGGTATGCTCACAAAGAGAGAGCTGATTCTTCACACCCCCCACCCCCCTTACCTTGTCCTGAAACAAACTTATCACCAAGTATCTTGCAGTTTTTTTCCTATTACTAATCTCTTAGTCTAGTCATCAATTTAAAAGTGTCAGTTGTTGGTCCCATTGTCTAATAATTTGTACATTTATACACATGAAGTTCCAATTTTTATTTGGAACATATAGACTCTGATAATCATGAATCACAGTTCAAATGGCTCTGGGCACTATGGGACTTAACATCTGAGCCAAGGCAGGATTCAAACCTGCGACCGTAGCAGTCGCGCAGTTCTGGACTGAAGCGCCTAGAACCGCTCGGCAACTGTGGCTGGCGAATCATAGTTACCATCACATGGACAGAAATACTGTGTTAACTTTATTACAACCTAGGGACGTAGCTAAAAATGTCTTTACATAATTTCCAGTCCTGATTACTTTTCTTTAATTTAATCTCACAAATAGGTTAGTGTAACATGATGTTGACAGAGGCAAATTATATATACTCACAAATTATTTAGCTAGAGGTATCTGGTTTGTATGTCTGGGAGAGAGGAGGGTGCAAGCTGAAAACTTCAAGAAAAGATTACTCATTTCATACCTGCTGGATTTAACTGCAGTTTATCTCTTCCATATACCAACCACATACCTAATGTGCATGGCAAAGAGTTTGAAAGTATTATTCTATACTCAGCATTTGGAACTATCAGTTCCTTCATGAGAGAGGAAAGAGGGATAAGTTTCTGAAGGTCTGAAAGGTCACTCGGACTCCACGACTAATGTGAGGACAAGAGGAACGGATGTGTCTATAAGAAGTTTTGGAATTTCACCTCCTGAAGGTATAATACTGATCAGTCTGTCAGTCTTCTAGTAATTTTATGCTTTCCTCACATGAATTTTCACTTTGACACGATTATTCTATGTTTCATCACTCACCTGAGAGATATCTCTGAATTCCCAAAATTGCCATCAGCTGTTATCCGTAAACGGTTGCACGTGCCACATAAGTGTTCACTCATTGAGGTAATAAATCCCACACGTCCCTTGAAGCCCGGGACATGGTACGCCTGCAAAAAGAAATTGTAAGAAAATAGCTACTGCTGTTGTGAAAATACCATAAATGTGTTGCTCATCAAGTGGAGGAAGGGGGGAGTTTGAACGCCCTATCCTGACAATGCCTCAGCGATACAGATAGCCGTACCGTAGGTGCAACCACAACGGAGGGGTATCTGTTGAGAGGCCAGACAAACGTGTGGTTCCTGAAGAGGGGCAGCAGCCTTTTCAGTAGTTGCAAGGGCAACAGTCTGGATGATTGACTGATCTGGCCTTGTAACAATAACCAAAACGGCCTTGCTGTGCTGGTACTGCGAACGGCTGAAAGCAAGGGGAAACTACAGCCGTAATTTTTCCCGAGGGCATGCAGCTTTACTGTATGATTACATGATGATGGCGTCCTCTTGGGTAAAATATTCCGGAGGTAAAATAGTCCCCCATTCGGATCTCCGGGCGGGGACTACTCAAGAGGATGTCGTTATCAGGAGAAAGAAAACTGGCGTTCTACGGATCGGAGCGTGGAATGTCAGAGCCCTTAATCGGGCAGGTAGGTTAGAAAATTTAAAAAGGGAAATGGATAGGTTGAAGTTAGATATAGTGGGAATTAGTGAAGTTCGGTGGCAGGAGGAACAAGACTTCTGGTCAGGTGACTACAGGGTTATAAACACAAAATCAAATAGGGGTAATGCAGGAGTAGGTTTAATAATGAATAGGAAAATAGGAATGCGGGTAAGCTACTACAAACAGCATAGTGAACGCATTATTGTGGCCAAGATAGATACGAAGCCCACACCTACTACAGTAGTACAAGTTTATATGCCAACTAGCTCTGCAGATGACGAAGAAATTGAAGAAATGTATGATGAAATAAAAGAAATTATTCAGATTGTGAAGGGAGACGAAAATTTAATAGTCATGGGTGACTGGAATTCGAGTGTAGGAAAAGGGAGAGAAGGAAACATAGTAGGTGAATATGGATTGGGGGACAGAAATGAAAGAGGAAGCCGCCTGGTAGAATTTTGCACAGAGCACAACATAATCATAGCTAACACTTGGTTTAAGAATCATGAAAGAAGGTTGTATACATGGAAGAACCCTGGAGATACTAAAAGGTATCAGATAGATTATATAATGGTAAGACAGAGATTTAGGAACCAGGTTTTAAATTGTAAGATAGGATAATGGAATGTAGTCTAATTAAGTCGGGTGATGCTGAGGGAATTACATTAGGAAATGAGGCACTTAAAGTAGTAAAGGAGTTTTGCTATTTGGGGAGCAAAATAACTGATGATGGTCGAAGTAGAGAGGATATAAAATGTAGGCTGGCAATGGCAAGGAAAGCGTTTCTGAAGAAGAGAAATTTGTTAACATCCAGTATTGATTTAAGTGTCAGGAAGTCATTTCTGAAAGTATTCGTATGGAGTGTAGCCATGTATGGAAGTGAATCATGGACGATAAATAGTTTGGACAAGAAGAGACTAGAAGCTTTCGAAATGTGGTGCTACAGAAGAATGCTGAAGATTAGATGGGTAGATCACATAACTAATGAGGAAGTATTGAATAGGATTGGGGAGAAGAGAAGTTTGTGGCACAACTTGACCAGAAGAAGGGATCGGTTGGTAGGACATGTTCTGAGGCATCAAGGGATCACCAATTTAGTATTGGAGGGCAGCGTGGAGGGTAAAAATCGTAGAGGGAGACCAAGAGATGAATACACTAAGCAGATTCAGAAGGATGTAGGTTGCAGTAGGTACTGGGAGATGAAAAAGCTTGCACAGGATAGAGTAGCATGGAGAGCTGCATCAAACCAGTCTCAGGACTGAAGACCACAACAACAACAACAACAATCCTGACAATGTTTAATTTAGTGACTTAACTTCCCCGTATTTCAGGAACAACTGTAGCCATTGACAAGAAACGTTTACAGGACATTAAACTATATGTTCTGAGTCTTACAATAATTGCATTTCAGCCACTGCTTTTTGAAATACAATTTTTTAATTACACAGTTACAATTTTGTGTACTTTTTTGTATGTTATTCTAAATAATTTTATTTATACATAACATTATGTTCTTCTTTTAGTTCAGAAGACTCAGGATACATATGTTATTACTCCCTGAAAATTTGAATTCGCTACTCGAAGTAGTTTCTGAGATTTAGGGAAAAATGCAAGAGAAAATGTAAATTTTCAGGAAGAGTTTTTAAAGTTTTAATAGACTGTAACTCAATATATGCTTAACATTTTATTTTTAGTCACTCAGAAGCACCCTGCACCATACTGTATATCATCGTCTTGATCTTTTTTAAGTTTTTTCTTGTTTTCTTCTTTCTGGACTCCGTAGTGGCCAACTGTGCTGCATACTTGCTTTACCAGTGCAAACCTTGTCCATCCATTCAAATTCTCTGGTGTAGTTTGCTTCAGAATTAATTTCCATATGTTGTAGCACTTTCACGCTACCAATGTTGCCATCATTATAAGCAATAACAGCATGACTGACCCCCACTTTAGTGTCTTCATTACAAGAAAAACATTTTTTGGTCTACATCTACATCTACACCCATACTCCTCAAGCCACCTGACGGTGTAGGGTACCTTGAGTACCTCTATTGGTTCTCCCTTCTATTCCAGTCTCATATTGTTCGTGGAAAGAAGGATTGTCGGTATGTCTCTGTGCGGGCTCTAATCTCTCTCATTTTATCTTCATGGTCTCTTCGCGAGATATACGTAGGAGGGAGCAATATACTGCTTGACTCCTCGGTGAAGGTATGTTCTCGAAACTTCAACAAAAGCCCGTACCGAGCTACTGAGCGTCTCTCCACTGGAGTTTATCTAACATCTCCGTAACACTTTCGCGATTACTAAATGATCCTATAATGAAGCATGCTGCTCTCTGTTGGATATTCTCTATCTCTTCTATCAACCCTATCTGGTACGGATCCCACACTGCTGAGCAGTATTCAAACAGTGGGCGAACAAGTGTACTGTAACCTAATTCCTTTGTTTTCAGATTGCATTTCCTTAGGATTCTTCCAATGAATCTCAGTCTGGCATCTGCTTTACCGACGATCAACTTTATATGATCATTCCATTTTAAATCACTCCTAATGCATACTCCCAGATAATTTATGGAATTAACTGCTTCCAATTGCTGACCTGCTATATTGTAGCTAAATGATATGGGATCTTTCTTTCTATGTATTCGCAGCACATTACACTTGTCTACATTGAGATTCAATTGCCATTCCCTGCACCATGCATCAATTCGCTGCAGATCATCCTGCATTTCAGTACAATTTTCCATTGTTGCAACCTCTCGATATACCACAGCATCATCCGCAAAAAGCCTCAGTGAACTTCCCATGTCATTCACAAGGTCATTTATGTATATTGTGAATAGCAACGGTCCTACGACACTCCCCTGCAGCACACCTGAAATCACTCTTACTTCGGAAGACTTCTCTCCATTGAGAATGACATGCTGCGTTCTGTTATCTAGCAACTCTTCAATCCAATCACATAATTGGTCTGATAGTCCATATGCTCTTACTTTGTTCATTAAACGATTGCAGGGAACTGTATCGAACGCCTTGCGGAAGTCAAGAAACACAGCATCTACCTGGGAACCCGTGTCTATGGCCCTCTGAGTCTTGTGGACGAATGGCGCGAGCTGGGTTTCACACGATCGTCTTTTTCGAAACCCATGCTGATTCCTACAGAGTAGATTTCTAGTTTACAGAAAAGTCATAATACTCGAACATAATACATGTTCTAAAATTCTACAACTGATCGACGTTAGAGATATAGGTCTATAGTTCTGCACATCGACGTCCCTTCTTGAAAACGGGAATGACCTGTGCCCTTTTCCAATTCTTTGGAAGGCTACGCTCTTGTAGAGACCTACGGTACACTGCTGCAAGAAGGGGGGCAAGTTCCTTCGCATACTCTGTGTAAAATTGAACTGGTATCCCATCAGGTGAAGCGGCCTTTCCTCTTTTGAGCGATTTTAATTGTTTCTCTATCCCTCTGTCGTCTATTTCAATATCTACCATTTTGTCATCTGTGCGACAATCTCGAGAAGGAACTACAGTGCAGTCTTCCTCTGTGAAACAGCTTTGGAAAAAGACATTTAGTATTTCGGCCTTTAGTCCATCATCATCTGTTTCAGTACCTTTTTGGTCACAGAGTGTCTGGACATTTTGTTTTGATCCACCTACCGCTTTGACATAAGAGCAAAATTTCTTATGATTTTCTGCCAAGTCAGTACATAGAACTTTACTTTCGAATTCATTTAATGCCTCTCGCATGGCCCTCCTCACATTACATTTCGCTTCGCGTAATTTTTGTTTGTCTTCAAGGTGTTGGCTATGTTTATGTTTGCTGTGAAGTTCCCTTTGCTTCCGCAGCAGTTTTCTAACTCGGTTGTTGTACCACGCTGGCTCTTTTCCATCTCTTACGATCTTGCTTGGCACATACTCATCTAATGCATATTGTACGATGGTTTTGAACTTTGTCCACTGATCCTCAACACTATCTGCACTTAAAACAAAACTTTTGTGTTGAGCCGTCAGGTACTCTGAAATCTGATTTTTGTCACTTTTGCTAACCAGAAAAGTCTTCATACCTTTTTTAATATTTCTATTTACGGCTGAAATCATCGATGCAGTAACCGCTTTATGATTGCTGATTCCCTGTTCTGCGTTAACCGTTTCAAATAGTTCGGGTCTGTTTGTCACTAGAAGGTCTAATATGTTATCGCCACGAGTCGGTTCTCTGTTTAACTGCTCAAGGTAGTTTTCGGATAAAGCTCTTAAACTTTCATAACGGGTGGCAGGGTCAAAGAATCCAGTGAAATTTTTTAGTCTCCCAGTCTATTATATCCGGCAAATTAAAATCTCCACCCAGAACTATAACATGGTGGGCAAATCTACTCGAAATATTTTCCAAATTATCCTTCAGGTGCTCAGCCACAACAGCTGCTGAGCGAGGGGGCCTATAGAGACATCCAATTACCATGTCTGAGCCTGCTTTAACCGTGACCTTCACCCAAATTATTTCACATTTCGGATCTCCGTCAATTTCCTTCGATACTATTGCACTTCTTATCACTTTAAACATGCCTCCCCCTTCACTGTCCAGCCTGTCTCTGTGGTATACATTCCAATCTGAGTTTAGAACTTCATTACTCTTTACATCTGGTTTCAGCCAACATTCTGTCCCTAGTACTATGTGGGCATTGTGACCGTTTATTAATGAGAGCAGTTCTGGGACCTTTCTATAGACGCTCCTGCAGTTTACTATTAGCACATTAATATTGTTATTCCCTGTTGCATTTTGTCTACTCCTACCTTGCCGCATCTCAGGAGATGTCTTGTCAGACCTAGGGAGGGAATTCTCTAACCTAAAAAACCCACATGTGCACTCCACACGTACTCCGCTACCCTTGTAGCCACTTCCTGCATGTAGTGCACGCCTGACCTATTCAGGGGGACCCTACATTTCTCCACCTGATAGCGGAGGTCGAGAAATTTGCACCCCAGATCTCTGCAGAATCGTCTGAGCCCCTGGTTTAAGCCTTCCACTCGGCTCCAAACCAGAGGACCACTATCGGTTCTGGGAACGATACTACAAATAGTTAGCTCAGATTCCACCCCGCGAGGCTTTCCGCCTTCACCAACTCCGCTAACCGCCTGTACGAACTGAGGATGTCCTCTGAACCCAGACGGGAGGAGTCATTGGTGCCGACATGAGCAACAATTTGCAGTCGGGTGCACCCAGTGCTCTCTATCACCGCTGGCACGGCCTCCTCCACATCTCGGATGAGACCCCTGGCAAGCAGACAGAGTGAACACTGACCTTCTTCCCCGACCTTTCCGCTATTTCCCTAAGGGGCTCTATCACCCACCTAACGTTGGAGCTCCCAATAACTAATAAACCCCTCCCCCCATGTGCCTGCTCAGATCTTGCTGAAGGAGTGGCCACATGTCCACTCACAAGCAGAACGGGCGATGCCACACGGCCAGCCTCCACACTGACCCTCCGCCTCGTGCGCCGCGAACGCCGCTGAACCCGCCACTCCCCTTGGGAAGAGGGTGGTCCAACCGCGCCCGGTACCCGCAAAGATGTCTCGACAGCAGGGTCAGTGGGTGAAGCATGTAACACCTGGGGTGTACCATGCAACGCACCAGACTCCCCACTGCCACTACACTCCGAGGCAGCAGCCTGAAGGCGGCTGACCGCGGCCATCAACACATTCAGCTGTTCGCGAACAGTGGCCAGCTCCTCCTGTGTCCGTACACAGCAGTCACACATCCTATCCATCCTAAGAAATCAATTTACTGTAGAGAGTTAATCAACTTATAACTAGACTGCTAATTCACTAAAGGCGGCTGATAGTTGACTAAACTGTAGAAAACAATGAAAATAGCACTACCTGTCTCTGGACTGTATTGAAAACAAACACTAGCACTACTGGCACTATGGCTGACTAAACGGACTCTCTCTGACTGTATTCAAAACAAACACGAAATCTATGGAACACTATTACTAGCACTCGACAATTAAAGCTTCCTAAAAGCAAAAACACACGGAAGAAGAAGTGACAAGTAAGAAAAATAGAGTTAATACTTAAATTAGCGTAGCTCGCTGCACAGCAGACGTGACGCAGACGGCAGTTACGATGACACTGACACTATAAGATTATTGAACGACTCATTGGGATTTTGAGTCTGACAATGGAGACACTTCTTAAATAATTCAGGATTGCCAGGTCTCTGTAAACAGGTTTTATGATATCCACAACTGCTGCTGGGATAGAATGTTTATGGCTGTATGACCTGTTTGAGTACTGGGCATTGCGGTAATTGCGCCATGAACCAGATCCAGGAGGGCAAAGATGGTGTACTGGTTTATCATCAGCTGACAGTCTCTGGAAGAAGGTAGCCCATACTGCCTGCTTCATTTTCAACAAATCCTCAGTATTATTTCTAATGGCAATCTCATAATACTGTTGTAGTACATCAGTCATTTTGTCTGTCAGCCTGCTTCTTATGGCCTTACCACCTGAAAGTTTCTTGTCTCTCAAACTTTGTTTCAACTTCCTCAATCTGGTACCCATCCTCTTCTGGACATGACCAACACATTCCAGTTCTGTGATAAGCTTCTCACCATAAGGATGAGTGACTACTACACTGTTATATGCATTTGAGTCTGCATAACTTAAGAACTTAGTGTAACACACTCCCCTTTAGTTTACAGATCGATTATAAATTTCAACAGCTGCACAGGCCTCCGTACGACTAGTTGTCCTTCATAATTTCTGTCATAGATATGCCCTTCTTCATTCCCTGATTTATACTTATAACAATGTTTGGTTAAAATCTGGAAATCTATTAGCTTTCCAGTATCCACACTGGTCACTGTAGCAACAGAATTCTTAGAACTGTAGCTGCGCTTCTACCAAGTGCCCCAAAAGCTACTGATATGTCAATCATACCATCGTTTATTTCAGCAGCTTCATTTGCAGCACCCTTAATTGACTCACATGCAGCAGATTTCACAGCAGCTCCAATAAATCCTGCATACTTGTCGATTTTACAAAGTGGGCGTGGCATATACATCACGACACACATTGTTTCTGCTGCAGTGTGTCCTTTGCCAATAGCTCTCAATCCATAAAACCACCTAACATTTATTTCAAAATAATTATCTTTACACTTATCAGAATTCCAAAATGAATGAGTATATTTACAACTGGCAGAATTAATGATAAGTTTTCTGGCTAGTCCATTTGATACCTCAATGTCTTCATGTAAACTAACTGGCCCTCCACATACATACAGCACACACATTCACATAACACCCCTGTTAGGATGTGTAAATGTACCAGAATATAATCTAACCTACCGTTTACATGACTTTTGTTTTGAGAAAACTGTGTTATCACTATGTTTTATTTTAATCTTCGAAGCACTAATGGGTGTTTCTCTAGATACTGATGAGTTTGCCAGTATTTCATTGTCTGTAACTTCACACACCATATGCTGAACACAATGTTTCTCTTTATTCAAAAATTTATTACCATGAAACCCACATTTCTTAAAAACACTTCATTTTGGAGTCATACTTTTTGAGAGATTTACCAGTCTATTCGTCACTTTTCCTTGGAAAAATGTTAGCACTTCGATATACAAAGCATGTTTATATTATGAAAAGATACGATACTATTTTTGAGAGTGCTACCAATACAAACACATAATTTAACCTTTATAACACAGCAATCCACAGCTTTCTACAGGGTGGTCCATTGATAGTGACCGGGCCAAATATCTCACGAAATAAGCATCAAATGAAAAAACTACAAAGAAGGAAATTGATCTAGCTTGAAGGGAGAAACCAGATGGCGCTATGGTTGGCCTGCTAGATGGCGCTGCCATAGGTCAAACTCATATCAACTGCATTTTTTAAAAATAGGAACCCCCATTTTTTATTACATATTCATGTAGTACGTAAAGAAATATGAATGTTTTAGCTGGACCACTTTTTTTGCTTTGTGATAGATGGGGCTGTAATAGTCAAAAATGGTTCAAATGGCTCTGAGCACTATGGGACTTAACTTCTGAGGTCATCAGTCCCCTAGAACTTAGAACTACTTAAACCTAACTAACCTAAGGACATCACACACATCCATGCCCGAGGCAGGATTCGAACCTACGGCCGTAGCGGTCACGCGTTTCCAGACTGTAGCGCCTAGCACCGCTCGGCCACTCCGGCCAGCTGCTGTAATAGTCACAAACATATAAGTATGTGGTATCACATAACATTCCGCCAGTGCGGACGGTATTTGCTTCGTGATACATTACCCGTGTTAAAATGGACCATTTACCAATTGCGGAAAAGGTCGATATAGTGTTGATGTATGGCTATTGTGATCAAAATGCCCAAGGGGCGTGTGCTATGTATGCTGCGTGGTATCCTGGACGACATCATCGAAGTGTCCAGACCATTCGCCAGATAGTTACATTATTTAAGGAAACAGGAAGTGTCCAGCCACATGTGAAACATCAACCACAACCCGCAACAAATGATGATGCCCTAGTAGGTGTTTTAGCTGCTGGGGCAGCTAATCCACACATCAGTAGCAGACAAATTGCGCGAGAATCGGGAATCTCAAAAACGTCGGTGTTGAGAATGCTACATCAACATCGATTGCACCTGTACCATATTTCTATGCACCAGGAATTGCATGGTGATGACTTTGAACGTCATGTAAAGTTTTGCCACTGGGCACAAGAGAAATTACGGGACGATGACAGATTTTTTGCATGCGTTCTACTTAGCGATGAAGCATCATTCACCAACAGCGGTAACCTAAACTGCCATAATATGCACTATTGGGCAACGGAAAATCTACGATGGCAGCGACAAGTGGAACAGCAGCGACCTTGGCAGGTTAATGTATGGTGTGGCATTAAGGGAGGAAGGATAATTGGCCCCCATTTTATCGATGGCAATCTAAATGGTGCAATGTATGCTGATTTCCTGCGTAATGTTCTACCAATGTTACTACAAGATGTTTCACTGCATGACAGAATGGCGATGTACTTCCAACATGATGGATGTCCGGCACATAGTTTGCATGCGGTTGAAGCAGTATTGAATAGCATATTTCATGACAGGTGGATTGGTCGTCAAAGCACCATACCATGGCCCACACATTCACTGGATCTGACGTCCCCGGATTTCTTTCTGTGGGGAAAGTTGAAAGATATCTGCTATCGTGATCCACCGACAATGCCTGACAACATGCATCAGTGCAGTGTCAATGCATGTGCGAACATTACGGAAGCCGAACTACTCACTGTTGAGAGGAATGTCGTTACACGTATTGCCAAAGGCATTGAGGTAGACAGACATCATTTTGAGCATTTATTGCATTAATGTGGTATTCACAGGTAATCATGCTGTAACAGCATGCGTTCTCAGAAATGATAAGTTCACAAAGGTACATGTATCACATTGGAACAACCGAAATAAAATGTTCAAATGTACCTACGTTCTGTATTTTAATTTAAAAAACCTACCTGTTACCAATTGTTCGTCTAAAATTATGAGACATATGTTTGTGACTATTACAGCACCATCTATCACAAAGCGAAAAAAGTGGTCCAACAAAAACATTCATATTTCTTTAAGTATTACACAAATATGTAATAAAAAATGTGGGTTCCTATTTAAAAAAACACAGTTGATATCAGTTTGAGCTATGGCAGCGCCTTATAGCAGGCCAACCATAGCGCCAGCTTGTTTCCCCCTTCGAGCTAGACAAATTTCGTTCTTTGTATTTTTTTCGTTTGACACTTATTTCGTGAGATATTTGGCCCGGTCACGATCAATGGACTACCCTGTATATAAAAAATTACCGATTTTATTAGGTCTTGAAGTAATGCATGTAAAAATTTTAACATTTTCACCTGGTGTAGATTATATTTTAGAAAATAAAATAAAATACTTCCCACGCAAGTTTATAAGTAATATACATATCATTTTATTTGGAAAATTGCAAATTTTATAATCAGATAAAAACCCGAAAAAGTGAAAAAGAATGTTTTCCCCTTCTAACTCCCCTTAAAGTTATGGAAATGTGCAAGCTTTCGGAGCCAGTGGCTTCTTCTTCTGGCAGAAACAATGAAGGGGAAGGAAAAGGGAAGAAAGAAAAGGATTGTCAAGGTTTAGGAAATGGGGAGAGTTGCAGAAAAGCTGCACAGAAACCCAGGCCAGGACAGACTTACTGAATGGGATGAGAAATATGTAACTAAACCAGTCCATCTCTCATACCACCAGCAGATGTGAAGTATTCTTGTGATTGGTAGTAAGTCACAAACATTAAATTATTTTCAATGTATGTTCATATGTAATACTGCACGTACCTTTGAGGTATCATTGGGCCCATTGGGAAGAGGTTCAAAATCAGGCCACTGCTTTCTAATTATTTGGAGCATTTCACTAAATGAGACCATCTTCCCATCATTCCATTTGTTGCCGCTGAAAGGCCTGTACTCGATAAATCTTACATCAACATTTATCTCTTTTGTTAACTCCACAAAACTGCACACTTCATCTTCATTAAAACCTCGCATTACAACACAATTTATCTGTGGAAGAAAGACACCATTAAAAACTTGGTATCAGATAAAGCATGGTTTAAACAGAGTTTGAAAGACTTTTTGATAGGCAACTCATCCTACTCTATAGATGAATATCTTAACAGTGGCTGTTAGGCCAGCTTAAATAAGAATGTCTGTTAGATTTCAGTTCTGAGAGCACTTTGTCATAACAGTCAAGATTATGTACTTTTTGTTTGATAAATTTATTAATAGTGCATAACAATGTTTCAGTCTGACAGCGTATCAATTCTGAAAATATTAGCTGTTCCAGTTTGTATTGTATTCACCTAGTTTGACAATCTCCTGACAAATGATCAGGGTATTCAAATGTTTTATATTTTTTATGTTATACTTTCTGGCATGTTACTCACCCATGAGAATCATCTCATGTTTTGGGTCTTGGAACAAAAGCTGAATCTAATCTAATCTAACCTACAAAATAATGGTTCTACAAGTCTGTTGTTATATTTGTATACCTCACTGATTCCGTTAAATTAATCTTTTTCTCTCTTTTTAGAGAATGTGGGAATTTATCTTAGCATGCCAAGCTGTTAACCTTCTTAACAATTTACGAAAATTAAACTACATACATCTCCAATCATTTTCCCCATTCCAACGCACACATCTTTTGCTGAAGGTATTATTTTAACTATTACATTACATTAAGAAGCTTTCTTGAAACTGTGCTGCCATTTGTGAAACAAAGTTAAAAGTGTTCTCAAGATAAAAGGTCTTCACAAAAGGAGCATTTAGTATCTGTGCAGGTGGTAATACTGACAGCCTTCATATAAACAAGCCCAAATGGTAGATCATCCTGCTTTACACATACACGCAATGGCAGAAAAAAGGAAAAGAGCACACCTTTCATTCAAGCATTGAACATATAAACTGATGAGACAAAACACTATGACCTCCTGTGTTTGTCCACTGTTGGAACACAATACAGCAGTGATTTTGTGTGGGACAAGTTCAGCAAATTTCAGGTATGTTCCCAGCATTATGTGAGGAATGTTCCCAGCATTATGCAGCACCACATGTCTAAGCACAGGTCATGTAATTCCCATAAATTGGAGATCAGTGGTTTCTGGGTGCAGAAGTGGTATCTGATAGCACCGCAGATGTATTCCATCAGATTCAGAAGGGGTGAATTTGATTCTGGCCTCGTGACACTGAAAGTCATATTGTTGAAACATGTCACCTTCATTAGGGACAGGGTGCGGTCAGTGCACAATAATGTTCACACAGAACAAAGCTGTTATGGAGCCTTCAGTTACTACCACAGGTCCCATAGAAGACCAGGTGAATGTCCTCCATAGCATAATATTGCTCCCACTGGCCTAAGTCTGTAGCAAAGTGCACCTTTCAAGCACCAATTCACTCTGCTGACAGTGTATGTGCACAAAACCGTCAAGCAGGTGTAATGAGAAACACGAATGATTCAACCAGATGACACATTTCTATTGATTCACTGCCCAATCTCAATGCTCCTGAGCCACAGAAATTGTAATTCAACAGTGTTGTCAACATGGGAACATACAGGGGTTGTCTGCAGCAGAGCCCTATGTTTAACAACGTGCAATGAATGGTGTGCCCTGAAATACTCGTGCTTCCAGCAGCACTGTGTCACCAGACCTGCCACAGAAATTAGCTTCCTCAGCTGAATGTCATATTTTTCAAAGGAACCATCCCAGCATTTGTCTTACATCATTTAGGGAAATCAAGGAAAACCCAAATTTTGGTGGCCCGATGGGACTCGGGTCCGTTGTCCTCTCGAAGGCAAGTCCACAGTCTGACCACTGTGGTGGCATGACCTAGTCTTAATTAAGCCAGAAAATCCTGGGAAGTGCTGACATACTTATTGATTTAAGATATAACAATTTAAAACAATCCTTTCATGAATTTCACTACAATTATCTGCTCTTTTGAAAAAAATTTCTTTTGACTGTTTTGATGTGGTTCATGGTGTGGGTTCCTGTAGTCATGTCCTAGTTCATGAACCACGGGCAATGTATGAGTGGCCAAGTAAGTGGTCCCGACAGTCGGGATACCAGTTACTTTGGAATAAGGCTGGGCATCTTGGACATATTCTGAATCATGGTCACCTTTGTGCTCATACGGCAAAGACTACCAAATCCACCGGTTAGTCCCTCAGCCGTTAGGGATAAAACCCAATGGGACTCAGGGCAAGTAAGGCTAGCAACCTGCTTCCCTGGTACTTTAAATATGATGCTGGTAACAATCAGAGCAAAATGCCTCGGACCTTTGGAGGTGATGGAGTCCCACCTCTAACTGACAAACCAGGGACTCCTAAGATACGACTTGGCAAACAAATGGTAATGAGATGGGGAGCTATTAATATCAATGGGGGCTGCTCTGGGAAGATGGTAGAGCTGGCAGACGCTGCAAGTAAGATGGGGCTGGACGTTTTAGCTGTTAGTGACATTCGGGTAAGGGGTGAGAAAGAAGAGGAAGTGGGAGAATACAAGATCTACTTGTCAGGAGTAAAAGCAGGAATAGCACAATGGGGTGTAGGGCTTTACATCAGGAAAGAAATGGAACCCAGCGTAGTTGCAATAAGGTATGTAAACGAACGACTGATGTGGATAGATTTGACAGTGTCTAGCAAGAAAGTTAGGATTGTGTCAGTATATTCGCATTGTGAAGGGACTGATCAAGATAAGATGGATAGTTTTTATGAGGCACTCAGTGATGTAGTTAAGGACAAGGACAGTGTTCTGCTCATGGGTGATTTTAACGCCAGGATTGGAAATCAAACAGAAGGGTATGAAAAGGTTATGGGTAAATTTGGAGAGGATATGGAGGCCAACAGGAACGGGAAGCAACTCTTGGATTTCTGTGCCAGTATGGGCTTAGTAATCACAAACTCCTTTTTTAAACATAAGAACATTCACCGGTATACATGGGAAAGCAGGGGAACCAGATCTGTCATTGACTATATGATAACAGATCAGGAATTCAGGAAGGCTGTGAGGGACACACGTGTATTCAGGGGATTCTTTGATGACACTGATCATTATTTAATCTGCAGTGAAATTGGGATTGTGAGGCCAAAAGTGCAGGAGGTCAGGTCCTTATGTAGGGGGATAAGAGTGGAGAAACTTCAGGATAAGGAAATCAGGCACAAGTACATAACAGTGATCTCAGAAAGGTACCAGTTAGTGGAATGTAGTCAATTACAGTCATTGGAAAAGGAATGGACAAGGTACAGGGACACAGTACTAGAAGTGGCTAAAGAATGTCTTGGAACAGTAGTGTGTAAAAGTAGGAGGAAGCAAACAGCTTGGTGGAATGACACAGTCAAGGCAGCCTGTAAAAGGAAAAAGAAGGCGTATAAAAAATGGCTACATACTAGAACTCAGATAGACAGAGAAAGTTATGTTGTAGAAAGAAACAAGGCCAAACAGATAATTGCAGCATCCAAGAAGAAATCTTGGGGAGACTTTGGAAACAGGTGGGAGACTATGGGTCAAGCTGCTGGAATACCATTCTGGAGTGTAATTAGCAGTCTTCGAAAGGGAGGTAAGAAGGAAATGACAAGTATTTTGGACAGGTCAGGAAAACTGCTGGTGAATCCTGTGGATGCCTTGGGCAGATGGAGGGGATATTTTGAAGAGTTGCTCAATGTAGGTGAAAATACGATCAGCAATGTTTCAGATTTCGAGGTAGAAGGGGAAAGGAATGATGATGGAAATAGGATCACATTTGAGGAAGTGGAGAAAATGGTCAATAGATTGCAGTGCAATAAAGCAGCTGGGGTGGATGAAATTAAGTCGGAACTCATCAAACACAGTGGAATGTCAGGTCTTAAATGGCTACACAGGATAACTGAAATGGCGTGGGAGTCGGGACAGGTTCCATCAGACTGGACAAAAGCAGTAATCACACCAATCTTTAAACATGGAAACAGAAAAGATTGTAACAACTACAGAGGTATCTCTTTAATCAGCGTTGCGGGTAAAATCTTCTCAGGTATTGTTGAAAGGAAAGTGCGAGTATTAGTTGAGGAGCAATTGGATGAAAATCAGTGTGGGTTTAGGCCTCTTAGAGGTTGTCAGGACCAGATCTTTAGCTTACGGCAAATAATGGAGAAGTGTTATGAGTGGAGCAGGGAATTGTATCTATGCTTTATAGATCTAGAAAAGGCATATGACCAGGTTCCTAGGAGGAAGTTATTGTCTATTCTACGAGATTATGGAATAGGAGGCAAACTTTTGCAAGCAATTAAAGGTCTTTACATGGATAGTCAGGCAGCAGTTAGAGTTGACGGTAAATTGAGTTCATGGTTCAGAGTAGTTTCAGGGGTAAGACAAGGCTGCAACCTGTCTCCACTGTTGTTCATATTATTTATGGATCATATGTTGAAAACAATAGGCTGGCTGGGTGAGATTAAGATATGTGAACACAAAATAAGCAGTCTTGCATATGCAGATGACTTAGTTGTGATGGCAGATTCGATTGAAAATTTGCAAAGTAATATTTCAGAGCCAGATAAGAAATGTAAAGACTATGGTATGAAGATTAGCATCTCCAAAACGAAAGTAATGTCAGTGGGAAAGAAATATAAACGGATTGAGTGCCAAATAGGAGGAACAAAGTTAGAACAGGTGGACGGTTTCAAGTACTTAGGATGCATATTCTCACAGGATGGCAACATAGTGAAAGAACTGGAAGTGAGGTGTAGCAAAGCTAATGCAGTTGGCGCTCAGCTACGATCTACTCTCTTCTGCAAGAAGGAAGTCAGTACCAAGACTAAGTTATCTGTGCACCGTTCAATCTTTCGACCAACTTTGTTGTATGGGAGCGAAAGCTGGGTGGATTCAGGTTACCTTATCAACAAGGTTGAGGTTACGGATATGAAAGTAGCTAGGATGATTGCAGGTCCTAGTAGATGGGAACAATGGCAGGATGGTGTCCACAATGAGGAAATCAAAGAAAAACTGGGAATGAACTCTATAGATGTAGCAGTCAGGGCGAACAGGCTTAGATGGTGGGGTCATGTTACATGCATGGGAGAAGTAAGGTTACCCAAGAGACTCATGGGTTCAGCAGTAGAGGGTAGGAGGAGTCGGGGCAGACCAAGGAGAAGGTACCTGGATTCGGTTAAGAATGATTTTGAAGTAATAGGTTTAACATCAGAAGAGGCACCAATGTTAGCACTGAATAGGGGATCATGGAGGAATTTTATAAGGGGGGCTATGCTCCAGACTGAACGCTGAAAGGCACAATCAGTCTTAAATGATGATGATGATGATGATGTTTTGATGTTGTTTAGTATGTTTAAATAATGATGGCAGTCTCTATAAAAGGGCAGTTTGACTTTTAAGTTTAGTTATACTGTTTTAAACTACATCCTTCATCTATTTGTCCACCCAGAAGTGCTATAGGATATAACTTGAAGACTATGGTGAGGTGGTGGGGGACAGTCATGTGTTGAGAAGGAGGTGCTGCCAGAAATGAAGTGTGTGAGGTGACGTTATTGACACTGCATACAGGGAGAATAAAAATACTCTATTCCATATTCATTTACAATCTACATCTGGCCCCCATATGGTTTTACTTTTCTCCAATAAGAAAAAAGAAATTGTCAGTAACTGTCTTTATAAGGTCTTAAAAGGAAACAAACAATAGAAAATCTAGGCTGGAATAATGACCATATTATAAAAAAGATACATTGCTATTCACTGTATACAGGAGATGTTAGGTCACAGACAAGCACAACAAAAAGCCTACTAAACACGTAAGCTTTTGATCAGAAAGTCTTCTTCCAAAGTGGACAAAACACACACACACACACACACACACACACACACACACACGACCGTTGTTTCTCCCATGATGCGCAGTTGCTCCCTGTCTGGCCCTAGCAGCCAGAGACAGTGGTCATGTATGTGTGATCTGCATTTGTGCGCATATATGTGTGTGTGTGTGTGTGTGTGTGTGTGTGGTCGTTACCACCTTGCCAAGAGGCATATTGTGGAGTAATCTGAAGGGCTCTACTAATTTGTACAAGAGGAAGGAGAGCACAATCTCAATGTAAGTTTTTAGAAAACTGGTATGTGCATTACTTCTGCAAACCTTTCAGAAAGGACACGGTATGCACTTCATTCAGCAAGATGAGTAATAAACAATATTAGCAATACTGCATCAAACTTGTCCACTTTCATCTTTGGATTAAACATTCGATTTCAGAGAGTACAGAATTTGGCAGAATCAAATTTTGGGGATATGTGGAACTGGGACAATGGCATATTTTTTACCCATTCAACAAACTAAGCACTGCTGATTGCTACTTTTATTGTGTCTGCTGCTGCAATGCATATATCAAACTGTAAGTGCAGCATCTATGATGGAATAAAATTTTATACAAATGAAACAAACAGGCACAGTGAAATAGAGTAGTATGGCTCATCATTTCGGTCTCACAGATTAGCAGGTGTTGACTTGAAAGATAATACTGAAGAAGTTGAATCCAAAGGAGCGGATGTACCGTATTTACTCAAATCTAAGCCGCACTTTTTTTCCGGTTTTTGTAATCCAAAAAACTGCCTGCGGCTTAGAATCAAGTGCAAAGCAAGTGGAAGTTCTGAAAAATGTCGGTAGGTGCTGCCACAACTAACTTCTGCCGTCGAATATATGTAGCGCTACACAGGCATGCTTCGTAGGCACAAAGGTAAATACTGGCGTCAAAACCTCTGCGTCAGTAAATAAATTTAAAAAAAAAAGGTGGAAGACGATTTTCATACATTATCCAACGAAGTAAATACAAATTCCGTATTGTTCATCTTCGAATGTAGCAGAACTTCAATGTATTACGAAAATCCGACTGGCAAGACTGTTTGCGATGTTTGTCAATATGGCCAACTCTACGTTCTGAATTTTTTCCTACCTGTGAGAATAGATGGTTGCTAATAGGAACCTGATGAAATGTGAATCACATGCAGTATTCTCTTCACCATAAGAGTAATACGAATATAAACATTTTGCCACATATTCTTTCGTGTTTGCTGCTATCTTATTTAAATCCTGTCTGTCTAATAAACTACGAAACTAGAGTGAGACAACAGCAAACGCGGAAGAATATACGTATCGTTTCATGTTTATATTCGTATTATTCTTGTGCCTAATAGTGATACAGTCAGAAATGAAGCACGGCAACTGACTAGATTTTTAAATCTAAGATGACTCTAATTTCTGTGCAGAATTTGATGTACTAAAGAAGCGGCCGCAAAGATTTTCAAATGGAGAAAAATTTTCGCCCAACTCTCATTCAGAACATGTTCTATCATACGCAGTCTATTATTTGGTTCTTGTTGATCATTATCAAAGAAAGCAGCAGTGTAAATAACAACAAATAGTAGTCTCTTGTCATTGTTTCGCTAATGAGACGATTTCTCTCTTTTTTTTTTTTTTTTAAATTGTAAGCGGCGGTAGCGTGCACATAAGCAAGCCATGCCGCGAGCGGCGACAGGCCGTAAACACTCACTATCATAATGCTACAAACAATGCGTGACACAGTACAGTAATGCATTTTCCGCTCAGAGTGACGTAAACACCTATAACAAAGAGAACGGCACTTATCAGATCAAAGCAAAATAAGCAATCGATTCAAACCAGACGAAGCACGTGAAAAAGGAAGGGTACCAGTATAAATACGGACGGAGCGCCTGACGCATAGCAATGGCTACCTGGTAAAGCTTAACTGCTAAGCTTACGACTCGAACCAAACTACTGTAGCTGTAGCGTCATTCATTCGACCTAAATTGCGTCTCATATTACAATGGACCGACTTTGTTTCGATTTGGAGGTGCGGCCTAAAACTTTTCTCTCCCCTTGAATTTCGAGTCTCAAATTTCAGGTGCGGCTTAGATTCGGGAATTTTTTTTTTTCCTTCCTTTATTTCGAGTCTCATTTTTCAGGTTTGAGTGCAGCTTAGATTTGAGTAAATACGGTAGGTGGTATTTCAACTAATTCTGACTATGAAATAAAACAAAGTACAGCAGGGAGCTCTGACGAATCAAAGAGCAGCGATGAAGATTCTCATGAATAGTAAAGTATGAGTTAAAAAATAAGATGCTACTGAGATCGTAAATTTTTGTTGTGTTGATGAATCTGTTAACAAACATATTCAAAAATGCACTGAAACATTGGCACATGTAGTGTTGGGAGGTGATAAACTGTCATTACTGTTAGAGAAGCTATGTATTTCTTGCTGTTCTACTCCTACAGGACACTGTATCTACAGGTATAGAATGAATCGTCACTGGCTAGAGAAATGGGTAACACAATTTTACAAGTCTCTGCTGTCATGTAATCTCTTCAGGGAAATCAGAGAAAAAGATTCGGTTTGTGGTTGACAAGGTCATTAAGAAATCCAAGGCAGCTACCATGTCAGTCCTAGAAGAGAGAGACGTACCAAACTGTCAAAGCATGTACATTCCCGGTCCATATACGAGGGCGGTTCAGAAAGTAACCTCCGATTGGTCACAGTGCGGGTTGTGGGGGGAATAGCGACGTCATCTGTGCGTTCACGCACTCAACAGGTCAGTCGACATCAAACCGTGGTCGAGTGAATGTCGTACCTGCGCTAGTTTAGTTTTTGTGGCAGTTTGAAATGTGTGCTGCAATAGAAAACCCCGCCAAATGTGAAGTGCGTGCTGTCATAAGGTTTTTTACAGCCAAAGGATATTCTGCAGCAGCTATTCATCGTGAGCTTTGTGCCGTGTATGGACCAAGAGTTATGAGTGAAGGAGTTGTCCGTGAATGGGTACGTTTATTTAAAAGTGGACGAGAAAACGTTCATGATGAAGAGAGGAGTGGAAGACCATCATTGGTGACTGACGAACTCGTTCAGACAGTTGATGCAAAAGTTTGTGAAAATCGACGTTTCTCAATGTCGGAGTTGTCTACTGGTTTTCGACAGATTTCTAAGACTCTCTTGTACGAGATAGTGACAGCAAGATTGGGTTACCATAAGTTCTGTGCACGATGGGTGCCCAAAATTCTTACTGACCACCACAAAACTCAAAGAATGGCCTCTGCATTAGACTTTCTGCCACGTTATGAGGACAAAGGAGAACCATTGTTAAGCAGAATCGTGACCGGTGACGAAACCTGGATTAAGTACGTGAACCCTGAGACAAAAGAACAATCAAAGATGTGGGCACATTCAAATTCGCCTACCAAACCAAGAAAAGCCTCGCAAGATTTTTCTGCCAGAAAACTGATGGCAACGGTGTTTTGGGATGTCAAAGGGGTGTTGTTGGTTGAATTCATGGAACATGGTATGACCATTAATCAAGACGTGTACTGTGAAACAATAAAAAAGTTAC
Source organism: Schistocerca serialis cubense (assembly GCF_023864345.2). NCBI lineage: Eukaryota > Metazoa > Arthropoda > Insecta > Orthoptera > Acrididae > Schistocerca > Schistocerca serialis. The sequence continues at coordinate 169,020,920 of NC_064649.1, forward strand.
GACGGGCTATACAGAACAAACGCCGTGGTATGCTGACTTCCGGTATCGTTTTTTTGCACGATAACGCCCGTCCTCACTCTGCTCGCAGAACAACGGCCCTTCTTGAGTCCTTCAAGTGGGACGTTATCAACCATCCACCTTACAGCCCAGACCTGGCGCCAAGTGATTATCACCTCTTCATGCATTTGAAGAAATGGCTCGGGTCACAGCGGTTTGATGACGACGAAGAGCTCAAAGATGCGGTCACAGGCTGGCTCCAGGGACAAGCGGGTGATTTTTATGCAGAAGGAATTTCAAAGCTTGTGAAGAGATACGATAAGTGCCTCAATCGCTATGGAGACTATGTAGAAAAATAGTGCAAAGATGTAATTGTAAGATGTATATATTAAAATATTTTTATTTAACTTGGTGTATTTTTTTAAATCAACCGGAGGTTACTTTCTGAACGGCCCTCGTATTTGTGGTGGTGTACTAACCAAGTAATACTGAAGTGTGATCCAAGTGGCACAAATATGGCTTTAATAATAACCTCCGAACAATATGCCTCTAAGGACTCAACAAGACACAGAACACTGATGTGCACATTACAAACTAGAATCACACAGAGAGTCAGTCAGCACTGTTCCACACTTATATATGTGCGAGTCGCCAGCAGATGGCACGGCAGGGACCGCGCCGCATGCTTGGCTCCCAGAGACGGCCTCCAGCAGCCAGCCTGCAATGATCAGTGGGTGACCAATTTAAAGACGCATGTATGGCAACACCACTCACACTGACACGTACTAGTAGCACGATACAGCAGTGATGAGCAGTAGTACCCCTCCTGTCTTGTGCGCCTTTTATCTGGCTCTACAATTTGCTTTCCTAGACCCACGCAAATGCCTGATCCTCCTAATTGAATTTGCTCTGCAGACTATTTAAAATTCATAAAGAAAAAGGAGCCACAATTGCACTTTGTGTGCCAGTTACTTTCCAATACATTGGCACCAGCTGATCTTATTTAAGAATACTCAACTTTTGTAGCCATACTTACAGCACATCCTTTGCCTTCTGGCCTAAATCCAAGTTAACTCCCAGCCCCCCTCCCCCCCCCCTCCCACACACACGCCCCTCCCCCCTCTCCCCCCCCCCCAATCAGCTAGTTGTGTGCTGTTATCTCACGTCACACCCTAGTCTATGAGTGCCCAGCTGTCTGTCGCCTGACCCCTCTACCTGCACCCCTAGCTAGCCCACAGATGGCTCCCCACTCTCCCACGCTTCCCTCCAAACCCCTCCCTGCCTCCCATCTCTCTCCATCCCTCACATTGCCTCAACCCACCCCATCCTACCCCACTCTAAAGCCCCACCTCACTCCAGAACATCCACCGTGGGCCAGTAAAGAGCTGGCAGTTGAGCGACCACAACATAAGGAGACATGCATGCGCATGTGTGTGTGTGTGTGTGTGTGTGTGTGTGTGTGTGTGTGTGTGTGTGCGCGCGCGCGCACATGTTTTCCCTACAGCTAGAAAAAGAAAGTGCATTCTGGAAGCTCGCCAAGCAACGTACCTTTTAGTTTGGAAGGTAGAAGACGAGGTACTGGTGGAAGTAAAGCTGTGAGGACGGGTCGGGTGGATGGCTCAGATGGTAGAGCACATGCCCACGAAAGGCAAAGGTCCCAAGTTCGACTCTTGGTCCGGCACACAGTTTTAATCTGCCAGGAAGTTTCATATCAGTGCAGACTCCACTGCACAGTGAAAATCTCATTCTACAGACCTTTTGTTCGTGTCCTATCGATTAGACAGTGCTTCTGCCTTTTGGTGAGTCATCTCCTTTATTCCTAAATAATTCGTAATTTTCAACAGAAATTTTCCGTACGTTATTATTGCATCCTACATTACAATATGCAATTTCCACAATATGTGGTCATCTGTGAATATAATGGGGGTAACAACTGTAGGAGACCAAAAACTGACTGCAGTAAGCAAGTTCAAGTTATTGTACGCTGCAGTAGTTATGCAGAGGTGAAGAGGGTCACACAGGATAGGCTAGCATGGGCAACTCCATGAAACCAATCTTCAGATGGAAGATCACAACAATAAAAACATTTGATTCAGCATACACCAGACTCCAAACAGCGTACACAACCTGTATGCTCAGAAACACAGAAAATCATATTGGTTCCATCAGCAGGAAACTTCAGCCCGTAATTGTTATGGAACACTGCGGCGATTTTGTTCATTAATAAAACCCAAAACTGGGGAGTAATAAGAGAGTATTGTTGTAACTTCTTATCAACCTGGTTACCAAAATACATATTAAGAAGACTGGTAAAGTGTTATTTTAAAGGGGTCACTCCAAAGCGCCACGAATATTGAAAGCCTATCTACATTATCTATATCTGCATGACTAGTCTGTAATTCACAATTAAATGCTGGCAGAGGGTTCAGAGAACCACCCTCAACCTATTTATCTACCATTCCACTCCCCTACAGCATTTGAGGAAAAACAAACACTTCAATATTTCCGTACAAGCTCTGATTTCTCTTATTTTTTTACAATGATCATTTCTCCCTATGTAAGAGGGCTCTAACAAAATATTTTCACATTCGGAGGAGAAAGTTGATGATTGAAATTTTAAGAACCTGCTCCAGCAAAATGCTTTTGCTTTAATGACTGCCACCCCAATTCACATGCGATATCTGTGGCATGCACTTTCCTGTTGCCCAATAATACAAAATGAGCTGCCCTTCTTTGAACTTTTAAATGATGTCCTCTGTCAGTCCTATCTGGTAAGGATCCCACACCATGCAGAATACTCCAAAAGAGGACAGACAAGTATAGTTGTAGATAGTCTCTTTAGTAATCCTAATCTTCTAAATGTTTTACTATTAAATCACAGTCTTTTGTTTGCTTTCCCACTGCATTATCTATGTGAGCATTCCAATTTAAGTTATCTGTAAATGTAATTCCTAAGTATTCAATAGACTTCACACCCTTTAGATCTGCGTGAATTATCATGTAACCAAAATTTAGTAGATTCCTTTTACTACTCATGCGGATGACATAACAATTTTTATTATTTAAGGTCAGTTACCACTTTTTGCATCATATGGATAGGTAGCCTAAATCATTTTGCAGTTCATTTTGATCATCTGATCACTTTACAAGACAGTAAATGATTTGCAAGACTGTAAATGATAGCATCATCTGCAAACAATCTAAGAGGACTGCTCAGATTCTCTCTTAAATTGTTAATGTAGATCGGCAACAGCAGGTGGTCTATAACACTTCCTTGAGGAATGTCAGATATCACTTCTGTTTTACCTGATGATTTTCCATCAATTACTATGAACTGTGACCTTTCTGACAGGAAACCACACATCCAGTTGCACAACTGAGACTATACTCCATAGGCACACAATATGATTAGAAAATGCTTGTGGGGAACTGTTTCAAAAAGTCTTCTGGAAATCTACAAATACGGAATCAATTTGAGATCCCCAGTCAACAGCACTTATTACTTTGTGTGACTAAAGAGCTAGCTGTGTTTTAAAAGGTCGATATTTCTGAATCTATCTTGGCTATTTATCAATGAATCATTATCTTTGAGATAATTCATAATATTCAAACACAATATATGTTCCAAAATCCTAATGCAAATCAACATTAGTGATATGAGTCTGTTATTTAGTAGATTACTCCTCTTTTCTTTCTTGAGCATTGGTGTGACCTGAGCAACTTTTCAGTCTCTCGGTATGGATCTTTATCAAATGAGCGGCTATATATGATTTCTAATGGAGCTATTGTATCAGCATTCTCTGAAAGAAACATAACTGCTTTATTACACTGAGGAGAGCTACTACTAAGTTACTCACAGTTGCAGTTGTTCTTGATTTGAATACTGCAATATTTACTTTGTTGTCTTTGGTGAAGAAATTTCAGAAATCCGTGTTTAGTAACCCTGCTTTAGTAGCACTGTCATCAGTAACATTACCACAGCTATTGCACAGTGAAGGTATTGGTTGTGTCTTGCCATTGGTGTACTACACATGCAACCAGAACCTCTTTGGATTTTCTTCCAGACTTCACTATGGGAACTATTAAACACATCTTGCACTGAAACCCACCCTAAGTTTCGAGCTTCAGTAAAACATCGCTAATCTTGGAGATTTTGCATTCTTTTAAATTTTGACATGCTTTTTTTCATTGCTTCTGCAGCTGAGTTTTGACATATTTTGTGCACCACCCTTTTAATTTATTTGGTATCCTTTCAATTTATTTGGCATGTATCTCTTAATTGATGTCGATACTATTTCTCTGAATTTAAACCATGTCTGGTCTACACTTACATAGACAGACTAGAAGGAGTAGAGACGTAGTAGAGACCGTCTCCTTGGAAGGCATCAAGTTAATTTTTATCTGCTTTCTCATTAAATGCCCTGTTGTGTAGGGCTGAAAATTAATAGAGATAAGGCAAACAGAATGTGGAAAGTAAGTGGAAATTACTCGTCTCTTCCCCGATTACAGTGCAATAGAAGATACTACAAGATGTTGACAGATTTCCATATCTCGGTAGCTTTATATGTAATAATGAGGTCACAGATGCAGAAATCACCAGCAGAACTGGAAAATCAGTCCATATGGCAATTAGGTCTGTAATATGTCAACAAAGCTTTGACTGTACTCCTTTATCGTTTATATGTGTGAGACTTGGAAAATGTCAGTAAAATCAGCACACAGTCTCCATATTTTTCACCAACAATGCTAGAGATGAGTTCTGAAGATGTTAACCCAACCAAGTTACAAACGATGAAGTGCTGAGAATACGAGGTCTACACAGCCTGCACAAAATTATTGTTGAAAGAAGACTGAAGATTGCAGGTTATGTTCTATGCATGTAAGGTGGAAGAATCCTAAAATCAACACTGTTGTGGAAATCAATGGACAGATAGAGATGTACAGGAAGACCTTTTAACACCTGGAACTTTTGCAAAGAATCTTCAATGCATGGACACAAACTTGGAGGAAGGTGAGAACTTGGCAGCTGATCGAGTGAACTAGTGGAAACCAGTTCCTTGTATGGTACACAGCAAATCTGAGTAAGTAAGTAAGTAAGTAAGTAAGTAAGTAAGTAAAGTAAGTACAACTGGGGATTTTGTAAAACTGTTGGATGATCGATATTATTGTCTAGATTTGACACTGTTGGACTTCTACCTTTTCCTTGATGTGTATTCTTCAAATTGTGAGTTTTATGAGAAAGCTGATAGGTACTTACCAATCAACCTTCCCTCACACGAACTGACATTGTCTCTTTATAAATTCTACTGTGCTAACAATTATCTACTGAGAATCCTCGACTAGGTCTCCGCAGCTCAAATGAGCCAGTTTCTTTTAAATTTCTGTCTTTGGCTATAATTGTCTTCCAAGTATTGTGACACAACATCCTGTCATGAAACTTTTGCCTTTACACTTGTTTACTTTTCTGGACACTGCCTTTTTCTGCACTGTGCACTAAATACACTAAGTGAGTAACGCCCAATCTCCAACAACCAATCGTGAACTGTAAACAGTTGTAAACTCTACCAGGGCACATAACAAACAATAAACATTTGTGTTTTAGTGTTCTAAGCTGTGAGGTCATCAGTGGACAAATAATTTAGTACCTATTCCTGGACAGCCGGAGTGGCCGTGCGGTTCTAGGCGCTACAGTCTGGAACCGAGTGACCGCTACGTTCGCAGGTTCGAATCCTGCTTCGGGCATGGATGTGTGTGATGTCCTTAGGTTAGTTAGGTTTAATTAGTTCTAACTTCTAGGCGACTGATGACCTCAGAAGTTAAGTCGCATAGTGCTCAGAGCCATTTGAACCTATTCCTGACGTGCTGTTGTTTGGAACAACAACTGACATGACCCAAAATATTACTTTCTTTTATTATAGCTTCACTTTTATTTTGTCTAATGATTACTAATTTCAGTATCAAATTCCATCATCATGCCACTATATGATCAGAAAGCATAGTGTATCGTTAAAATATTGTTTAATAAACAGATTACCATTATATCATCATTCCTTAAAGTAATGTCCAAAGTGGAAGGACAGATGATTAATTTTGAGTATATACAAACGTCAGAGTACTGAACCTGATATGAAAGAAGGAAAACCAGAAGGGCAGTGAGAGACGGGTGCCTTCTATCACCTTACTTCCTTAATATGTTCATCAAGGAAGTAATAACAACAACAAAGAAAAGATGACAAGAATCAAAAGGTAATTTCTGGAATACTCCAAGGAAATGTGATAGGACCATTACATTTACAATGTATATAAATGATCCAGTAGAAAGTGTCAGAGGCTCCTTAATATTGTTCACAGGTACTACACTTGTCCATCAGAAAGTAGCAACAACAGAAGACAGTATCAATTTGCACAATGACCTGCAGAGGATTGGTGAATGATGCAGGCTCTGGCAGTTGACCCTGCACATAAATAAATGTAACATATCACACACACACACACACACACACACACACAGGAAAAGAAATCCAACACTGTACAACTACACTATTAATGACAAATTGCTGGAAACAGAATCTACCGTAAAATATCTAGAAGTAACTATCCAGGGCAACCTTAAAGTGGAATGACCACATAAAACAGCAATAGAAAAGCAGATGCCAGACTAAGATCCACAGGAAGAATCTTAAGTGAATGTAAATTACCCGTGTCCTTACCCAGTAGGACTGACAGAAGAGAGAAAGAAGATCCAATGAGTGCGGAGTGTTTTGTCACAGGATCATTTAGTCACCGTGAGATCATTACAGAGATGCTCAGCAACTCCAGTGGTAGATGCCATAAGAGAGCAGTTGTGCATCACGGAAAGATTTACTACCCAAATTTCGAGAGAGTAGTTTCCGAGAAGAGTCTGACAACATAATAGTTTCTCTCATATACAATTCACGAAATGATCACGAGAAGAAAATTTGAGAAGTTAGAGATAATACAGAAGCGTACTGACAGTCATTCTTCCCAAGCACTGTTCACAAGTGGAACAAGGCAGAGGGGATCAGTTGGTGGCATGAGACGTACCCCCTGCCACACACAGTTAGGTGGTTTTTGGAGCATGATGTCAATATGGAAACTCAATTGCATGCATATACACTGCAGATTGACGACATTGCAATAGTAAATCAGAGTAGGAACTAAATAAAATGTTTCAGGCCTTAAATCAAGAAATGGTAAAACTAAAGCTAAAAATGAATACAAAGAAGACAAAAGTTATGGCTACGGACAAGAAAGGAGGTGGAGGTAGGACTGACACAAGAACAGGCAATGAGCAACTCAAGAAAGGAACTGAAATTCACTATCTCAGTAGCATTTTGCAAGAAAACAATCAATATTTCAAGACATTCAAGAAAAGAATAGCACAGGTGAAGAGTTCCTTCCAAAATAAGAAGAAGCTGCAACTGAATAAACATATCAGCTTCCACATTAAGAAAATATTTGTAAAGACCTTTGTGTGGAGTGTTCTGACACACAGATGCAAAATCTGTACATTAGAAAAGCCAAAGGAAGCTCGCCTCAAACCTGCTGAAATGTGGTTCTGGAGGAGAACTACAAGAACTAGCTGCATTGACAGAAAAATTAAAGGAAATAGGAGAGAAGAAAGAACCACTGAAAGTTATAGGCCAGGGCAAAGCAAAATACACTGGACACTTAACTGGAGACGATAGTCTTTTAAAAAACATTTCTGGAGGCAAGATCGTAGGTAAGAAAACAAGGGGATGACTGAGAACATCCTACTTAAACAATATGATCAATGAATGGGATTTTCTTCACACATGGAGATGAAGACAACTGCTGAAGAGAGGAAGCTGTGGCTGCAGAGACAAGGTTTAACCTTTTGGAAGAGTAAGGACAAACTAATACAAAATATGATTCTGCATGGTAGCTACATATGGAATAAATGACAACTTCTTGTGTGCAGTCATCGAGTCACTTACCCCAGTAGGTGTCTTATCTACTAAAAGAAAAGGTCACTGTTGTGCTTTCAATAGATGTGAACTGCACCCTGAAAATGGTATGTCTAGTTTGCAGTTGTACAGAAGCTTTTTATTTTGCAAAATGGTTCAAATGGCTCTAAGCACTATGGGACTTAACATCTGAGGTCATCAGTCCCCCAGACTTAGAACTACTTAAACCTAACTAACCTAAGGACATCCCTGCCTGAGGCAGGATTCGAACCCGCGACCGTAGCAGCAGCACGGTTCCGGACTGAAGTGCCTAGAACCGCTCGGCCACAGTGGTCAGCTTTTATTTTGCAACGAAATTTTTGATAATAAGATGAACTGATGCTGGTACTTGCTACTGAAACCAGTAGTACTTAGACACAACAAAAGTGTGACTACAGAATTAAGAATAATTTTTCCAAACAATCGAGTATTTTTTTCAAAACAACACCACAATAGAGGAAACTTATTTTAAACTAAAGACACAAAAGAAAAAAAGAGAAACTGTAAAGATCTTGAGTCTCATAAGACTTTCTTGGGAGGAAAATATAAGATATTTAATTGGTAAACTTGCAAGGCATATTTTTTTATGTTGTATAAACTACGAAACTGTTTGCATCGTCAGCTAAAATTTACTTCTTCTGTCTTAATATACCTTCCTTCACTTACAGCTGCAGTGTGGAGACAGGGGTGATGGTGGGAGCGGGTATGGGGGCGAGGGTGAGGGCATACTGCTTTAAAATGGTGATTCTTGTACTGATATTCTTAACAACAGATTTATATCTTTTGCTTATGAAAGTCTGCAAGCGATGACAGCTGCACTAGTAATACCTTCACAGGGTCGTATTCAAGTTGCAAGGCTAGATCTATGCCAGCCATGACACGCTCCCAGCCTTTCCTCCTCGTGATCTGGTTGTAGCGTCGGGACTGCAGGGTGTCTAAGCTGATGTTCAGACCATCAAGCCCTGCCCTCTGCAAGGCAACCAGCTGTCTTGTCAACATGAGGCCATCGGTTGTCATTAAGACACTTTCGAGATCTTTTATTTTCTTCAAGGCACCTGTGAAACAGCAAATTATTCTAAAGAAACTGAAACAAATGATTTGTAACATTGATGCTGCATATGAAACAAAACTCCAGTTGATAAATTGAAAATACAAATTCCTTAAAAGTTAACTGTACATTTGCCCTAAAACAAAGAGATAAGAAGGGTTAATAAACTGAATTGAAGAATGCAAGTTAAGATAGCAATGAAAAAATAATTAGAGGCATAAAATCACCTACTGCAACAGGGGAATGGGAATCAATATGAACCATTACCCAGCTACTGTCAACTGATTCCATGTCTCCATGCACACTGTATAAACCACTGTGGGTTGTACGACAGAGTACATTGTTGTACCACACATTATGGTTTTTCCCCATTCAATGCTCATGTGGAGTGTGAGAAGAATGATTCTTTAAATGGTTCTGTGCATGCTGTAATTAATCTTGCCTTCATGGTCCCTATAGGAGTGATACATATGTGGTTATTGTATAATCCCTAAATACCTCGCTTAATACAGGTTCCTGAAATTTCATAAGTTGGGTTTTGTCATATATTTGGCGTCTATCTTCACTTGTCTGGCATTTCCAATTTTGAGTAGCTTCTTGATGCTCTCCCATGCATCAAATAAATCTATGATCAATCATGCTACATTATTTTGTATATATTCAATGTCTGCCATTAGCCTTATTTGTTATGGGTCATACTTAAGCAATATTCTAGAATGAGCCACACAAGTATTTTGTAAGCAATGTCCTCTATAGACTGATTGCATTTTCCAGTATCTTACCAACGAATTGAAGTCTGCATTCTGCTTTGCCTACAAGTGAGTCTATGTCACCATTTCATTTCATCCAGATATTTGTATGAGTTGACCAATTAAAACTGTGATTATTTGATAATGTAGTCATACAATACTGTCTTTTATTTGTTTTGTGATGTGCTCCAATTTACATTTCTGAAAACTTAAACTCAGTTGCCTATCTTTGGACCAATTTGAAATGTTATGATCTGACTCAATATTTGTGCAGATTTTTTTCAGGCAATAATTCATTATAGACAACTCTATCAACCAGGAAAAGTATGAGGTTCCTTATAATATCGTCTTCCAGAACATTAAGGTACAACATTAATGTAATGGTATAAATTACTATAACTGTATAAATAAGTCTATAAGTGTGTAAAATACATTGAACTATTTGTTACAACAAAACATTGTACTGGTATACTCAGCAAGATGTTAAATCAGCAGATAGCTACATTTTATGTTCAACATTTTGTGTACATCATATATGCTGGAAAGGATTTATACCCAAATTAAATAAATCTGAAGAAATGGTAGTGTGTCTCTGGAAAAAAATCCATAAAAACTCATACAGTCCAATTTGCTATTATGTCACTGTTACTGAAATATAATACAAAGTAACTGAATTCGATGAACATTCTCAGAGTGCAATATGCCTCAGAGTGAAATGCACAGTAATGTCAACATTATTTTTCAAGGCTATGTTTGTGAAAATGGATGAAAGTAAACCACACATTTTGTTCTCAATCTGTGGAAGCATTATGCACTGTGAAACACTGTACTGCTGTTCTACATAAAAGCTGTCTCATTGCCAACATCTTTCCCCTGCTGGCTGTTCTACACTTCTCATCACTGATTCAACACGTTGTAAGTTATTTTATGCTGTATGACACCACAGTCCAATCTGGTTAGGATAGCATAAAAATAATATATGAATTTCAGTATTGAAACTGGAACAGCAGAAAAGGTAGGAAACGGCAGAAATTTACTTGTAAGGGTGCATACATGATTAAATTTTGGGAGTATTGGGTGCAGACTTAAGTACACAGAGCTGCTGCCGACTGATAGGAACAACAGCTCTCATCACACTGGATATCAAATCGAGCTTGGATTACAGCCATGGGAACATCATTTCATGCTACTCAACTGTATGTCATATGTCAGAGTTCATCAACTGTAGTGGCTGGTGACTGGTGACTGGCGACTGGTGGCATACCCATCTCTTGGCATCCTGTGAACAGACGTTCTCCACAGGTGACAGATTTGAAGAAAATGCTGGATACGGCAACAGTGGAATACTCTCTGTATCGAGGTAGCTCAGTACAGCTCAGGTGATGTGTAGTCTTGCATTATCTTGTTAAAAGATAACATCACAGAGCCCTCGAAAATAGGGCACAGCGATAGGCCTTAACAAAACACAAATGCAATGACTGCTGTCCAAATTACTGGCTATGTGAACCAGAGGTTGTGACATGTATCCAGTTGCACCCCATACCATCACATCACATGCTGGACCCGCATGAGAATGACAGGTACAATCTGGCCAGGTCTGTTGGCATCAGAGCCTCCACACACAAGTACATCAATTGTGACGATGTTGCAGAACCGAGACTCATCTGATACGATGACACAGTGCCATTCCTGTGTCTGGCATTGTTGTCAGTTGCACCGCTGTCAGTTCACCTCTCTCTAGAGCTGCATTAAGGGCTTGACAGTCTGTGCTGCTCCAGATGCCATCACATTGTCTGTGTGGATACTTGTCTCACTGTATACAAGCCCACTTCCTGACTAAATGAACACAACTTCACTGCAGGATCACGTACGCATGAGCGAACACTTGTCTGCCCTCTCAGGTGCTAGTTGGGTGGCACTACGGAGGCCCTGCAAGGCATTTAGCATGGCCCTCCTGAACCTACCAATTCTATGCTTGCACAAAATGAGGTTCTGAGCAATGCAAGCAGCAATATAGTGAAACAATAAACCAGAGTCTCAGCAGACCATGAGCCTGCCACTGCCAAATCTGGAATGCTGATAAACATTTCTCCTTCTTCCATTATGCTTAACACGGTCTTCGTGTAAACAACCAACACTGAAATAGAATCTCTGAATGAGAAATCTGCTCCATAAGCTTTTCTTGCATACAGAATATGCATGGGAGTGCTGAAAAGTAATGCCTCTGAATTTTTTATTCTGTTCTCAATATCGGTCGAGGTATGACACGTCATGCATATTACTTGGTCAACTTTCCCACTTCACTGACTCGTGGCACCCCCCCCCCCCCCCTCCCTCCCGCAAACAGATGGAGTCGCAATAGGCAGCCCACTCTGACCACAGATTGTGAATATGTTTACGGTGCACTTCGAGGAAGAGGCCCTGATGTCATCCAAATGGAAATCCATCTTCTTCTTCTTCTTCTTCTTCTTCTTCTTCTGTTATGTGGATAACACACTTGTCATCTGGCCTCATGGAAGAGACAAACTTCTTGACTTCTTTGTACATCTGAACTCCACACACCACAAAATCAAATTCACTATGGAGACCAAAGAAGAAGGAAGACTACCATTCCTGGACATCATAGTCAGGAGAATAATGGACAGCACCTTGTGCCACAGCGTGTATCTGACTCTATAAAACACATAAACTCAGTTCTCCCTATGGCACTGTGAATAATTTCAATAACAAAAAGTGAGATGAATGTTGCAGCGTAAATTTAATTTTCACTTTGGATTTGCATTCAAGACCAGTCTTACCTGAGAGTGCAACATTACATCTTTGGTTAATTTAATTATATGTTCATTAGATTTTGGTTATAAGGCACGTTTTGCTGCCTAATGTTTCATCTCCAAATGCTGGAAACAATCCATGGAGGAAGAGGAGTATGTAAGACATTGGTGGACCAGGTTGGAAGAATCTGTGAATTTCAATACTCTGCAGAAGAGCTCAATCATTTGAAAATAACTTTCAGACCTTGTGGCTATTCTAACAGATATACATAAGGCACTACATTCTAAAATATTTGCATCTTTCACTGAAAAACAAGCAACTAGAGGAAAAGTTCTCTTGACATTTGTAAAAACAGTCGCAGATCGCGACCTCCGAGTGCTATGAAGAGAAGGTATTGACGCAGTGCTTAAACCAAACTGAAGACCACAACAGCAGCCATACTCAAGTAAATTGCTATGCAGTAGTTTCAGTGAATTTGACAATGATGTGGCTGCTTTCATGGTGGCCCAGTCATATTGTGGGGTAGGGAATGCCAGTGACAGGGCTGGAATTGAAGGTGACAGATGGATTTTTGGCAAAGCCTTGTATCAATACCTCCTTAATTATTGAGCTGAAAAACTGTAAAAAACATTCATACAGTAAAATCACACAAAAAATTCCTATTTCTGCAGGTATTGTGCCTTCTGTTTCTTTTTCATTACAAAAACATATTGATTCAAGTTTATAAAGTCACAACTATGTCACTGTGATTTGTGTAACACACATTCTGTAACATGTTCCAGGAATGTCATGAAACAGACAGCTTTAAATACTTACTCTAGCTCATCTTTCAAGACTTGCATGCCAACAACAACACCATCTATCCAACTGTTTTTATTTCACTTTCATGTAAAGATTTCTCCACAAAGGATATCATCTGCCATGTAGGCAGTGCAAGAGGAAATTCCACACTCACATTTGGGTAATCAAGTGGATTCTGTGTCTTGTCAGAACCAAGTACAATCAACCCAATTTCATCTTTACCACTGGTAAATATCTGGAAACATATTAAATGGTAAAAATAAGTTTTGTTTATAACAAGTTGTATACCAATAAAAACATCACACACAGATACTCTTTATAAAATTATTTAATTGGATAGATAAAAAATCTAATCACCAAGCAGTGGCAGAACACACACATAAAAGACTGTTGTGATAGGCAAGCGTTTGGAGCCAGTGACTCCTTCTTCAGGCTGAAGGGTTGCAGGGGAAGCAAGAAGGGTGAAGGAAAAGGACTGGAGAGGTCTATGAAATGGGTAGATTTTGGGAAAGTTACCCAGAACCGTGGGTCATGGGTGACTTACCGTACAGGATGAGAAGGAAAGACTAATTGTTGGGGACTGCATCGGGCAAGATTTGGAAACCTGAGAGCTTAAAGGTGGAAGACAGGGTAATATGCAAGACAGAGATTACTACTAAAACTGTACATGAGTTAATAAGAGTGAGAAGCTAAGTGTATTGTATGCAACAGCTGTGGGAGGGGGCAGTGAAAATAGACAGGAAAGACAATGAAAGATGTAGAAAGCTAAAACAGAGTGAAGCAAAGAGTAATTACAGTGAAGAAAAGCTGGGACAGGAGAAATTAACGTAAATTAAGGCGAGGTGGGTGGTGAGAACCAAGGACACGTTGTAGTGCTAGTTCCCACCTGCGGAGTTCTGAGAAAATGGTGTCTGGCGGAAGAATCCAGGTGGCATGTGTGGTGAAACAAGTGCCGAGGTCACGTATGCCATGTTGTAGAGCATGCTCTGCAACAGGATATTGCGAGTTTCCAGTATATACACTATGCCTATGCCCATTTATCCTAACTGATAATTTGGTGTTAGTCATGCAGATGTAGAAAGCTGAACAGTGTTTACATAATAGCTGGTATATGACATGTGTCGTTTCTATTTTTCGCCTGATCCACAGTTCTGGGTGACTTTCCCAAAATCTACACCTTTTCCTGGAACTCTCCAGGCCTTTTCCTTTACCCTTTTTCCTTCCCCTTCAACGCTTCTGTCTGGAGGAGCCACTGGCTCCGAAAGCTTGCCAATCACAACAGTCTTTTATGTGTATGTTCTGCTGCCGCTTGGTGAGTAGATTTTTTATCTATTCAATTAAATAATTTTATCAATAATTTATTGTTTTTGTTGTTATAGTTACTCTTTATAACCTACTTAAAATACATCACGTACCCTCCTCTCCACAATTCTTCGAACACATAGTTTTGCCTTTTGTAAAAAATCACTGTGTTTCTGTATAACATACTTGGAGTCAAAGTGTCCAACATCTATTACAATTATAACTGCATCCTATGAAACAGAAGAAAGAAAGTCATTGTATTTATTGGCAGTATTTCGCAATCAAATATTTTGAAAGAGTTCCAGTGGTATAAATTTACAATATCTTACAAATAAATATATACGTTTATTCTTTAAATCAATTCTTAGCAATAACATAATAGTATAAATTGCAGAATCAATATAGCCAATTTTAATGTAATGACTGCAATACAAATACAAAATAACGGCGGTAAGTTATAACAAATGAGAGAGAGAGAGAGAGAGAGAGAGAGAGAGAGAGAGAGAGAGAGAGAGAGAGGCATTTAGACAATGTTTCATTACAGTGTGAAACTTATTAGAATTAAAATGAAGCCATAGTGAATTATTACATTCCAAAAATAATAATTATTGTGTTCTTTCACCCCAAAATAATACATTCATTAGGTAATATATACTTTTAATTTCAGAAATTTTTACAACAGCTCTGAACTTCACTGCCTCAATGAATTTATTACATGTGTCAATTAATGAGGGTTGATAACACTGCTTTAGTCATTCAATTGTTCATCATGTGATCTTTGCAATGTTCTTAATAACTTCTTATGTAAAGTTCTGTCATCAAAAAGATAATCTATGTAAGTTTTAAAAGTTGCGAATCTTTAAACAACAACTTGAAAATGGGTATATCAGTATTTTGTATACATTCTAGCATTGCTAGATTTACTTTTAAATTTTAAAGTATATGAGCAGATTGAGCGACTTTCCATCCAGAAAATTTGCTGTTGGCAAGACCTCACTACAAAGAAAAATGGTCTTTCCGGAGTCAAATGCTAAAAAATTCGTAAATACCAGCATTGTAAGTGATACAAACAGGTATTAAGTAACGGGCATAAATATCGTTCTGCTTGACGAGAAAAAAAGTAGGTAGATGAAAGAGTAAATTGGGTGCAAGGATTGAACATAAACTCACCCAAATTGCAAAGGTTAAAAAAAAAACAAGAGGGTCACTGCTCAAGAATTGAGAACTGCCCCCCTCCCCCCTTTCTTTTACAGGCTTGCTTTCACTTTTCAGATGAGTTCATGTCTCCCATATATGAAGAAAATAGCCAATATGTAAAGAGAATTACAGATAAAGAGTTTTCTAGAATGAGATTTTCACTCTGCAGCATAGTGTGCACTGATATGAAACTTCCTGGCAGATTAAAAGTGTGTGCTGGACCAAGACTCAAACTTGGTTATAGTAACCCCAGACCTGTGTTGCCGTTATGGGAGGTAGATCTCGTATCTGGAAAGAGGAGATGACAATTAGGGTACTATGGGCGAGCAGCTGCCATCAATTTTTGATGGTGCAGAACCCACAATAGTGGAACTGCTGCCTAGTCCAAAGGCACCTGTTACCAGTCTCACCCCACAATAGTGTATCGAATCCAGATGTAATGTCGAAGCTGATAAAAAGTCATATGAGAGATTCCTGTAATCTAGGTGTGACTGCACCAATGCTGCATACAGCCATATCAAAGTAGAGTGGACCACACCGTGGTCGGTGTCGCTGAGGCATAGAAGAGCATTCAGGTGCGACCTACATGTCTGCTTTAGTTGACAAAGACGGGGAAGCCATGTCAACTAGGCATCAAAGACCGGTCCTAAAAAACACAATGACAGAAGTGCATAACGTAGGTCATGGCAGCCAAAAAATGGATGCTATGAGTGAAAGCCCAGGATTGTGCTTGGTGTATTGCTCCCTGTATTCTGCCTCCAGCAATAGCCGTCGCGGAGGAACAAAAAAGATGGGGACACCATATGTCATGCAGCTGCCGCCAGATCATTGATAGCCACAAAAAGGAGAGCGACACTCAAAACAGAACCTTGTGCAAGCCCCTTCTCCTGCAGGGGGGGGGGGGGAGGGGGGGGGGGAGGGGGCGGGGTGCTACAGGAGGCACCAACCTGTACCCAAAAAGTGTGACATGGAAGAAAGTTCTGGATAAAAATCAGAAGTGGGCCATGGAGGCCCCACTCCTTTAAGGTGGCAAGGACGTTATGGCACCATGTGGTATCGTAAGATATATACGCAGATCAATGAAAACTGCAACAAGGAACTGATGCTGAACAAAAGCACACTTCAAGTGGACTAAATTATCTTCAGTAGAGCACCCTTGGCGAAAAGCGCCCTGGATCGAAGCCAAAAGATCCGGGGATTCAAGGACACAATACAGCCTTCGACTAACCACATGTTCAAGTAACTTGCAGGACACTGGGCAAACAATCTGGACGACAGCTGTCCATTTGAAGAGGCAATTTACCTGATTTCAAAATTGGAATAACGGCATTTTCTCGCTACTGGGAAGAGAATTCTGCATTGCACCAGGGATGGTTAAAGAAAGGCCAGGTACACTGACGGAAAAATTTGCAACACCAAAAAATAATTAATGTAGAGTAATGAAATACCAGGAATATATTTGTTGAGGCAACGTATGTAAAGCGATTAACGTTGCAGGATCAGAGATCAATGGGAGTGTGAGATAAGCCACTGCAAATGTAAATGTCAGTGCTGGTACGTTGTTGTACACGTGTCATGTGTCAGTTTGTGGGATGGAGTTCCATGCC
The DNA here is from genome assembly GCF_023864345.2 of Schistocerca serialis cubense. Classification (NCBI taxonomy): domain Eukaryota; kingdom Metazoa; phylum Arthropoda; class Insecta; order Orthoptera; family Acrididae; genus Schistocerca; species Schistocerca serialis. The sequence continues at coordinate 169,038,381 of NC_064649.1, forward strand.
TGTTGCACTTAGTTGGCCAATATAAGGACAGTTAATGATGTTTGTGGATGGGTTGAAGCTGTCATCAGTTGATGTCCAATATGTGCTCAATTGGAGGTAGAGCTGGTTATCGAGCAAGCCAAGGCAATATTTTGACACACTATAGCATGTCGGCTTACAACAGCAGTATGTGAGCAAGTATTATCCTGTAGGAAAACACCTCCTGGAATGCTGTTTGTGAATGGCAGTACAACAGGTCAAATAACCAGATGGACGTACAAATTTGCAGTCAGCATTCGTGGGATTCATACAGACAGTTTTGTCAGTGGAAAAGCGAAAGCCATTGTCGATGCTCCAGGAGTAAAGACAATCAAGACATTGCTGAAGATGCCACTAAGTGAGACAGGTTCATAGAGAACTGCAATAGAAGGCAAAATCGTCAAAAAAAAGGGAGCCGGAGATGCCCAGTGGGAGACAGGCCATTATAGGGTTAATGGCGATAGCAAAGAGAACGACACTCAGAATGGAACCCTGAGACACACCATTTTCCTGGATAAAGGTGTCCGACAAGGCAGACCCTTCATGCACCTCGAAAACTCAGTCTTTTAAAAATGTCTGAAGGAAACAGGGTAGGTGGCCACGGAAGCCCCACATGTGAAGAATATGGAGGGTACGATTATGCCATAGGTGGTAAATCATTGGAAGCGGTAACGACCGTAAAATACTTAGGAGTTACTATCCGGAGCGATCTGAAGTGGAATGATCACATAAAACAAATAGTGGGAAAAGCAGGCGCCAGGTTGAGATTCATAGGAAGAATTCTAAGAAAATGTGACTCATCGACGAAAGAAGTAGCTTACAAAACGCTTGTTCGTCCGATTCTTGAGTATTGCTCATCAGTATGGGACCCTTACCAGGTTGGATTAATAGAAGAGATAGACATGATCCAGCGAAAAGCAGCGCGATTCGTCATGGGGACATTTAGTCAGCGCGAGAGCGTTACGGAGATGCTGAACAAGCTCCAGTGGCGGACACTTCAAGAAAGGCGTTACGCAATACGGAGAGGTTTATTATCGAAATTACGAGAGAGCACATTCCGGGAAGAGATGGGCAACATATTACTACCGCCCACATATATCTCGCGTAATGATCACAACGAAAAGATCCGAGAAATTAGAGCAAATACGGAGACTTACAAGCAGTCGTTCTTCCCACGCACAATTCGTGAATGGAACAGGGAAGGGGGGATCAGATAGTGGTACAATAAGTACCCTCCGCCACACACCGTAAGGTGGCTCGCGGAGTATAGATGTAGATGTAGATGTAGATGTACTAGCTCTTTAGCAGGTGTCATAGGCCTTCTCCAAATCGAAAAACACGGCGACAGTCTGGGATTTCTGCAGAAAACCATTCATGACATGGGTGGGCAAAATAATGAGATGGTCAACTGCAGAATGCCGTGTTGAAAGCCACACTGTGCATTCATCAAAAATTGTGAGACTCGAGCCCCCATATCATCCGGGCATGAATCATATGTCCCATCAACTTGCGAACACACTGGTAAGAGAGATGGAGTGGTAGCTAGAAGGAAGAGAGAGTGTGTGGGTGTGTGTGTGTGTGTATGTGTGTGTGTGTGTGTGTGTGTGTGTGTGTGTGTGTGTGTGTGTGTCTGTGTGTCAGAGAGAGAGAGAGAGCTAATGAGAGAGAGCTAATTTCGGCAAGAGCTGGATTTCCATCAATAAACTGAGTTGAAGTCTGCTGTTGTGGTCTTCATCCAACTACTGCTTTGGTGCATCTCACCAGCCTATTCCAGCCTTTGTAAGCCTCTTCATCTCTGCATAGTATTTCAACCTAAATCCACTTAGAATGGTGAACCACCATTCAGAGAATAACTTTTTAACAACACAGTTTGACTTCTGTAAAGGCTTCTATACTGAGAATCCAACATAATATCTCACAAATTCAATTCCAGTAGAACTAAATAGTGGGAATTATCCCCTCTGTCATCTTGCCAAAGCCTTTGACTGTTCAGATTAAAAAATTCTGTGAGGGGAAGCTAAAATAGTATGGCATTAAAAGTCTTCCCCTTGCATGGATTGAGTTGTACTTTAACTACAGAAAATGGAAGGTCACATTAACAAATGATAAGACAGGAATAAGATTAAACTCAAAAAAGGAGAACATAAAATATGGTGTGGCACACAGTGTTTGCTGCCAAGTCCACAAAAATTATTTACTTGGGGCACTGGAGGGCTTTGGGAAAACTGTAATGTTTTGCAGTGTCACAAACTTATTGATGCAAGATCTAAACTCATCCATACCAGAAACATCCAGGAGAATAACAGAACAGGCTTGTACTGATCCACAGGTACCAGCTTAATGCCTAAAAACTGGTATTGTGCAGTTCTAAAGAAATAAAAGTGACTTACAGATACGAATATCAAAAGTAGGGATAAATGGGCAATTAGGCTCCCGTGTTCTAAGTTCCTGGGTATGCAGATACCAGTCACGTGTGAGACCAGCATGTGAGTCAGTTAACCGAGAACCTCAGTTCCGCCCATTTAGAAATCTCTTACTGTATCAAACTGGACAAAGGATTGCTAACACACTTTCACTCAGTTTACTCATATGGCATAATCTTCTGAGGTACTTCAGCTAAGCAGAAAAAAATATTTATTCTACATCTTGAAAAAGCTTCTTCAGGGACCCATGGATTCTCACACTTACATGCCTACAGAAGTTATATTCCCTAATGGTATTTGTGATTAATAACAAGAGTTAGTTTAAGATGAACTCAGCAATTCAGAACTGCAATACTAGAAGCAAAAATAATTTCCATATATAAAAACCTAAAATCAGGGTTGCCACAAGTTTCTCCAAGTGAAATTCCCTGATATTTCTCTGATTCCACAGACACGTTTTAGAATTTTTCCCCGACAAATTTTGAGGTCTCAAGGGGAGGGAAAGACATAAGTCAACAAAAGAATGTAAGGGCTTTGTATTTATCCCCCATTTTGTTTTAGGATGCAAAAACAACTAGGGTCATATGTGTCCATGCCAAAACTGAAACACAAAGACGAAGAGAGGAGTTAAAAATGATTACATGTCAACGTTTAATGACAGAAGAGAGGACAGCTACAAACAGGGACGTGCAGAAAGGTCTATGAAGTACGCAATAGGGAAATGGAGGCCCAGAACTAAAAATTAAATGGCCTTCACCATATTGCTACAACTGATAAAAAGTAAAACACGGTTGACAGCCCACGCATTGATCACTAAAATGGCCAATAACTCAGATGGCAAACCCGAACGGGAACGTAAACGGTAAAAAAAAGGGCATCCCCTCAGGAAACGGCAGACAGTTAAAAGTTGGGTGCAATGTGCACAAAGTAGTGGGGGAGCACCACTTAACAAATGGTGATGGCTAAAAAGGCAGTGCCCAATATGCGACCTAGTTAAAATGACCTCCTCGCCGCAGGAGGACTGAGAGGAGGTTGTCCAAGCCGCTGGGAGAGGCTTAATAACCAAGAGCTTATTCTTATGAATGGAGGACCAGTGGCGATGCCAAAGTGACACCACCTCCTGACAGAAAGCAACAAGAGATCATCAGAGGGAATGCAAGAATTATTGGGCTGAAGTACGAGGAATGCAGCTTTGGCAGCAGTGTCAGCAACCTCTTGGATTGATATGACCTAGAACCCACATAAACATCACAGTGGCTCCATAAAAAATGAGCAAGTGGAAGCTTTCCTGGAACCGGTGCACTAAGGGATGGACAGTCTACAGTGCACAGAGGCTTTGAAGGGTGCCGAGAGAGTCTGCGCAGTGACACAGTTGAAAAGAGTATGTCACCAGATGTACTCCATAATCTGATACAGGGTGACCATGCCAGGTTGAGATTCCTTAGAAAATGTAGTCCATCAACAAAGGAGGTGGCTTACAAAACACTCGTTCAACCTATACTTGAGTATTGGGGATCTGTACCAGGTTGGGTTGACAAAGGAGATAGAGAAGATCCAAAGAAGAGTGGCGCGTTTTGTCACAGGGTTATTTGGTAAATTTGGTAAGCGTGATAGCGTTAAGGAGATGTTTAGCAAACTAAGGTGGCAGACTCTGCAAGAGAGGCGCTCTGCATCGGGGTGTAGCTTGCTGTCCTGGTTTTGAGATGGTGCGTTTCTGGATGAGGTATCAAAGATATTGCTTCCCCCTACTTATACCTCCCAAGGAGATCACGAATGTAAAACTAGAGAGATTCGAGCACGCACGGAGGCTTTCCGGCAGTCGTTCTTCCCGCGGACCGTACATGACTGAACAGGAAAGGGAGGTAATGACAGTGGCACGTAAAGTGCCCTCCGCCCCACACCACTGGGTGGCTTGCAGAGTATAAATGTAGATGTAGAACCCTATTTTTCTACATAATCTCCATTCAATATGATGGCCTTTCTCCATCTTACTACGAGGCACTGTATGCCCAAGTGGTACCACCATAATAGTTGATGTCAGAGCTGTCTTGATGTCAGAGCTGTCTTGCTGCATCAATAGCCTCCCCATCATCCACATACTGTTTTCTGCAGGGTGCATCCTTCATTGAGCCAAATAGATGGAAGCCGTGAGGTGGGAGATCTGGGCTGTAGTGTGGACGAGGAAGAATAGTCCAGTGAAGTTTGTGAACTCCTCTCAGCTGTGCAGACTTGTGAACGGCCTTGTGTTGTCATGGAGAAGAATAAGTTTGTTTGCATTTTTGTGGTGGCAAACACATTGTGGAGTCACAACTGCATGCGGCCGGTTGGCACGTGAGAAATCACACATGTTTGTGCGACCTCTTTGTGATGCTGATAGGCGCCTTGCCCAACAACTCATTGTGCTTATGTTTACTGCCAGATCTTTGTAGATATTCTGCAAGCACCTATGAATATCTGTGATGCTGTGGTTTTCCACCTAAAGAAACCCAATGACAACTCTGTGCTTGGTACGCATCTCCATTACATATGCCATTTTGAAGACTACATACAGCACTGCCACCTATTGGAACTTCATGAAACCGTAGGTGCTGAAGTGGGAGTATTCCACAATGTCCCGTAACAAATTCTACATTTTGGAAACTGAAATTACAGGGTGGCGCATGAAATTTGTTACTATTTTGTTTTTGAATATAAACTTTATTGTCAATACGATCTGAAAGGAACATATACTACAATTAAGAGCTGTCCATGGAGATTTGTTCTAACTCGGCACATGCTCAATATGTCCACCATTTCATTTCTTAACTTCCTTCAAACGAACACTGAAGTTAGTGATTACCCTACGGTACATGTCTTCCGCAATTTCACTGCAAGCTTGAAGAATAAGTCTTCTGAGCTCCATTAGATCACGTGGACGTTTCAGGAAAATTTTTTCCTTTGGGTACCCCCCAAAGAAGAAAGTCACACGGATTGAGGTCTAGACTATTGGCGGGCCAATTTTCTCTGTCATTGAAGCGACCTGGAAACCTGAGTGAAATGATCCGCATGTCGAAATGCTCGTGTAAAAACTCCAATACAGTGTTTGCAGTATGTGGCCTTGCTCAATCTTGCATGAACCACTGCGTGTTGAAGGGCAAGGCAGTAGCAAGAAGCTGCGGAATGAAGCTATTGCGAAGCATGCTCAAATAACGCTCGCTGTTCACAGTTTCTTCAAAGAAAAAGGGTCCATTAAGTCTGTGACTGGAAATTGCTGCCCACACTGTAGCCCTCGGAGCATAATGTTGTCGTTAATGAAGCACTTGTGGGTTTTCAGTGGCCCAAAAGCGTACATTTTGTTTGTTAACCACACCATCTAAACGAAAATGTAGCTCGTCTGAAAACCAAACGTTGTTGAGAGTTTCTTTCCTATCCTCTGCCCACTGAGCAAACAGTAGTCTCTGCTGCTTGTGTTCTTCAGTGAGCTTCTGTGCACAGGTCATCTTGTATGGGTACATATGGAGGTCACTTTTAAGAATGCATTGAACGGAGCGTCTGGATATTCCCAGTTGCACTGCTGCCTTTCTACACGTTTTCCCGGGACTTCTCTGTACAGCAACTCGTACCGCTTCAATATTGTCTGGTGAACAAACAGGGTTAGGCCGAGGTCGCTTCGCTTCCGATACTGTTCCTTCCTGAACAAATGTATCGTGCAACCTGTGGATGGTCTTCTTGCAAGGGACGCATCGTGTGTTAAACAGTTGTCGAAAACGTCTCTGAGTCACAACAAGGCTTTTCGTTTCATGAAAAAGTAACAGAATTGCCCATCGTTGCTGAGTCGTCAGTCTTCCATTGTCAGCCATTGCTGCTTACTAGTCTCCTAGTGGCAGTATCGTGAATTACATGTCATTTCATAACTCATTTGTTTTTCCAAGCTCTGCTGGTACTGCTGTAGAGATCCCAGCTGGATATCTAATGTGCGTCGTAAATTTGGAAAGAAACAATTGGTAACACATTTCGTGCGCCACCCTGTAGCTGAGAAAAATAATTGTTGCATTACTTATTGAAAGCTCCTTGTAGTACGTGACTTGGAGGTTACTTCGCACATATGCCACAGTGGTTAGGTCCATTCGAGATGGGCAGTGCCTGTGGAATTCTGCTGTATAGGAAAACTGAAATTCTTTTTTTGATTGAAATGAAATGAGCGTATGGCATCGTTGGCCGGGAGTCCCCATTCGGGGAAGTGCAAGTCTTATTTCATTTGACGCAACATTGGGCGACTTGTGTGCTGGTGATGAGGATGAAATGATGACGAGGACAACGAGTGGAGAAAATCTCGAACCCGGCCTGGAATCGAACCCAGGCCCGCTCGCATTGGAGGCAAGCACATTGCCACCCAGCTAGGCAAGCGGACATTTTTTGATTATAATGTACTCTTTGCTAACATCTTAGTATGTTATAATCTTCCTGCATCTGTACACTCTCATCCCCAGTCGATTAGCACTACTGATAGTTTTTGAGTGTGATTGGAATTTTCCATCTTACGAGTTCAGTCACAAGGGTATGATTGCTAGGTTTGGATACGCCTGAGATCTTCCATTTGTCATGTACATCAAAGCTCTCCAGTGCTCCACATGTTTACCAAAGTGGGGATGTGGATATGGGGTGGCCACTTCCTGTTAAATCCTGCTGTAAGAGAAGATTGAAATTGTTGTTCATGTTAATGTTCTGATCTTGTAAAACTTCAGCTGTCTTAATCCTCCTATATCTGCATGCCTACTCTTTTCCTCACTCAGTTGCCACCACTAGCAGTTTCTTTGTGAGGTTGAAATCTTTCAATTTACTTCCTGGGTCAGTCATATATGAGCATCATTACTAGATCTGGAGGTCTGGATGTGTCCCAGGTCTTTCCACAGCTCTGCACAATGCTTTGAACATCTGCCGTAAATGGAATCTGGATTTGAGGTAGTCTGTGCTTATGGAATCCTGGTGTTGGGAAGACTGAAATTGTTGTTGACCTTTAAGTACTCATCATGTAGACCTTACTCTGTTGTAATATTCATGCATATGCTCATGCCTGTCCTCACTGTCAGTACCAACTACCATTTCATGGTTGGGTAGAAGCTTCGTGATGCTGTTCATAGATGATGCTGTTACAGAACAGAGGAGTCAAAGTGCTAGAAAATTGTAGTGAAGTACAGCAAAACCAGCAGATGATTGTGCAGTGATTAGTGGTAGACCTTCAACATAAACAAATGTAAGGTACTGTGCATAAACGGATAGAATGATTATATAATTGCTGAACAGACACTGGAAGCAGTCATGCCCATTAAATATGTGAGAGTACAGAGCAGTTCAAAGTGAACAAGTACAAAAGTAATTGTTAAAAAAGCAGATGCCAGGCAGATTCTCATGGAGGTAGGAATATTAATGGCCCTCTAATACTGAAATTATTTTTACTTCTTAACATGTCTGTTAGTTAAAAATGACAAGCTGTGTTCTAATTGCAAGGAACTCTTCTAACACAAAACTGGTATGCCCCATCTGTTTGCACTAGTGTTATCCCATGTCAAAGTGTGCAAACATTTTTGAAATGTTTGCAAATCTTGTAACTGAGATGGGACATGGGTACCAACCTGATGTTCACCTAGGTGGATGTGGGAAACTGCCTAAAAGCCACATCCAGGCTGGACAGCACAGTGGTCTTCATTGTTAATCCACTGGGCGGATTTGATTTGGGGCTGGTATGAATCTTTGAATTCTGGAAGTGGTTTGCTAACACATGTGGCTGCCCAGGTGGGTCCATCACCAAAACCATTTCCTAGAACTTCTCATTGTATTCATGACATAAGATCACCGGGCCAAAAATTAGCCACTCCGTGTGCATGGACAGATGAACAGTTACTGTGTTACAAATGGCACAGTGATCAAGTCACGTGCTCTAAATGTCTGCATACTGCTTCTACATGAGCATAATGAATTATTGGTCAGTGAGACATTTATGTTTGATGCTGACATTGTATTTAAATGTGGGTAAATGTAAGGACGTGACAGAGTGGCAAAAGGGGGCAATTGTGTTTGGCCGTGCCCACGGTCATATGGCTGTGAAGTTATTGGATTTGTCCATGTTTTGTGGCGGACTGTTCAATGTGTCTACAGGCAGTGGCATAACACATTTGGCCACGAAACACAACGTCAGAAGTACGATTGGAAAAAGATCCCGACTGAGAGGGACTGGAGATGCGTTTTGTGGCTTGTGAATCAAAATTGATTCCAAATCCAACAGGAATTGGTACAGGCAGTGAACGAAGGTCCATCCCAACTTGTTAGTGACAGAACATTGCGACGGACACTGCATGACAGTGAACGTTTGGAATCGGTCATCTAGTAACAGGCCGTTGCTTACACTCGTTTATAGAGATGACAACAGGAAACTTGATTGGGCTGGAGGAATTGTGACTGGGTTTCTGGACACTCACCCAACTGTTTCATCTTGACTGGCCAGCAAAATCACCTGAGTTGAACTGCACAGTAAATCTGTGGGACATGATGGAACAGCAGGCAAGATGCGGATATCAGCGTCCCTGCAATTTGGTGGAACTGCACAATCAAATCCTCAGTGAGTGGCTTAACCTGGATATGACATACCTGCACAACCTCTTGCACTCGCTCACTAGTGGAATCCTGGAAGTCCAGTGATGGAATTATGCGGTAACAAATTATGCTTGTTGTGATTTCTTTAGGGGCAACTAATGTTTTGTTCAGTGAGTTTACCTGTCACAATGTAAGAGCCTAAATGCTTGTTGCTTTCTGCTTCTTGCGAAAAATGTAGCCTTTATGTAGCTAGTTAAGCTCCACATTTCATCAGCAGTGACACATACTTTATTCAGTGAGCAGCTCTCTTCCTCACCGACTAGCAATGTTCAGCTGCAGAGATACAGCAACAGCTGGTTGTTCTTTTAAGAACAGAAGGCCTTACTCCATTTGGTGCACGCCTATTTCCTGCTCCAACATTGTAGGCTTGCCTGAGGAGTGCTACGGACTGTCGGTGAAATGCAGACAACTGTTTGTTATTGATATAAGAAACAGAACTCAAATACAGTATCCATTTACAGGTGTCCATACTACTAAAGTACAAACAGAAATATCACTCCTAGATGCCAACTGGGATGTGCCTACATGATGAAGTATCTTGAGTCATAGTGGGCATAAGAGCAGAAGGGCACTGAGGATGATCAGTAATATAAAATGCAATTGTCATGTGATGAGGGCCTCCCGTCGGGTAGACCATTCACTGGGTGCAGGTCTTTCGATTTGACACTTCTTCGGCGATTTGCATGTCGATGGGAATGAAATAATGACGATTAGGACAACACGACACCCAGTCCCTGAGCAGAGAAAATATCCGACCCAGCTGGGAATCGAACCCAGGCGGTTAGGGTTGACATTCTGTTGTGCTGACCACTCAGCTACCAGGGATGGACATAAGTGATATGATCCAACATGACATGTGAGAGCATGTCCTCAAGGACAGTGGTGCTTCTGGGATGTCGGTGGTTGTCAGAGCACGGCTCGATGATGATAGTTACCGGTGGATGATGAGGCTTCAGGGGTGTCGGGTGTTGGTCGATGTTGGAGGTGCGGCCTCAGAGTCAATAGCTGCCGGTGGGTCAACGGTGCTTTTGGAATGTCGGGTGTCGGCAGTTGTCAGAGTTGACGGCTCGATGATGGCGACTGCTGTCGGTACGACATGTGGCAAGTTGTGGCACCAATGAGACGAGGAAGGTGGTCTCGCACAGCGTCAGTGACAGGTGCTCGTGGCGAGAGCGGTGACTCCTATCAGTGAGTAGCCAGTGTGGCCGGCGTGACTCCCGGAGTTTACTGTTCGCAGCAAGGCCTGGTGGTAGCATATGTACTCTCTGGTGGGGCAATACCAGTGTGACACTGAGTGAGAGTGTGATGTGGTGTAAGAAGTGACGATCTCTGCTGTGACAGGCACACTGCTGTCGATGAGGTTGTCACCAGCGAATAGCGTGGAGGCTGTGTGTAGCTACACTGTAAACAGCCTGACCTGTGTGAGGCCAGGTTTGCAAACAGCTCAGTAAGTTATGTTTATGTGAATTGTTTACTGCATCCTTCTGGAGAGGCGGCAGCCCACGATAGGTGTCTTGTATGTGAAGCAGTATAGTCCCAGGCAGATACTGTATGCTGTATATTCTATGCGATTCTTGTAGGTGAGTGACCAATCTCAGAACTGCGCAAGTGTTGCATTAGTAAGTGGCTGGACTTGTACGCAGGTTGTACCAAAAGTAAGGTTCCCATATGTTTTACAAATAGAAAACGTTGTTTATTGTTATTAATCGTCCAGAGTTATTGTTCATCTGTATGGTACCCTTACCAGTTGGGTCTTATTCAAGAAATCGAGAATGTCCAAAGAAGGGCAGCAAGATTCATGACTGGTACATTTAGCCATCGCGAGAGCATTACAAATCTCATAGAAAGTTTGAAGTGGGACACACTTGCAGATAGACGATGTGCTAAATGGAAGGGGCTGCTCACTAAATTCCGAAATCCAATCTTCGCCGAGGATGTAGAGCATATATTATTACCACCGACTTTCATATCGCGCAATGATCACCATTCAAAGATAAGGGAAATTAGAGCTTGTACCGAGGTGTTCAGACAGTCGTTTTTTCCTCGCGTTATCCGTGAGTGGAACAGAAGGGGGGGGGGAACATGACTTTGGAGTGAATTGTGCTCTCCGCCACACACCGCTTGGTGGCTAGCGGAGTATATATGTAGATTTAGAATTTATACATCATTGACAAGCTTATACTTTTCTCTATTTTTCAACATAGTCTCAATTTTTTTTTGACACACTTTTGAAGACAGTGCTCCAGCTTTTGTATTCCTAAGCCAACCTGTTGATGAAGCGTGTGACCTCTGCTCGGACTTCATTGTGGCTCTTAAAGCATTTGATACCTAACTGTTCCTTTAGCTTTTGGAAGAGGTGATTATCGCTGGGGTCTAAGTCCGGTCTGTACAGGGGACAGGGCATAACAGTTCACCCAAATTTCTTCAAAAGGTTCTGTGTTTGGCGAGTGACATGGGGTTGAGCGTTGTAATAAAGAAGCACTACTCCCTCCTTCAGTCGTCCTCTCTGGCGATTCTGGATTACTCACTGGAGTTTGGTCAGTGTTTCACAATATCTGTCTGATTTTATTATCATCCCAAGTTGCATCAAATTGATGAGGATACCCCCTTCCAATCCCAAAACATGGTCACCATATCCTTTCCTGCTGACTGTGTTTGAATTTATTTGGTGGTGGTGAACCAGACTCAGCCCCCAGCGATTATCACCTCTTCCCCAAGCTAAAGGAACACTTTGGTGGCAAACGCTTCATGACTGACAATGAAGCCTGAGCAGAGGTCACATGCTTCCTCAAGGGGTTGACGGGAGACTTCTCGATTTAGGAATACAAAAGCTGGGGCACAGTCTTCAAAAGTGTGTAAAAAAATGGAGACTTTGTTAAAAAATAGACAAAAGTGTAAGGTTTTCAACAATGTATAAATTAATAACAATAAACAATGTTTTTATTTGTAAAAAATATGGGAACCTTACTTTTGGTACAATCCTCATATTTGGGAGGGTGGTGGTTCAGATCCTCATCCGGCCGTTCAGATTTATTTATGTTTCCCGTAGCATCTGTAAAATTCTTAATGTTAGTGCTGGGATGATTCAGTTCAAAAGCACACAACAAATATCGTTCCCAGTCCATCAAGATTCAAGCTCATGCTCCATCCCTAACAATCTTACTGTCAATGGGACATTAAATTCTAAGCCTCCACCTTTCTACCTGTCTAAGATAATTCTAGGTTATCTGTTTCCCTTGTGTATGTAAGTGTGGAAGTGATGGTGAAATTCACAATGGATTTGGACTCAGACCCTTTGATGTAGTCTGTGTGCTGGTAATTATGCAAATGTTCTAATCAATAGCACACATCCTGAACTGTCATAAGATAAGGTGACCATTCTTGTGAGGTTGAAGTTAAGTTAGCAGTGGTTCAAATGTTGTGAATGTAGTAACTGAGTGCTATCAGTAATTCAGTTCCCAACAGCCACAGTAGCAGAAAAGTGTTTCCTCTCCTATAATTCCTTAAAGGTGGTTGATTGAATGCATGCTAGTGAAACATATGAGGGGGACCCAAAAATAACCGAAATTTCTTTCTATGAAGCATATACTTTATTGTTTTCAAATACAACCTTAAACTCCTTCGAAGTACTCTCCATTAGCAGTAATACATTTGTCCAAATTTTCATTCCAATGTTTGAAGCACCTTTTAAATTTGTCCTCTTTGATACCTGCTAGCTCTTTCATGACATTGCGTTTTACGTCTTCCACATCCGCAAAACGCTTCCCTCTTACGTCTCTTTTCATCCTCGGAAATAGGAAGAAGTCCGAGGGCGCTAAATCCGGCGAATAGGGCGTGTGGGTCGAGGTAGTCGTCTTCGTTGAGGCCAAAAACTGGCAAACACTGAGAGCCGTGTGTGCGGGAGTGGTGTTGTGATGCAGGAACTACACGCCAGAATCCCACAAAGCCGGACATTTTCACGACAAAACTTCTGCGAAGCCTTTTCATAATCTCCAAATAGTATTGTTGGTTTACTGTCTGGTTTTCAGGGACAAATACAGAGTGTACAATTCCTTTGACGTCAAAAAAAAAAAAAAAAAAAAAAAAAAAAAAAAAAAAAAAAAAAAAAAAAAAAAAAAAAAAGATCAACATAGTTAAAAAAGATCAACATAGTTTTCACATTCGATTTCACTTTTCGAGCTTTTTTTTGGTCGATGTGAGCCAAGTGACTTCCATTGTGATGACTGTTGTTTACTTTCTGGATCGTACTCATAGCACCACGACTCATCACCTGTAACGATTTTGTTGAAAAAATGTGGATAAACTTTGAACACGTCGTTTTTCGAGACTGGCTTGAACACGACGATCCATTTGATCTCCAGTAAGAAGCTTCAGCACGAATTTTGCTGCCACTCTTCGCATCCCCAAATCGATGTCAAGATGCGCTGAACTGAGCTCCAGGACAACCTGGACAAGTTCTCGAGTTGGTCGATTGTCCTGCGTCGATCTTCACTGATGAGATCACGGATTTTGTCGATGTTGTCTTCGCTTCGAGCAGTTCAAGGTCGACTGGAACGGGTCTGATCTTAAACCACTATTTCTCCCTTTTTAAAACGAGAAAACCATTCGTACACTTGCTTTTTACTAAGCGCATGGTCTTTGTAGGCTGTCTGAATCATTGCAACAGTTTCTGCTGCATTCTTGCCGAGCAAGAAACAAAACTTCACTGCCGCATGTTGTTCGTAAGAACTAGTTGTTTCCTCATGTCACATCTGCACTATACCCACACTCAAAGAACTGCCAAAGAAACCACACTTCTCACTGTTGGGTGACGCCACGTGGCAGAATATCTCAGTAGAGCTCCTACTACAACCCTCTGGCGGCGCAACCTGCTACTACAAGTATGATTCCGGTTACTTTTGGATCCCCCCTCGTATGTCTGGCAGGGCACCATGTTAACAGAAATAGGGTAACACAATAAGAAACTGCAAATATTGTTTATGAAGAGTATGTTACAAAACAATACTTAACTTTGGTACAGTTTCATGTGTGGCACCTGATGTGCTGAGCCTAATACAAAGTTATCTAAATAACTTTGCTGTCTCTTGGCAGTGCATGATATTGTCATTCTGATAGTGCTGCCGATAGTGTTGCACCTAGTCCTCTGTAGATAGTGACTGCTAAGTCAGAATACTTCACTGAGGTGCAGACAGTGAACTGAGCTGTCGAAGTGTTTTGTGCCTGTCGGTGGAAGACTTTCCGTGTGCACCAGTATGAGGCGGAAGCAATGTAGTCCACGGTTGACAATGTGCTCTGACGGACATATGCGATGTGCTGAAGGAAGTGGTGTGGAAGCAGGAACAGATTTGGGTTTGTGAGTGCCATCTGGAGTCCGCCGCTCGGAACAGAGAGGCACCGGGTGAGTAGTTGTGCCTGTGTGGTGGCAGCTTCTTGCAGCATTGTTGCTCGGTTCACAACATCAAAGAAGCACAGTTTGTACCATCTATGAGGATAGTATGAGAAGTGATTCACAAAAGGGTCTAGCAGTATCATTGACATCCGACTGCCGGAGCATCTTGGAGTTCACCACGAGTTCAAAAGTAATGTGTTAACTCTTTAACAGCGTAACCTCCTTATTGTCCAGTGTGAATTCCAAAAATATGGGCCGTAATAAACTCAAACTTCTCTCACCTGACATCCTCAGAACTGCATCGAGGCAGTCGTGCAGATTCAATGTTTCCTCACTCCTGCAAAGTAATTGAGTCAGCACCACAAAAATACTTGTTAATGAAAGACCAATCACTAGTGACTGAATTGAAAATTTCTTGGTAGGGAGACTGCAGCACATTGTCTCAGATGGAGTATCATCGACAGAAGTAAAATTAACTTCAGGCGTACCCTGGGGAGGTGTGTTAGCAAGTTTGTTTTTCATATTGCGTGTTAATGGCACGGTAGACAATATTAACAGTAAACTCAGACTTTTTGCAGATGGTGCATTTGTATATGACAAATTACTCTATGTGAAAAAACAAAAATGAAATCTAATCAGATTTCAAAGTGACGTAAGGATTGGGAACCTACTTTAAATTTTTGGAAATATAAAATTGTGCATGGCATAAAAGACAAAAATGTAATATACTGTGACTATAATTTCAGTCAGTCCAGACTGAAACCAATCGACTCATACAAAAAATATTCCCGCCTTTTGTGGGACCCGTACCAGTCTCCAAGTGCCGGCAACAGGAGCTCCGATTGACGGACCGGCAATGGCGGTCGGCTCTCGGACCGGAGCAACTCCCAGCGCGAACTGGTTCGGGTTGGCTGAGAGGCTTCCTTTATAGCTGCCCGGCAGTCGAATACTGCTGCAAAGACTGCCAGAGGAATAACTGGTGCCAGTGAAAGGAGCACTGACTGCAGAGACCCCCCTGCCTCTAGCAGTGCACCTGGGCACCACGCGTTATCTGTGCTGTTGCAGGAGATGCAGCTGACAACAAACACGGTACGCTTACGTTTGTGGCCGTACTGTTTACTCTGTGCTGGAGTCACCAGTGGCCTGGAGAGCTGCCAGCCCACAATACACATCTGCGTTGCATGCTCGAATTCACATATTTGATTGAAGGGAAAGTGTCACAGGGATATTGAAAAACCTGAAGCAGCAGTGCCTAAGGACAGATATGAAGTCTCTCAAAGTGGTTATCACACTGGACTTGCATTCGGGAGGATGACAGTTCAAACTCACGTCTGGCCATCCTCATTTAGGTTTTTCGTGATTTCCCTTAATTGCTTCAGGCAAATGCCGGGATGGTTCGTGCGACAAGCCACGGCCGATTTCCTTCCCTATCCTTCCCTCATCCGAGCTTGTGCTCCATCTCTAATGATCTTGTTGTTGATGGGACATTAAACACTAATCCCCCCCGAAGTCTCCCAAGGAATCTTACTTAAGAAGTTTCAAATACCAGTATTAGGTGTAGAATCTAGAAATAGACTGCAGCCTCTCCTGTATCACAGAGAAGCCGTGAATAACGTAATTACAGTGTTCACAGAGGAGTTTTTTGTGATTCTCAGTAGACAAATAGAATGAAAAGAAACCCTAATATATGATACAGTGGGTAGAATCCTCTGGTATGGCTTCTCAGTGGTTTGCAGACTACAGATGTCGATGGAAAAGTATCCTAGTGAAGCTTGAAAGGTTTTAAGGGGAGTTGGAATGCCGGAAAATGGAAAAAATTCACATTTTCAGTTTTTAACCTTATAACTTAATTTGAAATTTTCTGCTTAAAATGGTGCAAAATTTGTTAAGAAATTCCAATTGGAAGTATTTTTATTTAATTTTTCAAAATTACATGTGCGCCCAGCAAAGTTACCCATCTTGTGATTTGTACACATTTAAATCTTCGCATTTCCGAAAACATTACATATAGAAGGCTGTGGATTTCACTCTTCAGTTGTAGAATCTTTGATCCTTCCATAGGTACCATTGTTTTTACGACTAGCTGTGTTTATTGTTCAGTTTTTGATCTGTGAGTGTTTGTTTTGAGCCTCGAGTTTAGTTTGTCGCTCATTTGGAGTTTGTTATCTGTCTTGTTTTGACTTTCAGTGGTGAGTGCGTAGTTTCTACGATGCCTAGGAGTGCATCATTATTTAAAAAGCGAAAGTTTCGCGGTAATAGATTTACAAATAACGTTTGTTCAAGTGATTCTGCTTCAGCACCTGTTGATGCTGGTGAAAGTTCTGACGTTTGTACAGCTGAGATGTGTGAAGGAGACACGCCCACCAGTGCATCAAAAAAGAAGTTATCAAACTGTGCAAGTGAAATTACAGATGAAGCTTCTAATGAACAATATGTTTTAGTCGACTTTCCTGTTTTTACTGAGTTTATGAAGAAATGTTTGTGTTGTAATCTTTGTGGAGGTTCTTTTGATATGAACATAACAAAATCTATAGGACTTTCCTGCAAAATTGCTATAGTTTGTGCCAGTTGTGAAAATGAGACCTGTTTTTGGAGCTCTAAAACATGCAGTAGCAATTTGTTTGAGAGTAATATCAGGCTAATGTATGCAATGAGAGCAATTGGTAAAGGACATACTGCTGCTCAAACATTTTGTGCCATAATGAATCTTCCACCTCCACCTGCTAAAATTGACAATTACACTGAAGTGATAGGAGATGCTGTTCAGTCTGTAGCAGATTTATCAATGAAAGCTGCTGCCAGTGAAGCAAAATATATAAATGAAGGAAACCCAGATATCCCTGTTGCTTTTGATGGAACCTGGCAGAAAAGGGGTCACACATCCAAAAATGCTGTTGCTACTGTTACTAGTGTGGACAGCGGTAAAGTTTTGGACTATGAAGTGCTCACTAAACATTGTTACCATTGTGCATCTGGTAAGATAGAAGCAGCTCACATATGTAGCAAGAATTATGAAGGTACGAGTGGAGGCATGGAGGCTGCCGCTGCTGTGAAAATGTTTAGCAGATCAGAAAAAGAACGGGGAGTATTTTACACAAAATTCCTTGGAGATGGGGACTCCAAGGCATACAAAAGTGTTACAGAATCCATGCCATATGTCAATAAGACAATAACTAAACTAGAATGTGTCGGTCATGTTCAGAAACGAATGGGCACTCGTCTAAGGAAACTGAAACAGAATCTGAAGGACAAAATTTTGTCAGATGGTAAAACCATTAGAGGTCGCCTGTCAGATAAAATTATAAATGAATTACAACAATACTATGGTATGGCAATAAGAAATAATGCAAATAATTTGCAGGAAATGAGACAAGCTGTATGGGCCACATATTTACATCGATCATCAACTGATGATAATCCTCAACATTTTGCTTGTCCAGATGGTCCTCAGTCATGGTGCAATTATAGAAAATCTCAAGCTACTGGGGATCCTTATCACCATAAAAATTATATTCCATTGGCTGTTATGGAAGTAATTAAACCAATATATAGAGACTTGGGGCATCCTGATCTTCTGCGAAAATGTCTTCATGGTTGTACCCAGAATCAAAACGAGTCGTTCAACAACCTCATTTGGACTCGTGTACCTAAGAATGTATTTGTTGGGATAAAAACATTGAAATGGGGAGTCAGTGATGCTGTTATTTCATTCAATGATGGTCATATGGGTAGGCTAAAGGTCATGGCAAGGCTCGGCATTGCTCCTGGTATCAACACCATCAGAGGTCTTCAGCTTCTGGACAGCGTGCGAGTAAGGAAGGCTCAGTATGCAGCTGAATTTAATACAAAAAAAGCAAGGGCAGCAAGGAGAAGAAAGCTTCTAGGTGAAGAAGAAGAACTAGAAGATGACCCTGATTACTCTGCTGGACACTTTTGATAATAGAATAAAAGGTATTTGTGAATTTTCATAATAAATTACTTTAATCGCATTTTCTGGCATTTGACATTTTTAGTGTTACATGTACCTTTATCTCATAAACCACTCAACCAACAACATTCAAATTTTCAGAAATGCTGCAAAACAGTTCAAAGAGGCCACTGAACTAGAATCATGACAAGAACTGGCTTATTCTCTGAACTAGGGAAGTTTATGTTATACTTTTTCCAATAAAAAATGGCTTAATGGTAAAAAATTCATAAATACTATACCAACAAAAAGAAAACATTGGTTCTAGTTCAGTGGGCTCACAATATATGCTGAAAACCTCTGCCAGAATTTCAAAGTTCTGAAGATAATAGTTCCAAAGAAAAAGGTACACAAAGTTAGCAAATTTAACATTGGCGAGATAGGGCATTCCAACTCCCCTTAAAAGAACATCTTTTACAAAAGATCTTCGGCAGAGATTTTTTACAGTGTAATATGGATATAACATTAAGGACTCCAATGTTTAAACTTCCAACTTTTGTAAATACTTCCTAACTTTTGTAATTCATATTGTTATTTCTTTCCGGTGATGGCTGAGCATCTGTTTGCTTAGTCTTTTTTATTCACTCTACACATATCAGAATGCTTCTCTGCATAGTAATACGTTGTTAATGAGGCAAGCTTTTCTTTTATGAGACAGCTTTGAACTGGACCGTTTGAAAAAAGTTGTAGTCTTTCAGACACAGTGCCTGACAGAAAATAAGAAGCACCCGGAAAACACTGTTGTATGTCAATGTTACATCGTACATGTACACACCACTGGGAGGCATGTAAATGATAGAGTTGCACTCCTCCATGATAGGTATAGAGGCCAGCAGAGTGCGTTAGGGTTGTTCGTGTTTATTGTTGGTGCTCGGCACAGTAGGGTGTATAAGAGGTGTGAACAGCATTAGATATTGAGTGTTTACTGTGAACGACACAGAGATACAGTGTACTTGAGTGAGACAATGTTGATGCCAGTTGGCATAGTTTGAAATGAGTCTCACTGTGGCTCTAGATTGGGCTGACAAGTCAAATCTTTCAGTATCGAGATTTCTGGTGCATATGGATGTGTCAGTAGCCGGGTGTTGGACTTCATGAGAATATGAGGGCAGGCGTACTCGTTATTAACATTCTGGTTGAGAACTACGTGGGAGAATCACCATATTGTGCATTGAGCACATCATAACGCCATGACCTGTCATCTGTAACACTGTTTGTATGGTATAAATCCCTGCACTTTGCAGTCAGATTGGTAGTTGAGCAACGAAACTTGTCAGACTTTGTATCAATAAGTTCAGTCAACATTCGAGAACAAGTAATGGATTAATGGATTAATGGATTACCTGCAACATTCTGTGTCATCCTACGTATCAGCAGCCACATTAGGAAATTACCATCGCATGCATAGGCTACTATTAATACTTTGCCATCCGGCGACACCACAGTGGTGTCGTGTGCATAGTATCGCTCAGTGGCCAGCGACACCACAGTGATGTCGTGAGCATAGTATCACGCAGTGGCTGGTGACAGCACTTAAGTATCTTTTTCATTCTGTTGGTGTTTTGTTTAGGTAATAATAAGTTACACATGTCAACAAGTTTTTTGTGCACTTTCATCATGGCAGACGAAAGAGACAATACGATTAATTACGATGAATGTGCGGACGTCTTGTCTTACGTTCCGGACAACTTGGCTGATTGGGAAGAAAACACTGGATATCAAAAAAATGAGAGTGAAGCAGAATCGTTGGAAAACAGTGAAATACGTCCAAGAAGAATTCGGCAAACGTTACGGTTGCCAACTTATTTGGATGAATCAGAAGAAGAAGACAGACTATTATTTACTGAGGACCAGTATTAAAGTTGAAGGATCTTCGCATCCACACATATTTTCCAAAGATACACAGAGCATCACGAATATCGTAGAATTATATATTGGGAATGATCTATCTGAATATATTAGTGATGAAAGCAACAAGTATTACAGTCAAAATTGCAATAGAAGGCAACTGGATTTAAAAAATGCCAAATTTGTCAACGTTACGGAACCTGAACGTAGAAAATGGTTTTGGCTTGCTATCCTTACGGCAATTGTAAAAAAAGCAAGGATTGATGATTACTGGTCAACGAATCTGTTGATACACACACAGATATTTTGCAAAACAATGTCCCGCAACCAATTCAGACAAATATCATTTTTACATTTTTTCTACAACAACAATAAACCAGATAATGTCACCCGGCTTTTCAAAGTGCAATTTGTAATTGATTATTTTTCCAAAAAGTTTAAAGAAATTCCTAATCTTAGTCAAAACATCTCAATTGGTGAAGGAATGATACCGTGGTGTGGACAGTTAAAATTTAAAGTTTACAATTCATCAAAAATTACGAAATATGGTGTACTCATTCGAATGCTGTGTGAATCGAGTACGGGATACATTTCCTCATTCAAGATATATTCTGGCACTGGACAACCTTTAGCAAAAACAGTGATGGAACTATTGACACCTTCTTATGGAAAGTGGCATTACCTTTACACGGATCATTATTATAACAGTGTAGAACTTGCGGAGAAGTTACTCAAAAAGAAAATTCGAGTTTGTGGAATGATACGGCAAAATAGAGGATTTCCGGAAAAATTAAAGTGTGCAAATGTCAATGTGTTCGAAGCTTGTCATCAGTGGAAAGGTGACAAGCAGCCGGTGACAAGCATTGTAATCTGAATTAGTGTTGCCAACGCCAAGCAAATAAATTTATACGAGACATGTGAACGGCAAAGTGTTAACACTGTAATGCAGGCTGCTGTGTTTGGAGTGGCGCTGAGACCAGGGAGAATAGTCTGCTGATGAATAATGTCACAGAGTTCAGTGATGAATTGTGCTTCTGCACTACCCAGACGATCATTATCATCAGTCAGTACGGTGGTAACCCAGGAGAGGTCCAATTCTTTCAGTGTTTTGGACAGTCACAGTGGTGTCATTCCTGGCGTAAGTGTAGGGATCAATTGGGTATGATTTCAGTGCATGGCTGGCAGTGATTGAGGGAACCCTGACAGCACAGTGGTACATCATGGACATCCTGCATCCTCACATGTTACCTCTCATGCAGTAGAGTTGGGGTGCCATTTTTCAACAGAGCAATGCTGAACCACACAATATGTACGAGGCGCATTCAAGTTCTAAGGCCTCCAATTTTTTTTCTAACTAACTACTCACCCGAAATCGATGAAACTGGCGTTACTTCTCGACGTAATCGCCCTGCAGACGTACACATTTTTCACAACGCTGACGCCATGATTCCATGGCAGCGGCGAAGGCTTCTTTAGGAGGCTGTTTTGACCACTGGAAAATCGCTGAGGCAATAGCAGCACGGCTGGTGAATGTGCGGCCACGGAGAGTGTCTTTCATTGTTGGAAAAAGCCAAAAGTCACTAGGAGCCAGGTCAGGTGAGTAGGGAGCATGAGGAATCACTTCAAAGTTGTTATCACGAAGAAACTGTTGCGTAACGTTAGCTCGATGTGCGGGTGCGTTGTCTTGGTGAAACAGCAGACGCGCAGGCCTTCCCGGACGTTTTTGTTGCAGCGCAGGAAGGAATTTGTTCTTCAAAACATTTTTGTAGGATGCACCTGTTACCGTAGTGCCCTTTGGAACGCAATGGGTAAGGATTACGCCCTCGCTGTCCCAGAACACGGACACCATCATTTTTTCAGCACTGGCGGTTACCCGAAATTTTTTTGGTGGCGGTGAATCTGTGTGCTTCCATTGAGCTGACTGGCGCTTTGTTTCTGGATTGAAAAATGGCATCCACATCTCATCCATTGTCACAACCGACGAAAAGAAAGTCCCATTCATGCTGTTGTTGTGCATCAACATTGCTTGGCAACATGCCACACGGGCAGCCATGTGGTCATCCGTCAGCATTCGTGGCAACCACCTGGATGACTTTTTTTGCATTTTCAGGTCGTCATGCAGGATTGTGTGCACAGAACCCACAGAAATGCCAACTCTGGAGGCGAGCTGTTCAACAGTCATTCGGCGATCCCCCAAAACAATGCTCTCCAATTTCTAGATCATGTTGTCAGACCGGCTTGTGCGAGCCCCGAGGTTGTTTCGGTTTGTTGTCACACGATGTGCTGCCTTCATTAAACTGTCGCACCCACGAACGCACTTTCGACACATCCATAACTCCATCACCACGTCTCCTTCAACTGTCGATGAATTTAAGTTGGTTTCACACCACGCAAATTCAGAAAAAGAATGATTGCACGCTGTTAAAGTAAGGAAAACGTCGCCATTTTAAGTATTTAAACAGTTCTCATTATCGCCGGTGGTGGTAAAATTCCATCTGACGTACAGTGCTGCCATTTCTGGGACGTATTGACAATGAACGTGGCCACATTTTAAAACAATGCGCATGTTTCTATCTCTTTCCAGTCTGAAGAAAAAAATCGGAGGCCTTATAACTTGAATGCACCTCGTATATCTATGAACTGTCTGTATGACGCTTATGTTTTCCTGTGGCCAGCAAGGTCCCTAGATCTGTCCTCCACAGAAAACATTTGGGACCAGTTCAGATGTCAACTGCATTCCATCGTCAGTATGCTGGATATCGAGGACCAGTTACAAAAGTTGTTGGCCAGCTTGCATCTGGACGGGATACTATGGCTTAATGACACCCTTTCCAACCATAAATTACATGTCTTGAGGTTAGAAAGGGTGCACTGTCATGCCGATAAGTGGGCTCGTACTGCCAAATTCCTGTAGATTTGAATGGATTTTGTGATCACTGAAACAACACACATACCACATCAATCAATATTGTTGAGGCCCCATATGGAGGGGCCCCAATGGAATCCTTGTCAGTTTCTATACCGGATTTGCTGCTGAGTTAGCCTGTCTTCTAACTATAATATGTCATAGATCCATTTAGTAAAAATGTGGCCAGTTCTTGGATAAAGGCACAGGTCACTCTCATCTACAAGAAGGGTAGTAGAAGTGATCCACAGAACTACCATCTGGTACCCTTGACATCTATTTGTTGTGGAATATTAGAACATATTCTGAGTTTAAACATCATGAGGGATCTTGAATAGAATGACCTCCTCAATGGCAATCAGCAAGGATTCCAAGAACATTTATCGTGTGAAACCCAACTCGTCCTTTTCTCACATGACATACTGAAAGCTTTGGATCGAGGCATCCAGGTAGGTAGATGTAGTGTTTGACTTGGTACTGCACCTATGTTTATTGTGAAAAGTACGATCTTATGGTGTATCAAGTGAAATTTGTGACTGGATTAAGGACTTTTTGGTAGGGAGGGCACAGTATGTTATCTTGGATGGAGAGTCATTGTCAGTTGTAGTAGTAACTTCGTGTGTGCCCCAGGGAAATGTGTTGGGACCCTGGCTGTTCATGTGGTATCTAGTGACCTTGCAGACTATATTAATAGTAAAATCAGGCTTTTTGCAGATGATCAGTTATCTATAATGAAGTACTATCTGAGAGAAACTGCATAAATATTCAGTCGGATTTTGATAAGATTTCAAAGTGGTGCAGAGATTGACAACTTGCTCTGAATGTTAAGAAATGTAAAATTTTGCACTTCACAAAATGAAAAAACGTAGTATCCTATGACTATAATATCAGTGAGTAATTGTTGAAATCGACCAACTCATACAAATACCTGCGTGTAACACTTTGTAGGGTAATGAAATGGAATGATTTCATAGGTTCAGTCGTGGGTAAATCAAGTAGTAGACTTCGATTTGTTGGTAGAATACTGGGAAAGTGCAATCAGTCTACAAATGAGATTGCTTAAAAATCACTCATGTGACCATCTACAATATTGCTTGAGTGTGTGGGACCTGTATCAGATAGAGCTAACAGGGGATATTGAATGTATACAGAGATGGGCAGCACAAATGGTCACAGGTTTGTTTAATCCACGGGAGAGTGTAGCAGAGGTACTGAAGGAGCTGAACTGACAAGACTCTTGAAGACAGAGGGATACTGTCCAGAGAAAGTCTATGAACTGGCTTTAAATGATCACTGTAGGGATATACTGCAGCTTCCTATGTATCTCTTACATAGGGATCATGAAGGTAAGATTAGAATAATTACTGAATGCACAAAGGCATTCAAACAATCATTCTTCCCGCACTCCATACATGAATGGAACAGGAAGAAGCCATAATAACTGGTACAATGGGACGTATCCTCTGCCATGCGCTTCATGTTGGTTTGCAGAGTGTAGAAGTAGATGGTTTCATTTCATTTCCTCTTTCTTTCTGGTGTGTTTTTTTATTTTTATTTTTTTTTTTTTTTGTGAGTAAGTGTATTTAACTCTTGAGCTGTCTTACAGTGTCTCATATTTCTGGCCTCCTTCATCACAAATACATATTTTAAGCTGTATATGACATTTTATAGAAGTTTTGTTTCTATTTTTGTAATGAATGAAATTTCTTTATAGGCTGGAAAATCCAATGACATCCAAAAGATGCTGGATGAACATTACCTTGCAGACTCTGTTTTCCATGGAAAATTTCATGCAGAGCATGATACAAGCTTTTGAGAATGTGAATGTGGAGAACAATTCACTGATCTCGTGCATACTAACGGTACACTATGCGAGATCTCTCGGGCATCAAGAGTGTGTCTACGAACAAGCAAGGTAAGAAGCATTACATTTAACATTCAGCACTTTGCATTGAGGTGGCAGACCTCACGAGATAGCGATTATGAGCAAAAGCAGATTGTGGTAGCACTGCTTACACAAGATATAAAAGGGCAGAGCTGTCATTTGTATTTGGTGTTTCATGTGAATAGGTTTCCAATGTGATTATGGCCACACAGTGAGAATTAGCAGACTTTGAGTGCAGATTGGTAGTTGGAACTCATGCATGGGACATTCCATTTTAGAAATCATTAGGGTATTCAGTAAATCTTAGATCCACAGTATAAAGAGTGTGCCAAAAATATCAAATTTCAGGCATTACCTCTCATCTCATACATGGCAGTGGCCAGCAGCTTTCACTTAACAACCGAGAACAGCAGTATTTGTGTAGAGTTGTCAGTGCTAACAGACAAGCAACAGTGTGTGAAACATCTGTTAGCACAGTGCGGCAAAATTTGCTGTTAATGGACTATCGCAGCAGATGACTGATGTGAGTGCCTTTGCTGACAGCACGACATGGTCTGCAGTGCCCCCCCCCCCCTGCCCCCCGTGGGATCCTGGCCATATTGGTTGGATGCTAGATGACTGGAAAAGCCTGGCCCGGTCAGATGAATCCAGATTTCAGTTGGTAACAGTTGTTGTTAGGGTTCACGTGTGATGTAGACCTCTTGAAGCTGTGGACCCATGTCAACAAGGCACTATGCAAGCTGGTGGTGGCTCCATAAAGATGTGGGCTGTGTTTACATGGAATGCTCTGTGTCCTCTAGTCCAACTGAACCAATCATTTATTGGAAATACAGTTACTTGGAGACTATTTGCACTCATTCACGGACTTCATGTTCTGAAACAACAATGGAAATCTGTGAATGATTATGCACCATCTCATTGGGCCACTGTATGTTGTAGAGAATTTAAGTAAATGGTGTGGTCAGCCAGACTGCCTGCACGAATCCCATCGAACATTTATGGGACATAGTCGAGAGGTCAGTTCGTGCACAAAATCCTGTACTGGCAGTTATAGAGGCACCGTGGTTTGATATTTTGGCAGGGGACTTCCAATGACTTGTTGAGTCTATGCACAATCAAGCTGCTGCACTACTCTGGGCAAAAGGAGGTCCAACACAATATTAGGAGATATACCATGACTTGTGTCACCTTAGTGTATATTGAGGTACTAGTACCATTTGTTTAAGTAAAAGATAGAAGTAGCCATTCAGTTGTGGTGATGGAGGTGGTGGTGGCAGCAGCAGCAGTAGTTTTATTTTCATTAACTGAATTTTCTGTTCATGCTTGACAGAGCAAGATAACAGTATTAAATGAGCAAAATTATATTTAATCACAAACTGGCTTTCAGCTTCTTTTGCCATCAGCAGGTGACAAACGTATGTTGCAAACACAGATAAAATGATGTGCCGCCCACATAGATATTAATTCTATGAAAGATAAAATGATACAAAAGTGATGACATGTAGAGCACTTACGTACTAAAGTAATACTTTTTTTTTTAATCACACAGGAATAGTTCTGTTAACTAAAAACTCCCTGTGTTACACGCTGATGAGCTGAAATTGAATGACTGCTGCCCATTGCAAGAGTGAACGTTGTTTGGTAGTGTTGCCTGCATGGGATGTGGTGAGGAGATGTATATAAGTGGGGCAGGGACAAATGGGGACTTATTCTAACAATGTTGTGGGCTGCATGTATATTAAACAGAATGGGTAGATGATTATCGAGTCTGAACAATTCAAATTTCTAAGAACATGGACTTTCCGTAAAGGTTTACCATCTATCTGAACACCCAAATATTTGAATTGTTGTGACAGATAGTGTACTACTATCTATTTGAACAATTCAAATCTGTGGGTGTTCAGATAGATAGTAAACTATCATGGGAAGCCCATGTTCAGGATCTTGTTTAAAAACTGGATGGTGCTCTATGTACCATTAGAACAGTGTCTGCAATAAGTGAGGGTCCAATGCAAAAATTAGCCCTCTTAGCTTATTTTCATTCACTTCTGGCATACATCATTATATTCTGTGATACTCTGCCCATTCACATAGAGTATTTTTGGCTCATAAAAGAGCAGCTCGATCAGTAAGTGGGATAAGTTTGTGAACATCTTTTCACTCCTGTTCTTCAAGAGTCTAGGAATTCTGGCAATGGCCTTTAAAATTTTCTTTTCTTTTATGTTGTTTGTTCATAACAATTTGAGCGTATTCCCAAGACTTAGCAGCTTTCACTCAGTTGATACTAGGCAGAAAGGCCAGTCTGCATTTGGATCACACCTCCTTGACTTGCGCAGAAAGGCATGCAGTATTCTACTGCAATCTTTCTCATTAAGCTACGTCAAGAATTAAAAAATCTTAGCAATAATCTTCACACATATTCAATCCTAAATAGAGCAATTCCATTGTGAATCACTTTCTATTCTGTTAGGGATTTCTGGTAATTGCTGTGTTATATTGTTGATTACGGTTATATATAGTCACAGCTTATCATGTGCTTCGGATTTTTCTCCATTTTATTTCATCTATGTTAATGTCATGTGCTGACTCATTCAACGGCCATGGAGATTTGCCCCTCAATTTGTTTCTGGGGAACTAGATGTATGGAGAGGAAAAAAAAAAAAAAAAAAAAGAAAGAAAGAATGAAAGAAATGGTAGTGTGAGCATATATTGAAAGTGGTTGCACAGTGGTAAAATCCCAAGTGGGCAACGGAGTGCTGTATGCCCACACCTCATCACAGACATCAGAAACTTGCCTGCTGGCTAAAGCAGGACAGACAGTAATCTGTGGCAGATGTGATGACAAAGTACAGAGCTGGTTCAGGCACAAGTGTTTCAGAGCACACTGATCAGCACATGTTTTTGAATGCGGACCTCTACAGCAGTCGACCTCTGTGTGCTCCCGTGTTGACCCATTGACATTGTCAGTTATGATTCCAGTGGGCATGGAATTGTCGTAATTGCTCCATGGATCAGTGGAAACATCTGTGTCTACATCTACATACATACTCCGCAAGCCACCATATGGAATAATAATTTCCATTCCTGTTCTACTCACAAATAGAGCAAGGGAAGAAGACTGTCTATATGTCTCTGTATGAGCCCCAATTTCTCTCATCTTATCTTTGTGGACCTTATGTAAAATGTACATTGGCAGCACTAGAATCACTCTGCAGTCGGCTTAGACGCTAGTTCTCGAAATTTTCATTGTACTGCCTTGCGAAAAGAGAGTTGTCTTGTTGTCTTGCCCCCAGGGATTCCCACCTGAGTTCACAAAGCATCTCTGTAATAATTGGATGCTTATTGAACCTACCGGTAACACAAATCAAGCACATGCCTCTCAGTTGCTTTGATGTCTTGCTGATGGAGATCCCAAACACTTGAGCAGTACTCAAAATTGGGTCACAGTAGCATTCTATGCAGCATCTCCAGTATAGGTGGGCTAAACTTTCCCAAAATTCTCTCAATAATACAAGCATTCACCTTCCCTACCACCAATCTGAAGTGTTCATTCCATTTCATATTGCTTCACGACATTACTCCTGGATATTTAATATATGTGACTGTGGCAAGCAACTGCCTAATAATGCTGTATTCAAGCATTACATTTGCACTATGTTACATTTTTCTACATTTAGGGCCACCTGCCATTCACCTCTGCCTAAGTCATCTCATTTACTTCAACAACCGCTCAGTGATGATACCTTCCCATAAGCTACAGTTCCGTCAGCAGCAAAGAGGTGGAAGTTGTTTGTCACCCTGTCCGTCAGGTCATTTATGTACACTACTGGCCATTAAAATTGCTACACCAAGAAGAAATGCAGATGATAAACGGGTATTCATTGGAGAAATATATTATACTCGAACTGATATGTGATTACATTTTCACACAATTTGGGTGCATAGATCCTGAGAAATCAGTACCCAGAACAAACACCTCTGGCCGTAATAACGGCCTTGATACGCCTGGGCATTGAGTCAAACAGAGCTTGGATGGCGTGTACAGGTACAGCTGCCCATGCAGCTTCAACACAATACCACAGTTCATCAAGAGTAGTGACTGGCGTATTGTAACGAGCCAGTTGCTCGGCCACCATTGACCAGACGTTTTCAATTGGTGAGAGATCTGGAGAATGTGCTGGCCAGGGCAGCAGTTGAACATTTTCTCTATCCAGAAAGGCCTGTACAGGACCTGCAACATGCAGTCGTGTATTATCCTGGTGAAATGTGGGGTTTCGTAGGGATCGAATGAAGGGTAGAGCCACAGGTCGTATCACATCTGAAATGTAACGTCCACTGTTCAAAGTGCTGTCAATGCGAACAAGAGGTAATTGAGATATGTAACCAATGGCACCCCATACCATCAAGCCGGGTGATACGCCAGTATGGCGATGACAAATACACGCATCCAATGTGCGTTCACTGTGATGTTGCCAAACGTGGATGCGACCATGATGATGCTGTAAACAGAACATGGATTCAATAAAAAAAAATGTCTTTTTGCCATTCATGCACCCAGGTTCGTCGTTGTGTACACCATCGCAGGCGCTCCTGTCTGTGATGAGCGTCAAGGGTAATCGCAGCCATGGTCTCCGAGCTGATAGTCCATGCTGCTGCAAACGTCGTCAAACTTTTTGTTCAGATAGTTGTTGTCTTGCAAACATCCCCATCTGCTGACTCAGGGATCGAGACGTG
This sequence comes from Schistocerca serialis cubense, assembly GCF_023864345.2. NCBI lineage: Eukaryota > Metazoa > Arthropoda > Insecta > Orthoptera > Acrididae > Schistocerca > Schistocerca serialis. The sequence goes on from NC_064649.1 coordinate 169,068,180, forward strand.
GCTGCACGATCCGTTACAGCCATGCCGATAAGATGCCTGTCATCTCGACTGCTAGTGATACGAGGCCGTGGGGATCCAGCACGGCGTTCCGTATTACCCTCCTGAACCCACAGATTCCATATTCTGCTAACAGTCATTGGATCTCGACCACAAGAGCAGCAGTGTCACGATACGATAAACTGCAATCGTGATAGGCTACAATCCGACCTTTATTGAAGTCAGAAACATGATGGTACACATTTCTCCTCCTTACACGAGGCATCACAACAATATTTCACCAGGCAATGCTGGTCAACTGCTGTTTGTGTATGAGAAATCGGTTGGAAACTTTCCTCATGTCAGCACGTTGTAGGTGTCGCCACTGGCGCCAACCTTGTGTGAATGCTCTGAAAAGATAATCGTCTGTGTATCACAGCATCTTCTTCCTGTCGGTTAAATTTCGCTTCTGTAGCACGTCATCTTTGTGGTGTAGCAATTTTAAAGGCCTGTAGTGTATATAGAGAATAAGTGCGGTCCTACCACACTTCCCTGAGACACTCCGGATGATGTCCTTTTCTCTCTTACACGTGCTGCCAAGGAAAATGTACTGAATTCCATTACCTAACAAGTTTTTGAGCCACTCGTATATCTGGGAACCTATTCCATATGCTGAGATGTTTGTCAACAGTCTGCAATGGGGCGCCATGTCAAACACTTTGTTTAAATCTAGGAATATGGAATCTGCCTGTTGCCCTCCATCCATGATTTGTAGGATATCATGTGAAAAGGAGGAAGCTACTCCGTTTCAAGGAAATTTGTTACATTCGAACTCTGAATGTGCTCAAGAATTCTGCAGCAAACCTTTGTAAAAGTAGTGGAAAAATAAGTGCCTTCTTCAACCATAGAGGAAATAGGTATGCTGCTTCTTACAGAGAAATAGAATACAGAAAGAATATGAAGAGAACACCCGAGCTGTACGACACACAGTGACCGACCAGGATTAAGATTTCAGCGAATGTGCAAAAAACTGGAAGGAACTGGAAATACTGTGCAGAGGCTGAGAAGCAAGTCTGCAATGACTGGAGTGAATGAAATAAATTTTGTGGCAGCTGTTGCTCCTCAGCGACATGTTGGCTCCAGAGAAACCTCGAGTCCTTAGGAATAACTTAACCGAACTTTTTTGAACTTTCCACACAAACGTGTTCCATCCATACTGTGTGTCACTTCACTAGCACTTTTGCTTCTGTGGGCGTGTATACATACATGTCCTGCTACAACAGTCTCCTGTGTTGTGGACGTGTATACGTGCACCAATGTTTTCCTACAGAGCTATGGATGTCTGAATGTGTCCTGTGGACGAGTTACTTCCGTATCTCAGTGAATAAAAAGGTTTCAAGTATTTATTATACAACATTGTGCCTCATTGTGTGCTGGCATTTGCAAAAGCTCCGTTTCAGTGTCTTGAATCGTTTATGAGATATGGCGATTGTTATGACCACGTGACTTGTGACGCGCAATGACCTGAAGGGCGTGTCATGTGTGACCATCTATCAGGTATAAAACCTGGTAGCTTGAGACTGAAATGAGATATCTTTCTGCTCTAAGTTTTTAAAGAGTTTCAACATCTTATCTACATTTCATTCACTCAAGTGTACTAACTAAAATCAACCAAATGCAAAGTTTACACAGTGCCTTTTTACCACTGCAAAATCTTTAAAATTTTGTGTAGTCTTTTACTTAATTTGATGCAGCACAATAACTATGTCATATAATGAAAAGAAGTTCAGTCCTTTATCAAGCAAAGATATCATACTGTAAGATATGCAAAAATCAAATTTTTTTGCATAACAGTTTTTGTACAAATGGATGATAAGTATTTCATAGCAGCTGGCCTGTCTGCAGAGACAGAACTGAGCATTTCATGCCTGGCTGTCCATTGGATATAAAACCCTATAACTCGAGAGCAAAACGAGATACTGTTCTACTCTCAATTGTAAATAAAATTTCAATATAAGATCTGCATTTCATTCCCGGAAATGGATGAGCTAAAATCAACCACATGCAAAATTTATGCTATGCCTTTTTACCTCTGCGAACTCTTAGAATTTCATGCACTGTTTCGCTTAATGTCATGCAGTGCAGTAAGAATGACAGATAATGAAAAGTAATTCTGTTCTTTATCAGGTGAAAATATCAGACAATATTATGAAAAGGATAGTTGCTACTCACCACATAAGACGCGATGCTGAGTCGCAGATAGGCACAACAAAAAGACTGTCACAAAATAAGCTTTCAACCAACTCCCATTTGGGAGGACGATGGTTCAAACCCATGTCCGGCCATTCCATGATTTCCCAAGCTCGCTTCAGGCAAATGCCAGGATGGTTCCTTTAAAAGGGCACGGCAACCACCCTTACCATAATCCTATGGGACCGATGACCTCGCTGTTTGGTCCCAGCCCCCGAACCAACCAACCAACACACACATGATTGCGGTCTCTGGTAGTTGAAGCCAGAGGGTCTGGCTGGTGGTCTGGCTTCAGCTGCCAGAGATTGTAGTTATGTGTGTGTGTGTGAGTTGTGTGTTGCCCATTTTTGACAAAGGCCTTGTTGGTTGAAAGCTTATTCAGTGACAATCTTTTTGTTGTACCTATCTGCAACTCAGCATCTTGGCTTATGTGGTCAGTAGCAACTATCCTTTTCATAATATAGTTACATTCCATCCTGGATTTTCCATTGTTTGAAGCTATCAGACAGTTGTTGTTGTTGTCTTCAGTCCTGAGACTGGTTTGATGCAGCTCTCCATGCTACCCTATCCTGTGCAAGCTTCTACATCTCCCAGTACCTACTGCAACCTATATCCTTCTGAATCTGCTTAGTGTTCATATCTTGGTCTCCCTCTACAATTTTTACCCTACACGCTGCCCTCCAATGCTAAATTTGTGATCCCTTGATGCCTCAGAACATGTCCTACCAACTGGTCCCTTCTTCTTGTCAAGTTGTGCCACAAACTCCTCTTCTCACCAACTCTATCCAATACCTCCTCATTAGTTATGTGATATACCCATCTAATCTTCAGCATTCTTCTGTAGCACCACATTTTGAAAGCTTCTATTCTCTTCTTGTCCAAACTATTTATCGCCCATGTTTCACTTCCATACATGGCTACACTCCATACAAATACTTTCAGTAATGACTTCCTGACACTTAAACCTATACTCGCTGTTAACAAATTTCTCTTCTTCAGAAACGCTTTTCTTGCCATTGCCAGTCTACATTTTATATCCTCTCTACTTCGACCATAATCAGTTATTTTGCTCCCCAAATAGCAAAACTCCTTTACTACTTTAAGTGTCTCATTTCCTAATCTAATTCCCTCAGCATCACCCGACTTAATTCAACTACATACCATTATTCTCGTTTCGCTTTTGTTGATGTTAATCTTATATCCTCCTCTCAATACATTGTCCATTCCGTTCAACTGCTCTTCCAACTTCTTTGCTGTCTGACATAATTACAATGTCATCGGCGAACCTCAAAGTTTTCATTGAAGAAATGATTTTAATACCTACTCCAAATTTTTCTTTTGTTTCCTTTACTGCTTGTTCAATATACAGATTGAATAACATCGGAGATAGGCTACAACCCTGTCTCACTCCCTAACATCTGCTTCCCTTTCATGCCCCAGTAAGATAAACAAAAATCAGATTTTTTTCACCTAATAGTTTTCGAAAAATCAGATGAGTATTTCATATCGGCTGGAACCCCATCTCTCAGCACAGGCACAAGCATTTGGCGAGCAGTTCAGCCATAATAAAAGCCGCCCTCAGTGCGGTAGGCAGAGCAGTATCGAAATGGCTAACCAGACTGATTGCAGAAGATGCATAGCATTCTGTTGCTCCGTTGTGATGTGATGTCAGGACAATAGCTATTATTTTCAGAGAGTTCTCTTTATCGATAAAGCTACCTTTAAAAATCGTGAAAATCTAAACGTAAAAGTTTTGCATTATTGGGCTGATGAAAACCCATTTTGAATGAGGCTGACTGACCATCAGTGCGGTAGGCAGAGCAGTATCGAAATGGCTAACCAGACTGATTGCAGAAGATGCATAGCATTCTGTTGCTCCGTTGTGATGTGATGTCAGGACAATAGCCATTATTTTCAGAGAGTTCTCTTTATCGATAAAGCTACCTTTAAAAATCGTGAAAATCTAAACGTAAAAGTTTTGCATTATTGGGCTGATGAAAACCCATTTTGAATGAGGCTGACTGACCATCAGAAGCAGTGGAATTTGAACTTTTATTGCGAGATTATTGGAGACTACGTAATAGAACATTACTCCATTGAAGAAATGTTAAATTGTGGTAATTTTGCACAATTTCTTACCATGGTGCTACCAACTCTTACTGAGGAAGCACAACTTGAAATGTATCAAGGTGTATATAATCTGGGACATCTGGGAAGTCCAGGAAAAATGCAGGAATTTTTACATCCAGGAGAAACATTGGAAAAACCCAGGATTTTTTAGAATTATGGGAATTTTTCATTCCTTTCATTCCCAGTTAAATTTTTGTAATTTTGGCTAGTAAGAATTGATACTCTAACAAAGAATTTTACTTTAGCTCACTACGCAGAATAATACTGCTGCAATAAAACACAAACGAGAGAATAATACCAAAATAAAATTTCAGTTGCGAAGAAAATGCGCCATTTACAACAACAAAACACAGTGCACACACAAGCGTCTGCTGACAGCAAAATGTAACAAGAACCTTAGCATGAAGACAGTGCAATACTTTGTAACAGCAGACTGCTTTTGATGAGTATGTTGTCACAACTGTTTACATTTACAGCAGGTTGCAGAAAAATATTGCAAATGATGATTTGAGAAGCCTTACTTTCAAAGTAAATTTCCTTTTATGCAAGATGAATTATGTTACATGTGGCAGTTTGTGACAAATTTGTTAAATCGTGGAGCATTTTATTCAAAACTCAGCTCTTTGAAATCCAGCCACTTAGAAAAATTTTGACCATTACTTAAAATTTTACAGCTACATTCATATTTTATATGTCTTAAAAAGTAACACATGCTAAAAATGACCAATATTATATGTGAAAGCTTAGCTTTTCTTGTAACTATACTGTATGTAAATTAATTTAAAGAATTAACTTTTGCTATTTGTGTGTTCACACTGCTTAGAACTCATGTTGCTATTGGCTGACTACATCACATGTTGCTATTGGCTGACTACATCACATGTCTTATGCTCCGAGTATCTGCAGCACATCGCACAGCACAACCTCGATTTCAGTGCTTTGGAAACTATTGTGCCATATTTGATGAAATTCATATTTATACTTTTGTAATAAAAAATATGCAGGGTACATGTTGTTGCATATCAAAGATCTTATCAAATTTATTTATTTTTATTTTATTTTTATTTATTTATTTTTTATTTATTTATTTATTTTTTGCTAGGTTTTATTTCCAAAAACGCAGGAAGTTCAACACCAGTGTGTAAAACTTTTACCATTCAAAGGGTTGATAAGTTTTACAGCATTGAGGGAAAGTATATCTTCACGTAACATGGAGAAAATGTACTTTCACCTGTGGTACAGTGTATTTTCATCCATGGTATAGTGTATTTTCACCCAGAAGTAAGTAAATTTGTAACCGATAAATATGGGAAAAATCCAGGAATTATTTATTTGCTGTCCATATATACACCCTGTTTGTAGATGTATGTGGTACTAGCACATAGGATGCTCAGTAGAGATCAGACATGACATGATTACGAGTCCATTGTTGAGGGTCTCATACATTAGAAATCAAGGCACTGCAGTTTTGTCACTACGGTACTGGCTTGCTTCCCTCCCACTGTAGCCTCTGTGAGTAACGAGTTTGAGAATTGTGTCACTGCTGTCACTTTGTACCCATTGACTCATTCTCTCTTACTAGAGTGTGCAGGATTTTAAAGCTGTAATGTAGCACAATCTTGCTGTTGTACTTTACCTCTGATAGAGGAAAGAAAGATCGACTCTCTGGATTAGATGGCCTTTAATGATGCTGTGTTTTGTGAGACTGTGGAGGTTGTAAGATGAAAGTTAACTGGTGCAATATATACAACTATAAATTTGCTCCATAAAAAGAAGAGTGATGTTTTGAGAAAATTTGATGCTATAGTCGACACTTCAGACTGAAAACATACAAATATTGCTAAGTGCAAACAAATAATAAGTTTACAGCAATTTTCAATTTTTTTATTAAAAACAAAATAATATTCACCACTAATGGACAGGTCAATTTATTGGTTATATGCAGGGTCCATTCAAAAAATATCTGGAAAAGTTGTATAAAAAATACAAAACTTTGACAAAGTTGGAGTGTCTGTATTATTTTTTGGTGATATCCTGGAACTGTTAAGAGGTGGGGCTTGTGATGTATCATGCATCTGCAATGATCATTTTTCGTGCATTTTACCATCATTGTAGATTATAAATTTTACCTTCTTGCACTTCGAAGTAGTTGTAGAAATACCACGGTCCATCTTGCTTGAGACTCCTTTCCCTCCATAGTTATGTTCGTGTGAGCCTGTAGAGTTACTTAAAATACCAGCTACTGCTGAATGATTTCAGACTCTGCTTCTTTGCCATACACGCATTCATTTTACATTACAAACAAATACATTGCATTTATACAGTTGGCTATACTTCAAGTTATAAGACATTTACCTCGTACAATTTCTCTCGTATATTGTGGCTGTCGACCAACAACTGACACTTCTTAAAAATATCAACAACCGAGTTTCCAACTCTCTGGGGTCTGTGGATCGGAATGTATCTCCTAGGCGGGACATAACGGACAGGGAATTATCGCTTGTTGCAGCAAGTGCCACGACACGGACAAACGGTGGAAGATGATGCAAAGCTCGGGCACGGGACACTCACAGCACTCCTGCCACATGAGGTGTGCTCGGCTTGGGAATCAAAGTGTTAAATGTTCTATAGGATCATACGAGGTGGAGCAGAGGGAATGTGTTTTTTTTAAACTGGTAGTACTGGACAACGAGTGGGGGTACTGACCTGGAGCAACCATTAGCAGACAGCCCAGACAGTGCAGTTTCAGTTGCGACGGACCTTCGGAGGGTAGTGCATTGTTTACGTATGTGTACAGAGAAGGGGGAAGAAGGTTGCAGCATCTGATTTATTACGGCAATGTACGGGAGGTCAAATGGTCAGGAGTTGTAAGACAGAACAGCAAATTAGATAACATAAGTGAATATATTTCAGTGTACGGTATACAAGGGGCAGAAGTTACCAGGTTTAGGCCAGTCTAGGAGGTTGAACTACTAATTGAAATGGTCAGTGGAAGGAGAAGCGGTTCATTGTAATTGATGTCAGTGGCCAGCCACGGGGTGCAGAGCCAGGGGCTCTGCCTCCCAAAAAGACGTCTGCTCTGCCCGAGGTCTGGATTACAAGAGAGAGTGAAGCAGCTGCATTCTGCACTGCAGAATCCTCCATTGTTCGCACATGTGACCTGTGTCCCGTGCATGCTATTGGCTGAAGCCAATGGCGGGAATTTGCTACAAGTTTCAGCAGGGGGCTTATGGTGTCTCTTGTCAGCAGCTTTAACTGGACAGAACTGCCTCAGGCAAGTTGTGTCATGTAGGCACAGCAGAAGTTGTTCTGGGAGAAAACTTGTAAAGCTTTGACTGGGCCTTGTAAACAAATATTTTAAACTAATTCCCTGAAATACTTTTTGACTGCTGCCACTCTGTACATTTGTTTATGATTGAGCAGTTCTTTAAAAACAATGATTATGTGGTCATGGTTCAATGTCATTTCTGTGAAAAGTTTAATATCGGATGTTTAGAAATGCTGGATCTGTGATACAGTTCAAACTCTGGAAAATGTAGACAGAGTGAGAAGCAGTTCTTGTTAGTCTGATGTTATCCACTAGGTGACAGGCTGTACTGCTGGAGATGTCACGTCTTATGCTTAATCAGATCTCACATCATGATCTCAAATTTCACCTGTGCAAAATAATGATTGTCCAGCAACTAAGTGAAACAGATTTTGTGCAGCACAGAGAATTTTGTGGCGTAATGGATGCTATTTTTGCAGATGCAGATGTCCCAGTGATTGAGTGATGAAACCAATTTTCATGTAGTTGGTTACATTAATGTATGGAACTGCTGGTACTAGGATCAAACCCACACGAACTACACCAAAAGCCTCTCCACAGCTCAAAGTAAGAGTGCGGTGCAGAATCTCTGAGATCGGGAGTGTTGGTCCTTACCTTTTTGAAGAGCGAGGAACCTTAGTTACTGTGCCATCAGTGTGCTATGCCAAAATGTGTAACAACTTTCTTCATCCAGAACTTGAAAGGCGTCCAGTGAACATGAGAGAAATTTGGTAACAACAGGATAGTGCCACAACTCACACGGCAAGAGCATCCGTATAAGTGGTTTGACAGATGTTCCCAGGACATTTCATTTCACTGTTTGGTGAAGTTCCTTGGTTGATGTGCGACTTCTTTTTGTTGGGCTACTTGAAATCAAGGGTGCTGCACAAGTGATGACCTCAAGATTTCATTAATAATAATAATAATAAAGATTTGATTGTCTTTAGGCCATTACAGAAATTGACAACGTCAAATGAAGTTACAATTTATAATACAGTGTGATAAGGTATTGACTACTGAAATATTTTAGCTTATATTACAATAAACGTACAGTGGGTCATCTGTTGGATTACTGCATTTTACAGTTGAAGAATTCATTGATATCATAGAACGGGTGGGCAATAAACCATTCATGCAGTCTTTCTTTGAATGTATGGCATGTGGCAGCTTATTAAATAGCTTGTGCCCTGTGACTTCATAGCTATTTATTGATTTTGATAGTCTGTGGTAAGGCGTGTATATGTGTTTGATGCTTCTTGTGTTGTAACAATGTACATTTTCTCTACGTTTCACATCTTATAGGTTCTTCTTCGTGAAGATTAAGACATTGTATATATAGAGGTTTATTACAGTCATAATTTTTTGTTTAGTAAATAAGGGTTTGCAGCGAGCCTTATGTGAAGAATTTGTAATTATCCTAATGGATTTCTTCTGCAATAATAGGATGTCATGTATATGACTACAGTTACCCCACAAGATAATGCCATAGGATATTATACTCTGGAAAAATGCAAAATAAGATGATCTGATGTATGTTTCAGGTACATAATTTCTGAGTTGTCTTAATAAATAAATTACTCTAGATAGTTTACTACTAATATAGTTTACATGTTGGCCCCAGGATAACTTTTCGTCTAAATAAACTCCCAGGAATTTAACAGAACTAGGGTCATCAGATAGTGGCTTGTCTCTTAGAGTGAAGATTATCTGCTGAGTTTTATTTTCATTTAGCAGGAAACCATTTGCTCTGAACCAATATGCTGCATGAGTGAGTATTTTCAGCACAGGTTTTAAGATCATTAAGATTGTTACTGCTATGGAGAAAAGTCGTATCATCTGCATACAATACAGTGGTGGATCTAATAAACGAGGGGAGGTCATTGATCATTATCAGAAACAGGAAGGGCCCCAGTACAGATCCCTGAGGCACACCTACTTTAACATTTTCTATGTTTGACATTTCCTTACCAACACAAACTACCTGTTTACGGTTGTTGAGATAAGCTTTTAATAGTCTGAGACTGTTTTCTTTGATGCCGTAGAATTCTAGCTTCTCTAGTAGTGGCATGTGCTCAACACAGTCGAAGTCCTTGCTTAGGTCACAGAATGAGACCTGAGCAAAGCCTTTGTTCTCAAAAACTTTGAGGATGTAACTGACTACCGTGTCGACTGCATCAATGGTAGCATTAATTATTCCTAGGTTCTCAAAGTGAGATGATAATTGTTTATACATGATGCATTCTATTACCTTGGAGAATGCGGGTACTATTGAAATAGGTCTGTAGCTAGATGGAGAGTCTTTATCTCCCTTTTTGTATACTGGGACGATCCTAGACAGTTTTAACTCACCAGGAAAATATCCCTCAAGTAAGCACTTGTTTATGCAATGGGTTAAGGGGTAGAAAATGCGGTCACACACTTTTTTTAGCAGGTTGCATGATATGCCATATATATTTAAGCTATCAGATGATTTCAGTTGTTTTATGACCTTTGTACACTCTTTGACAGAAAACTCGACCGGCGGCCGGCCGCTTCAGAGGCTAAGTCCGCGCCGATCGCGACATGGGACAAAAAAACTGGCCAACTCGCTAATTCTCTAAGTCCGGTTATCTGCACAATCTGGCAACACTGTAGACTGCGGCACTTCCTGGAGGAAAACTTGTCCCATGATAGAGAAACCCTAGGTTGATTTCGCCTGTGGTCTAGCGGTAGCGTGCGTTGTTTCTGTTCATAATGTCAGTGGATCGAGAGCAGCTGGCATAAAATATTTTTATAGCCTCTTCTGTCTGAATGCTTTAGACGTGAATGTAATGGTAGCGCAGATTCAATCTATTTCGCTTTGTGACACACTGATATCAAAATTTTATCCAGTAACGATTTTGCGGCAGATTTCCTGCAGACTGTCCTCCTCTGGACGCCGTATGCGGCAAAGCTCCGGGATCCATTTGCTGGCTACTGGCAGCGGCCGTGGCGACAGCAGCGGCGCTGCACTCCCCCGTTCTTTATCGAAAGCGCCTGCTACCGCTCATCGCTTTTGATGATTTAAAACGCTTTATTCTTAAATGTTGCTCCACAGAAAATTTCTACAATTTCCATTCACGCTCAAAAGCAACGGAGACAGACGCCCTGATTAGTAGGCGGGTATTATATTACATTAATCGGCAAGAGCTGAGTATGGCCCGAAATTAATTCTATAGACTGGGACGAAATGAAACCACCTCACTACATTCGATGAATTTATAAATGCTTCATACCTCGTTTCTTTTCCTTTCAAACTCAATTATTTGTGCAACTTTTGGTCAGTGTTTGGATGTTTTCGTCAAGCCAGAGTGAGCGTCTGTGGTGTAAAGTGTATTACAGTTCTTGTTTCATTCCTTATGGTAGGTCTATGCGATAAACTGTGTGAATACCTTGCAATGCATGCTCTGTAGCAGTGCAGGAACACTGCACATTTGGAGTTCCATGTATGGGTTCATGAAGTATTTTTTGTTGATCGGAAGTGATAGTTAAGGTCATCAGATTTAAACCAGAAAAATTTGTCGTTTTGAAGGTTTCAGAGAACGGAAAGGAATTGCTAACGCCGGTGTTAGAAAACGTCTACAGTTAAATGCTATTGCAAAACTTTAGAAGAAGGGAGAGTGTGGCCGAAAAGGAGACAAACCGCATCTAAAAGCAAGTAAAACTGCGTAAAAGAGGGATGAAAGAGGGAAGTTGATAAGGAGGTAGGGTTGGGGGTACATCAGCCCTAGTGTGCAGCGGGAGATGCTCAAGCTCCAATCATACTGTCCCTCCCCCGAAGGTCCCTTAAAACCTTACACGTGAAAGCGTCCATGTATCGTCTCCCATTATATGAGGCAAATAATACGAAAGGCCATGCTTAACATGGAAGGCCAAAAGACGGGGTCTTTCCACCAGGACATGACACACTGCCTGAAACGCCCCACACCCACTATGTGGCGGTGGCTCGTTACACAAACTGACTTGAAGAGGTTAAACCAACGTAACTAAATTAAATCGCTTCACGTATTCTGTCCACTCATATTTGCCAAATAATGTCGGTCGAATTCTCCATTTGTGTAAATGCAGTCATTAACTGCTGTATCAATAGTTTATTAATACTGACAGCTGCTGTATATGCAACTCCTGAAATGTCTTAAAAGAGATTAAAATGCAAATCGAGAAGGCACAGGATACGGGTCTGTGATGTTGTCCATACGTTTGGGAGCAATCAGCCGTTACTACAATCCCATCGAGAAGATGGCAGACGGGAAAGCGACGGAAGGGTTGCGGTTGCAAGGGCAGAGAGGAAAAATTGCCACGTCAAGCGCCATGGGGGACAATTACTGCGCCAGCCTGGTCGGGTAATAGTGGATTTGTGCGAGTAGCGACCGTTCGTGCGTGGGTGTTGGGAAATGTTAACACAAAGGTACAGTATTACCGTTGCAGCTGGTCTCCGATGGCATCTCCTGGGCCATGTGCACCCTCAGCGTGCCTGTAACATTCCAAAAGTCTCCATCAGAGAGGTCAAATTGATTACAAAATCGGCAGCACGTCGCGTAGCGTCGTGGCGAGTTTGTTTGTGTTTCGTGTGATCGGCTTCCCGCTTGTCTCTGCTAGCTGGCTGCACTAGCGCAGCAAGCGATACCAGTCAGGTCTGCTCTAATATAGCAGATCGCCGTTACTGCATTGTGTGTGTGTGTTCATTTAAGTCTAGGTAGTTAATTTTTCCAATGGAAAATGTGTTTTCTCGTCTGTTTCTTGCTTCTAATGTGGATGTGATGTCTGTATTCACTCTTCGCTATAATTTTTCCATTTGGCACTGGTGCTGTAAATAAAAAAATAAAGGAAACTGTGAGACCATAATCGGCGAACTGTAACACACAACAAGGGTGGCACTCAAGTCTAGTAGTAGGGCACACTCGAAAACTCAAAATACATATGGTTAAACGCACTAGTGCTTTGACATAAGTGTATAACTGCGTAACTATCACAAATGGAGAGACTATATTCATGAAGTATTTAGTATGGTAGAAGAGACAACAGCTCGCTTACGCTCACCGTGTTCTCATCTTTTGTATGATCTGGGCCTTCGCTTCAGCCCTGCCGTGAAGCTCCTGTGGAACTCTTAACCATCGTAAGAACACCTACCTTCTAAGTTTTCTCTTCTCGCTATTCTGCTTCCTCAGTCTTGGACATTTGTCCTCTTCTTTCAGTCCTCTTCATCCAGCGGAGCTGAAACGGCGCAGCTGAAGTCTCCTTGTCCATCGCGGCTCAATTCGCGCCATCTCCGTAACAGTCGTCAGTATCGGGAAAAACGCGTTCGTTTGTTCGACATAAAACGTTGTATAAAAAAGAACAAAAGAACCGTGCCCGTCCGATATGTCAACACTTCGCTCTCATCGATTCTTCGTGTGTGATTCGCCTGACCGTACCACTGCCTCGCGGTTATGTAGCTAGCTACGATGTACTGTAGTTTACCTTCCGATGTCAGAAGGAACGGCACTCTGAATTCAAAGCCCTTGACTCATGACACAGTGCAAGCATAAATTCTTCAGGTTTCTTAATGCTAAAATCAAAAGGAAACGATTTGCATTTATCGAACTACTTTTTTCGCTTGCTATGATAACGGCTCACGGATTCCAGAAATGTAAAATTTCCGTGTGTGAGTTATCAAATACAAGGGAAACGAACTTCAACATAATTTTAAAGAAAGGGGAGGGGAAAACGATGAGTGGGAAGGGTGCTCGGGGATGCGATTCTGCGAGAATAATTTGATAGAGCCTTGAAAGATGTAAGTCGAAATAAGGTACCAGGAGTAGCCGACATCCGTCAGAATGATTGAGATCCTAGGAAGAAAACACCACGACAAACCATTCCACCCGTTATGCAAAGCTTTACGAGACAGACAAAATACACTCAGACGTAGGATGTAGTAATTCCAGTTCGCAAGAAAGCAGATGTTGACAGGTGTGAATATTACAGAAGCATCAGTTTAAGTAAGGATTTCAAAATATTGACACTAATTATTTCCACACGAATGGAAAAACTGGTACACGTTGACTTCGGGGAGGATTGGTCTGGGTTTCGGAGAGATATAGGAACACGCGAGGCGGTACTGGCCCTCTGACTTGCCTTAAATAATAGGTCGAAGGGAAAACGTAAGTTCATAATATTTCCAGGGTTAGAGAAAGCTTTTGACAATGTTGACTGGAAGACTCTCTTTCAAATTATGAAGGTAGCAGGGATAGCATATAGGGGGAGGAAGGCTATTCACAACTTGTACAGAAACCAGACTGCAGTTATAAAGAGTCGAATGACATGAAAGGCAAGCAGTAGTTGAGAATGGAGTGAGGCAGGCTTTTAGCCTATGCCCTGATGTTATTCAGTCTATCAATGAGCAGGCAGTGAAGTAAAACAAGCGGAACCTTGGAAAAGAAAGTTTAGGAAGAAAAAATAAAAACTTTTATGTTTGCTGATGACGACGTAATTCTGTCAGAAACGGCAAAGGACTTGGAAGAACTGCTGAACGGCAAGGAACATCAACAAAAGTAATACAAGATGGGTAATGGAACGTAGACGATTTAAATCAGGTGATGCTGACATAATTACATTAAAAATGAGACACTAAAGTAGTAGATGAGTTTATTTGCGCAGCAAAATTACAGACAATGTTCTGTATACGTAGATGGATAGCAAAACTCAAACCGTTTTGAGCGCTAAAATGGCGATACATCGAATTAGACGTACGCTTAAATTATTCTCTCCAACCTATATACACTGAGGCGCCAAAAAACTCGTATAAGCATGTGTATTCAAATACAGACACATGTAAACAGGCAGAAGACGTTGCTGCAGTCGGCAACGCCTATGTAAGACAAGTGTCTGGCGAAGTTGTTAGATTGTACCGCAAATTGCTGCAGATTTCGCTGCTGGGCCATCAACAAGTGTCAGCGTGCGAACTATTCGACGAAACACCATCGATATGGGTTCTCGGAGCGGAAGCCCCACTCGTGTACCCTTGACGACTGCACGACACAAAGCGTTAGGCCTCGCCTGGGCCCGTCAACACCGACATTGGACTGTTGATCACTGGAAACATGTTGCCTGGTCGGACGAGTCTAGTTTCAAATTGAATCGAGCGGATGGACGTGTACGAGTATGGAGACAACCTCATGAATTTATGGACTCTACATGACAGCAGGGGACTGTTCAAGTTGATGGAGGCTCTGCAATGGTGTGGGGCGTGTGCAGTTTGAATGCTATGGAACCCCTGATAGTCTAAATACGACTCTGAGAAGTGACAGGTACGTAAGCATCCTGTCTGATCACCTGCATCCATTCGTGTCCATTGTGCATTCCGACGGACTTGGCCAATTCCAGCAGGACAATGCGACACCCCACACGTCCAGAATTGTTACACAGTGGCTCCAGCAACACTCTTCTGAGTTTAAACACTTCCGATGGCCACCAAACTCCGCAGACATGAACACACTGAGCATATCTGAGATGCCTTGCAACGTTCTGTTCAGAAGAGATCTCAACCCTCTCGTACAGCTTTGCACGACTCATGGTGTCAATTCCATTCAGCATTACTTCAGACATTAGTCAAGTCCATGCCACGTCGTGTTGTGGCACTCCTGCGTGTTCGCATGGGCCCTTCGCGATATTTGGCAGGTGCGCCAGTTTTTTTGGCTCTTCAGTGTATAAGCACAGCTGCTTTTTTAAAACGTAGCATATCGCTATTTCCTTGCAGAAAGCGGCAATGGATTATACGAAGCGAAACGCATATGTAATCGAAAATACAATAATCTGCGAAACTGACAACATGGATGCCGAAATATATGTGAATTGTGCCGTCAGGTTCGATACGATTCATTGCGGAATGAGGCCTGAGCATCTCAAGCGTGTGACGTGTTGACTCTGCAACGCGCAGTAACCCGTGTTCGAGAGAGCGTGGGGCAATCACAGCTTGACATTTGCCGAGCTGCGTCACCTCGTGTGGGCAGCGATGCCCTGTGTTTGTACGACTGTGTGTGGGGGGGGCAAACGCTTCGCACGACACCAGCAGGATGTGGGTCCAAGTCCGCTGGCTGACTCCACACAAAACACTCCTACATGCAACTGCATCAGACACAAAAATAAAATGAAAAATGTACGGTGTAAATTGCCGCCAGGTGTCAAACCTGAGTGTCCCAAAACAGGATCCAGTGTTCTCAAAAGCTGCGACGAATACCCAACCTCGTCGTACACACGACACACGACATTTTTTTAGTTGCATCGACGCCTTCGAAGCCTGAGACGACGACGGCAAAAAAAAAAAAAAAAAAAAAAAAACTCCGTTGATCACCATCGCTGTGAGGCAGGAAAAGGATATGGCAGGATGTATGGGTGTTTAATCAGCCATTCACACATTTTCTTTCATGCTCACATATTCGTAAGACCGTTCATGGTACGTCCAAATTCACAAAGAACAATGTTCTTTTGCATGATCACCCAACAATGCAATGTTAACTTTTATCCTTAACTGAAGAATAAAACGTAGAAACATACGAAACCTGAACACAGTAAACTTAACTTTAATTATTTACCTCGTGTGTTTGCCTGTGTAAATAGAATAGCTCTTACCCATTTCCTGTGTATGAAGACTCGGTCGATAACGCACTGAAGCATAAAACAGTTTTGTTTCTCCAGTTTCAGTTGGCAGCCGCCTGAAAGGAATCCTTTGAGCACCAAATTTCATAAAGCGATTTGTTAGCACCTCTGCCCGACCAAACTTGCTTCATGTAGCATACAGTACCACGAAGAAAAACGTCGGGGGTAGCTATCTCCCAGACTGAGATGACAATTTGACAGACGTGGGCCAGCATACAGCGAATGCCAGGTGATCCATGGTACACAACATATAGCTTGCAGGGAAGCCTATGCACATCTATGTTTTTCAAATGTCCTTGGAGATGCAGTTGGATGTGAGTTCTACGACAGTGCCTTGCTTCCAACTGTTTTCTTGTCAAGTTCTCAACATGAGCGAATCCAATCTCCTGGCGGATTAAGACTGTCTATCGGAGAGAGACTCGCGCCTGGGTCCCTCACCATTTGTCTGCAATGCTTTTACCATATGAGCTATTCGGGCTCGCCTGACTGAATGCTACAACCTGCCAGTGCATCCCTCCTGCAACACGGAAACTTCCACAGAGAGCTAGTTCAGAGAGATATACAGGAGAGAGGAAATATCAGCGAGAGACAGTGGCTGCTTGAATCTCTCAGCCAGGTCTTGAGGTTATTGAAGTGGCTCAGACGGTATGGATCACAGTCTAACAGTCGCGACACTCACTGCTGTAAAAGTTGTTGCCGTTTGACAGATGGAGCGACACTAGCGCTCCAAGCGGTAGGTAAGGTGAACGCCAGACGCGTCGTAAGCATAATGTTTGTTTACATCCATTTCCTACGTAATTTCCGCATTATTTGAGTTATTTTCTTGCCTCCAAGGGTTTGTGTGGTATCAGAAGGCATATATGTTTCTAAAAATGATTCTAAAATAAGCGCCAGCACGGACAAAAATCATGAATAGAGTGGCAAGCTACAACACATTCGTGAAGAAACACTTGTGACATTGGACAGAATTGCAGCTTACCACGTTCATATCAAAAGAATATAAACACACAGATTCACATGTCAGAAGCACAGACATGTACCTCTACTTGCAAAAACGATCGACAGCTCGTTTATCGTTCTGTAGGCCTACTGCGTTTGTTTGTCATTTTCGCCTGTTGCCACAAGTACGACCTTGATCTTTTTATTATTCTAAGTGGGACAAGCAACTGCCAAATAGTGGGAAGAATATGCTGAAAACACTATAATGAGCTGATTTCACGAAAAACCAAATATTTGTATAATTTTCAAACAATCTGTCAGTGAAGAAGGTGCTGACAAAATAATGTCATCACACGAAAGAAGCAAGGGAAATTAAGTGACTAACAACAGAAGTGAACGAAATACATACCAAAGAAATCAGCAGCCCAAATGAGCCAACTTCTTCAGTTTCTTATTTGCTTTCTTGTTGTTAGAAACTACGTCTTGATTCCAATATTTCAGCCTGTAAACGAGTCTCACTTTAACAAATAACTTGATTAACAGCAGTTTCGCTCGAAGTCTAGCGATTTGCACATTCTGACACTTCACACGCTTTTGCAAGACACGAACAGCTGCACTTAATCTAACCACTTCATCGTCAAAGCAGGTCTGTGTTGACGATTCACACGAATCTGGCACTGATACATGGTGAGCTGAACCAGCTGCTTCTGTGTCATAGGACTGTTTTACTGCTTTAGATTGACTGTCGAATCTTTGTGGCAGTTTCCTCTTCATCGTCAGCTGAGGTGGCTTATTTGGAATGTCAAACAGGGTGGGTACTGCATTCCACACGAGTTTGTTGTTGTCTGCGTTCATGAACTGGTTTTGTTCGAAATGTAGCGAACAAAACCTAATATTACTATACAGGTACACTGGGTCTTTCTTCATGAGGTCTTCTCGCCTGCTATTAACAAGCCATTTTCTGCTCCTAAAACGAAACATTCATCATTTATACACATATAGTTTGCAAGTGAATCCTGACGATACAGTTTAGTAACATGATGGTTATACCTCTCAGGATCCTTAGGAAACCTAAAAAAAGACAGCTTTGGTGTCTTCTTTCTGTTGTTGGTGCAATTTATTGCGCTACAAACGCTCCCGCCAGTAAAAGCCATTGTAAAAATCAAAATAAACAACCACTATTCTCCTTCACGATCGCGCCGAACTCACAGTGTAACCTACCAGCAGCTTGGGGCGCTGCTGGCGCTGTAGGCAACAAAATCGAGGCGAAGTGTCGCGACTGTTATATTAGACTGTGGTATGGATACTAACTAGCTCTAGTGTTATTGTGTCACTCCGGCAGACAATCCCGAGTGAAAGATACAACCATGTGTGTTATTAAAGACTCTGTATCGTTCGCGCTAATTTTGTTTATTTTAAGACCACAGATAACACGTTTCGGTGACTCCATCGTTAGATCATAAAAAGTAACAAAAAAGCTACGTTTCGGTGACTCCATCGTTAGATCATAAAAAGTAACAAAAAAGCTATCTCAGAAACAGATACAGTGTGTATGAATGTGCAGTTTCGCGACGATATACGAGTATACTGATAAAAGTTTTCTCGAGCTTCCAGCTGCGGTAAGTGACTGTATGCCCACGAGCTTTCGGTCGAATGCTCGTTGGTCACTGTCAAGTGATGACAATGGCCGGCGAGCACTCAGGCTAAGGCCCGTGGACACGTAGCCACAGCGCGGCTGGAGGCTCGAGAAAACTTTACCACACACACAGTATCTCTTCGGATCATTACTTCCTCCTACACACATAACTGACAAAGTGTGGCAGTGATACTTGCAGAAGAAGAAAGCAATGGTATACTGACGAGGTACTGGGCATTTCTAACGAATTTTATGATCTGATGGTGGAGTTATCACAACGAGTCAACAATTAATAACTGCCAAACCAATACGATCGCGGATTTCTACACAGACTTTTTAGCTTCTCATTTAAGGGACTAAATGACATTAAAAGCTGATTGTCGAGGCATAACAAGAATCTATAGCTCTTCTTGCTGCCAGACACTGCCGTACCTGCCGGTCTATCAAATATACTGCACAAAATCTCAAGGTAGCAACTGGCAACTTCAGCTTACCGTTACTTCTCTCCTGATCTCTGTCGTAGCTTTACTGTCACACTGTCTCTCTTCAACATTTCCAACGAAGGCCTCATTCTCTATGACGATAAAATTGGAATAGGCTCACTTACGTGATTAACATTGGATATTTATGAAAGAAAAGTCTACAGACAGCCACCATTATACCATTTATTGCACGAGATAGTTGCTTTCAAGAGTTCACCTCTAAGTCTCAAATTTCACAAACATTGGTAGTTGTTAAGGCATTAAATAAAAAAAAAAAAAACATTAATAGCCGCTGTTGTATAAAATTCTCTGCCGACAGCCGGGTTGCTACACTGCACAGTTACCAATGCTTATGGGTTGACACTCTGATGCACCGTTTTGTGGACGGTTCGGTAGCGCAGAAGCTTTTAATGTCTTTTTTTAATGGCTTCACAAAAAGTAATCTTTTGACATTCGAGAACAAGAAGTGAAACGAGATATATCCGATATAAATAATAAAGTTTCCGGTTGGAGAAATTTCACAGAAAATTTCAAATTTCCATCGAAGGGTAATATAACGGGACGTCGAAAAGTGTTAATTAGAGTTATATAATTAACTATTTTGTTTGTTTACAGGCTCATGTCTGCAGTCCTGGTGAACACTGAAATCCATGTGCCACAGTGCCATATCACGCCGCTAGACCAGGGAGGGGAAAAACCGACCAATTAAAACCGATACCGGTATTTTAGTTCTGAATAACCGCACTTTTCTGTATTTATCTGCTTTCGGTTATAACAGCTAGTTCAAGTTTTTACTAATTACCGGGTCAAAAAGCCGACAAATCAGTCACTGCAGCTGCGCTAAAATTTTCCGTTTTTACATAACCTTTTTTGCAGAACGAGCAATTTTTATCCGTAAAATCTGCATTGCTTTTAAATATTGAGTCATTACAGAAAATGAGAAAAGCGAACAGTGCTATTTTAATAACAATGCCAACAGAAACGAGCTACAAACACTGGGCATAAGGATTGGTATAGAACTGCTGAGACAATAACGTACCTGCTACCATTTGATGGGCCTATTACATGGTGTGTACTTGCCGCATCTGCTCTATATAGTAGTTTCTCCCTGTCGTCTTCGGACACCAGTTGTATCACAGAGTGGCACCATCGCTAGTCTGAAAGTTTTTACTAAGTCCAATGTCAATGAGGTACAATGCCCCATTTGCTTTAAAAGCTTAAAAACGGGAGGGGCCACAACGGAGGTGTGACCTTACACAAGTAGAAAACTTAAAACTTAACAGTTCATTCAAAGATTGGAATAAAAACGGAAAACAGCAGATTCGCTGCTTTTGTCTATATAACATGCCATTATATGCTCGTAGCCCTAGAGAAGGGGCAAATTAACACGAAAAATACAGCTCTTCAGCCTCAGTTTTCACTCTGTAGCATTGACTATTCGTAATGTCCGCATAGTGGTACGATGCCCCATTACAACATAATTTTTGAGCAGAGTTTAACTAAATCGGAATCAATAGGAGAATACTGGTAATTTTTTGTAGTAGCCAACCACTTATAACTTTTAGAGAAAAGCAGCAAACGATGGACGGACTAAGTTTTCTTTTACTTGCCTATTTAATTTAATATTTTGATTCTGTGCATCTTGAAACTGAGGGAGTACAATAAAAAACCGGAAATCGGTATTTCAGAAACCGGTTATTTTGAGCGGTTTTAATAGTCCAGTTAAACTGGCGTTGGAGAAATATAACCGAAAACCCGTTGTTTTAGCGATATGCGCCATCCCTACGCTAAACAAGCCAAAGAAAAGACGTCACCCATTGACAAAGAGTGAAATGGTAATTCGTTTTCGGCAGCAGCGCAACCGTTACGGCTCTGACAGCCAATCCAAACGGCTAAAGAAGCCGCCTGGATCGGCCTGACACAAATGCAATATTTCCGCTGCTGGTGAAAACGAGTTATCCCACGACATTCCACGTTATTACAGATATGCCGCACCATTTTGTTATGTCTGCCCTAACGTAGTCCGACGCTACTGTGGCGCGGAGTACTACGGCTGCAGACAGGTACTTGCATACAAACAAGACAATCAATTGCGCAACTATATTTTTTCGAGGCACTAATTAACACTTTACGACTAGAGCGCGCAAATATTGCAGATTAAAGTTTTAAGTCAACATGTGTCATATTCTCCGATGTCTAAGTTGTTACTGACTTGTCTGTGGGAAGTGAGGGTTCGGGTCTTGGTGTAATTTCTTCAGGCTGTTGCAATATTTTAGCCCAGCAGAGTACTTACGGACGTCTGTAGCAGGTTCCACTCACCCTCAGTACAACGCCTACGAGGCCCTCGAATACAGGAGCTACTTTACTGCACAACAGCTGAACGTTGGCCACTTGTTGATCAGACAGCGCCACTGGATAGTCAGTATTCATCCAGTCGAAACCGGTCATGACGACATTAAATTGTAAAAGGAAAGTGCAGGTGTGAAGGTATACACAGCAGCCTCCCACAACCGTTAAGACATGGAAAAAAAAAAAGCGACAGTTGGGTCAGTACTCACCCCTGGGAGGTAGATGGCTCTGAGTGCGACGTGACCACTTCCTGTGCAGCATGTCGTGTTCCCAATTCGTCCTTCTGTTTGACATCGCTCGTTTCTGCCTCCTCACTGCCTTCTGCAAAATAAAATAAGGCGTAGTATCTCAAGCGACATTTCTATTCCGCAGTCGATAATTGAACTGCATCAGTTCCACGCCATTAAGGGGCCTGCACACGTTGTATTTATTGACAGTATTTGTTTGTCAAACCTTCAATATATTGAAGCGATCGTCAAAATAATTATACTGTTAGTTGGCAACACGATTTACCAATGTTAAGGTTCCGAATACCCAAAACAAAGCGGGATATTGGAAATTTGCGGTGACTTCCTATGGCACCAAACTACTGAGGTTATCGGGCCCCAGGCTTACACTCTACTTAAACTAACTTAAGCTGAGGACAACACACACACACACACACACACACACACACACACACACACACACATGCCCGAGGGAGGACTCGAACCTCCGACGGGAGTAGACGCGCGAACCGTGCAAGGCGCCTCAGACCGCGCGGCTACATCGCAACAAAGTGTGTACCGCAATTACACTGAAGCGCCAAAGAAACTGTTACATCTGCCTAATATCGTGTACGGTCCCCACGAGCACGCAGAAGTGCCGCAACACGACGTGGCATGGACTCTTCTAATGTCTGCAGTAGTGCTGGAGGGAATTGATACCATGAGTCCTGCAGTGCTCTCCATAAATCCGTAAGAGTAAGAGGGCGTGGAGATCTCTTCTGAACAGCACGTTGCAAGGCATCCCAGATATGCTCAATAATGTTCATATCTGGGCAGTTTGGTGGCCAGTGGAAGCGTTTAAACTCAGAACAGTATTGCTTGAGCCACTCTGTAGCAATTCTGGACGTGTGGGGTGTCGCATTGTCCTGCTGGACATCAGGATTCGTGACCCGGTCCGGCACAAATTTTCATTTGTCTCCAGTAAATTGTGTAGCTGTGGTGGTACTATATTCTCAATATGCGGATACGTTTCGTAACTTTATCGAGCAAAGCCGGTCGCAGTGGCTGAGCGGTTCTAGGAGCTTCACTCCGGAACCGCGCGACTGCTACGGTCGCAGGTTCGAATCCTGCCTCGGGCATGGATGTGTGTGATGTCCTTAGGTTAGTTAGGTTTAAGAAGTTCTAAGTTCTAGGGGACTGATGACATCAGATGTTAAGTCCCATAGTGCTCAGAGTCATTTGAACCATTTTTTTATTTTTTTTTAATTTTTTTTTTTTTTTTTTTACCGAGCGAGGGGGCGCAGTGGCTAGCACACTGGACTCGCATTCGGGAGGACGACGGTTCAATCCCGCGTCCGGCCATCCTGATTTAGGTTTTCCGTGATTTCCCTAAATCGCTCCAGGCAAGTGCCGGGATGGTTCCTTTGAAAGGGCACGGCCGACTTCCTTCCCCATCCTTCCCTAACCCGATGAGACCGATGGCCTCGCTGTCTGGTCTCCTCCCCCAAAACAACCGAACCGTTTCGTAACTTAAACAAATAATTAGGCAAGTAAATAAAAAAAAATAAAATAAAATGATAGTGCTAAAATTTATTAATTTTGAAAAAGCATGTGATTCAACAGATCAGATCCCTGAAGGAATTTGCAGTAGACACAAAATCTCTGGAAATAACTAAACCAACTCTTATTCGAAAAACTTCGAGTCCCTTACAAACTGTGCCAGGAGTCAGACAGTGAGAAGGTTTCTCACTATTATTATTCAACTCTGTGCTGGAAAAAGTTATACGAGAATGGAAAATAAAGTAAGAAAAACAAAACATTGATAACAAATTCTGAAGGAAACAGCTGAGAATGCAGATCTACAAACATTGTTTGAAATGACACAATACATGACCAATGAAGCAATTCACTCAGAATTTCAAAAATCAGGTAAGGATATATCAAGGGAACAGACAACTTCAAATATCAGTGTGAAAATATAAAAAGTGAAAACGAAGCAATTAAAATCAGGACCAAAAAACAAAAAGAGCATAAAAACCAAAAGTCCTTATTGGGTCGAAGACATTACTATTATCCGGGTGCAAAAAGGCGTTAGAAGATTTGGAAAAGGTGGAAAGAACAATCCTCTGAAAAATAATAAATCCAATGAAGAACAGAGATGGCTCAAAATGGTTCAAATGGCTCTGAGCACTGTGGGACTTAACATCCGTGGTTATCAGTCCCCTAGAACTTAGAACTACTTAAACCTAACTAACCTAAGGACCTCAAAAAACATCCATGCCCGAGGCAGGATTCGAACCTGCGAGCGTAGCGGTCATGCGGTTCCAGACTGAAGCGCCTAGAAACGCACGGCCACACCGGCCGGCCCAGTGATGGCGATTGGGTTTTGAGACCAAATAAAGAAATATGCTCCTTCTGCGCTAAAATAGCAAATGAGATCAGGAAAAGACGTGTTACACTCAATGGACATCTAGAGGGATGAAGGAAGATATACTCCGAGGTGACAAGTCGTGGGATAGCGATATGCGCGTGCACAGATTGAACACTGGGTAAAAAAGAGCAGTCATTTGTAGGCAGCAGGTAATCGGCTGCAGATCCTCTCTTGGGCTCCTGACCGTATCGGCTGGACACTGAACGACTGGTTAGATGGTAAGAGCTGATAGCAGAGTCGGCGTGTGGCGAATACCCCACGAAGAATGGACCCAAGTTGTCAACAAGACAATGTGCAAGCTAGTGGTGGCTCCTAAATGGTGTGAGCTGTGTTTACATGGAATGGACAGGAACCTCTGGTCCAGCTTAACCGATCACTGACTGGAAACAGTTATGTTCGGCTACTTGGAGACCATTTGCAGCCATCCATGGACTTCATGTTCCCAAACAACGATGAAATTTTTATGGATGGCAATACGCCACGTTACCGGGCCACAATTGTTCGCAACCAGCTTGAAGAACACTTTGGACAGTTCGAGCAAATGGTTTGGCCAGCAAGATCGCCGGACACGTATCCCATCGACATAATCGAGATGTCCGCTAGTGCACAAAATCCTGCACCGGTAACACTTTCACAATTATGAGCGGCCCAATATTTCTGCAGAGGACTTCCAACGACTTGAGTCCACGCCACGTCGAGTTGCACCACTACGACCACTATGCCAGTCAAAATGAGGTCGGACACGATATTAGGAAGCACCCCATGACGACGATGAAGTCTTATCGGGTTATCCACAGAACCATTAAGGCGTTGTTCTGCACCAACGTTTTGTGGTCTTCAGGCGAAGTGTCGGACTCGGCACTTTACAGCTGCTAGCCTGCAGGCTCCTTTGCCTCGACTGCGTCGGCAGACCCGAGAACTCTTCACCATCGAGATTCGCAGAGAAAGTCTAAATTCGTATATAAATTTCATCACCTCCGTGTTTTAAAAAAGAAGATTCAGACTTCCTTCCACAACTGGAAAACAGACAAGAAATGGGGGGGAGGCAAGACAAAAAAGGACTTACAAGGAATCGAGAGTGAACAGATGACCTTACTCAACAGAGGTAAATTCAGACTAGAAGTTTCTCCTTTACACAATTGAATTCAGTATCTACTGTGATTCCGAGGATTTCTACTGGGCCTTTTCTTTTTGCCTACTTGATCCTCTTCTGCCTTCTACAGTTCATCTTTCGAAGTTATCCATTCACCTCATATTGTATTTCTATTCTCTGTTGCAATCCAACGTTATCTAATGCACCCTCTAAAACACTCTGTAACATCTAGTTCTTTCAACTTATCAAGATCTCGTCTCCTTAATTTCCTACTTCTTTCAATTTCTTCATTTTTTATCTGCAGGTCATAACCAATAAATTATGGTCAGAGTTTACGTCATAATCGATCTGAAATCTCCCTGTGTCTGTATCTCTCTCCCATCTAAACTGCCTTCTTTCAACATTTTTAAACCAAGTATCAGTACTGATTAAATTATGCTCTGTGCAAAATTCTATCACGCCGCTTCCGCATTCATTCCTTTCTCCCTGTCTATGTTCCCTAACGATTTTTCCTTCTCTTTCTTTTCTTCCTACCGAATTTCGATCTCGCATCACACTTTTAAGTTTCATCTCCCTTAACTGTCTGAATAATTTCTTTTATCTCATCACACAGTCTTTCAATGTTTTCGTCACCTTCAGAGCTAGTACTAAAATTAACCTGAACTACTGCGGTGGTTGTCAGCTTTGTCTTTTTCTGAGATACGATGATGCGTTCACATTACTGTTCACAGTAAAATGGTTCAAATGGCTCTGAGCACTATGGGACTTGAGATCGGAGATCATCAGTCCCCTAGAACTTCGAACTACTTAAACCTGCGACCGTCGCAGTCGCGCGGCTCCGGACTGAAGCGCCTAGAACCGCTCGGCCACTACAGCCGGCTGTTCACAGTAGCTCCCTCGCATTTATATTTTCTTAATTATTATTAGACCTACTCATGCATTACCGCAATTTTATTTTGCACTTATAACCTTGTACTCACCTGACCAGCGCTGCTGTCCTTCTTGCCACTACAGTTCATTAATTCCTACAGCTACCCACTTCTCTTTTTGAAGTCTCTAAGCTACTTAGCCGACTAAGGGATTTAACATTCCACGCTGCAATCCGTAGAAAGCCAGTTCGTTTTTCCTGATAACATTTAAATGCTAGGAACCCTTTCCTGAAGGTATTTGTCTGGAGTGCAGCTTAGTACGGAAATTAAATGTGGACAAAGATCAAGCTCAATAATGACGAGTTACTGAATCGAACTACGGAGAGAAGAGCGTTACAGCACGATCTGACTAAAAGGCGGAATCGTTTGACAGATGACATCCTGACGCTATAAGCAATCATGAGCAATCTTTAATTTGTTAATGAAGTGAAGTGTGTTTGTGTGTGGTGGGGGGGGGGGGGGAGGGAGGGGGGCAGGTGTTGTTAGGGAGGGGTTAAAATTGCAGAGGAGGAGGAGGAGATTAGTGTTTAACGTCCCGTCGACAAAGAGGTCATTAGAGACGCTCAGGTGAGGGAAGGATGGGGAAGGAAATCGGCCGTGCCCTTTCAAAGGAACCATCCCGGCATTTGCCTGAAGCGATTTAGGGAAATCACGGAAAACCTAAATCAGGATGGCCGGAGACGGGATTGAACCGTCGTCCTCCCGAATGCGAGACCAGTGTGCTAACCACTGCGCCACCTCGCTCGGTAAAAAAATTGTAGAGGAAGACCAAGACTTGACTAAAGTAAAGGGGTGCAAATGGATGAAGCTGCGGTAGTCATACAGAGATGAAGAAGACTCCAGCCCAAACTAGCGTGAAGAGTTGCATCAAACTAGACAAGTTTTCAGGCTGAAAAAAGAAAAAGCAACAATGTGGGGAGTATCATTCAGTATGCTGAATAATCCTTACGTATGAACGTGGCACAAAATAACGCTGTTATCTCCTGTTACTATTACAAAAAGGTTTTTCATTCCCGTCAACTTCAATAACGTCATATTTTCTTAGTTAACGATAGTCTCTTTTCTCTGCTTTGCTTTGCCTTGTTTAACGTCTATAATAGAGCAGCATGTATCTGTGATGATGATTCCGCTATTATTTGCTTTTTCGTGAGCAGAGTATTCAAACTGTTCGAGAACCTGCTTCTATATCAAATTATGGTTTCGCATTTCCATCTATGCCAACTTCGACCTGCAAATCACTCCCGTGTGAAGTACCCATGCGACAGCCTGCATAAGAATAATATGGATAACTGAAACTGACACAGAGTTACATGGGATAGGCCTACTGGCCAAATAATTATTTTCGGTTCTGATTTACCACATCTAGAAGAAAACGGCAGGAAGCATACAAATATCACAAATAAAAACACAGTAGAGTCCTGGTCATCCGACTTTCGCTAATCCGGTCTTCCATTTAATCTGAACCATGGGCGTCAATTCCAGGGAGGAGGAGGAGGAGGAGGAGGAGGAGGAGGGAACGTGTCCACCCCACCCCACAACCCCCCAAAATTTTGTGATGAACAGTTTCAATTTTTTGAGTTTCAGCTGACAAAAAAACCATCGTTGAACGAATAAATCTAAGCTTAACCCTTGGCTTCCCAGGTCATTTTTTGGTCACGCAGTGTCCCAGGTGCAGTCTGTGTGACTGCTACATTTAATAGCCACCAAAACTGCATTCTGCAGTTCCAGTGGAACAGTTCAGATTTTATGTAAAAGGTTACATTAATATCACACAAAATGAACTATTTAAAGTTTATTTTTACGAAGAAACGCATTTAATCACAAAACTACACAAAATGAACATAATATTACATGACAACGTTAATGCTATGAAAGCTCAAGTACACTGCACTCCAAATTTTATTTTTTGATATATTTTTATTGTTTATTACACATGTAATAACAAAAACATAAAAAACGCCCACAAAACATTCAAAAAGATAAAAATTATGCTATAGTTGGGGTCACGAACGATGGCGGCCCAGTTCAAGTCAGTTCTGCGCATCTACATCACGCATTCTCCGACAACCAATGAGCGTTCAGTAGTATTCTCCACGCTCTGTTATGAATGTCGTACGAGATGCAAGCATTAAACGTGATTGTAGCGAGTTATTAGGGTATTTCTGTCCCATTAGTTGCGAGTTGTCACCACAGATGGTAATGGTAAGCGACAAATTCCGCACAAGCAACCGGGACACGCAATTTGCAGCACACACGCTTTCTTCAAGCGCAGAGTTAATGTATGCGCTAACCGCAAACGTCATTTGCAAACGACAACAATATATCCCCGGTCGTCTCTCAAGCTGGGCGAACCGTCATTGTTCATGGATCAGAAGCACTTCTTAGATGTTCAGTTTCTTTCTCGGAGGTTTTCTTTACACTCGCCGGAAATGTTTGTAGAGATTCAAGTGAGACTGGCTTCTTGCAACAAAATGGTTCAAATGGTTCTGAGCACTATGGGACTTAACATCTATGGTCATCAGTCCCCTAGAATTTAGAACTACTTAAACCTAACTAACCTAAGGACATCACACAACACCCAGCCATCACGAGGCAGAGAAAACACTGACCCCGCCGGGAATCGAACCCGGGGCTTCTTGCAACAATGGCAAATATAAGGTGCCTTTCTCTTCTCTTTGTGGTCACAGGTGGAGCATGTTTTGCGTTTTTCCAGTCGTTCTTCAATGACTTCTATTCGTGGTTCTGCCTCACCCAGAACACGGTTGGTTGGTTTAAAAGACGGGGGAGGGGGGGGGGGGGGGAGGGAGGGAGGGACCAAACTGCGAGGTGCCTTGTTCCTAGTAGAACAATTACCTAAAGGAAAAAAGGAAACAAAGAAGACGTACGGCAATAATAGGAGAAAGGAAGAACCAGAAGAACGACAGGAGGACAACAAACACTACAATGGACAAAACAGGACGAGATGAACACAGAGACGCAAGAAACAGGGAGAAGAGATTAAAAACAAGAAAGCAGATTACCATGGCTGGTTGAACATGAGAATAAAAGAGAAGCGAAACACATTAAAACCTCCCCCCTAAAAGCCCTAGGGGACAAAGGACATGCGCTAAAACTCAGATCAAATGATAAAACCCACGCTCACGAATAAAACGTAAAACTAAAGATGGTGTTGAGGCACTGTCGCCCGACACACCGAAAGCAGGGTGCTGGGAAAGTTAAAAGTCCGCCGCAGGGCGGCTAAAAGTGGGCAGTCCAGCAAGAGGTGGACGACTGTCATTTGGGAGCCACAGCGACACTGAGGTGGGTCCTCGCGACAGAGGAGGTAACCATGGGTTAACCAAGTATGGCCATTGCGCAGCCAACAAACGACAACAGTTTCCCTGCGAGAAGCCCGCAGGGGAGACTTCCACACATTCGCAATCTCCGTAATGACACGCAGTCTGTTGTGCATACCGTTATGACACTCCGTCTCCCAAAGCCGAAAAACCTTGCGGCATAAAACAGAGCGCAAGTCAGTTTCAGAGGTGCCCGTCTCCAGGGGCGGTTTCCGCGTAGCCTGTCTGGCCAGCCCGTCAGCAAGTTCGTTGCCTGGGATTCCGACGTGTCCTGGGGTCCACACAAACACGACTGAACGACTGGACCGTTCCAGGGCAGCGTCCCCCTGAATAGGTCAGGCGTGCACTACACGCCGGAAGCGGCTACAAGGGTAGCGGAGTATGTGTGGACTGCACATGTGGGTTTTTTAGGTTAGAGAATTCCCTCCCTAGGCCCGACAAGACGCCTCCTGAGTCGCGGCAAGGTAAGAGTAGGCAAAATGCAACAGGGAATAACAATATTAATGTGCTAATAGTAAACTGCAGGAGCGTCTATAGAAAGGTCC
Source organism: Schistocerca serialis cubense (assembly GCF_023864345.2). Lineage (NCBI taxonomy): Eukaryota > Metazoa > Arthropoda > Insecta > Orthoptera > Acrididae > Schistocerca > Schistocerca serialis. The sequence goes on from NC_064649.1 coordinate 169,098,440, forward strand.
CAGAACTGCTCTCATTAATAAACGGTCACAATACCCACATAGTACTAGGGACAGAAAGTTGGCTGAAACCAGACGTAAACAGTAATGAAATCCTAAACTCAGATTGGAATGTATACTGCAGAGACAGGCTGGACAGTGGAGGTGGAGGCGTGTTTATAGCGATCAGAAGTGCAATAGTATCGAAGGAAATTGACGGAGATCCGAAATGTGAAATAATTTGGGTGAAGGTCACAGTTAAAGCATGCTCAGACATGGTAATTGGATGTGTCTATAAGCCCCCTGGCTCAGCGGCTGTTGTGGCTGAGCACCTAAAGGATAATTTGGAAAATATTTCGAGTAGATTTCCCCACCATGTTATAGTTCTGGGTGTCTGGGTGGAGATTTTAATTCGCCGGATATAGACTGGGAGACTCAAACGTTCATAACGGGTGGCAAGGACAAAGAAACCAGTGAAATTTTTTAAGTGATTTATCTGAAAACTACCTTGAGCAGTTAAACAGAGAACCGACTCGTGGCGATAACATATTAGACCTTCTGGTGACAAACAATCCTGAACTATTTGAAACAGTTAACGCAGAACAGGGAATCAGCGATCATAAAGCGGTTACTGCATCGATGATTTCAGCCGTAAATAGAGATATTAAAAAAGGTAGGAAGATTTTTCTGTTTAGCAAAAGTGACAAAAAGCAGATTACAGAGTACCTGACGGCTCAACACAAAAGTTTTGTCTCAAGTACAGATAGTGTTGAGGATCAGTGGACAAAGTTCAAAACCATCGTACAATATGCGTTAGATGAGTGTGCGCCAAGCAAGATCGTAAGAGATGGAAAAGAGCCACCGTGGTACAACAACCGAGTTAGAAAACTGCTGCGGAAGCAAAGGGAACTTCACAGCAAACATAAACATAGCCAAAGCCTTGCAGACAAACAAAAATTACGCGAAGCGAAATGTAGTATGAGGAGGGCTATGCGAGAGGCGTTCAATGAATTCGAAAGTAACGTTCTATGTACTGACTTGGCAGAAAATCCTAAGAACTTTTGGTTTTATGTCAAAGCGGTAGGTGGATCAAAAGAAAACGTCCAGACACTCTGTGACCAAAATGGTAGTGAAACAGAGGATGACAGACTAAAGGCCGAAATACTAAATGTCTTTTTCCAAAGCTGTTTCACAGAGGAAGACTGCACTGTAGTTCCTTCTCTAGATTGTAGCACAGATGACAAAATGGTAGATATCGAAATGGACGACAGAGGGATAGAGAAACAAAATTGCTCAAAAGAGGAAAGGCCGCTGGACCTGATGGGATACCAGTTCGATTTTACACAGAGTACGCGAAGCAACTTGACCCCCATCTTGCAGCGGTGTACCGTAGGTCTCTAGAAGAGCGTAGCTTTCCAAAGGATTGGAAAAGGGCACAGGTCATCCACGTTTTCAAGAAGGGACGTCGAACAGATGTGCAGAACTATAGACCTATATCTCTAACGTCGATCAGTTGTAGGATTTTGGAACACGTATTATGTTCCAGTATAATGACTTTTCTGGAGACTAGAAATCTACTCCGTAGGAATCAGCATGGGCTTCGAAAAAGACGGTCTTGTGAAACCCAGCTCGCGCTATTCGTCCACAAGACTCAGAGGGCCATAGACACGGGTTCACAGGTAGATGCCGTGTTTCTTGACTTCCGCAAGGCGTTCGATACAGTTCCCCACAGTCGTTTAATGAACAAAGTAAGAGCATATGGACTATCAGACCAATTGTGTGATTGGATTGAAGAGTTCCTAGATAACAGAGGGCAGCATGTCATTCTCAATGGAGAGAAGTCTTCCGAAGTAAGAGTGATTTCAGGTGTGCTGCAGGGGAGTGTTGTAGGACCGTTGCTATTCACAATATATATAAATGATCTTGTGGATAACATCGGAACTTGGCAACCACGGGAAGTCGGTGAAGTCGCCATTGGAGCCATAAGCCAGCAATTACGACACGCGAGTCACTCGCACACCATGCAGCATGTACTACAACGCCCGGCCGAGGGACCGGACAGCCCAGTCGGTAGAGCGCTAGACCTTCAACCAAAGGGTCCCGAGTTCAAGCCCCCGTCCAGGCGAAAATTAATACACTGTCGTAACGGCTAATGTGCTGGCAACGAAAGAACTACAGAAACGAGTGAGGCCATGTCGCGTTCTGCCGTCAGATTGCTTGTAAAGGAGCAGTTGCACTTGTCGGGCCACCGCCATGCGACCGGCAGTCGTGGCCGAGTGGTTAAGGCGTCTGACTAGAAATCAGATTCCCTCTGGGAGCGTAGGTTCGAGTCCTACCGACTGCGTTTCCTTTTTGTGTCGAGAGGTGAAGAACATCTCCAACGGAACCGTGGAACGTGCTGTAGTATATTGAGAGGTTGTAACAATGGAAAATTGTACTGAAATGCAGGAGGATCTGCAACGAATTGACGCATGGTGCAGGGAATGGCAAGTGAATTTCAGTGTGGACAAGTGTAATGTGCTGCGAATACATAGAAAGATAGATCCCTTATAATTTAGCTACTATATAGCAGGTCAGCAACTGGAAGCATTTAATTCCATAAATTATCTGGGAGAAAGTGTGGTGTCACCGCCAGACACCACACTTGCTAGGTGGTAGCTTAAATCGGCCGCGGTCCATTTAGTACATGTCGGACCCGCGTGTCGCCACTGTGTGATCGCAGACCTAGCGCCACCACAAGGCAGGTCTCGAGATACGATAGACCACTCGCCCCAGTTGTACGGACGACATTGCTAGCGACAATACGGACGAAGCCTTCCTCTCATTTGCCGAGAGACAGTTAGTATAGCCTTCTGCTAAGTCCATGGCTACGACCTAGCAAGGCGCCATTAGCCTTACCTAGTTTGAAAGTTATCGTATAAATGTCTCACGGAGAATGCTGTATTCATCAAAGAATAAAAGATAAGTATTTGAGGAGCTGCATACTTTTCTTATGAGAATTCACTACTTATCCTGTTCCAGAATTCACGCCCGTCTGCGTTAGATAGCGTGCCTATCGGCCCCCTCAAAATAACACTGTGTCGGCACTTCTGTCGACACATCATTTGGCGACGAGGCTTAAAGGAAAAGTGTTCTTTCTGATTGCTTACATTTATTTGTGTCATGGCTTCGCCACAATCTCCAGATGTACTGTCCAAATTTTATCGCTTGCAGAATCAGCAGACGCAGGCGTTACTGGATGCCCTTGGACAGCTCATCCAGGGTCAATGTGCACTGCAACACGATGCGGCAGCCGCCGCTTCACCGCTACCGCAGCCACAACTCGCAGTTGCACCGCCTTTTAGGCACTACGACCCGGCGCACGAATCGTGGACAGAATGGTCCCGACAGTTCGCCTTCCATCTAGCCGCCTACAGAATTCAAGGTAATGAGCGGCAGCCGTTTTTGCTTTCTTGTGTCAGTGTGTCCACCTACCGTGTGATAGTGAAATTGTTTCCCCGACGCGACGTAGCAACTCTGTCCTACGAGGAAATTTTGTCTGCTTTAGATGCCTATTTCAAAGAAACAGTTAATGTGGTTGCCAAACGGTATACGTTTTTTCGTACGAAACGTACGGCCGGTCAAACTAATAGGGAGTGGGTAGCAACATTGCAAGGACTTACTAGGGACTGTGCCTTTGACTGTGACTGTGGCCTTTCTTATTCAGATACAATGGTGCGTGATGCAATTGCACAGAACGTTTCTGATGTTCGCATACGGGAGCAAATTTTGAAACTAGTTAATCCCTCCCTTCAACAAGTGATAGACATCTTGGATAGACAAGACACACTTGACTGTGCTCAGGAATCTTTTGAAACTTTGCTAGCTGTGTGTAACATTAACCGGCCCGCCGGGCGCGCTCGCGCTACGCGGCCCGGTCAAATGCCCTTGCGCACACCAAAGCAGCTGCCGCTGCGCTCTAAGCCACGTGTGCCGCGCCAGCACACAAATGCAGTGAAATCATGCCCGCACTGTGCTACTAGCCATTCGCGTGAACATTGCCCGTCACGCCAAGCTATTTGCTTTTTCTGCAATAGGAAAGGACATGTTCAAAGTGTTTGCCAGAAAAAGCTCAGATCAGACAATCACAATCAAAACAGGCCCTTTGCTTCGCGCCGAAATCGAACCAAGGACACTCAGGCTCGTGGACCTTCGCCCATGGACATTCATGTCGTTACTTCCACCCCGTCCAGTGCCACTTTCTCTAACAGTGACTGTGTTCGTCCCACAAAAACTGTGCGTCAACGTCGCCAGAAATCACGTCAATTAGCAAGTGATTCTGTACCAGTGTCTGTTCAAATTGCACGAGACAGTCGCTCTTGTCGTCAGCAGGACAATAAACTTTTTGTAGATTTGGACTTTCATGGCAAGGTCATACCATTCCAGCTCGATACCGGAGCTGCTGTTTCATTGCTCAATCACGACACGTACAAACAACTGGGCACACCTCCGTTGCGTTCCGCAAATGTTAAGCTCACTACATATTCAGGACAGAAAATTCCTGTGTTAGGACAGTGCAGCCTTCTTGCAACATATAAAGGACAAACAAAACTTGTGTCATTTTAAGTTCTTCGTTCTTCTACTGCAGTGAACTTGTTTGGTTTAGATTTATTTCAGTTGTTTAACATGTCTATTGTAAATCACGTCCTATCAGTGAATCAAACTGTGCCTTCAGACAGTGTTTCTCGGCTATGTGATGAATTTGCAGACATTTTTGCACCGGGCTTAGGTTGCGCTAAAAACTATGAAGCACAATTGGAACTGAAAGTAAACGCGCAACCGAACTTTTTCAGAGAGCGCAATGTTCCCCACGCATTGCGTGATAAGGTCGCCGGAACATTAAACGATCTAGCATCACAAGGTTTGAGTGAATGTGCGCAATGCCTCTTTCATTTCAGCTCCGCTTCATCGCTTACGCCGTACAGGTGTTCCGTTCGTCTGGACGATGGAATGCGAACGCGCCTTTCGCCAGTTGAAATCAGCGTTGCTTTCAAATACTTGCCTTACGCCATTCGATCCCCAGAAACCCCTTTTGTTGATGGTTGATGCATCGGAATTCGGGATCGGTGCTGTGCTTGCGCACAAAGTTGGCTCCCATGATCGCCCTATTGCCTTTGCGTCAAAATTGCTCTCGTCTGCGCAAAGAAATTACTCACAGATAGAGAAAGAAGCTTTGGCTCTCGTATTTGGTGTTACTAAGTTCCATGATTTCTTGTATGGTCGTCACTTTACCATCATCACAGACCACAATCCTTTGACATCGCTTTTTCATCCGACCAAGCCTGTACCTCCACGTACAGCGCAGAAATTCATTCGCTGGTCTATTTTCCTCTCGCAGTACCGCTACGATATCTTGTATCGGTCCACTGCTAAGCACGGAAACGCCGATGCGTTGTCCCGTTTGCCTGTTGCTGAGGATAAAGCATTCCATTCTTCCGAACTTGCTTGCATGTTCATTGATTCGGAAACCGGTGAAGTGGTCAAATCGTTTCCGATTGATTTTCGCCGTGTAGCTACAGCCACAGCTGCTGACCCTGTCCTTGCTACCGTTTTGCGTTTTGTTGCTACGCAATGGCCTTTGTCAAAGTCTCGGATCGAGGATCCGTTGGTTCGCAGATTTTTTGCTCACCAGCAGGGACTTTTTGTTCGACGTGGTGTTTTGTTGTTGCGTTCTGATAATGATCAGTCCAGAGTCGTGGTCCCACGTTCGTTACAGTCCTCTGTTTTACGGCTTCTTCACCAAGGACATTGGGGTATAGTGCGAACGAAACAACTTGCTCGTCAGCACTGTACGTGGTTCGGAATCGATGCTGCGATTACGAATATGTGTTCTTCTTGCATGGCGTGTGCCGAACAACAATCCGCACCGCCGCGGAAAGTCTTTGCATGGCTAAAAGCCACTTCCCCTTGGCAACGCTAGCACATTGATTTTGCTGGTCCATTCTGGAATGCTAGATGGTTGGTTCTGGTCGATGCCTTCAGTAATTTTCCTTTTGTTGTCCGGATGTCTTCCACGACGTTCTCTGCCACCATCCAAGCATTGTCTGCTATCTTCTGCATTGAAGGTCTTCCGCAGACTATTGTTTCCGACAATGGCCCACAATTCATGTCCGCAGAATTTCAGTCATTCTGCCAGGCCAATGGTATTCAACATCTGACATCCGCGCCGTTTTCGCCTCAGTCAAACGGTGCCGCTGAACGATTGGTCCAGACTTTCAAGTCGCAGATGTTGAAGTTGAAAGAGTCGCATTCTCGGGAGGACGCGTTGTTGCTCTTTTTGTCCTCGTATCGCTCTCAGCCCTGAGATGGTCGCTCGCCGGCTGAGTTGCTCCACGGTCGTCCTCATCGAACCTTGATGTCTTTGCTGCATCCGCCGCATCAGCTTCCTGTGCAGCGGCAGACTCCTGCTTTTGCTCCAGGCGACGTTGTATTTTATCGCAACTATCGAGGTTCACGGCGTTGGCTTGCAGGGCGCGCTCTTCGCTGCCTCGGCCGCGCGATGTATTTGGTTTTGGGGGCCTCTGGTGAGGTGCGTCGGCATCTCAATCAGCTGCGCCTCTGTCGTCGCACGGGTTCTGCCACTCCCCGTCTGCTTTCAGCGACGGTGCCGTCCGGTCAGCGCCCTGGGGACCCATCTACTGGCTCGCCTCATCCCCAGGTGTTACCGACGATGCCTTCCATTTTGCCCCATGGCGACGCGCCGCCGCAGCAGCCGCCGCCGCCGCCGCCGCCTGTTCTCCCGCCGGCGCCGCCCGCATTCGACACTTCGCTGCAGCCGCCAAGCGCCTCCCTGGGTCACGCGCCGCCGATCGCTTCCCGTGACCAGCCGTCCTCCGCCATGGACCTCTTGCCCGCTCCGAACCACATGACGTCATCGCGCGTCAGGTACCCCGACGCAATGGAGGTCGACCCTTCGGCCCCTCCTGTCTCATTACGGGCGCATATGCCGCATGTTGACGTGCACCCTGGACTAGGTTTTCAGGCGTTTCCTAGATCCCCTCGGACCGAATGGCCGGGTGCGGGTGGCACAGCCTCGCCTGTTGTTAGGCTCCCCACCTCATCGCATACGTCAACATGGGGTCCTCCCCACGGCGGGCGGAAGCCTTATCACACGACCGTTCGCCGATTTGCGGAGGAGGAATGTGGTGTCACCGCCAGACACCACACTTGCTAGGTGGTAGCTTAAATCGGCCGCGGTCCATTTAGTACATGTCGGACCCGCGTGTCGCCACTGTGTGATCGCAGACCTAGCGCCACCACAAGGCATGTCTCGAGATACGATAGAGCACTCGCCCCAGTTGTACGGACGGCATTGCTAGCGACAATACGGACGAAGCCTTCCTCTCATTTGGCGAGAGACAGTTACAATAGCCTTCTGCTAAGTCCATGGCTACGACCTAGCAAGGCGCCATTAGCCTTACCTAGTTTGAAAGTTATCGTATAAATGTCTCACGGAGAATGCTGTATTCATCAAAGAATAAAAGATAAGTATTTGAGGAGCTGCATACTTTTCTTATGAGAATTCACTACTTATCCTGTTCCAGAATTCACGCCCGTCTGCGTTAGATAGCGTGCCTATCGGCCCCCTCAAAATAACACTGTGTCGGCACTTCTGTCGACACATCAGTAAGCATTTGGAATGATTTAAAATGGAATGATCATACAAAGTTGATCGTCGGTAAAGCAGATGCCAGACTGAGATTCATTGGAAGAATCCTAAGGAAATGTAATCCGAAAACAAAGGAAGTAGGTTACAGTACGCTTGTTCGCCCACTGCTCGAATACTGCTCAGCAGTGTGGGATCCGTATCAGATAGGGTTGACAGAAGAGATAGAGAAGATCCAACAGAGAGCAGCGCGCTTCGTTACAGGATCATTTAGTAATCGCGAAAGCGTTACGGAGATGATAGATAAACTCCGGTGGAAGACTCTGCAGGAGAGACGCTCAATAGCTCGGTTCGGGCTTTTGTTAAAGTTTCGAGAACATACCTTCACCGAAGAGTCAAGCAGTATATTGCTCCCTCCTACGTATATCTCGCGAAGAGACCATGAGGATGAAATCAGAGAGATTAGAGCCCACACAGACGCATACCGACAATCCTTCTTTCCACGAACAATACGAGACTGGAATAGAAGGGAGAACCGATAGAGGTACTCAAGGTACCCTCCGTCACACACCGTCAGGTGGCTTGCGGAGTATGGATGTAGATGTAGATGGACTCCTGGATATTCGCAACCAAAGAATGGCGTGGGTAGCACTGGTTGATAGCTTGTAAGTTGCTCACGGAGTCCTAACAGAGAAGAAACGACTCTTCAGAACAGGAACCGATGTACTGAAGTGCACGAGATATGGCCACAAGCTGTGCACCCAGCGGGCAAGGAATGCTGTTCAATATGGCCTCTGTGGACATAGGCGAAGCCAGCATTACAATCAGTCATCGAGCCGTCGGTGTAAACAACTTCAGACCCGCGGAACACTTCAACAATCGAGAGGAAGTAACAGCGGAGAGCGGTGGGCTTAACGGAGTCCTTAGGCCCAGACGAAGCTCCGGCCGACGTGTACACCATGGAGGTGTACGTGAATGGACCTCAAGTAGAGGTGATAAAGGGAAGGACTTCAGTTCGGAGCGAAGGGACAGCACGAGAACCGCAATCGTGAGCCGTGCCCTGGGCCGCCGAAGCGGAAGATGAACTGCCGCCAGTGGGAAAGGGAAACGGTGATTCGGATGCTCAGGAGAACTGTGAGTGTGTGCAACATAAGTGGGAAGCAGTTGCACACGTCGGATCCGCAACGGAGGGACTCCAGCCTCCACCAGAGCACTGGTCACCGGACTCGTTCTAAAAGCTCCCTTCGCTAGGCGAACGCCACAGTGGTGCACTGGGTCGAGTAAACGCAACGCTGAGGGTGCCGCCGAACTGTTAACCAGGATCCCATAGTCAAGGCGGGATTGAACAAGGGCTCTGTAGAGCTGCAGCAGCCTAGAGCGATCTGCCCCCCTGTAGGTGTTGCCCAGGCAGCGGAGAGCACTGGGAAGCTGCCAGCACTCCCGCTTAAGCTGACGAAGGTGAGGTAGCCAGAGCGCGCTGAAGGATGCACGAAGTTCATGGGGTGTGTGATACTTGTTGACTAACTTTTTATCTACGGCGTCAGCAACGAGTTTACAAGATTCTGAAAAAATTAAAGCCGTACACCTGAGTATTGTCTTTGTAGGAATTGTGAATGTCATACGCATTCACTTCACTTATGCCCAACATTCGGAAGAATAATGCCACTGGCCGTCATTGGAAGAGTCCACTCAATGTTTCGAAACTGTCGTTCTATTTTGTTCCTTCCTTCGCTTTTCTTTCGTTCCCGCATTATGGCTCTCGATGTTAAGTTTCGTGACTGCCTAAGTTCGATACTGATATAACTAAACTCAACATCGAAAATCCTCACATGCTGTTAGCTACTGTTGATATTCTGCACGTCAATCGGGGAAAGCAGGCTTCGAGGTTTAATGACCTCGAAAAGTTGGCTGGTTATGCTTTCTCGTGAGTCTCTTATTAAATTAACTTGCCTTTTGATAAAAAGTGCAGAGGCTTTATCCGTTATATCAGTTGATCCTAGTCCACCATTTTTAGGATCGTAAGTGGCTACTTTAGCAGGTACTCTGAACACTTCACCTCTCCACAAAAAGTTGGTGATTTTGGACATTATTCTCCTCGCTATCATTCTCGGTATTGGAAACAGCTGGGCAGTATAATAAGCTTTAGCAAGGATGCATGAGTTGATATACTGTGTTCTTTGAACTTGGTTCATACATAGAGTTAAATTCTCTATAATGGCTCCTTGCACTTTATATGCTGCAACGTCCCAATTTAAAGCCGTCATTTTCATAGGGCATGCTGTCAGGGCGATCCCAAGTGTTTTATGTTGTCGGACTAATTTTGCCCACTCGACGTTGATATTATCAAAATCTCTGAGATTTAAGATCTTACTTTTCTCCGTTTGCATTGGCTCCAGATGCTCTACAGTACGAATCAATCACTGTTGCTAGCGTCGTTACTCGTCATTGTTCCTTATAATGAGCCCTATATCGTCAGCATAGGCTCTTATAACTGTTCTTGTTAAGCCTTTTAATCTGGCATGGACATGTCGGAGGAAAGGTTCCAGCGAAATGGCGAAGAGCGACATGGTCAGAGGACTTCCTTGACGAAAGCCTCGTTGTATTTGCATCGGCCTGGATTGTTGACAATTCACCGCTATTTTAGCATTTATTCCAGTTGCTATGTTCTTAATCAACTGTATGACCCTATCGTTGAAACCTATTTTCTTCAATATCTGTAGAAGATATTCATGATTTACTACATCTAACGCTTTATAAAAATCTAAAAACAATAAAGCACACTTTATGTTACTTGCAGAAGTTATTGCAATGACATCCCTGATTCTGCTAGATTTTGAAAAATGGTTCTGCCTTGCGCGCAGTTCTGATGTTGACTAATAATTTTATGTGTAAGGCATGAAATTCTCTTGTTTACTATTCTAGCTATTAATTTATAATCAGAATTCAGCAGTGAAATTGGACGAAAATTATTTAAATCTTTGTTTCCATTATTTTTTGGCACCAGAACAATTTTACTCTCCTTAAACTCAGCCGGAATCATTTTACCCTGAATAACCTCATTTACAATGTCCGTGATTTTCGCACCTACTATTGGCCAGTAACGGATGTAAAACTCTGCTGGCAGACCATCCGGTCCTGGGGATTTTTTTGGTGGTGAGGCGCACAGAGTCTCATACACGTCTTCACTGACAACCTCGAGAAAATTTTCGTTTTCTTCTGTCAGCTGTGGGGCTAGGATGTCAAGGAATTCTTCCAAGGAAGCATCACTACTTTGGTGTACAGCATATAGCTCGCAATAATAGCGATAAATCTCATCCATGATACCCTGCTGGGTTCTGAGAATCGTACCGTGTTTTGTTCGAATTTCATCAATAAAAGTCCTTCTCCCGGTCTTCGTATGCTTCACTAAATGATATAGGGAAGTAATTATCTTCAGACACCGAATTTGCCTTCGATTTTATTTTCAACCCTTCCATTTGACTTCTCTTGATATTAAGTAACTTGGATTTGACTTTTTTGATGTCTGCTATCCGAAGTGAGGAACCTGCTGAGACTTGATCATATAGACCTCTCAACACGGAATAGTAATATTCTATAGTGCATTTCATTTCTGTTGGGTTCTGGGCACTGTATTTGTGGTGTCACCGCCAGACACCACACTTGCTAGGTGGTAGCTTAAATCGGCCGCGGTCCATGTAGTACATGTCGGACCCGCGTGTCGCCACTGTGATCGCAGACCTAGCGCCACCACCAAGGCAGGTCTCGTGATACGAGAGAGCACTCAACCCCAGTTGTACGAGAACCAAGCTACCGCCCAGTTGTACGAGAACCTAGCTACCGACCAGATGTACGAAGCCTTTCTCTCTCATTAGCCGAGAGACAGAATAGCCATCAGCTAAGTTAATGGCTACGAACTAGCAAGGCGCCATTTGTATCAGTGCCTATAGCTTACGAGTATTCAAGAGAGATGTATTCCAAGGACTAATAAAAAGATAGGTAATAAGCATCTACATACTTTTCTTCTTATTCATTTATAAGTTCTCATGTTCCAGTACTTCACGCCCGTCTGCATTTTCAGCCATCTCAACTTCACGGTGTCGGCCCAGCTACCGACACAACAGTATTGACTAAGAACCTTCCTCAACTTTGGCTTTGTCATTTTAACCCACTAGTCAACAGCAGTGGCAGTGGCTACGGGCTCGCAGGCATATTGCCCATGTTTCTTTAATCAGATCTTCTAAATCATGATTTACTAACAAGGAAGTGTTCAAATTCCACTGATTCTTGAACTGGCTGTCTTCTTAGATTTATGCAAGCTAAGACACTTCAATGGTCTGAAAAGTACGTAGGAATGGTTTCTACTTTTGTCACGGAAGTTTCAAGATTTTTAGAAATATATAGTCTATCAATCCTGCTACGTGATGTTGCCGTGACATAAGTGAACTCAACAATGGAGGAGTATTTGATTTCCCCTGTATCCTTTAATTCTAAACCAGTAACTACTTGTTTTAGTTCACTTGAGAAATTAAAATTAGGTAACTGATCTTTTCGATTTAGAACACAATTAAAATCACCTCCAAGTAATAACTGTCTTGGAGTTTTCCTTAACAAGTATATCAGGTCATCTTTGAAGAAACGTGCCCTGTCAGCTCGGTGAGAACTTCCTGAAGGGCCTACAAGTTGATGATAGTCACAACATAGATATTTGGTCCTATTCCTCTTCCGGATTCCAGTCGTTCCACCTCGCTTACTGTAATCCCTTCCCTCACCAAAACAGCTGTTCCAACACTTGTCTCGGGAGACACATTTATGTAACTGACAAAACCTGGAATTACTAAATCACTTCTTGTAACAGGGCAATATCAGTCGTGGATTCGTACAAAAATTCCTTAAGGGCTGATAATTTCAAACTGGTCGCAATTTTATTTATGTTTACAGTGGTGACAGAATAAGATTGCGTCATTGTGCTGCCACTATCTAGTTGTTTTGATGAACTAATTTAGTTTCCTGTGGTTCAGGGTTCAGTTAAGCTGCCGGCCGGAGTGGCCGAGCGTTTCTAGGCGCTAGTCTGGAACCGCGCGGCCGCTGCGGTTGCAGGTTCGAATACTGCCTCGGGCATGGATGTGTGTGATGTCCTTCGGTTAGTTAGGTTTCAGTAGTTCTAAGTTCTAGGGGACTTATGACCAAAGCAGTTAAGTCCCATAGTGCTCAGAGCCATTTGAACCATCAGTTAAGCTGTAACAGTTTTCTCGAAAGGCTGAACATGGAATAACACTTCAATCAGAGTATTAGTTACTGTCCCATTTTTTCTTTTTTTTTTTCTACTTCTGATGTTTTCTCTTGTACCGCAAGCAGGCTGATTTCCTGGTGAACTTTCTGATTTTTCCTCCAGTAATTCGTGTAAGACCGTATCGGACCGAAGATTCTTTGGGCTTGGGTCGCCCCTCCCGGATTTTCCCTTCCCTTGGTTACGAGCTACATTCTCATTTGGTTGCATCGGTATTTTACTTCGTGGCTTATCTGGAGGAGCAGCAGCAGACGCTTTCGCAGTTTCGGTTGCCGGCGCCTGTCCTGAGATGTTGACCGTGATTTCAGTTTGGCCACCACTTCCTCGTTCTTTATTAATTTCACCCACTTCCTGATTGAGGGAAACAAATGGAGACTGCAGTTTTGCAACCTCTCCATGAATCTGTTTATTAACAGATAGCTGCTGATCTTTGCAATCGGCTACTGCACCTGTTGTTTCTTGCAAATTAATGCTGATTACACCCCCTTCGCCGGCCGGAGTGGCAGAGCGATTATAGACGCAACAGTCTGGAACCGCGCGACCGCTACGGTCGCAGGTTCGAATCCTGCCTCGGGCATGGATGTGTGTGATGTCCTTAGGTTAGTTAGGTTTAAGTAGTTCTAAGTTCTAAGGGGCTGATGACCTCAGCAGTTAAGTCCCATAGTGCTCAGAGCCATTTGAACCATTTTTGAACACCCCCTTCATTTTCTGGTACCGTATGTGTATAATCTTTCTGTTCATCAGTTTCTATTCGCATTTTGCCTTCAGGTTCCTCTGCCTCCTCATCGCACTGTTTTTGCTTGCGAAGCGAGGGAGTGGGACAAGACAGCTCGTCCTCTGAACAACTATCAGTTATCTCCAGAGGTCGTTTTTTCGTTTGCATTTCAGTTTCACGAGTAGTGGTAATAGGATTTCCCTTTGTTGTTAACGGGCGAAATTGAATGTTATCGTGATGGGAGACATCAGCTTGGCCCGCTGCGTTAACATCCTCAACCAGTTGATCCGGGCTATTCTTTGGTAACAGATCATTTAAGGCAAGCTTCTGACGCTGTATCAAATTACTTTTAAGAACAACAGTTCGCCGCGGACGTTCCTGTCTGAAGTGGCCGGTTTCGTTACATATATGACACGTAGGCTCCTGACCTGTATAAACAATTTGTGCCTTATACCCACAAACAGTTATGTGAGACGGAATGTTCGTCTTAACGTCCATCTCCACACAGCGGACCCCGTTGAAACACTGCAGTTTAAAGCGAGGCGACCATCTTTCATTTGCAATTGGTTTAACGTCTCCGAGGAGGAGGAGGAGATTAGTGTTTAACGTCCCGTCGACAACGAGGTCATTAGAGACGGAGCGCAAGCTCGGGTGAGGGAAGGATGTGGAAGGAAATCGACCGTGCCCTTTCAAAGGAACCATCCCGGCATTTGCCTGAAGCGATTTAGGGAAATCACGGTAAACCTAAATCAAGATGGCCGGAGACGGGATTGAACCGTCGTCCTCCCGAATGCGAGTCAAGTGTGCTAACCACTGCGCCACCTCGCTCGGTGGTTTAACGTCTCCGTAGTTTGAAAGAGCTTCCTTAATCTTATCATTTTCAATTTCAATGGGAAGATTCAAGACACGAACGGTTTAGTAATGAATGTGCGCTCTATAGATGGAAACCTTACTTTTATTACCATTTCTATGCACAAAATTTACTTCATAGCCCCACTTTCGTAACACTTTATCAACAGTCGCAGCACTGATTAATTTGGCAAAAACACAGTATTTTTCATGATCCAGATGCCAGGTATGGGCGGTTTCTGAACTGAGACCAATTACCTGTGTAATCCAGTCATCTGTTTCCAGGGATGTCGGCTGAACAGGACGGGATTCCTTGTCAAAAGCAAATACCAGGGTATTCTTCCTGAGGTTTGTAGTCATGGTTAATCCAGCGACGCAATTTCGGTTAAACAACCTAAATTCCAATTAGCAGCAGCAAGACCAGAAAGAGCGATCAGATCACAAGGAATAGGAACGAACACGGAGGTTAACGGACGGACAGCACTCGGCGAAGCACAAGTACAGCGATGTAAACACGGAAGTGCAGCGCAACAGTTAGCAGTGGCTGAAACGGAACTGAGGTATTTGTCTCGACCTGGTGTATTTCTGGCAGAACATCCAGTTAAAGATTCAGTCTCTACACTACTGTCTTTATCACTTTCACCACTTGTTTCATTCAAGGAAATCACAAGCTGCAAAATAAATTCGTATTCACTTTTCCACAGTTCATATACTGTATTATGTTCACTTTCAATTTCGTTGACGCTGTCTGATATAACATCACTTCCTAAACTGTCCTCAAACCATTTTAAAACAGCACCTATCAAAGTCAGGGTCTGTAATGTGAACAGTAGGCGTAGATGTGGCTACTGAATCCATAACGCAATAGTCCCATGTGCGGGCTCGGAGACCGCTAGCACGAAAGAGGCAGTAATAGTGTAGGTCCGCGTCACATTCAAAAGGGTACTGATAAAGGAAACCACGACAGCTTCGTGGAAGAACAACAGGAAAACGCTGTAATCGCCTACATCAACATTACGCATTATCAACAGAGTAACAATAAACGCTAGCGGTCTGTGAGAACGCACCTGGGACGTTAAGGGTTAACTAATTACACATACTAAAAGCTCTTGAGCAGTAAGAATTGATGGTTTGCCGTACGTCAGATCCACTTATACAAATGGTACTAGGAAAGTTTTGCAATACGACGCAACAATAAATCGCAGGAGGCTGATTGTAGCCGTGTTCTGAGAGTATCTTCATACATTGTAGCCCTTGTGCCAAATCTGTGGGCGCAGTCGTACACTTGCAGGGTTAGTTTGAAGTGCTTGCTATGGCATCGTGGTTACCAAGTGACATTCGAGCAGTTCTGCGGTACAACTTCGAGCGTTATTCAAACATAGTGCAGTGCTTTGAAGAAATTACTCTTGCACTCGGTGACATGTGTTCATATCGTACCGCTATATTCAGGTGGTACAGAGAACTCCAAAGAGGGAATTTCACTCTGGAGGACGCACAGAGGACGAAAAGGTCACGATCATCAGTTACGGAGGAAAGCATTGATGCTGTGAGGAAAATGCTAGACGAAGACACCTATACGCAGATAGAGGATACCTTAGGGCTAAATGCACCAGCTGTTCGTTCGATTCTGCACGATCATTTGCAAGCAGAGAAACTATCTTGTCTCTGGGTGCCGCATAGACTGGACGAAGAGCAGATGACTCGACTTGTGACTTGGCACCAGTAAATGATGAAGAAGTTTTCTAAGGGACAATCTCAGTGTGTGACAGGTGACGAGACTTGGCTGTGCTATTATGACGTGCCGACTAAGACACAAAACAAAGTTTCGGTCTTTGAAGATGATGACACACCCGTAGATGTCAGAAAATCCCGATCAGTAAAGAAGAAAATGACAGCTGTTCTTTTTTTTTTAAAAAAAAAAAAAACGATCTGAATTGTGGGGCGCGTTGTTTCGGACACACGGAAGACAGTCACAGTTAAGTGATACACTGAGCAATGCCTGCCCAACGTCATTCAATCTTTGAAGAACCTGCGACCAAAGTCAGGAATGGACACTTGGTTTTTCCAACGCGACAACGCTCTAGGTCACCGCGCAAAATCATGCAGCAAATATTTGCGGGGTACAGGACTGAAACTTCTTGAGCACCCTCCTTACAGTCCAGACCTCGTTTCTTGTCACTTTGCACTGTTCCCGCATGTTAAAATGAAGCTGAAAGGAGTACAGTTTTCAAGTGATGAGGCCCTCCTGAGGACTTGGGACAACGAGTGTGCCTTATTCCCTACAGAAACCTGGGAGAAATGGTTTAGGGATTGGTTTCGGAGGATGGAGAGGTGTATTCAATGTGGCCAAAATTACTTCGAAAAAATTAAATAAATCTTTTTTCCACTGTTCAATCGCCCAATGTTTACGCTGCCTACACCAAGCGAGGCGTCGTTTGGCATTTACCGTTGTGATGTGTAGCTCATGAGCAGCCGCTCGACCATGAAATCCGTTTTCTCACCTCCCGTCTAACTGTCATAGTACTTGCAGTGGATCCTCATGCAGTTTGGAATTACTGTGTGATCGTCTGGATAGATATCTACCTATTACACATTACGACCCTCTTCAACTGTCGACGATCTCTGTCAGTCAAGACGAGGTCAGCCTGTACGTTTTTGTGCTCTAAGTGTCCATCACGTTTCCACTTAACTATCACATCGCAAACTGTGGACCTAGGGATATTTAGGAGTGTGGAAATCTAGCGTACAGACTTATGACACAAGTGACACCCAATCACCTGACCATGTTCGAAGTCCGTGAGTTCCGCGGAGCGCCCCATTCTGCTCTCTCACAATGTCTAATGACTACTGAGTTCGCTGGTATGGAGTACCTGGCTGTAAGTGGCAGCACAATGCACCCAATATGAAAAACGTAAGTTTTTGGAGTTGTCCGGGTACTTTTGATCACATAGTGTATATCGTTCCCTTGCAACAGTCCTCGCGTCCACTGATCCATACTAATAAATATCTTAGGTGCGAATAAAATTTTCTCGGGCTTACAGCTGCGCATTCGTGTATCTTAGCTGCGTTCTCAGCTTCACGGGCCATCTTCGCTCGGACAGATCAATACCAAAAACTTGGAAGGAGACACAGCATTGGTCATATATTTTTGTTTATTATCGCAAAATCGATTTTCGGTCACTTAGTGACATCTTCAGTGCTGTAATAAATAACTTAAATTGGTAAGCACTGGTGTCAATAAGCTTACGGCGATCACATAGACTATGTGATCGCCGTAAGCTTATTGACACCAGTGCTTACCAATTTAAGTTATATATTACAGCACTGAAGATGGTCACTAAGTGACCGAAAATCGATTTTGCGCTAATAAACAAAAATATACTACCAATGCTGTCTCTCCTTCCAAGTATACCCATTATCTGGTCGTAGTGCACAGGACATTATGGAATCGCCAATCAATAAAATACCAAAAACGTTGTTTCGTTGCGCTATTTGACTACGATTCTGTTTCGTTTTCTCATGGCACTGATCAAATGAATCAGTGGAGGAAAATTAAAAAAAAAAAAAAACAAAAAAAAAAAAAAAAAAAAAAAACAAATGCCGAAACCCGGGATCGAACCAGGGACCTTTAGATCTTCAGTCTAACGCTCTCCCAACTGAGCTATTTCGGCTTGTCCTCCAACACTTTGTGTGACTACATAACATATTTCGGACGCTACCTTTTTTCCTAAATGTAAAAGTAGTTTATTGTTTATAATACTGTCAGACTAATTAAAGGGAGGCGGCAGTTTGCACTTAGGTTGTGTTTATTTTGACGTCGTCTTTGTTTAGAATTAGTTTTAGTTTTATTAAGCCGTAACTGAGTGTTCAGCTACTAGAACAAGGTGCTAAGCGTATGAAAATGGCACAACGTATTGACTTTTGCTTCCGCTCGGTTTGATTTACAAAATGTACTGTTTTTGAAGGTTTCACTTCAAAACTGTGGTGGCAACATCAAAATTTCGACACAGGATGTATCGTACGTGTCTGTCTGCTCCGTGTTACGAACATGCTGATCAACATTATGTATTGTGCTATGAGACCAAGACGCTGCTGTGCTCCATTATATTGTTAATTACAAAAGGCCTATTTCGGCGTGATTGCCATCTTCGCGTTATAACAGGTGGTCTTGAATCCATATGACATAGACGTATCAGTTGCCGTCACACTAATACATAAGTTTGCTTCTTCGATGTTGGTGGAGCTATAATAAGTACTAAAACTTTTGCTGGCGCGATTGTTTTTGAAGTTGTCGAACTATGAAACTGCTCCAGCAAAAGTTTAACACCTACATCAAAGGGCGCGGACTTACAGCAGTGTGACAGCAACTGAGACATCAATGTCATATGGATAGCAAGACCACCTGATATATGCTGCAGATGACAATCACGCCAAAATAGGCCTACTGCAATAAACAATATAATCTAACACAGCTGCATCTTGGTCTCATAACATAATATATAATTCCCTTATATTGCATATAAGACGCAGTGGGCCCATATCAGTACAAACTGCTGAGCAACGTTTGTTTGATAACTTATGCTCACTTTCTCCAATTAATATTAATATGCTGTAGGAACACACCAAGAAATTTTGTCAGTTGCTCTAGTGTGATCACAATAAATTATTTAAGAAATTGAAATTTCTTGAATATTTCACAGACGAAATAAATTCTGGAACCTGAGATTGGTGTAATGAGGATGTTACATCCACATATCGTGGCTCCTTTCACATCCCACTCACATTCTGATAATGTCTATTAGGAATACATGCCATGGACATCATAAATGTAGACTAGATTACTTCACAGATATAAACATTGTATTTCTTACATTCTTAAAGTGTTAGGTTATTTTATTCTATTAATTTATCCTCAGATTGTGTTCCAAACATTCCGTAATGATGGAGGGTCTACAGGCTGTGGAGTGAGTCAAATTATACATCAGATGCAGGATATCAGTACTTACATAACATGTACCAACAACCAGTTACAACTTGCTGTAATCTACTCAAACTGATAATAAATTAGCAGAAATTATTGGAATTGTTTCAAGAGTACTTCATTATATATGAAACAAGCCACTGCTCTTCCTCTTACACTACTTTCGTAATACTTCCAAGTTAAGAATATATGTAACATCACCCAGGACACTATCATCTGTATATACTGATAAAGAACCCTGTTTGATGCAAATGTTAGTATGCAGCTGAATTTATAACCCAGAGTCCAAATACTCCAATAAATAATAGGAGTGGTTAATGAGTAAGTCTTTTACTTTTGTTTTGCATATCTGTGGTTTCCAGTTTCCTACCTGATGTCTGGTAGTTACATGTTGCAGGTTTTTACATAAGAATATAAAACTACATTCTGGATTCTAGACAGAGGTACACGGTCTATGTGTAAATTATTTTTATTTCTAGTATTATGGTTGTGAAGTCATCCTAAATTACTATTATCACAAACACTTTTATGGAGTAAATGTATTGGCACGTATACCTGTTATTTTGCCCATTTCTTTGTCACTTCCTCCTTTTTTAAGGTGTAATTCACGAATTCATGTCTAGTGCTACAATCAACATGTAGGCATCCTTCGCAAAATACCTCGAAGAAAACAATCTATTGACACATAAAAAACACAGATTTAGAAAATATCATTCCTATGAAATACAACTGGCTCTTTATTCTCGTGAAGTAATAAGTGCTACTGACAAGTTGATGGTATATTTATCGATTTGCAGAAGGCTCATCACTGTTCCTCCCAGGACCTTCTAATCAAATTCATAAAGAGCATAAAAAATGTACTGAAGGGTAATTTGTTTTGTATTATTACAAAATATGGGACAGATCGTCACAGATATAATACACGAGTTTGGGTGGCGTTTTAAAACAAAGGCGTTTTTAAAAATCTTGAGTGCTTGGTGCTCTGCAGTTTTAAGGTATTTATTAATGGACATCTTCTCAACACTATGAGCTGCACTTGAGATTTATTTGCTGCCCATGTGTTTTCAGTGTATAACCCATTGTCAGTGGCATCTGATACAGAGGAACAAGCAAGTGTATGTACACCAACTACTACAGCTTGACATATGTAATAGTAGAAATGTAAGTCTGCTTACATTATGTATCTCTGTAGCAAAGACATGTGTGTCAGCTATAAATTCTTTAGGATTCATAAGGTGAGTAAACTTATATTTCTGCTATTACATATACAGTTGTCAAGTTGTGGAAATATATCTCACACTGCTCAAATACAAAAACATTTGGGCAGCCAGTGTAATGAAGAAAGTCATAATACAAACAAAGTATTGTTTCTATCAGACAGTATGGCAGAAACTGTATGAAAATGTTGAACACTATATTACCAAGCAACTATAAGTGTACATCATTTGTAAAGTCTAATGGCATGTTGCTCACAACATACAAAATAAATCACTCAATTTAGGACAAAAATGACTATTTCATTATCCTAGCTGGAGCAAAAGACATAAATGAGAGAAAAGATGAATTTATGGGCTCACTGAATGAAACTATTTCGAAACCTATACAGACTCAATTAATACTCTGCGCAAGACCTTATAGATTTGATATCCCAGGAGAAAACCACAAGATCTCGGAGATGAACAAATATTTAATAAAAAGAACTACAATGACAAACCACATCAAAGAAATAAACATAAACAGGTTTTTTCAGTGAAAAGATTTTTCAAGACATGGATCACACATGGCAAAATTAGGAAAACCTAAGCTCTGTGCAAATTTATTGAAGGAGCTAAACAAACAGTAGGTCTACTATCAAATGGCTGATCCCGTCCTATCAACATATTCTATCTCCACATGCCAAAAAGTGGTACGACAATCCAGACAACATGGGAGATTCAACCATTGCTACAAGACCAACAGAAGCCGCAGAAGTTGAAATACAGGCTGCACTCTCCAAGAAGACACCACTACCACATGCAGGGCTGTATAAAGTACAGAATCTGCATCATCTCCTGCTGAAGTGAAAGATAACAGGAGAATGATGTTATCCTTAAATGAACACTAGCTAAAACAAGAACACATAAAAATGTATGTTCCACAGGTTGCACCTAATTACAAGTTACTGTAGACCCAAAGAAGGTTATGGGGGTTCCTCCATATATACAAGTTATTATTTAGATCTGAAATGTACTGTTCTGGATGTTAAGGACTTACATATTAAAAGTGTTTTTGAAGCAGCTGTACGCTTCTACCAACAGTAAGGATGAATATGATGCAGAGAAATTTACCAAATGCTTAGAAAAACTTATTGTCCATGTACAGAAATATACCAAATACAACATGCTAATTTTTAGAGACTTAAACATTGATGTTAGGAAAACATACAGCTAGAAATATTAATTTAGCAAATATGTTAAGGTCATATAATATTTTCTTTACAAATAAAAGTCCTATGGGGCTTCAATCCTGCCTTGATAACTTCATAACAAATGTACATAAAAGTGGATTTGAAGTAGAATTGTTTAATGTTGATCACCTATCAGACCACAAAGGTATACGGGTGAAATTAATTACTGAGAAGTTAAATGCAGACCAAAAACAAGTTCAGTACCAGGGTGTTAGATTATTGACTGATAAGAATATTAAGCTCTATAGGCAGGAACTACAACTAGTACACTGGTATACTCTCTTACTTTCTTCCAACAATGTTGAGGAAGCCTTCAACAGACTCATGAGCATTATTTCAAAAAGCTTTGATATCTGTTGCCCAAAGATCAGAAAACAATATAGTAATAAACTCAGAACGGTCAGAACACCCAAGCACCCAACACAACACAAAGGTTTGCACCTGACTGACAGAAATTAAGGCTCTTGGTAATTATTTGCTGTGAAAAAGTAAAAAGCAGTATTGTGAACAAAGCCACTTACAACAATCTCATAAGACTCGAAAGTACACAAATCGGAATAGCCAAATGTAGGGAAAATGAACATTTCATTGAAAACTCAAATAACAGATGCAAGGCAGCATGGAGGATTATAAAAGCAGAGTTGCGTACAGCTATAAAGACACTACAAGTGCTGTCAATACCACAGCACATGAATTTAATAAATTTTCTGTCAAGGCAGCAAACGCCACTATCATCCCAACTTCTGGTACGCATATTATCAGTTTCATGTACGCTCCTAATCTAAACCTCATTTCTGGCTATCAGTTTCTTTAAAAATGTTCAAACTCTGTGCCAACTTTCAAGTGGACAGGAATATAATTATGTGACGTGGTTAAATCAATAATAAAACTAGGAAATTCAAAATCTGAGGACATCCATGGCTTATCAAATTTTGTGATTAAAAAAATAGTGGATCTCATATCAAACCCATTTTGTACAACAATAACTGCACGTATGCTAGTGGCCATTTCCCAGAGCGTCTAAAAAGAACAGTTGGCATCCCTATTCATAAAAAGCAATTTCACAGCTGGTTATTCTCTCCAGAATAATAGAATACTGTGTCAATGGGATATTTGCACACATTTATCTGAAAACAATATTCTGACTCAAACTCAGTATAGATTCGGGGATCAACAGTGAAAGCAGGTGAGACACCATTTCTTTTGTACAAACCCCATTTGAACCAAAGTTATCTGCTGAAACCATTCTAATTGACCCAATCAAAGCATTTGATTTGGTGAACCATACAATACTACTGGAGAAACTTTGGTGTTATGGAGTCACAGACTTAGAACTCCCCCTCATAAGCTCCCATCTCACTGACAGGAAACAAAAATGTAGATTATAATAACAAAAGTTCCAATACTTAGATTAACTCAGAGCATTCCTCAAGGTTCCATGCTTGACCCTGTACCGTATATATTTGTGAATGATCTTCCCAATAACATGCCACATAACTCTGTACTAGATACTGATGACACAACATACATTAGCTCTTGGAAAGACATACACAAATTGCACTAGAAAACAAAGAGCAACTTAACCTCTCTAACACATGGATCAAAGCCAATGAGCTAGACAGCCAATGAGAAGACAGTGAACATCAATTTCAGTTTATCAAGCAGTGAAACTGAGAGCTCAATTGTTAAGCTACTTGGTATATACCTTCATTCCAAATTAACTTGGAACAAACAAACGGACCACATATGCAGAAAGCTCTCCACTTTACCTTCTTACTGACTAAACTACAGACATGTGTAACAACACCTTTGTTACTTAACTCCTGCTATCCCCCCTGCAGTTCCGGGGATTAGAATAGGCCCGCGGTATTCCTGCCTGTCGTAAGAGGCGACTAAAAGGAGTCCCTCCCCCTCACAGGGGTAGTTAGCGCCTGCGTCCGGAGACGGACAGTTCCACGACCTCTATTTGCGATCATTTTGCTTTTTCACTTCTCGTTTCTTCCTACCTTTGGTTGGTTCCTTTCTTTGCTCTTCTCCACCTCACTGTCTTCCTTACTCTTTCCCCTGCAAAATCTCCTTGCCTTGTTATTGCCTTCTTCTCCTTGCCTTCTCATTGCCTTCTTCTCCTTGCCTTCTCATTGCCTTCTTCTCCTTGCCTTCTCGTTGCCTTCTTCTCCTTGCCTTCTCATTGCCTTCTTCTCAATGCCTTCTCTGGTCTCCGCCTCGGCGTTTGAGACAGTCTGTCCTCTCTCTCTCTCTCTCTCTCTCTCTCTCTCTCCCTCTCTCTCTCCTTTTTCCTCTTCTTCCTTCCTCCTTGTGCGCGCCTGAAGGCCGACCCACGCGTTCGCACGCGTAATCGGTGACGGGGTAACGCGTAATTCCCCGCCCTGGGTAGACGTGTAAGGCACGCATGTACCCCCTGGTAAAGGCCAGGCCCTGGGAGGGGTGATTGCCTGAGCTGATACCTTCTGACCATGCCGATTGATCCCTCCGTCTGTTTCTCGGGAGGTGTGACCTGAGGTGCAAACATTCACCTAAGGCGGGATTGCCCTCTGAGAGGGTCCCCACAAGGAAGGAGCGTGCCATCGGAGACGCTGGCAATCATGGGGGATTCCTCCGCAATGGATTTCACTCCATCTCTCTCGACTTCTGCCCAAAAACGGAAACATGACCAGCCACCTGTGACAAAAGTACTACCGCCTGCCCCACAGTTCCTCGTCGTTTCTCGATCTGAGGACGGAAAGGATTTTTCGTCTGTCAACCCTTTCGTTATCCAGAAAGGCGTAGATGCCATAGCCGGATCTGTCAAATCTTGTACCAGGTTGCGTAACGGTACCTTATTACTAGAAACTGAGAGCGCCTTTCAGGCACAAAAACTGCTTCGGGCCACACTCCTGTACACGTTCCCTGTCCGGGTGGAGGCTCACTGAACTTTGAATTCGTCTCGTGGTGTAGTCTATACTAGCTCCCTCGACGGATTGACTGACGAGGAGATTCAATCTTTCCTCGCTGAGCAGGGCGTGACGGCTGTCCATAGGGTCATGAAAAAGGTCAACAATGACCTTGTACCGACCCGGACACTTTTCTTGACCTTCGATAGTGTTAAGCTGCCATCGCGCATCAAGGCGGGCTACGAGGCTATTCCTGTTCGCCCCTATGTCCCGACACCTACGCGCTGCTACCAGTGTCAGCGTTTCAATCACACTCGACAGTTTTGTTCCAATGCGGCTAAATGCGTCACTTGTGGCAGGGATGCCCATGAGGGTGACTGTCCACCTCCGTCTCCTCGTTGTGTGAACTGTCAGGGTGACCATGCTGCATCCTCCCGCGATTGTCCTGTCTATAAGGAAGAACGCTGTATCAAAGAAATTCGGGTCAAAGAGAAAGTGTCCACCTCGGCTGCTCGCAAGCTATTGGCTAGTAGGAAGCCCACGCTGCTCCCAGCGGGAAATACAGTACTGTCCTCGCCTCTCCTCGGACTACCAGGGAGGTGGCAACCCAGACATGCGATCTGACCTTCAGCACCACAGTCGTCCGTTCGGCCAGTTCTAAGATCGCGCGGTCGACGTCTCCTCTTCCTCCCATCACCCCACAGACACCAGCCCCTTCATCAGCTTCTGCTAAGACGAAGACCCAGAAGTCAGATGCACGGGCCTTCAAGAACGAACCGTCCCGTGCAGACTTCCTACGTACCTCGACCTCCCAGCCTTCGACCGGTACTTCCACCAAACGTCCTTCCAAGAAGGCTCATAGGAAGCACAGTTCTCCTTCTCCGCCACGGCGCATTTCTTCTCCTCCGCCACCCAGCGGTTGCCGCCCCAGGCCGTCATCCGTTTCGCCTGGCTGCACCACTGGTAGCCGAACATCTGGCCGTTCACCGGCGGAGGAAGCTCCCACTCCCGGCCATCTTAACAAGATGGCCGATGAACCTATAGACCCAATGGACGAAGACTGTCCGCCTACTGATAGCGGCGGCAGT
Source organism: Schistocerca serialis cubense (assembly GCF_023864345.2). Taxonomy (NCBI): domain Eukaryota; kingdom Metazoa; phylum Arthropoda; class Insecta; order Orthoptera; family Acrididae; genus Schistocerca; species Schistocerca serialis. Next base: position 169,124,318 of record NC_064649.1, read on the forward strand.
GCTCGCTCGAAGCCAGGCCCTCAGCGGCCTTCGAGGTGACCCCTTCTTTCATCTTCCTTTTCTTCATACGATGGCACTTATTCACTGGAATATTCGCAGCATTCGCTCCAACCGAGAGGACTTGAAGTTGCTGCTCCGCTTGCACCGTCCGCTCGTCGTAGCCCTCCAGGAAACGAAGCTACGCCCATGCGATCAAATTGCCTTGGCACACTACACCTCTGTGCGTTTTGACCTACCCCCTGTGGTAGGTATTCCGGCTCATGGAGGGGTTATGTTGCTGGTCCGGGATGATATTTACTATGATCCTATCACGTTGCACACCGGCCTATAGGCAGTTGCCATCTGCATTACTCTCCCCACTTTTACATTTTCCATTTGTACCGTTTACACTCCATCGTCATCTGCCGTTACCAGGGCAGACATGATGCAACTTATTGCTCAGCTACCTGCACCATTTTTGTTAACTGGAGACTTCAATGCCCACCATCCCCTTTGGGGCTCTCCAGCATCCTGCCCGCGGGGCTCCCTGTTAGCAGACCTTTTCAACCAGCTCAATCTTGTCTGCCTCAATACTGGCGCCCCTACTTTTCTTTCGGACACATCTCACACCTATTCCCATTTAGACCTCTCTATATGTACTCCCCAACTTGCACGCCGGTTTGAGTGGTATGCACTTTCTGATACATATTCGAGCGACCACTTCCCGTTTGTTATCCATCTCCTGCAGCATACCCCCTCTCCGTGCTCCTCTAGTTGGACCATCTCCAAGGCAGACTGGGGGCTCTTCTCTTACAGGGCGACCTTTCAGGATCAAACCTTCACAAGCTGCGATCGTCAGGTCGCACACCTCACGGATGTCATTCTCGCTGCTGCTGAATATTCCATCCCTCACCCTACTTCTTCTCCACGTCGCGTACCGGTCCCCTGGTGGACTGCAGCATGTAGAGACGCTTTACGTGCTCGTCGACGTGCTTTACGCACCTTTAAACGCCACCCTACAGTGGCGAATTGTATCAATTATAAACGATTACATGCTCAGTGTCGTCGTATTATTAAAGAAAGCAAGAAAGCCAGCTGGGCTGCTTTCACAAGCACCTTCAACAGTTTTACTCCTTCTTCTGTTGTCTGGGGTAGCCTGCGCCGGCTATCTGGCACTAAGGTCCACTCACCAGTTTCTGGCTTGACGGTCGCGAATGACATCCTTGTGGCCCCTGAGGATGTCTCCAATGCCTTCGGCCGCTTTTTCGCCGAGGTTTCGAGCTCCGCTCATTACCACCCTGCCTTCCTCCCCCGCAAACAGGCAGAGGAGGCTAGGCCACCTAACTTCCGCTCCTCGAATCGTGGAAGTTATAATGCCCCATTCACCATGCGGGAACTCGAAAACGCACTTGGCCGATCACGGTCCTCCGCTCCAGGGCCTGATTCTATTCATATTAAGATGCTGAAGAACCTTTCTCCTGCGGGTAAAGGTTTTCTTCTTCGTACTTACAATCGCATCTGGATTGAGGGACATGTTCCCGCATGCTGGCGCGAGTCTATTGTTGTCCCAATTCCTAAGCCGGGGAAGGACAAGCACTTGCCTTCCAGTTATCGACCCATCTCGCTTACCAGCTGTGTCTGTAAAGTGATGGAGCGAATGGTTAACTCTCGATTGGTTTGGCTGCTTGAGTCTCGACGCCTACTTACCAATGTACAATGTGGATTTCGTAGGCGCCGCTCTGCTGTTGACCATCTGGTTACCTTGTCGACCTTCATTATGAATAACTTCTTGCGGAAGCGCCCAACCGCGGCTGTGTTCTTTGATTTGGAGAAGGCTTACGACACCTGTTGGAGGGCGGGCATTCTCCGCACCATGCATACGTGGGGCCTTCGCGGTCGCCTCCCTCTTTTTATTCGTTCCTTTTTAATGGATCGACAGTTCAGGGTACGTGTGGGTTCTGTCCTGTCAGACACCTTTCGCCAGGAGAATGGGGTGCCACAGGGCTCAGTTTTGAGCGTCGCTCTCTTCACCATCGCGATCAATCCAATAATGGATTGCCTCCCAGCTGATGTATCAGGCTCCCTTTTCGTGGACGATTTTACCATCTATTGCAGCGCGCAGTGTACACGTGTCCTGGAGCGCTGTCTTCAGCGTTCTCTTGACCGTCTTTACTACTGGAGTGTCGCCAATGGCTTCCGTTTTTCTGCCGAGAAGACGGTCTGTATTAACTTCTGGCGCCACAAAGAGTTTCTCCCACCGTCCTTACGACTCGGTCCCATTGCTCTCCCAATCGTGGAGACAACAAAATTTTTAGGTCTTACATTTGACAGGAAACTTAGCTGGTCTCCACATGTGTCATATTTGGCTGCCCGTTGTACCCGTTCTTTAAATGTCCTCCGTGTTCTCAGTGGTATGTCGTGGAGAGCGGATCGAACCATCCTGCTTCGTCTATATTGGTCGATCGTCCGCTCCAAGCTGGATTATGGGAGCTTCGTATACTCCTCTGCACGGCCATCCATCTTACGCCGCCTCAACTCCATACAACATCGGGGTTTACGACTTGCGATCGGAGCATTTTATACTAGTCCCGTAGAGGGTCTTCATGCTGACGCTGGCGAATTGCCACTCACCTACCGGCGCGATATACTGCTTTGTCGGTATGCCTGTCGGCTACTGTCAATGCCCGACCACCCGTCTTATCGTTCCTTTTTTGACGACTCTCTTGACCGTCAATACAGGTTGTATGTCTCTGCCCTGCTACCCCCTGGAGTTCGCTTTCGTCGCCTCCTTCAACACCTTAATTTTTCACTCCCTGCAACCTTTCGAGTGGGCGAGAGCCACACGCCACCTTGGCTCCAGGCTCAGGTCCGCGTTCACCTTGACCTCAGCTCGCTCCCAAAAGAGGTTACCCCCGGTTCGGTCTACCACTCCCGTTTTGTTGAACTTCGTTCGAAGTTCATCAATATGACCTTCATTTATACAGATGGCTCCAAGACCAATGACGGGGTCGGGTGTTCTTTTATTGTCGGGGCACAAAGTTTCAAATACCGGCTCCATGGCCATTGTTCGGTCTTCACAGCTGAGCTCTTTGCCCTCTACCAGGCTGTTCTTTACATCTGCCGCAACCGACATTCTGCTTATGTCATCTGCTCCGATTCCCTGAGCACCATCCAGAGCCTCAGTGATCCGTATCTGGTTCACCCTTTCGTGCACCAGATCCAACGCTCTCTCCAGCAGCTGGTGGACGTCGGTTCTCCGGTTAGCTTTATGTGGGTCCCTGGCCATGTCGGTATCCCTGGGAACAAAGCTGCAGATGCCGCGGCCAAGGCTGCGGTCCTCCAGCCTCGGACAGCTTCTTGTTGTGTCCCTTCATCAGATTGTAGCAGGGTTATTTGTCGGCGCATTTTATCGCTGTGGCATGCCGATTGGGCTGCACTTACAGACAACAAGCTTCGGGCCTTGAAACCTCTTCCCGCGGCTTGGACGTCCTCCTCCGGCCCTTCTCGGCAGGAGGAGGTCGTTTTGGCCCGGTTACGCATTGGACACTGCCGGTTCAGCCATCGCCATCTGCTGACGGCTGCGCCGGCACCGTTCTGCCCATGTGGGCAATTGCTGACGGTCCGCCACATTTTAATGTCCTGTCCGGATTTTAACACACTGCGTCTAGATCTTAACCTGCCATGTACTTTAGATGCCATTTTAGCGGATGACCCACGAGCAGCTGCTCGTGTTCTTCGTTTTATCAATTTGACAAACCTCTCTAAGGACATTTGATGATGCTGTTTTTTAATCCTATGCCTGTCAGTCTGTCTTTTATCGTGTTTTCCCTTTTAGTTGTTGTTTTGAACTTGTGCCTCGCGGTGCATTCTTAACGTAGTCAGGGCGCTAATGACCATTGAAGTTGTGCGCCCTAAAACCACAAAAAAAAAAAAAAAAAAAAAAAAACTCCTGCTATGTCTTCTTTCACTGCCATTTACAATATGGTGTCTCTTTACGGGGTAATTCTGCAGGGACCAAAAAATTTTCATCTACAAAAAAAGAGGATATCAAGTCTATTTATGGAGTTACAAACTCTAAAACCTCCTGCAGACCACTTTTTAATGACTTAAAGGTATTGACTCTCCCATCACTTTTTGTTGCCTAAAACTCGAACATCATCTTAAGGGAAGCTTTACACTAATATAAAATTTGGCAAATGAAACAGATCGATATCCCCACAGCTAGATGATACCAATTGCATAAAAATGCTGAAAGATGGATTACAATAAAATGAACTGATGTACCAGGTGGGCATAATTAAAGTTACCCTATTTAACACGGAAACTAATTACTGTACAAGTACCAAACTTGGTCAAATTAATGTCAGGGACATGGAGAAGAGAAATAATGCAGAATCAATGCTGCAGTGGTACGCTATGTGATCAAAAGTATCCTGATACCTGGCTGAAAATAACTTACAAGGTCATGGCACTCTCCATTGGTAATGTTGGAATTCAGTGTGGTTTTGGCCCACCCTTAGCCTTGATGACAGCTTCCACTCTCGCAGGCATACGTTCAATCAGGTGCTGGAAGGTTTCTTGGGGAATGGCAGCCCATTCTTCACAGAATACTGCACTGAGGACAGGTATCAATGTCAGTCGGTGAGGCCTGGCATGACATCAGCATTCCAAAACATTCCAAAGGTGTTCTATAGGATTCAGGTCAGGACTCTGTGCAGGCCAGTCCATTTCAGGGATGTTTTTATTGTGTAACCACTCTACGACAGGCCATTCATTATGAACAGGTGCTCAATCGTGTTGAAAGATGCAATCGCCGTCCCCAAATTGCTCTTCAACAGTGGGAAGCAAGAAGGTGCTCACAACATCAATGTAGGCCTGTTTTGTGATTGAGCCACACAAAACAACAAGAGGTGCAAGCCCCCTCCATGAAAAACACGACCACACCACAACATCACTGCCTCCAAATTTTACTGTTGGCACTACACACGCTGCGAGATGACGTTCACCGGGCATTCGCCATATCCACACCCTGCCATCCGATCACCACATTGTGCACCGTGATTCATCACTCCACACAACATTTTTCCACAGTTCAATCGTCTTATGTTTATGTTCCTTACAGCAAGCGAGGCATCGTTTGACATTTACCGGCATGGTGTGTGGCTTATGAGCAGCCGCTCGACCATGAAATCTAAGTTTTCTCACCTTCCGCCTAACTGTCATAGCACTTGCAGTGGATCCTGATGCAGTTTGGAACTCCTGTTTGAAGGTCTGGATAGATGTCTGCCTATTACACATTACGACCCTCTTTAACAGTCAACAGACGAGGTCAGCCTGTATGCTTTTGTGCTGTACATGTTCCTTCACATTTCCACTTCACTATGAGATCAGAAACAGTGGACCTAGGAATGTTTAGGAGTGTGGAAATATTGTGTACAGACATATGACACAAGTGGCACCCAATCACATTCATAGTCTGCGAGTTTCATGAAGCGCCCCCGTATGCTCTCTCACAATGTCTAATGACCACTGAGGTTGCTGATACAGAGTACCTGGCAGTAGGTGGCAGCACAATGCACCTACTATGAAAAACATATGTTTTTGGAGGTGTCCGGATACTTTTGATCACATAATGTACATCATACCATTACATACCGGTACATTACTGATACAAAATGGCCTCAATATGGTGCCCATCAGTGTTCAGAAGAGTCTGAAAGCACAGGCTTGTATTTTGCACAGCAGAACAAACGATGTCTGTAGGTATGCTGGCTCTCTCTCTCTCTCTCGATACTTAGTGCTGCAGATCAGGACATGTGTGAATGTTACCCTGGTAAACACTGTCATTCAGGTATCTCTACAACCAGAAATCACAGGGAGTGAGAACAGGTGATCATGCTGGCCAAGCATTTGGAAATGATCAGCTGGTAATTCTATAGTTTCCAAATGTGTTTCAGAGAAACAGGTGAACTTAACAAGTGATGCGCGGTGGGAACCCATCTTGCATGAAAACTGTTGAGTTCAATGTGCCTCTCTGCTGTAGAGTAGGTGTGACATGCTGGCGAAGCGTATCACATTAACACTGGCCAATCGCACTACACACCTTTGGTGCTTGGGAGCCAATCTGTTCAAAAAAGAATGGGCCAATGATGAACGTAGCCATGAAGATACACCATACAGTGACACATTCATCATACAGAGGAACTTCATGCACAGTGACTGGAGGTGAAGATCATCACAGTAGGCAATTCTGTGTGTTCACCTCAACCACCAGAGAAAAATTAGCTTCGTCTGTCCATATTATGGTCCACAGCCAGCCTTTGTCAACTTAGATCCTTGCAAGAAAGTGAAGAGTGAAGTCAACAGGTCGTTGTGCATCCCGCGATGCAAGTTGCTGTACGGTATGGATCTCGTCAATTTCATCAACCAGTCGTCGGCCTCTTCACGGAGTGACACCTAGTTCTCCAGCTGATACAAACTTCTTCATCATGCTCCGCACAACAGGTGGAGAAAGAGGACCCTTCTGTAATCCTTTCAGCCAGCGATATTCTCGAAGTACAGTTGCAGCATTACTATTGGTTTGATAATAGAGCTTCACCAATAATTTCCTACTCCATTTGTCCAAGCTCATGTTGATAGGTCAACAAGTGCACTGTGACTGGTCTGGTGTGCGAGACTATGCATCACGATATGACTGCTCACTGCACCTGGTGGCCATAGTTGGAACTAGATAGTAATGCTCGGAGGCATGGAATTCATGCACCTCATACTTTGGACATAAATGCTACCAAGTTTGGTACTCATAAGGTAATTAGTTTGTGTTAAATAGGGGAAGTTTAATTATAACCACCTGATACATACAAGGGTAGTTTGAAAAGTTCTCGGAGCGCAATAAAAAAAAGTATTCAAATCACTTAAACTTTTTCAATGTAGTCTCCTTGTAGATTAATGTACTTCGTCCAACGATATTCCAGTGCCCTAATCCCATCTCGAAAATGTGTTTCCTCCAGGCCTGCAAAATAGTTGTCAACTGCAGCTATCAGTTCTTCGTTTGAAGTGAATCTTCATCCGCAAAAAACAATTTTCAGTTTTGGAAAGAGATGGAAGACTCATGGAGCATATCGGATGAATAAGGTGGGTGTGGCAACAACTCATGCCTGTAGAGGTGTCAGTGCTAAGAGACAAGTAACACTGCACGAAATAACCACAAGAAATCAATGTGGGATGTTTGACGAACATATCCATTAGAATAGTGTGGCAAAATCTGGTGTTAATGGACTATGGCAGCAGACGATTTACACGAGTGCCTCTAACAGCACAACATCACCTGCAGTGCCTCCAGCAGGTTAGCACTGAGGTTAGCACACTGGACTTGCATTTGGAAGGACGACGGTTCAAAAATGTGTCCTGATTAAGGTTTCCAGTGATTTGCCTGAATTCCTTAAGGCAAATGCCGGGATGGTTCCTTCGAAAGAGCATGGCTGCTTTCCTTCTCCGTCCTTCTCTAAGCCAAGCTAGTGATCCATCTCTAATGACCTTGTTGTCAACAGGATGTTAAACACTAATATCCCCCTCCTCCTCTAGTGCCTCTCTTGGGCTCGTGACCATATAGGTTTGACCCCTGATGACTGAAAGACTGTGGTCTGGTCAGATGAGTCCCAATTTCAGTTGGTAAGAGCCAATGGTAGGGTTCAAGTGTTGTGCAGACCAACAAGGCTATGTGCAAACTGGTGGTGGTTCCATAGTGGTGTGGGCCATGTTTACGTGAAATGGACCCCAGTCCAATTGAACCAATCACTGAATGGAAATAGTTGTGTTCAGATGCTTGGAGATCATTTGCAGCCATTTACGGACTTCATGCTCCCAGACGACGATGTCATGTCACAAAGTCACAGCTGCTTACAATTCGTTTGAAGACCATTCTGGACAATTCAAGTGATCGGCCACCCAGATCACCCAACATGAATCCCACTGAACATTTATGGCACATGATCAAGAGGTCAGTCCATGAATAACATCCTGCACCACCAACACTTCCGCAATTATGGACGACTTTAGAGGCAGCAAGGCTCAATATTTCTGCAGGGGCTTCCAGTCATGTGAAGTTGCTGCACTATGCCACGCAAAAGGAGGTCCAGCAAGATATTAGGGGGTATCCCATTGCTTTTGTCACCTCAGTGTCAACGAATGCAGGAAGAAATGAATATTTCATTATTTCAGACAGAAGAGGCATATTTATTGAACATTTGAAGCTGTGTTGAATTTGTCAAAACATGTAATTGTTCACGCAGTTAGTTCATATCTTGTGTAGATGCTAAACAACACGAGAATTAACAGTAACACACGCAGAGAAAAGCAAAGTACACACGTGAAACTTTGCAAATAAGTACAGCAAGATCCAATATACAAATGATCCAAGTTTTGTGCAAATCGCTTGCCCGCAGACCATGAAATGGAGCTGCAGTTTAGCAGGGCTCGTATTTAAATGGCTCATAGTAAACAGATCATACACATGATGATCCCATCCCAACACGAGTTGGTGCAGAATGCCACATAGATGTACTAGATGACATTTCTCACAGTTAAACCAGTTTGAGAGGGGCCTAATCATCGGTATGAAACCTGCCCTTGGTCGACACTCTTTGTGGCTCACCAGGTCACTCATTTGGAGCGTTCCATCAGACGATGTTGGAATGATCTGGAAGATAATGAGGCGAGAAGACTTTAAGTATAATGTGGCAAGCGATTGGACATCCTACAGTAAATAGCTACACATTACAAGCGACATATGGGTGCCAGTTGTTCCACAAATTATTTCCAGATGTACTGAGGATGCGAATTTGCAATCCAAGTGCCCCTGTTGTGTACTGACGTTAACATCAAGCCATAGGCGACTCCGCCTACAGTGGTACCAAGCGAGACTGCCACAGACTGGCAAAACATGGAGTTTAGTGATGAATCCTGATTTGTTTTGGGTACAGGTGATAACCACATGTGGGTGTGGAGGCAGCCTAGTGAACTGTACAATTCTACCCACACTCTCATGTGCCACACCGCCCACACAACCAACTTAATGGTCTAGGGGCCATAGCTGTGATAGCTGGTCCCCTCTAATTGTGGTATGGAGAACCTTACAGGAATCGCATTATGCTGATGAAACTCTTCAACCCCATGTAGGATCTTTCTTACATGGTCTACCAGGGGCACTTTTCCAGCAAGATAATACTCATCCACATACAGCTCGAGTTGCTCATGACTTCCCATGTCTGCCCCCCAGACTTCTACCCTATACAGCATATGTGGGACCAGCTGAAATAGCAGATGCCCAGTGTCACTGTGTGCATAATTTGGAGGCAGCTGTTCAAGATTTGTGGGTCAGTCTGCCTCAGGACACCATTAGATGACTAATCAACTTGATGCCGGACTGTGTTGCAGCATGTATTGCAGAAAAAGGTGGTCTAATGCGTTACTGATGTTGCACTGTATTTGTCAACTTGTGCACACTATGTTTGTTTACAGCCTTTGATTTCGGGATCAAGTGAATTCAGTAAGTTAGTTGTGTTACATAAAATTTTGTTGAGATGTAAAGTGTACAGTATCATTTGGCGATTCACTTTTAGTCACTGGATAGCAAAACGTCTGACAACATAAAAGTGCTTGGAAACTATTTAGGGTGACTCTTTTCAATCAAATTTAGTGTGGTCAAACATCCATTTACGATGGGGGTTATTCAGGGTACATGCAATGATACTGTTAATCACAGCAATAATCTGAAATTTTGAAACTACATCTACATGATTAATCTGCAGTTCACCCTTAAGTGTTTGCCAGATGGTTCATACAACCAGTTTCAGACTATTTCTCAACTGTTCCACTCTCGAATAGCCCATGGGAAAAGTGAACACCTAAACCTTTCTGTGTGACCTGTGATTTCTTTTACTTTCCCACAATGGTCATCTCTCCCTATGTAGGTGGGAGTCATGAAAATGTTTGAGCATTTGGAGCAAAAAGTTGGTGATTGTAAGTTCAGGAAACGATCTTGTTGCAGTAAAAAAGCCTTTGGTTGAGTGACTTCTATCCCAAATCATTTATCATATAACTGACACTCTCTCCTATATTGCATGATAATACAAAACAAACTGCCCTTCTCTGAACTTTTTTAATGCCCCCCCCCCCCCCCTCCCATCAACCCCATCCACTAAGGATCCTATACTGCACAGGAATACTCCAGAAGAGGGTGGACAAGTGAACTGTAGGTAGTATCTTAAGAACATTTGTTGTATCTTCAAAGTGGTTTGCTAATAAAATGCACTTTTTGGTTCACCTTTGCCACAAAGTTTTCTATGTGATGGTTGCAATGTACGTTGTTTTTAAATGTAATCCCTTGGTACTTAGTTGAATCAACACCCTTTATGTTTGTGAGATATATCACATAACCAAAATTTAACACAATTTTTTTAGTGCTCATTTGAATGATCTAATACCTTTCACTGTTTGAGGTCAACTGCCCGCTTTTGAACCATATAGATACCTTACTTAAATAATTCTGTGATTTATTTTGATCTTCTGATGACTTTACCAGACAGTAAATGATGATATTATCTTCTAAAAATCTATGACGGTTGTGTTGCTTGAGGATTTTCCGACGGACATGTTGTATATATGGTTCTCGGGTGAGACATTGGATGTCATAGTGAAAACTCCACAATATTTCATCAGCGCAACTGGCCGAATTCTTCAGGTGCGACGAACACACTGCTAAGGCAGGACCAGAGCCCCCTATTTATGTCAGTCTTAGGCAGGAAGTGCGCATGCGTGGAGGCGCCAATCTCCGATGTGGTTGCTAAGAGACTATGTGCACAGGTGCCCGTATCTCCCAGGCTATACAGATTGCCCAAAATTCACAAGGATAATGTGCAACTGCGGCCTATTGTGAGTAATATTGGGGCACCAACGTATAATCTTGCAAAACATCTGGCGGCGCACCTGAGCCCTTTAGTAGGAAAGTGTGAGCATCATATCCGTAACTCACAAGAATTTATTCGTCGGCTCAAGAACTTACGACTCGCACCATCAGATATACTCGTAAGTTTTGATGTAGTCTCACTTTTTACTCGAGTACCATTGCAGGAATCGTTGTTGCTCATTAGCGAAAAGCTGGATGGGGAACTTTTAGACTTATTCCAACATGTGCTCACCTCGACGTACTTTTTATTTAATGGACAATACTTTGAACAGACTGATGGCGTCGCAATGGGTAGTCCCTTGTCACCCATTGTGGCTAATCTTTTCGTGGAAGACTTCGAGGAGAGAGCACTCCAGACATCGGATTTGAAACCTAAGTGTTTTTGGCGATATGTGGATGACACCTTTGTTATCTGGCCTCACGGCATTGCATCGCTGAATGTTTTTCTTGAGCATCTCAACTCGCTTCATCCCAACATCAAGTTCACTATGGAGATGGAGAAAAACGGTGAACTTCCATTCCTGGACGTGTTGGCACGAAGAAAAGAAGATGGCACATTAGGTCACGCAGTGTACCGTAAACCAACGCACACGGACTAATACTTACAAGCCACCAGCTGTCACCATCCTTCGCAACGAAGTGGCGTATTGAGGACGTTGGTTCACAGAGCTCGAGCCATATCAGACTCAGACAGCTTATCCAATGAGCTACTCCATCTGCATACCACTTTCCAACAAAATGGATACTCCAAGCACAAGATTCGCCGTGCCTTACAACCGAAGTGGGTTACCCAAAATGAGGAAGTGGAAGAAGGCGAAGAACATAGGGGAATGGTCATCTTGCCATACATCGGTGGTGTCTCTTCAAAAATAGGAAGATTATTGAAGAGGCATAAAGTTAAATGTGTCTTTCGTCCACCGGCAAAACTCAGAACTCTCTTGGGCTCATCTAAGGACATCCTTGGCCTAAGAAGACCCGGTGTTTACGAGATTCCTTGTAGCTGCGGCATGTCGCACATCGGACAAACTTGTCGCACTGTAGTAGAGAGATGTACTGAACACCGATGCTACACTCGTCTGGAGCAACCAGAAAAGTCTGCAGTGGCTGAGCATTGTCTCAGTACAGGCCATTATATGAATTATCAACATACCAAAATTCTCACATCTACGAGTTCGTACTGGGACAGTGTTATTAAGGAAGCAGTGGAAATACGTAGCTCAACAAATCTTGTAAACAGAGACACGGGCTTTCAGCTTAGTACAGCTTGGGATCCAGCACTGGCCATATTGAAGTCGCTTAGAGCAGAGAGGACTACTATTGGTCATAAGACAGATGACGATTCGCCAGCAACATAAATATTCTGTTGACAACAGGAGGATAATAAAGGTGCCTACGTGGACGCGCATTTTTGCTTGCGGCTTCCGACAGAGGTCGCTGGGGCGGCCGATGGCAGCGCAGAGCAGCGGCAGCCTCCGCGCGTGCGCTGAAGTCTTTGGTTCATCATCCTGTAGGTGGCGTTGCTATCCTTCCAGCTATCGGTTGATATCATCGCTATTGGCCATCGAATTTCGTGCCTCCACGCATGCGCACTTCCTGCCTAAGACTGGCATAAATAGGGGGCTCTGGTCCTGCCTTAGCAGTGTGTTCGTCACACCTGAAGATGTCGGCCAGTTGTGCTGATGAAATATTGTGGAGTTTGCACTATGACATCCGACGTCTCGCCCAAGAACCATATATACATCTATGATGGTTGCCCATATTGTCCCCTAAACAGTTAATGCAGATTAAGAACAGCAGATAGAACTTCGGCTTTGCTACGGGACTTCCCATCAATTACCACAAGCTGTGTCCTTTCTGACAGCAAACCATATGTCCAGTTCCATTGATGAGATTGTACTCCCTAGGCACACAGTTTGATTTGAATCCGCATGTGAGAAATGGTGCCAAAAGCTTTTGGGAAATCTAGAAATATGAGATCAACTTGAGATCCTCTGTCAATAGCACTCTCTACTTCATTTGAATCAAGAGAAAATAGTGTTTCACAAGAATGATTTTTCTGAATACATTATGGTAATGTGTCAATAGATTGTTTTCTTTCAGGTATTTCATGATGTTGGAACACAGTATATGTTCCAAAATCCTGCTCCAAATTGACATCAATGATATGGCTCTACAATTCACCACATCATTTCTATTTCCTGTCTTGTGTATTGGTGTGATCTGTGCAACCTTCCAGTCTTCAGGTATAGAACTTTCATCGAGTGAGAAGTTGTATATGATTTCTAAAAATTGAGCTATTTCTTCAGAGTTTTTCACAAAACCTAATTGGTGTGCAGTATGGAGCAGAAGACTTGCATTTATAGGGTGACTTAAATTGCTTCACTACATGAAAGATATCTACTTCCAAATTACTCATGTTGGCAACTGCACTTGCTTCAAATTCTGGAACATCTTGTTTGGTGAAAGAATTTTGGTACCTTTGCTTTAGTGGCACTACCATTGGATTGGTAACACTATTAATGCTATCACACAGAGATGGAATTCATATGTCTTGCCGCTAGTATGCTTTGGATGTGACAAGAATGTCTTTGCATTTTCTGCCAGATTTTTAGACAGTTTCATTACAGCAACTATGAGAAGCATCTCGCATTGAAGTCCGCACCTGTAAATCATCTCCAATCTTGGAGAACCTGCATTCTCTTAAGTCTTGCATCCTTCTCTCATTGCTCCTGCAACAATATCTTGACCTGATTTGTGTACCAGTGTTGTTGTCTCATTTATTAATTTACTTACTATAAAACTCTAAATTGCCATCAACACTATTTCTCTGAATTTGAGCCACATTTGGATAACACTTACATAGTTAGTATAGAAGTGGTCAAGATTGTCTCTTAGGAAGGGATCAAGCTAAGTTTTACCTGTTTTCTTAAACAGATATATTCTGTGTTTATTTTGTGGTGGATTTGGATATTGTGGTATTCAGTCTCATTGCAACAACCTTGTTGTTGTGTGTTGTTGTTGTTGTTGTTGTTGTGGTGGTGGTGGTGGTGGTCTTCACTCCGAAGACAGGTCTGATACAGCTCTCCTTGCTACTCTATCCTGTACACACACACACACACACACACACACACACACACACACACACACACACACACACACACACATACAATTTCCCTCCAGTACTAAATTGGTGATCCCTTGATGTCTCAGAATGTGTCCTACCAACCAGTCCCTTCTTTTGATCAGGTTGTGCCCAAAATTTCTGCTCTCCCCAACCTTATTCAGTACCTTCTCATTAGTTACATGATCTACTCATCTAATATTCAGCATTCTTCTATAGAATCACATTTCTAAAACTTCTATTCTCTTCTTCTGTAAACTGGTTATTGTCAATATTCCACTTCCATACACGGCTACATTCCATACAAACATTCACAGAAAAGGCTTCCTGGCAGTTAAATCTGTATTTGATGAAGCAAGCCTTGTAGTTACTAATTTCTGTATTTGTCATGTCACTCTCTATTTGCTCAAGATTGTTTGTCATTATTGTTTTATTCTTCAGAGAAAGCATTTAGTACAATTGTGAATGACGTTTCATGCCTATCACCAATTTTAAACAATTGTTTTCAATCAATGTATTGAAGGCAAATTGAAGTCATCACCATTTATAAGTGTAGTTTACAATGGTAACACTTAACACTGATGTTTGTGGGTCAAAGACCCTCTAATCTTTTTTTTTTTTTTTTTTTTTTTTTTTTTTTTTTTTTTTTTCTCAAAAGTTCTGCGCACTTTAAGGAGCCATTGAAGAAAATAATTTATCTTCTAAAATAACTTTACAAGTCTCCAATATAGTCTCCATTCATACTTCTGAAGGCTTCCCAATGTGTTTATAAATATCATACCATTTCAGTGGTGTTAAGTGAACAAGTGCATTAAGACATCAGCACAACATAAATGTCTGTTTTACATTTGTAGTATTTTATGTTTGATATGCTGATGCTCCTTGCAACCTTTTACCGTAAAACAATGCAACATTAGTATGTTACTTGCAAGTTTGCTAAGATCATGAACTCCTGTTAATGTGTTAAAAGATCAGATGAAGATGGCACAGACTTGTCGATATCAGTAATCAATAAAAAGATTTACAAGCGATCTTGAAGTACCTGATATTTCAGAATAATGTAAAATTCAGATCACCCCCAGTGGTTGACACAATGACAGACATATATACTATGTTACATTTTTTTTTAATCGAAAAACTTTTTTGTTTTAGCAGTGTACTCATTCTTCCCTACTATCACCACCAAGTCCCCCTTATCTAACTTCGTAATGATAGCTTTTTCATAATTAAGTTTGCAGTGAATGTTGTCTACAGTCATTTTTTATTTAACAGAAACAGTCTAACTGGATTCTTGCGTAATGATTTTACTCTCTGCTACAGCAATTTTATACTGTTCAAATTTTGAAACCTTTATAGAGTGTCAACCGCATATTGAATGTTCACAAAAGTGCCCCTAATAGCTCTATTTCCTACTTTTGTGTTCATGTTATACTTGAAACCATTACCTGTTCATCAAATTAACCATTCTTGGACAGAAATTAAAGATCTGTTCCCTACCTGTATTAGTACTGGGTGGTTTTGATTAAAATGCAGCTATTCACATGAGTCCAGTGTAGGCTGTAATTACCGTTTGACAGGAAAAATTGGTACATATTCTAATGTGTTAGTGTGAAACCAATTTAGTCTGGAAAAAAATTAGTTCAACAGGTGCAAACCTGGCACTAGGAATGCTAAAAAGATATACAGCATTTGTAATGGATTAGGAATGGGATGTGGGAAGAAAAGTCCAAATAAGTCAGAAAGGCATAATGTTGATTTCATTGTTAACCACTGCAAACATAGTTTGTTTAATATGGGCACGAAAGACGTCGACGAGATATTGCATCTGTAAAACAACGTGACCAAAAGTTGCTCACAACAGTTCCAGTGGAATCTAAGCAACATGTTCCTATACTATTGCCTTCAGATCATGTAGAGATCAAATATGTCCCTGGTAAATGCGTTCTTTTACATATCCCCATAGCCAAAAGTCATATACATTCAGACCAGGTGATCTTGCACGCCATGGATTCTGGAAAAGGTCTGGAGATAAAACATTCATGGAAGGTTGCATTAAGAAGAACTTTCATAAGGTGAGCAGCATGAGGTGTTGCCCAATCTTTCGTGAAAACATTGGTTTCCACACAGTTGTACTCTTCCAAAGCAAGAATCACATGCTGTACATGGAGGTCTCAATAACGTGCAGATGCCACAGTACAACGGATAGGCACTGGGTGTATTCTCTTCAAAGAAGAATGGACCAAGAATAGGTGCTTGTGACTCCACACCAAACAATCACATATAGCATGTGCAATGGCTCTTTGTGCACAATACATGCTTTAACAGTATCCTAAATTCTGCAGTTCTGTGTATTCAGTGCACCCTATAGTGTAAAATGTGCTTTATCACTCCACAGAACATTGCCCAGACACATGTCATCATCTTCAGTCCATGTCAGAAACTGAAGATCAAATTCAGAACATTGCTGCAGATCATGAGATTTCAGTTGCTGCACTGTCTGGATCTTGTACCAGTACCAATGTAAAATAGACCGCAACACTTTCCGTACCATTGACCATGGGTTGGACAATTCTCATGACACTGCACAAGCTCTAGCACTACCCGGGGCACATGCCGCATAGTCAGCTACAGCAACAGCAACCTCGTCATTAACTTTCTCCGAGGTAGGATGCCTTCCTCTTCCAGGTGCCACACCGAGATCAGTCACGTTTTAGAACTTCATTATCATCACCGTTAAACCATTTAATGACATCAGGACTCTCCTCAGACCTTTCAGTCAGTGATAATCTCTCACTGTAGAACTGTAATTGCTGCCATTCACACAAAACAGTTTCACTTAGAGTTCACAGTCACTCTTCTCCATAGCCATACATCATGGCTTGTCAAATGAAAGTGTGGATGTCAAACCATCATAAAAAAGTGTACAGTGCCGGATTTGCACCTGGTGGCTAAACTTGGAACTAACTTTTTTCCAGCATAACTTGATTCCATATTAACACTTTAACATATCTACCAAGTTTCACTGTCATACAATAATTACACGCCACACTGAACCTCCTTGAGCAGCTGCACTTTAGCTATTCGTCTAACCACCCTGTGCAATAGGACTGACCTAGCGGATCTAGAATTTTCTTATGTCTTAACCTTATATGTCTGAACCTTGTTCAATAGTTGTTATGCTGGCAATGTCCCTTACAACACCAAATAACATATCTAACATTAAAGGGGTTAGTACGCCTACCAGTTCAAAATGCAACCTATACAACTCATAGTTAATGGAATGGTAGTCAGTAAAAATATCTGTATAAGTATGATAATCTAAGAATGACAATGGAAAACAAAGATTTGGGATTTTTCAAAAAAAAAAAAAATTATTTTATTGATATTATTATTGACTACTATTCCAGTCAAGTCATCCAAATCAGCATAAGAATGCATTTTTTATTTTTCTATTAACCATCTTCTTAAGCTCCCACTCTCTCCACCTGAACAAGAGCGAGAATTAGGCACCATTCAACACACTGCCAAGGCAAACAACTATCCCCCATCCCGCCCACATTACTCAGATAAAATTTACAAAAAGACTGTAAGAAAATACCAAAGTGTAAAAGAGCCTGAAAGTAACAATGAAATGAAAGATACATATGCAAATACATTTGTTTGGCATAATATGGTACATTTATCACAAAAATAGGATTGGTTTTTAAAAAACAAAACATAAAGGCTTCTTTTTCAACTACAAACAATCTTGGCCATATTGCGGCTAAAGGGGTCGATAAAAGTAATGTGCGCCATGAATCAGGTGTGTACAGAATGGAATGTCTAGACTGTGACGTATGTTACATGGGACAGACACGTAGAAGATTTGAAGTCAGGTTTGGTAGGCACATAGCTTTGGATAGACAGGATGTAATTGAGAGATCCAACTTTGATGAGCACCTGGTTGAGAGTGGATGCACCCTTCCATCTTTGAGGTTGGGTGTCAAGTTATTGCAAAAGGCTGAGAAGGGTAGATTCATAGACCGCTTCGAGATGGAAATATACAGTCATCTGAGGTCATCTGGCGTTCACAGATGTTGGTGAAGAGCAGCTGGTTTTGGGAGATCTTCAGTGGTCTCCAGCTCCACAGCAGGAGACATCACAACCCAGGAGGGAAATAATATGAAATCTTGGCATACCTTTAATATGACGACACTATGCATGATAGTAAGTGAAAATATGACTTATTACTACCAGTGGATCAATTTGTCTTCCGTTTTGCTGGTACCATCCGGTGCTGCATTGGCAACAGGTGATGTGAAATCGCGTAAGAGGTACACAACCATTTTTAAATAATTTGAGTCTTTCCAGAATGAGATTTTCACTGTACAGCAGAGTGTCAGAACAAGACTCAAACTTGGACCTTTGCCTTTTGCGGGCAAGTGCTCTACCAACTGAGCTACCCAAGCACGACTCACGCCCTGTTGCCACAACTTCAATTCTGCCAGTGCCTCGTCTCCTACCTTCCAAACTTCACAGAAGCGATGGGTCATGAGTCATGCTTGGGTAGCTCAGTTGGTAGAGCACCTGCCTGCGAAAGGCAAAGGTCCAAGTTTGAGTCTCGGTCCGACACACAGTGTTAATCTGCAATGAAGTTTCAATTTGACTGTTGTATGAATGCTATTATTGACTCTACAAAAAAATACATGAACATCACAGGTTGCGTGGTGACTACTTTCTTTAACCCTGCTGTTCTGTTCACTTTTACTTGACATATATACTGTTCGGGTCAATATGACCCGACATATCAAAATGCTTTAGAAACATAAATTTTGGTACAGTTTTAGCTATCGACATTGTTGTTCTATTCCAGTACCTTGTTAGTAATAATAATAATAATAATAATAATAATAATAATGGTAATAATAATAATAATAACAATGCATACAACTTTATTGAGGGATATTTTTCATTTAAATATGCACATAAATTTGAAACAACAGACAGTTTCCATTACAGGCATTCAACTTAGAAAGCACTACAGTTTTTCCATACTTCTATTCTTATTGTTGACAGTTTAGACGTAAGTATTGACATTTTCTAACAACAGACAGTTGTCATTACAGATATTCATCTTAGAGCACACTACAGTACAGAACACACTACAGTTTTTTTATTACATTCCAACATAGAAAGCACTACAACTTTAGAATCCTCTCTTCTTACTGATTGTAGTTTAGGCACAAGTATTCACATAAATTTGAAACAACAGAATTTTCAATACAATCATCTTATAAAATACTACAGTTCTTTTCTTACTGCTTGCACTGTGGACACAAGTAGGTTACATGTTTCTTGCAAATATGTTTACTACATTTTCCACACACCATGTTTGTTTTATTGTCATTACTTGATGGACAGAACTTACAGCGTGCACGTTTTGTAGATTTTCTTGTTGTTACCGATTCTGACACACCACCCACATCATTCGGGTTTTGGATGCTTGTGACCATTCTCAAAGAATCTTCTGTTCTTGGGAAATGCGTTCTTGATGCAATATGTTCTTTTATCAGTGACTTTCCAAGTTCCTCCAAGAATATTCTCCTTCTAGTCAATTTGCTTGCATTCCAATTAGGGTCAACCGAAATCCACAAAACGTATGCATTATAAGCAGAAACATCAAGAATATTGTAGAAAACTATCATTGGCCACCTATTACTTTTTCGTTTGCATGTATATGTACCTAATAACTGATCAAGCGTGTCTACAGCACCTTTGGTTGAATTATAGTCCAAAATCATTTTTGGCTTCTTATCAGCCCTGTCACTGATTTCCGCATCATGGTGGAGAGTGCTCATAAGTACAACATTCTTGTGTCTCTTAGGAATATAATTAACCACAGTAGTGTCATTTGTGAAGTAAAATGAAGAGCTGTGTACCTCCTTGTTGGTCATTTTGTGTGGAAGCTCCGGCTTATTTTTCCGTATAGTTCCCAACATAGTCAATTTCCTTTTCAGAAGCAGCTGCCCCAAATTGTACGACGTAAAAAAGTTGTCACACGTGATATTCTGACCACGTAACTCAGAAGTGAGATCAGATACCACCCTCATTCCCTGATTTCTTTCTGGTGCCGCTCCACTCACCTTTCCTGTATAAATTTGGGCTTTCAGTACGTATGAAGTTTTGCTGTCACACATGGTCCATATTTTGATCCCATATTTTGCCGGTTTACTTGGGATATACTGCTTGAATGGACAGCGACCTCTAAATGCTACTAACTGCTCGTCAACAGTAACATTTTCTCCTGGATTATACAGTTTAGGAAGGACCTCTACCCACTTCTCCCAAATACTACGAATTGCGGCAAGTTTGTCAGTACGTCGTCTTTCCTCTCTAGTAGATTTCTTGTCAAATCGCAGGACACGTGATATCTTACAGAATGTTTCATGAGACATGGTTGCTCGAAATATGTTTCGCCCAGTATCTTTATCCCACAAACTTTTTGTAGACTCCCCATGAGATCGATATACACCCGCTAGGAGTAAGAGTCCTAAGTATGCATGGAAAACAGAACCATCAATATCTGTCCACTGTTCACCATAAACTCGCTGCCCTTCAATATTTGTCATCTCTATTATTTCATTTTGAAGCGCTGTGTGAAATACTGCTTCAAATGAACATTTTACATCAGATATTCTGCTGACTGCATACCTGGTAACTCCTGGGGTACTCTTGATGATGTTCGAAGCTGGTAGGCGACCATGTTGTGCTGGTGGATGCAACTGCCATTCTATATTCCCATTTTTAGAAAGAAAAGTCTCTACACTATTTTGTATGGGCTGTGGACTGTCGTAACTGTCATCGGAACACTCGCTTTCAGATGCATTGCTGATGTGATCTTCAAACTCAGAAAGTGATCCTTCATCTGGTGAGGCATTTACTATTTCTTCCAACTCACGATCATTCAATGGTCTCATCGCCATGGTGTCACAAGTCAAACTGGGCAGAAACAAAGCATTCCAATTATTGAGAACTGCCAATTATTATTTCCTGGGGAAAGCAACAAACAAGCCCATTGTTGTGAACGCATGGAGCTTTAGGTGATTGTTGAGAGTAAGTTGGAATGATGCAGTCACTATTCCCACACAACACAACAAAAATAATTTTCGCCATTTCCAGATTTTAGAAATAAATACGAGTTACACTAAACATATTTGTGTCGGGTCATTATGACCCGAACATTACATATGCAACTATTACAGTTGAAGCCCAAACTTCTTAAACTTTTTTAAAACCTTTTAAAACACATGCTGCTCATCCATTTTCAGACAAAGTCACAAAGTTTCATAAATATATATTGGTATTTACATAATGTAAAATAACGTTCATATTCGTTTCGGGTCATATAGACCCGAACAGAACAGCAGGGTTAATTATGAGTATTCATGTACACATCATTATCAACAACCACCATCACCATCCGAACCTTGATTAACTTGATCTTGATGATGATACTATGATGTTGACAGATCTCCATAAAATCAATCTGTATGAACTTTTTACATTTCTTTTCTATTAATTATTTAGTGGATCACTTAACCACTATGATACGAGTGACTACACTACATTTCAGCTTTTAATGATTTTCAAATTAGTAATTACCTATATTTTACTATTGTAACACGATCTTCCAAAAAATTATTTTTTGTAAATTGTGGTGTAATAATTATATATAGGGCCATTGCATGAGCCGATTTATGATCATTTGCATAAGATTTGGTGGACTGCTTCACCACTAATATGAGAACAAACACATCATAAGTCAGTATTTCTTGTAGTATTTTAAAGATGATATGCAACTATACTCGCTGATTTCATTTAATAAAAAAAATGGTTTAAAAGTACAACATCATAAAGAAACAACATTAATCAGTTCGTAATATACAAGGCATTACTTACACTACATGCCACAAACTGAGGCTCCTGTACATGCAAACAGCAACCACAGTTCCCTTCTGGCTTACACCCATAATGTCATATAGTGACATGTAAGGCTGTGAGTTTGTTGGATTGCAACTCATTCAAATGGCATGCTGACTATAATGGATCACTGCTATGGGACAATGTGGTGTTTTACTCATTGTTTTACATAAATCAATTCTGTTTCTGTAACTGCCTCATATTTTAGGACTGAAGACAGCTATTTATAGCTGAAATCAGGATATGCAAGGATAATAAAAAATCAATCAAACTGTGACTGACTGCTTTGTCCTATCCTTCCTTACATGTATTTTAAACAATAATTATGATGTTGATCAGGCAAATGAAATGTGACATTCATATTCATTCTTTCTTTTGACAGACTTCTATGTAGAAGTTTTGTGTTGCATGTTAGGACTTGACAGAAGTTTGATGTTTCAAGTTGATGTGGTGAATGTTGATGGATAATTAACAGATTATAAATACTAACAGTCCTCTTATATTATTCAAGAGAAGCTGGAGTAGCACTACTGAATTTCATGACAGCAACGAGTAGACAAAATATGGCATAGTTTCTAACAAGCCCAAGCGACCAGGTGACTAAAAGGTAGCAAAGTGGCAATATTAAAACGTGTCCAAAAAAACAATACTAAAGTTGAGAGACAGGCAGCCTTTTTCTCTTAGGCAGAAGGTAGGAACATGAGGGGGAGGAGTAGGAGAACTCATGGACCTCAGTCAGTTACTACTTAAATTTCTACCCCCTCCCCTCCCCCCCCCCCCCCCCCCCCTCCCGTCTCTTGTGTACTTTTCATACAGGGGTTGTCAGTTTTTGAAGATCCTAGTGAAATGAAAAGGTCGTGGCACACTGGACACAGTACATACAGAAAATCCAAATACAGATCTTCATATTTGTATGTGTCCAGTTGGCACAGTGTGACCGAATCTTATATGGAGCAAGAGCCATCTCTGCAAAAGATGACTTCCAGCAGAACTCAAACACTTAAACACCACATTTTTTAAAAAAAGCTATAGGAACAAGCAAATATGACGTGCTTTGAAGCAGCCAGCACCAATGCAGAATGAGTTGGAGACTCTCCAGGCTGTGGAGCACATTCCAAAGGTGGGTAATGTGGTGGACACAATTGTCCAGGTCCTTAGGATGGTACATCATCAAATTAGTGTTCGCACCAACTCCCAGAACTTCAGCTTTTCTAAGATCTATCAAAGATAATCTGGGCTTCAACATGTCAGAAATGTACCCAATCCGCTGCCAATGTGGGTTACTGTACACTGGTGAGGCTGCAAATACATATTACACAGAACTCCACAGTCCCACCAATTCAGCTGTTGCAGAGCACTTCAAGGACTGGTCATGCTATGGACTTTCATAGAAAACTCTGACAATCCTCTTCTTTCTGCAACACTGTGTTTAAATATGTGGTAACAATCCAACTTCGGCAGAGCCTGACAGACAATGACATTGGATTTTGTGGTGTCACCGCCAGACACCACACTTGCTAGGTGGTAGCTTTAAATCGGCCGCGGTCCATTAGTACATGTTGGACCCGCGTGTTGCCACTGTCAGTGATAGCAGACCGAGCACCACCACACGGCAGGTCTTGAGAGACTGACTAGCACTCACCTCAGTTGTATGGACGACTTAGCTAGCGATGCAACACTGACGAAGCCTCGCTTATTTGCAGAGAAGATAGTTAGAATAGCCTTCAGCTAAGTCAATGGCTACGACCTAGCAAGGCGCCATAGCAATTGATAGTTATCTTATGAAGCATTGTATCATCAAGAATGATGTATACAAATGATGGATTAAAGTTAAGTATTCCAGCAGCAACGTACTTTTCTTTATAGCATTCATTCCGTATCCTGTTTCAGACCTCACGCCAGCCTGCGTGAGTTTAACGCGTGCATTTTGGCCTCCTCTCTCAATTAGTGTGCGTAGGGATGGCAAGTCTGCCAACACTACAAAATTGGCAACGAGGATGGGATTAAAACGGTCTTCTTTCTACTTGCTTAATTTACTTGTGTCATGGCTTCGCCAGATGTACTGTCCGAATTTTATCGCTTGCGGAATCAGCAGACACAGGCCTTATTGGATGCCCTTGGACAGCTCGTCCAGGGTCAACGTGCACTGCAACACGATGCGGCAGCCGCCGCTTCACCGCTACCGCAGCCACAACATGCTGTTGCACCACCTTTTCGTCCATACGATGCAATGGAAACATGGACGGAGTAGTCACGACAATTTGGATTCCATCTCGCCGCCTACAGAATTCAAGGTAGTGAGTGGCAGCCTCACTTATTATCGTGTGTCGGCGTCCACACGTACCGTGTGATAGTGAAATTGTTTCCCCGACGTGACGTAGCAACTCTGTCCTACGAAGAAATTTTGTCGGCATTGGATGCATATTTCAAAGAAACAGTCAATGTAGTTGCAAAAAGGTATACGTTCTTTCGTACAAAACGTACGGCCGGTCAGACTAATAGGGAGTGGGTTGCAACCTTGCAAGGCCTTACTAGGGATTGTGCTTTTGAGTGTGAATGTGGACTCCCTTATTCAGATACAATGGTACGTGATGCACTAGCACAGAACGTTTCTGATGTTCGTATACGGGAACAGATTTTGAAACTAGTCAATCCCTCCCTTCAACAAGTGATAGACATATTGGATAGGCAAGACACACTTGACTTTGCTCAGGAATCATTTGCAACTTCGCCAGCCGTGTGTCACATTAACCGGCCCGCCGGGCGCGCTGCACGGAACGGTAAACAGCCCTCGCGCCCGTCCGCGCGGCTGCCGCTACGCTCTCAACCAGGTGTGCCGCGCCAGCATGCAAATGCAGTGCTAAAATCATGCCCGCGGTGTGCTACTAGACATTCGCATGAAATTTGCATGTTGCGCCAAGCTATTTGCTTTTTCTTTAATAAGAAAGGACATGTTCAAAGTGTTTGCCAGAAAAAGCTCCGAAAGGACACTCACAACCATTCCAGGCCCTTTGCTTCGCGCCAGAATCGAACCAAGAATACTCAGGCTCATGGACCTTTGTCCATGGACATTCATGTAGTTAATTCCACTCCGCCCAGTGCCATTTTCTCTAACAGTGACTGTGTTCGTCCCACCAATAGTGTGCGTCGATATCGCCGGAAATCCCGTCAAGTCGTGAGTGCTTATGTACCAGTATCAGTTCAAATTGCATGAGAAAGTCGCTCTTGTCGTCGGCAGGACAATAAACTTTTTGTAGACTTGGACTTTCATGGCCACGTGATTCCATTCCAGCTCGATACCGGAGCTGCAGTTTCATTGATCAATCACGGCATGTACAAACAACTGGGCAAACCTCCGTTGCGTGCCGCAAATGTTCAGTTAAATAGTTATTCAGGTCAGAATATTCCTGTGACAGGACAGTGCAGCCTTCTTGCAACATACAAGAGACAAACAAAACTTGTGTCATTTTACATTCTTCGTTCTTCTTCTGCAGTGAACTTGTTTGGTTTAGATTTATTTCAGTTGTTTAACTTGTCTATAGTCAATCAGGTCCTCTCAGTGAATCAGACTGTGCCTTCCGCCGGTGTTTCTCGTCTATGTGAAGAATTTGCAGACATTTCTGCACCGGGCCTTGGTTGCGCTAAGAACTATGAAGCACATTTGGGACTGAAAGTCAACGCGCAACCGAAATTTTTCAGAGCGCGCAATGTTCCCCACGCATTGCGTGATGAGGTCGCAAGAACATTAAACGATTTAGAATCACAAGGTGTAATTGAACGTGTGCAGGCTTCTCTCTGGGCCTCATCCTTAGTAATTTTGCCAAAACCGTCTGGAAAATTGAGACTTTGTGTGGACTTCAAGGCAACTGTGAATCCACAACTCGTGATTGCAACTTTTCCCTTACCCCGCCCAGAAGATCTTTTTGATAAACAGTGCCCGGGTAAATATTTTTCGAAGTTGGACGTAGCAGATGCGTACCTGCAAATACCAGTGGACGAAGAATCCCAGCGAGTTTTGGTGGTTAACACGCATCTTGGTTTGTACCGATTCAAAAGACTGCCATTCGGGTGTGCACCCGCCCCTGCATTGTTTCAGAAATATTTACAAACTGTTTGTGCGTCGGTCCCTACTGCAGCAAACTATCTGGACGATATTCTGATCTCCGGAAAGACGGAAGAAGAACATTTAGCCAATCTCAGAACATTATTTCAGGTATTGCGACAAAATGGTCTTCGTTTGCGAATGGACAAATGTGTGTTTTTTGCTCGTGACTTACAATATCTCGGACATGTAATCAATGCCCAAGGCATACACCCCAGTCCAGAGCACCTCCGTACCATACAAGACTTGCCTTCGCCGCAGAATTTGAAGCAGCTACAGAGTGTGCTGGGAAAAATTAACTATTACACCCGGTATATCCCGCATGCCTCTTCCATTTCAGCTCCGCTTCATCGCTTACGCAGTAAAGGTGTTCCGTTCGTCTGGACGACGGAATGCGAACGCGCCTTTCGCCAGTTGAAATCGGCGTTGCTTTCAAATACTTGCCTTACGCCATTCGATCCCCAGAAACCCCTTTTGTTGATGGTAGATGCATCGGATTTCGGGATCGGTGCTGTGCTTGCGCACAAAGATGGATCGCCTTTGCGTCCAAATTGCTCTCAACTGCGCAAAGAAATTATTCACAGATAGAGAAAGAAGCTTTGGCTCTAGTATTTGGTGTTACTAAGTTCCATGATTTCTTGTATGGTCGTCACTTTACCATCATCACAGACCACAAACCTTTGACGTTGCTTTTTCATCCGCAAAAGCCTGTACCTCCGCGTACAGCACAGAAATTCGTTCGCTGGTCTATTTTCCTCTCGCAGTACCGCTACGATATCTTGTATCGGTCCACTGCTAAGCACGGAAACGCCGATGCGTTGTCCCGGTTGCCTGTTGCTGCGGATCGAGCATTCGATTCTTCCGAACTTGCTTGCATGTTCATTGATGCGGAAACCGATGACGTGGTCGAATCATTTCCGATTGATTTTCGTCGTGTAGCTACAGCCACAGCTGCTGACCCTGTCCTTGCTACCGTTTTGCGTTTTGTTGCTACGCAATGGCCTTTGTCAAAGTCACGGATCGAGGATCCGCTGGTTCGCCGATTTTTTGCTCATAAGGAGAGACTCTTCATACGACGTGGTGTTTTGTTGTTGCGTTCTGATAATGATCAGTCCAGAGTCGTGGTCCCACGTTCGTTACAGTCCTCTGTCTTACGGCTTCTCCACCAAGGACATTGGGGTATAGTGCGAACGAAACAACTTGCTCGTCAGCACTGTACTTGGTTCGGAATCGATGCTGCGATTACGTATATGTGCTCTTCTTGCATGGCGTGTGCCGAACAACAATCCGCACCGCCGCGGAAATTCTTTGCATGGCCGAAAGCCACTTCCCCTTGGCAACGCTTGCACATCGATTTTGCTGGTCCATTCTGGAATGCTCGGTGGTTGGTTGTGGTCGATTCTTTCAGTAATTTTCCTTTTGTTGTCCGGATGTCTTCCACGACGTCATCTGCAACCATCCAAGCGTTGTCTGCTATCTTTTGCATTGAAGGTCTTCCACAGACTATTGTTTCCGACAATGGCCCACAATTCATGTCCGCAGAATTTCGGTCTTTCTGCAAGGCCAATGGTATTCAACATCTGACATCCGCGCCGTTTTCGCCTCAGTCAAACAGTGCCGCTGAATGATTGGTCCGGACTTTCAAGTCACAGATGTTGAAGTTGAAAGAGTCGCATTCACGGGAGGACGCGTTGTTGCTCTTTTTGTCCTCTTATCGATCTCAGCCCCGAGATGGTCTCTCGCCGGCTGAGTTGCTCCATGGTCGTCCTCATCGAACCTTGATGTCTTTGCTGCATTCGCCGTATCAGGTTTCTGTGCAGCGGCAGACTCCTGCTTTTGCTCCAGGCGACGTTGTATTCTATTGCAACTATCGAGGTTCACGGCGTTGGCTCGCAGGGCGCATTCTTCGCTGCCTCGGCCGCGCAATGTATTTGGTTTTGGGGGCCTCTGGTGAGGTGCGTCGGCATCTCAATCAGCTGCGCCTCTGTCGTCGCAGGGGTTCTGCTGCTACCTGTCTGCTTTCAGCGACGGGGACGTCCGGTCAGCGCCCTGGGGACCCATCTACTGGCTCGCCTCATCCCCAGGTGTTAGCGACGCTGCCTTCCATTTTGCCCCATGGCGACGCGCCGCCGCCGGTCCTCCCGCCGGCGACGCCCGCAGTGGACGCTTCACTGCAACCGCCTGGCGCCTCCCTGGGTCACGCGCCGCCGATCGCTTCCCGTGACCAGATGTCCTCCGCCATGGAACTCTTGCCCGCTCCAGACCACATGGCGTCTTCGCGCATCGGGTACCCCGACGCAATGGAGGTCGACCCTTCGGGCCCTCCTGTCTCTTTATGGGCGCATACACCGCATGTTGACGTGCACCCTGGACTAGGTTTTCAGGCGTTTCCTAGCTCCCCTCGGACCGAATGGCCGGGTGCGGGTGGCACAGCCTAGCCTGTTGTTAGGCTCCCCACCTCGTCGCATACGTCAACATGGGGTCCTCCCCACGGCGGGCGGAAGCCTTATGCCACAACCATACGCCGATTTGCGGGGGAGGAATGTGGTGTCACCGCCAGACACTACACTTGCTAGGTGGTAGCTTTAAATTGGCCGCGGTCCATTAGTACATGTCGGACCCGCGTATCGCCACTGTCAGTGATCGCAGACCGAGCGCCACCACACGGCAGGTCTCGAGAGACTGACTAGCACTCGCCCCAGTTGTACGGACGACTTAGCTAGCGATGCAACACTGACGAAGCCTCGCTTATTTGCAGAGAAGATAGTTAGAATAGTCTTCAGCTAAGTCAATGGCTACGACCTAGCAAGGCGCCATAGCAATTGATAGTTATCTTATGAAGCATTGTATCATCAAGAACGATGTATACAAATGATGGATTAAAGTTAAGTATTCCAGCAGCAACGTACTTTTCTTTATAGCATTCATTCCGTATCCTGTTTCAGACCTCACGCCAGCCTGCGTGAGTTTAACGCGTGCATTTCGGCCTCCTCTCTCAATTAGTGTGCGTAGTGTTGGCAAGTCTGCCAACACTACAGATTTCATCTAAGTAAGACACAGGATCTTATGTTCAGCATACTGAGGACAAAGTGCAAAGCAAGGTGTGACTTGAGTAATGGTGTGGCATTTGTTAAGACTCCACAGCATAGCTCCATTCTCCCACACCACATATGCACTCCACAAGTTACTGTACATTGCGTGGCAGAGATTGTACCTGTGTGACTGATTTTCTGTGTTACTCCATTCACACATAATCATAGTCTTCTTCAAATACAGGTCCTATAAATTTACCCAACTGGGATCTACAAAAACTACACTGTCTTTCTTCAAAAGATTTCCAACCAAGTTGCCTTAGTATTTCTATAACACATGTGGATGGGCTGTACTGAACTGTTACAATCCTTGCAGGATGTCTCTGAGATCGATCAGTGTCTACCGTCATGCTCGCTTGGTAAGAACTCCAAACACTGGAACAATACTCCAGAATTGGTCGCACTAGCATCCTGTGTGCAATTTCCTTTACAGGTCCACTGCACCTTCCCAGAGCACTTGCAACAAATCTAACTTTTCCATTTACCTTCCACAACAATGACTGTATATGAGTGTTCCATTTCATATCAGTTCTCTGCATTACCCTTTCATACATGCAATATGATGTGTACACGATGTTCACAGTAACCTTATAATTAGGCACAACGAGACCCTTTCTCCTTATTATAGGTGTTACCAAGCATTTATCTACATTTGAAGACAGCTGCTACTGCTTATACCATGTGGAAATTTTGGCCAAGTTTTTCTGCATTACCTAACAATTGTCCAACAACAGTTCTTTCCTGCATACAACAGTATCATTTGCAGTGTTGCTGATACTATTTAGTAATCATTTGTCTATACTGAGAACATTAAGGGACCTACAACATTCCAGGAAGCACAACCAATGTTACATTAGTTTCTGTTGAATACTCTCCATCCAGTTTAATGTACTGGGTTCTCCTAATCCTGTGTTCACTGAAACTCTCATATGTTTGTGAAGATACTCTGTATGATCATTTCTTGAAAAGTTATCATGTATGAATAAAGCTAACTTCACACCAGTGAGTTTCCCTGAATCAGCACTGACTTTTTGTGAAAAGTATGTTGTCCTCGAGGAACATCATAATATTTGAGATTGAAATGTGCTCTAGGATCCTATAGTACATGAACATCAGCTATGTGGTGTTTAAATCTGTGTAGCTGATATTTTACCCTTTTTGCAAAGAGAAGTGACCTTCACTGTTTTCCAATCACGTGGGAATATTTGCTGTGCAAGTGAGTCTTGATAATTTTATGGGCTAGTAAAAGAGTTAATTCCACAGTGTATTCAATGTAAAATCTAGCTGGAATTCTGTAAAGGCCTGGTGCCTTGTTTGTTTCAAGCAGTTTTAACTGTGTTTCAATACTGGAGGTGGTAATTTGTGCTCATTTGTAAGTCTGAGCAGCAATTAAACATGGGTATGGTAGTAGTCTCCTGTGTAAATACATTTTTAAATGTAGATTAATAATTCTGCCACTTATCTGCGGTCTTCAGTTTCAAAGCCAGACAGATGCACAAGAGACTCTACAGAAGGTGCGCAGTTTAGCCTTCTGAACTACAGAAATATGGAATCTGCTTGAGATCACCTATAGATAGCATTCATTACTTTGTTTGAATAAAGAGCCAGTTGTGTTTTACAAGAATGATACTTTCTGAATCTGTGCTACACTTTAACAGGATGTTTTTCTTCAATGTGTTATATAATATTGGAACATACAGTATAGATTCCAAAATCCTACTACAAATCATTGTCACTGGTGTGCATCAATAATTTGGCTTAGCTCTATAAATAAAAAAGTTTAGTGCAGCAGTCATATATTTATATTTCTGCTGCGCGTTTCAATGTTTCGTACCATCATCTTCAGGCAGAGAATTGTCACTCTCTTAATTTCGAATCTCTTTTACTGCTTCACCTAGCGTACAATCAATATTTCATTCATAAAGGATAGGATCATGAGGGCTGCAGCTGTTGACAATATAAATAAAACGAAAAATATTGGGAATTACAAGAGAATGACACAAATCTCCACTTGGAGATAATGGTGTGAATCATCAAAACACACAGTGGAACAATAAATTAGTGACAGACAAAGTTAACAATTTTCCCATCCTTTATGGATGAAATGTTCATTGGTTTAGACTGCAAGCATTTCGAGTTTGTCAGATTTTAGATGCACATTATCAGTTTATCCTTTAAGTACATTGTCAGTAAATGTCTATCAGTTCAACCACAGAAATACAGGGAGTAAACGGTATAAGGCGCCAAAATTATACAGATGGTACATCTCGGTGTGCTTGACAAAAAACTCTAGTGAGATTTTCTTGTATCATGTACTTTATTATTATTATTATTCGTTACAGTCAACTTTGGACTACGCTAAGCATCAGTCATTTCTTGTGCTTTTTCTTGCGTTCTTCCCAGTACTTCTTCATTTTTTCTGAGTGGGCTTCTTTACGTTCTTGCGACCAGGTTGTTCCCGTCTTCTTTGATTGCGTTCGGTCTTTGAATCCCTGTATTTTGTTGATGGCATTCCTATATTCCATTCTGTTGTAAACTGTCTCTGGTATAATGTTCATTTCTGCAATGTCTTCTTTTACTTCTTTCAGCCAGTTAATGTGTGTCTTTCTGCTTTCCATGTATTCCAGGATTTTCTTTGCCGTTCTTTCTGGTGCCATTCTTTTGACATGCCCATAGAAACTCAGTCTTCTCTTTTTAAAGGATGTTGTCAGTTTTTCAATTTTCTCGTATAACTCTTTATTGGATCGCAATTTATAATCCTGTCCATCCTTTTTAGGTCCTAAGATCTTTCTCAGTATTTTTCTCTCTTTTATTTCCAATTTCTCCAACAGACGTTTTCTGTTCAGTGGGATGCATTCAATCGCATACAAACTTTCTGGTTTTATTACCGCATTGTAGTGCCTGAGCTTGGCATTGATGGAGATCGACTTTTTATTGTATACATTTCGGCATAGCTGGTATGCCGTTTCCATCTTTATTGCTCTTTCCTGTAGTGAAACATTTGGTAACCCTGTCGGTGTAATCCATTCCCCTAGATACTTAAATTTATGAACTCTCTTAATTATTCCATATTTAGTTTGCAATGTCTGTGTTGGGTCTGTTTTGTCCTGTATCATCAGTTCTGTCTTTTCATACGATATTTGTAGACCTGTCTTCTCAGCGATCTCATGCAGCATTTCTATCTGAATCTTTGCTGTTTCGATGTCATCTGCCAATATTGCCATGTCATCAGCAAATGCCAGACATTCAATTTTTGTTTTATTTCTTCCTAACGTTATCCCATTTTTCACTCCAGCTTCTGCCATCTTCTTTCTCCATTCCCTGACCACTTTTTCAAGGACAATGTTAAACAACAGCGGGGAGAGCCCATCCCCTTGTCTAACACCTGTTCCAATTACAAACGGTTGTGACAATCTACCCAAAAACTTCACTTGCGATTTTGTTCCCGTAAGGGTTTCCTGGATTAGACTTTTGCTTTTATCATCAATCCCAAATTCTTCTAATGTGTTAATCAGAGTTGGTCTATCAATAGAATCATATGCTTTTTTGAAGTCTATGAATGTAATTACTAGATTTTTCGATGTGCGTGCGCGAAGTTGTATTATGGAGAGTAGACTGAATATCTGTTCACTGCATGATCTTCCTTTTCTAAACCCAGCCTGATATTCACCCAGTTCTTTCTCTACCTGATTTTCAATCCTGTTTTGTAGTGCCTTGGATAGGATCTTATAGGCCACTGATAACAATGAGATACCTCTGTAGTTATTTGCATTTGTCTTGGCACCCTTCTTATGTAACGGATGAATCAATGCTGTCTTCCATTCCTCCGGAATCTTCTCTGTATTCCAAATCTCTTCAAACAGCGCCTCGAAGTTATTTATTAAGTTTTCTCCTGCGTATTTCAGTAGTTCCGCGACTAACGAATCTTTACCAGATGCTTTATTGTTTTTCAATCCTTTCAAGATCTCTTTAATTTCTTCTTTATTAGGTGGTTCAGAGTCTGGTAGCTTATTCTTAGGCTTCTCAAATGTCAAGGTTTCATCAGGTCCTTTGCAGCTTAGCAGCGTTTCAAAGTAGTTCGCTAGGTGTTGGCAATTTTGTTCCACGCTGGTGATCAGATTTCCTTTTTCATCTTTGAAGCAGAGTGTCGGTGGTTTATATCTTGTTATTGTAGTTCTGAATGTTTGAAAGAAATTGCGTGTATTATTCTTAGAAAATTCATCTTGTATTTTCTGTATTTGTTGTGTGTCATATTTCCTTCGTTCACTTTTAATGATTTTCGTCGTTTCACGTCTTTGCGTTTTGAACTGCTCCCAGTCAGTTGGCCTTTTGGTTGAGTTGTATTTCTCCCAAGTTCTGGCTCTTTTCTGTAGTGCTTTCTCACAGACCTCATTCCACCAGGGATGCTTTTTCTTTTTGGTTAGTAAAATTGTTTGTTCTGCTGCGTCTCGTATTGAGGTTGCAATTTCTTCCCATTTGTGACTTTTGATTTTATCTGTCTTTTCCTTGTAGTCGTCTAAGACTTGCTGATTGAGCATTAAGTCCTGTACTCTGTATTTGGCTATTTTTGTTTCGTCACTCTTGTGACTTCTTTCTGGTGTTAATTTCATCTTAATTTTGGTCAGATAATGGTCAGAATCAAAGTTGGCCCCTTTCACCACCTGTACATCTTGAATGTCCCTTGAATTATCATAACTTATTGCCACGTGATCAATCTGGAACTCGCCAAGTAATTTGTTCGGTGATTTCCATGTTGTTTGTTTTTTGGGATTCTTCTGGAATTTAGTTGTCATAATGTTCAATTTGAATTTCTCACAAAACTCTACTAATCTCTGGCCATTCATGTTAGTTTTAGTGTGTGCTGTAAACCTCCCTGTGCTTTTTGATAATTCGTTTCTTCCAATTTGTGCATTAAAGTCTCCTAACAGAATTGTAGTGTGTTGCTCAGGGATCTTCCCTATTGTTTCTTCCAGTTCCTCCCAAAATGTCTGCACTTTCTCTGGATTTTGTTGGTTGTCTTTATTTATTGGTGCATGGGCATTTATAAGTGTGTACTTTTTATTTTTATTTCTGAATGTTATCAATGATATTCTTGGTGATTTAGATTTAAATTCTAGTACCTTAGTAGAAAATGAGTTATGTATCACAAATGCTGTGCCATATACCCGAAGACCTTTTGTATTCTTTACTATCTGTGCTGGTTTCCCTTTATAAATCCTGTACTGGTCTGCCTGTACTGTATCCTCATCTGGGTATCTTGTTTCTTGTATAGCCAGAACTTTTAGTTTGTGTTCATCCATTAGTTTTGTCAGTTCTTTTTGTTTACCTGTTCTCAG
Organism: Schistocerca serialis cubense; assembly: GCF_023864345.2. Lineage (NCBI taxonomy): Eukaryota > Metazoa > Arthropoda > Insecta > Orthoptera > Acrididae > Schistocerca > Schistocerca serialis. The sequence goes on from NC_064649.1 coordinate 169,158,873, forward strand.
CATTGAGTTCACGTTCAGTGTTCCTATGAACGTTTGATGTCTGTTCCTATGTTTAGCGTTAGGGATCCTAGGACCCTCCGACTGGTCTGTTGCGCAATGATGCTGGGCCCCCGGATCCGAATGCCCAGCTTCGGCGGTATTACCACCACGGGGAGGAAACTTTCTCATTGCACCTTCCATTTCTGATACTTGGTTAAAGCTGTTGTTTCCAGAGGTATACACCTCCTTCCACTAAGACTTAGTTCGCTACACTAAGAAGTTAATTCAGGCCGCTCCTCTGGAGTACAGACGCCTTTCGCAGCCGCTTCTCTGAAGTACAGACGCTGCTGATTGAAGATAACTCTTCCGCTCCAAAAGCCGTTGGGACATATAGTGTCTTCTTCCGCCTTCTGGACCGTTGGTTAATCTTCACCTCTACCGCCAGTTCCGCCGTTCCGATGATCTTCATCTCCGCCTTCACTGCCGTTGAGGTCTTCACCGTTACCCTGGCAAGGGACCCTTACGAGGTACTATCACCCGGGCCAGGTGAACCAAGGTTTTTTAACGAGGTTGTTACTCCTCCCCCTCCTCCTTTTTCAACCGGGCTTGGGACCGGCTTTGGCGGAGTTGTATCATGTACTTTATTTTTATATTATTAAAACCTAAAGTTCGTAGGATAGATAGTATACGCATTTCTGTTTACGTAGTCAACCGACAGTACACGGCGTACCGAGCTTCTACATCTACATTGATACTCCGCAAGCCACCCAACGGTGTGTGGCGGAGGGCACTTTACATGCCACTGTCATTACCTCCCTTTCCTGTTCCAGTCGCGTATGGTTCGCGGGAAGAACGACTGTCTGAAAGCCTCCGTGCGCGCTCTAATCTCTCTAATTTTACATTCGTGATCTCCTCGGGAGGTATAAGTAGGAGGAAGCAATATATTCGATACCTCATCCAGAAACGCACCCTCTCGAAACCTGGCGAGCAAGCTACACCGCGATGCAGAGCGCCTCTCTTGCAGAGTCTGCCACTTGAGTTTATTAAACATCTCCGTAACGCTATCACGGTTACCAAATAACCCTGTGATGAAACGCGCCGCTCTTCTTTGGATCTTCTCTATCTCCTCCGTCAGACCGATCTGGTACGGATCCCACACTGATGAGCAATACTCAAGTATAGGTCGAACGAGTGTTTTGTAAGCCACCTCCTTTGTTGATGGACTACATTTTCTAAGCACTCTCCCAATGAATCTCAACCTGGTACCCGCCTTACCAACAATTAATTTTATATGATCATTCCACTTCAAATCGTTCCGCACGCATACTCCCAGATATTTTACAGAAGTAACTGCTACCAGTGTTTGTTCCGCTATCATATAATCATACAATAAAGGATCCTTCTTTCTATGTATTCGCAATACATTACATTTGTCTATGTTAAGGGTCAGTTGCTACTCCCTGCACCAAGTGCCTATCCACTGCAGATCTTCCTGCATTTCGCTACAATTTTCTAATGCTGCAACTTCTCTGTATACTACAGCATCATCCGCGAAAAGCCGCATGGAACTTCCGACACTATCTACTTATTGCCTACAATGACAGGGCGACCAGAGAAAGGCAACGAGCCGAACAGAGGATTGAAATCATTAGACATGTACGACGACGTGGTGTGATAATCAGGTGGTACCGAAGAAAAAAGGAATGTAAATGGTTTTTGGGTTGTCAAGGATGTGTAATTCGCTTTACATGAATTGAATACAATCAGTCTGTTTCTCAACAAGTCAATAACGAAGGTCGTAGTAGTAATGACAAGCTAATATCAAACACAATGTATTTCCATTAGTACAAATTCAATCAATCACCAAGTAGATAGTTGTGCATTTATTACAATCAACTGTTTCACCTTTTTATGGCAATGCCATAACGAATACTAAATTCACATTATTTTCCTTCGGTACAACAACATCGTTACAAAAAGAAAACCCATTACTTCATTTCCTCTTACACCAATACTACAATAAATGTTTGAAATGACCACCATTTGCTTCTACACATGCTTCATTACGGCGAACCCTGTTTCGTTGCACTCGTTCACACACATGCACATTGGCCTTTATGGTATTGGCAGCATCTAAAATCTTCTGCGTCAATTCGTCCACATTATTTACAGGCTCAGCATAAACAAGTTCCTTCATATGGCCCCAAAAGTAAAAATCCAGTGGATTTAAATCAGGGCTGCGTGCTGGCCATCGACGTGGAGCCGAACACCCAATCCATCGTCCTGGAAATCGACTATCCAAAAATCTGCGTACTCTGTGACCAATGTGGGGTGGAGCACAATTGTGGAGGAACCACATGTTATGTCATATGCCTAATGGAATATCTTCTAACAGCGTTGGTAATAATGTTTCCTCTAGAAACGTTCAGTAATAGTTACCAGTCAAATGTGCAGGTAAAACATAGGGCCCAATAATGTAATTATCAAGCATAACCGCCCACACATTTACGGAAAATGTGTTGCCACTATGTGGCGAGGATTGTGTACACTCCACGTGTGCATGTTATGGAAATTAGTTATTCCATCACGAGTGAAACACGCTTCATCTGTGACGAGTATTTTGTTGACAAAATCATGCTGCGCACTGTGTAACAAAAACCACTCTGAGAATTCACGTCATGGAGGGAAATCTTGTTCTTCCAATGCTTGTATGTGTTGAATGTGGTAAGGCCGCAGACGCTCCTCTTGCACAGTGCGATGAATGACAGTGTGCGATATACCCACGTGGCGGGTGATGCTTTTCGTACTCTGAGAAGGATTCTCCTGGATGCGGTCCACAATTCTTTCCTCAGCTTCCAGTGTACGATCGGCGCGTTGTGGGCCTCTGCCTTCTGCGCGGGGCAGTAAAGAGCCAGTATCTCTCAATCTAAGGAAATTAAATACATACTCATCAGTTGTATTCTGTCATGATGTAACAAAAACGGAAAGCATATCAGAACAGAAGATACGTTTCGCATACGGAAGAAAATTTACAAAGGTGCAGATAACTACTGTACTCTATTAAGATGTAAATGGATAATAATCGCATACAAGTAGAGAATTACAATGACAGAAACCTTTGGTGCACAGCAGCAAATGTCTTTCATGCAGGAAGTCGTCGTTGTGGGAAGCGTTCTCGATAAATTCGTACAGCTGCCCTCGCAATGCCTTTTGCCTCGCCATTAATTAAATGCATATCGCATAGTTCAGCTATACTAAATCTCCTTTCCATCCTAACAGTTAACAGAGTTGCAGTAACATCTGCACAGGTTACTCGCCCACTGTCATCGCTCGGTGTATTACGATGATGCAGCCACTCAGGCCGCAGCTGCCTGTGTGTTTACGATTTACGCTCGCGATGTCAATACACACAGCAAGCAATAACAGGAACTGATTGCTTACGTACGTGCACAGCCAAGTATCTACTTTTCCAAAACCATTATCCTGAGACGAACTGTTTTTTTCTGGGACAATTGTAGGAAATACACAAACATGTTACTACACTTTTTTGTCAAGCATTGCGAGATGTGCCATCTGTATAATTTTGGCGCCTTATACCGTTTACACCCTGTATATTACCCGAGATTTGTTGATAACTTTTTACCTTTGGTGGCCTTAGTTCCTGTAATAACATCAGGATCGCTAATCCCTCTCTCACTCATTACAGTCTTGGTTCTTCCACATGTGGATTGTCAGGTTAGTTGTTAGAAGCAGCAGTCGATGTATTCAGCATAACTTTCCAAGACTGGTTTTCCTTTCAGTTGATAATATATGTGTAGTTTCTTACCTGATATTGGGCAGGTTAGGGGCACCACCTACAACTAATCTATGCTCAGCATATTTCCAAGTGCTCAAGTATAAACTATCTTCGAATGACTCTACAACCAATGTGTCTGGATCTTTTTGGACAGTAGCAATATCTGATTATTAATGTAAGTCCACCAAGCAAGATTACTCTTGTCCATATTAGTCTGCACCCAGATTAATTTTCAATCTTGCTAGACCTAATGTTTTTGCTTGTCACTATAAACATTCCTCCTTCTGGAGAGTGTAATCTAACCACCATGATGCTCCCCCTTGGGATAATAAAGAAAATGAAAATGTACCACTGTGGACCAGTCTCACTCTTCAGCGCGCGCACACACACACACACACACACACACACACACACACACACACACACACACACACACACACAAAAAGTTTAACTTATGCTAGCCTTCAGAGCCAGTGGCTCCTTCTTGCGGCAGAAGTGTTGAAGAAGAAGGAAAAGGGGTGAAGGAAAAGGACTGGCGAGGTTCAGAAAAAGATGAGAGCCAGTTGCTCCTTCTTGTGGAAGAAGTGTTGAAGAGGAAGGAAGAGGGATGAAGCAAAAGGACTGAAGAGGTTCAGAAAAAGATGTAGATTTTGGAAAAGTCCCCCAGACCTGCATGTCATGGGAGGTTTACAGGATGGGATGAGAAAGAAAGACTCACTGTTCGGGACTGCACTGGATGAGATTTGAAAATCTGAGAGCTTAAAAGTGGAAGCCACGGTAATATGTGCGACAGAGATTACTACTAAAACAGCGTGTATACGCGGACAAGGAAAAAAAAAATCCCGGATTTACCGGTTAAAAATACACTTTCTCCGGGGTGAAAATACACTTTTTCTGTGTTAAGAGTGACATTATGCTTTCCCTTGGAACTGTAACCCTGTATTCACCTGACCAAAAGTCTTGTTCCTCCTGCCACCGAACTTCACTAATTCCCACTGCAACTAACTTTATCCTATCCATTTCCCTTTTTAAATTTTCTAACCTACCTGCCCGATTAAGGGATCTGACATTCCACGCTCCGATCCGTGGAATGCGAGTTTTGTTTCTCCTGATAACGACGTCCTCTTGAGCAGTCGCCACCCGGAGATCCGAATTGGGGACTATTTTACGTCCGAAATATCTTACCCAAGAGGATGCCATCATCATTTAATCATACAGTGAAGCTGCATGCCCTTGGGAAAAATTTCGGCTGTAGTTTCCCCTTGCTTTCATCCGTTCACAGTACCAGCACAGCCAGGCTGTTTTGGTTAGTGTTACAAGGCCAGATCAGTCAATCATCCAGACTGTTGCCCCTGAAACTACTGAAAAGGCTACTGCCCCTCTTCAGGAACGACACCTTTGTCTGGCCTCTCAACAGATACCCCTCCATTGTGGTTGTACCTACGGTACGGCTATCTGTATCGCTGAGGCACCCAAGCCTCCCCACCAACGGCAAGGTCCAAGGTTCATGGGATCGGTTGGTAGGACATGTTCTAAGGCATCAAGGGATCACAAATTTAGTATTAGAGGGAGACCAAGAGATGAATACACTAAGCAGATTCAGAAGGATGTAGGTTGCAGTAGGTACTGGGAGATAAAGAAGCTTGCACAGGATAGAGTAGCATGGAGAGCTGCATCAAACCAGTCTCAGGACTAAAGACCACAACAACAACAACAACAACAACAATAACAACACTGTAAGATACATCACAGAAATGTGCCAGTAAAATTTTTAATAATGACATAAATGACTGACCTTCTGGGCTCAAAATTCTTCTAAATGGCTCGTCCTCAAAGAGCGGATTTTTAAATGAGAGTCAAACACTCTGCGATTTAAGCAGTTCATCGTACATTCTCGCACATAGTTCATCTCGCATAAAAGGATGGTTGGTTGATTTGAGAGTGGGGACCAAACAGTGAGGTCATAGGTCCCATGCATAAAAGGACATTTACTTTGAAAGTAATGCTTTTCAAACCACTATTCACAATATTTTCCCACGCCCTGTTATAAATATATTTGTTTCAGCAGTTCCCAGAGAGCATCAGATAACAGGTGTCACCACGCTTGCACAGCTACGACGACGTAGAAAGCCCATATGTCTACACGTGTAAAACATTGAAAGATCTTACATTATGTCATAAAAGAAGCAACACATCAGAGGATACTCAAAGAGTATTGGAATTTCGTGGATCATACTAAAATGGGTAATTTGGCTTAAAGTGTACATTCACATGTCCAGATTTCCAATAAAGTAGACCTCAATCTGATATTAAGCTTTTCAGTGTGGTTTTTTTTTAGATCTGAATTTTCTTGGAGCACCAGTACTTTATTATCTCATCTTTGGTTCTTTATTATGGGTTAGTGCCATATGTGCTACAAGGTAAAAGCGTGCACTTGAAGTGCAGCGAACAGTTGAAAGTAGCCAATAGTGTGGAATTAAACACTTCGTTTCAAATAAATTGATTGCCTCAGGGGAAAAGATCAATAAAAGCCAAATTTCTTGAACAAACTGTCAAAAATAACATCATTGTTCTGCAAAGTGATTAATGCTTGATTGTCAGAAAGGTGGAAATAAAATAAGATCTGAAACTAATAACATATTTTAACATTCCGTTTTAATTCACATGATAGCTCTCAGCCACAGAAATCCAGTTTGTTTTCATTTGATATGAGAGCTGCGAACGAACAGGAAATGGCAAAATCACTAAACATAAACACTGGTAAACACTCTCCATTCAAACTCAGACTGCTCTGTGCATCACTCCCCGCCGCCACCACCTCATGCGTTTTAGTGCACATCTTCCTGAAAGGTCTGATACATAAAACATATATGTTCAAGGTCTTAAGTGTGCCAAAATGCAGTGCCACACCTCTCCACACAGCATTCTTCTATCGTGCATCGCTGTATTTCGCTCTGTGAAATTCAAACATGTATATTTTGTAATGGATGCCGTCAAACTATATTCAGGACAAGGGAAATTAAAACGTCCTGTGGTTTATCGCCTGCTTCCAGTCAGCCGGTCTGACATACTGCCTCTCTTTTAAAAAAAACCTCACAATTAGTACTGGATGGGATTCTTTGTAACCGGGAGAACAAGGACTCTTCAGAACATTTGCGCTCTTTATTGCCTATTGCTGTTTTGTCCAACAGAAAATTAAATATAGGATACATAAAATGAGTAAAGACAAGAGACAAGCAAGACAGTACACTTTTCTTCAATCCTTAGGTCCCAGTATTTTTTTATCTCTAATCTTGTTACAGCTTTACATGCCGTGCTTTGCTTTCTGCGAAAGAACCTAATACTTCATCAAAATTTGTCAAACATTTTGCTACATGAAAAATTGAAATGTCGTCCAATATTGAAAAAGACTGCTGTGATTTCTCGATCTGATTACGTGTATTTTGCCACTGTCTGCTAGATGAAACAAAATAGGTCTGTCTAATATTGTAGCAATTGTAACACACACAAAATAAACGAGACTGTTTTGGCACAAATGGCCATTTTTATAGCACGACAGAATAAATTCACAAAGTATCAATATCAAATGCCTATTAGGCCTACTACAAGCAAAAAGCTTTATGTTGGGAAACAGCTTCACATTTCATTAATACGCTCCAGCTTCTCAAGCATGAGATCGAAAAGTAGTACTAAGAAATTTTTGTATAAATTTGGAATCATCATATTCTTCCATAATTTTTGTGATGTCCCCGTTCTTCTTCCTGCTTGTTCTAACAAACAATCTTGTCATCACTATTCCTGCCAGTGTCAAAACTTATTCTCTTGTTAAAGTCACTCATCCTGCCAGAATCACCGGTTTCGTTATCCCACATTTGTTCTCCGGTTAGGCATTATTATGTATTCGTACAACGCATTTTCTGCACTACTCCCAGAATAGAACTTAAGCGCTTGCTAGCCAGAGACTGTACAAATGGCCCTTACTAGTGTAGCAATCTGGCCAAACATTTTCTGTAAAAATTTTATTTTCTTGAGTACACTGAGGTAATCTTTCTTACCTGTTATTCCAGTCTGTCGTTTATTTCCTCTCTGGTGGTATGAATCTATGGATTTCGCTAGTAATTATAACAAAGCTGATCATTGGCAAACACAGTCAACCACATAAACAAACAGCAATTGGCATTCACCTGTTCGGGTTTATTCTGCTCAGCTCGTGTAGGCCGGCCCCTTTTGTCTGTAGGAAAGTTTATTTCCACATGCGACCATGATTCTCCTGGCAGACACATCATGTACGCTACGCATACATTCAAAAATAAACTTATGATTCACTCAGAAATCAACTTATAATGTGATCAAAAAGGGTCAACAACCAACAGGGATGTGTTTAAAAATCATATGAATAATCGATAGACTGACGTGCACTGGATGCTAGGCGCTTTGTGAAAGAAGGTTTTTTTCCTCGAGAATATGAATTTGGCTTCCCCTCTGAAATTGCTGCCCATGACAGATACCCCAGTTTGTTTCGTCCTTGCCGAAGGCCGGCTATACACTTCTGCCCACATTAAACCTCCTACCAACAGCAGTGCTTACATTTTGACAGTTGCAATCCTTTCCACATCAAACCTTCCCTCCCATATAGTCTTGGCACTCAAGGCAAACATAACTGTTCAGATGCAGACTCTTTACAGAAATACACCACCATTGTCACCTCAGCCTTCACTGGAAGTAGTTACCCAATCAGCCTAGTTCAAAAGCAGATTTCCCAGGCCATCATGTCCAGTTGGTTCTGATTATCCCTCCAAAAAACAACTTTGGAGCACACCACTTGTCACTCAGTATTATCCTGGTCCTGTATGTATTAAACGCCTACTTTGACAGGGTCATGACTTTCTAAAATCATGCCCTGAAATGAGATCCATTCTGCCTAAGATTTTACAATATCCTTGTCAGACTCTATGCTCCTTCTGCATCCATCTCCATAACCTATGGCTCCTACCCCTATGACTGTCCCTGATTCAAGACCTGCCGTATTCACCCTCCTATCACCAACTGTACCACCCCTGTAGCTGGCAAAACATATACTATCAAATGGAGAGGCACATGTGAAATGACACACCATATACCAGCTGTTGTGTGAACGTTGTTCGGCCTTTTACATCGGCATGACTATCACCAAATTATCAGTTAGAAAGAATGGGCACAGGCAGAGGATGTAGACTGGCAACACACAATGTCCTGCTGCAGAGCATGCTCTACAACATGACAGTCATGATCTCAAAGACACCAGTTTCTCAGAACTCCGCAGGTTGGAACTGGTGCTACAACATGTCCTTGGTTCTAGCCACCCACCTGGTCTTAATTTACGTTAATTTCTTCCGTCTCAGCATTACTTAATAGTGACTACTCCTTTCTCCACACTGTTTTAGTTTTCTACATCTTTCACTTTCTGTCTTGTCTATTTTTGGCTTTCTGTTACATACAATGCACTTAGCTTTTCACTCTTATTAACTTGTTCACAATATTTTAGTAGTAATCTCCATCTTGCATGTTACCGTGTCTTCCAGCTTTCAGCTCTCAGGTTTTCAAATCTCGTCCAGTGCAGTCCCCAACACTTAGTCTTTCTTTCTCATCCTGTCTGTTAAGTCACCCCTGACCCAGGGTTCTGGGCGACTTTTCTGAATCTGAACTGTACCCTGTTTTCTAAACCTCTCTAGTCCTTTTCCTTCACCCCTCTTCCTTCCACTTCGACTGTTCTGCCAGAAGAAGGAGCCACTGGCTTTGAAAGCTTGCATAAGTTGAACCTTTATGTGTGTGTGTGTTATCCTGCCACAGCTTGGTGAGCAGATTTTTTCATCTATCTGATTTCATTATATTGTCAAAAATTAATTATTTTTGTTGAACATATTTATAGTTACACACATGCACACACATAATGTCTCCATCTTTTTTTGTTTTTATGAGAGGAGTTTCACACTGCTTACAGATTTTAACAAAATTGTTTGTGTGTAATTTTCTATGATATTTATTTCTCTACAATGATGAATGGTCATTATATTGTATTGCTTGCTTGACCACAGTAATACTCAAAGAAACAGTGCACTGTTTCATGTGAGTACAAATCATTTTGCCTCAGTACCACGTTTTAATGACGCTGTATAAGACAAATTACTTCCTTGGAAATAAAGCAATTTCATTAACTACATTTGTTTCTTACATTAGTCATTCGATACAAAGAAAGTAACCTACACTATTAGCAAAATTTATTGCTTTTTATGTTTATGTTAGCTCGCTCAATCCTAATTACCTCGCCTTGATATTGGAAAGTTCCCTGGTCATGTTAGGTGCGGTAGTGAAGCACTGAATAGTGACGTGTCTGTTAACGAGTCCACAAAAGAAGCCTCTTAACAGCTGGCAGTGCTGTTGCCTGCTTTCAACTGAACCACAGATGGTTGCATGTAAAAACAATGGTCTATGGAGTTATGAAAACACTGAGGCATTGCCATAAACTTGTTGTTGTTGTGGTCTTCAGTCCTGAGACTGGTTTGAAGCAGCTCTCCATGCTACTCTATCCTGTGCAAGCTTCTTCATCTCCCAGTACCTACTGCAATCTACATCCTTCTGAATCTGCTTAGTGTATTCATCTCTTGGTCTCCCTCTACGATTTTTACCCTCCACGCTGCCCTCCAATGCTATATTGGTGATCCCTTGATGCCTCACAAGATGTCCTACTAACCGACCCCTTCTGCTAGTCAAGTTGTGCCACAAATTTCTCTTCTCCCCAATCCTATTCAATACCTCCTCATAAGTTATGTGATCTACCCATCTAATCTTCAGCATTCTTCTGTAGCACCACATTTCAAAAGCTTCTATTCTCTTCTTGTCCAAACTATTTATCGTCCACGTTTCACTTCCATACGTGGCTGAACTCCATACAAATACTTTCAGAAACGACTTCCTAACACTTAAATCTATACTTGATGTTAACAAATTTCTTTTCTTCAGAAACACTTTCCTTGCCATTGCTAGTCTATATTTTATATCCTCTCTACTTTGACCATTGTCAGTTATTTTGCTCCTCAAATAGCAAAACTCCTTTACAACTTTAAGTGTCTCATTTCCTAATCTAATTCCCTCAGCAGTATGCACTGGTACGAATCTTCCTGAGGGCTGAACCGAGACAAACTCAGCAGCTTTGCCTTACGCAGACAAGTGCAAGATTCCAGAAAGTTTTGTATCTGCATGTACTCCACTGCAGAGTGAAAATTTCACTCTGGAAGCAGCCTCAGGCTGTGGCTAAGCCATGACTCCACAATATATTTCTTCCAGGAGTGCTAATCTTGCAATTTTTGCAGAAGAGCTTTTGTGAAGTATGGATAGTAGGAGATGAGGTACAGCTGGAAGTAAAACCTGTTAGGACGGATCACAAGTCGCGCTCGGGTAGCTATCGGTAGAGCACTTCCTCACAAAAGACAAAGTTCCCAAGTTCGAGTCACGGACCGGCACACAGTTTTAATCTGTCAGCAAGTTTCATATACATAACCATCTTAAATGATTGGCTGAGGCACACACATGAAACAGCCATGCCAGGCTGATTGCAACTGTCAGGCATTTATTCGCTGGATCTACTGCAGTTTGCAAGATCGGCACAAGGTTAGTTACTGTAAATAGTTTCCAAATTTCCAAACGTATTTCATGAAAATTGTAGTTTTTTTAAAATCTGTATTATGTTTTGGAAACACTTTTTTCTTCACGAAAGTGGTGTGTAGAATGAATATAATACTAGGATCACCAATAATCTGTACAAACACTTCATGGGTAAGGGAGGAGGAGGAGATTAGTGTTTAATACTCCCTTCGACAATGAGGTCATTAGAGACAGAGCACAAGCTCAGATTAGGGAAGAAGTGGGAAGGAACCATCAAAGGAACCATCCTGGCATTTTCCTGAGACAATTTAGGGAAATCACAGAAAACCTAATTCAGGATGGCCGGAGGTGGTTTTGAACCGTTGTCCTCCCGAATGTGAGTCCAGTGTGCTTAACCACTGCTCCACCCTACTCGGTCATGGGTTAAGGAATCACACACGGGTACACATGTATTCAGTAACCACAAGAACATATTGAATGTCATGTATTTGGGCTTGTGGATTTAAATGTTGGTTAACACTAATCTTCACATTAAACAAACTGTACCTTCACTAGTGTAAAGACAGCTGTAGTGCCCTATAAGCATTAGATAAAAACAGCAGCTGACTAGTCTAAGAAGAAGAGCAGTGGTTTTTTGCCAAGCAGCTTCTTTATAAATAAATTTCCCATAATTATCCACGCGGGTAGATAGGCACTAGTTGTAACTGTTTGTTAGTATACTTTACAGAAGTAGCCTGTAATGACTGCTCTTGTCAACTGACATATAGCTTGGCTCACTCCATATCCCTGAAGCCTTTCCTTCGAGGTGGGATTTATGGAACACTACGCTGAATGAATGCATCTTAAAGATAATGTAGTAGACACTGAATTGAAGAAACTTCTGATAGGCAATTCATTCTGCCCCACTGACGATTATCCTCTTAGAAGCTCATGTTTTAGGGTAAAATCACAAGTAATACATTTCTAGCATTCTTTTTCATTGTGGCTTTCTATGTTTCAATGGTCTATGTTTCAATGCCTCCTCTATATGGTGAGCAGAAATCTACTCTTTCAATATCATTGCTAACTTCAAATTGTATTCCAACTGTATTTCACAATCTTAAATCTTTTCACCATACTGCACTCAACTAAAATACACGTCTCTGATTTCTTTCCATGTGTCATAGAAACATTTTTGCAGGATCCTCAAAATACAAGTACTGTAATGCAATATAAAATGGAAAGCCATTATTGTAATGTAACAGATGTAGCCTGTAATGACTGCTCTTGCCAACTGATGTATAGCTCAATTCACTCCACAGAATATATAACTCCACAGAATAACTGACTCACCTCTGAACATTGTGCGAACTTCTGGTGCACTCAATGGTCGTTTCTTTCTTGTCTGTGGTAGGATATCAGCCCTCCAGTCTGCCCACTGAGGGTACTGCTCTTCAAGTGACTGAACAGAGCTAGCCTGAGACCTCCTCCACTGCTCCAATTCTTCCCTTAACTGCAGTGCCATCTGCAAAATGCATCACAATGAAATACAGAAGTGCACAGGCAATCACTTTTCTTACAGCCATGAATTGTCATGCAAAGCTCTTCCCTCCCCCACCCCTACAAGTGTTTATGTAATTAAAAACTCGCAGTGTATGAGCAACACCTCATTGTTATTATGGTCTCCGGCTTTCAGGAACTGCTGCTTGATCAAGAGGAGTAAAAACAGGCTGTCAAGAGACACAAGACATGTTATCCAAATGGTGGTTGTACATGTAAAATTATCTAAATAGGTTGTAATCTTACTACTCATGTTGGACTCTTATTTCACCCTGCAACTGGCTGTGAAAAATATGTTCGTGCTTGGAATTCCTATGCTCAATTAGCATTTATAGAAAATTCAGACAGGATGACATCATTACTTTCCAGCACAGTTGATAGCTTTTGCACAGCTGTCCATTATCAAAAAAAAAAAAAAAAAAAAAAAAAAAAAAAAAAAAAAAAAAAAAAAAAAAAAAAAAATTAATTGATGATATGGAATAGAAAGCTTCTTCGCTTTATTCATGCAAACTCTTTGTGTTTGAAGGTGAGTTGGATTACTCATTCTGGTGAGATAAAACTTGTAGTATGCATTTTAACAATATTATGAAAAGGGAAGTTGCTACTCACCATATAGCGGAGATGCTGAGTCGCAGATAGGCAGAACAAAAAGACCGTCACAAATAAAGTTTTTGGCCAGTAAGGCCTTTGTCAAGAATAGACGGCAAAAAAAAACCACACACACACACACACACACACACACACACACACACACACACACACACACACACACAACTGGCACACATGTGACTGCAGTCTCTGGCAACTGAGGCCACACTGCAGCAGTGTGGCCTCAGTTGCCTGAGACTGCAGTCACATGTGTACCAGTTGCTTTTGTGTGTGTGTGTGTGTGGGGGGGGGGTCTATTTTTGATGAAGGACTTACTGGCCGAAAACTTGATTTGTAACAGTCTTTTTGTTCTGCCTATCTGCGACTCAGCATCTCTGCTATATGGTGAGTGGCAACTTCCCTTTTCATAATATTGTTACATTCCATCCTAGATTTTCCATAGTGCATTTTAATATTTACTAAGTGAATGAGAGAATGACATTTTTGTTGAAGTAAATCTGCAATAAATGCCACTCCAGGTAGTAACTAAATTTGAGGAGTGGCTGTAACATTAGCAAGCACTCTTTAGTGCATTCTTCATCTGACACCATCTACCAACATTCACTTCTGTGACATTAAATTTCCTAATTGCTACACAGTTGTTTGAAGTCTCTGCTTCATTAATTTAAAATCAGCATCGTATTATCTGCATCAGTCAGTTGTGAACCAAAAATTCATAGATCCTCATACTGTAAAAAATTTGTGTCAGCATCCATTAACAACAACAATCACTACAATTTACTGCCCTTATATTATACTGTCCTCCACCAGAAGGTAGGTTTTAATGCCACACTGTTATACTATGCACTGTCCTATTCGAGGTGGTGCGAACTTGCGTTCCAAGAACTTCGGACTGACTTTCCCAGCGAGTTATGAGGGAGACCTACAGTTAAACCTGGACTCCAAACCATGGTGCTACTCAGCACATACATAAATCATTTCCAGGTGTGAAAGATGCAGTAATTGACACATCCTCCACTCAATTCAGATTTGTAGACACAGAGCTACCACCCTTAACTCACAGAGCTACCAACCAAGTCATTTGTACTACAGCTTCACTAATAAATGAAACTAATTATTGTACCTCCTTTTGATAATTCCTGTAAATTTCAGATACTAACAAAACATTGATGAAAAAAGGAACTTCCATTTTAAACTATTTGCAACATAAAAATATTGACCTCAATTACCAAAAATGTACCTGCAAATATATGATTATTCTGTTGCTTCCAAATAACAAATTTGAGGAAATAGCTCATCTTACAGTTGTATAAATATGATGCTCCAGCTAGGTAGATGTACTTATGGATCTCAATAGCAGAAGCAGAAAACTCAAAGCCCATATAAAATTAAACAACTAATTAAACAATGAAAACTTCAGATTGGAATCATCTCTCACACACACCTTCTACATGCTCCCCACAATTCACAAACCCAACAATCCTGTACACCCCTTTGTAGCTGGTCACTGTGCCCCACTGAAAGAATTTCGGTCCTCACGGACCAACATCTCCAGCCAACTGCTCGAAATTAAGCCTCCCATGTCACAGATACCAACCACTCCTTTACCTCCTGGATCCCTACTCATCACTGTCAATGCCACTTCCCTATACACCAACATCCCTCATGCCCACAGTCTTGCCACTATTGAACACAACATTTCCCACGATACTTCAGACTCCAAACCCACTACTTCACAACTCATTTACCTTACTAACTACATCCTAACACAAAACTACTTCTCCTTTGAAGGGAAGGTATACAAACAAATCTGCAGCAGCAGTACAGCCATGGACACCTGGATGGCACCTTCCAATGCCAACTTGTTTATGGGCCATCTAGAGATTTTCCTTGCCTCCCAATACACCAAACCCCTAGCCTGGTTCAGGTTCATTATCTTCATCACCTGGACACAGGGCTAAGACAACCTATCCTCATTCCTTCACAACCTCAACTCCTTCTCTCCCATCCACTTTACACAGGCCTCCTCTAGGTCAAGTCAAGAAGGATAGGAGAGTGTTTCTGCTAGATAGAGCAGATAAGCAGTTTTTAACACCTCACTTAGACAGTGAACTGGCATCACTTAGTTCCAGTAAGATGAATATAGAGGAATTATGAGCAAAGTTTAAGCAGATTGTAAATCATGGTCTGGAGAGTTACATGCCTACCAAGTGGATAAAAGATGGGAAAGACGCACCATGGTTTAATAACAAAATTCGGCAGATGCTGAGGAAGCAGAGGCTGTTGCACTCTAGGTTGAAAAGGGGACACACAAATGACAAGAAGTGAAGCTTAGTACAGATTCATGCATCTGTGAAAAGACCTATGCGTGAAGCATACAACAACCACTGTCATTTCTTAGAGAAGAGATGGCAGAGAACTCGAGGAAATTC
Organism: Schistocerca serialis cubense; assembly: GCF_023864345.2. Classification (NCBI taxonomy): domain Eukaryota; kingdom Metazoa; phylum Arthropoda; class Insecta; order Orthoptera; family Acrididae; genus Schistocerca; species Schistocerca serialis. Next base: position 169,174,869 of record NC_064649.1, read on the forward strand.
TGTTCATATGTAAAACTGCTAAGTGGGTCTAAGGCTTCTATTCATTCCCTTGTTGACCATCTGGTGTGGCATTTGAAGATAGCAAAACAAAATCCAAAGTCTTAAATTTATGAAAAGGATAGTTGCTCCTCACCTTACAGTGGAGATGCTGAGTCACAGATAAGCACAACAAAAGGAATGCCACAAAATAAGCTTTCAGCCAACAAGGCCTTTGCAACTCAGCATCTCTGCTTATTACATTACATCCTGGATTTTCCATTGTTAGAGGTTTTAAATTTCACAATGAAGAAATCATTAACACAGGAGAACCATACAAACGTATCGTCATTTGACCACCAGACAGACTCCTGTATGGACAACATAGAAATAAGCAAACATGGCATCGAGAAACAATTGAAACATTTGAAAAAAAATAGATCACCAGGTTCCTATAGAACCCCAGTTCGATTTTACATTCTATTTTTTTCGATTTTCTATTCCAGTCCTGTCACAGGCTGTTAACTAAGGTATGAGCATATGGAATAAATCCACAGATATGTGAGTGGCCCAAAGACTTCTTAAATACTAGGACCCAGTATTTTGCCCTCGATAGCGAGTGTTCATCAGAGACACATTAGGAGTGCCCCAGGGAAGTGTGATAGGACCGGTGTTGTTCTCTATATACGTGAATGATTTGGCAGACAGGGTGAGCAACAATCTGTGCTTGTTGGCTGATGATGCCGTGGTGTACGGTAGAGTGTTGAAGTTGAGTGACTGTTGGAAGATACGAGACGACTTAGACAAAATTTCTAGTTGGTGTGACGAATGGCACCTAGTCCTAAACATGGAAAAATGTAAATTAATGTGGATGAGTAAGAAGAACTCTGCTTGACACAGCAAAGTCATTTAAATATCTGGGCACAATGTTGCAAAGTGATATGAGGTGGAACAAGCATGTGAAAAGTGTAGTAAGGAAGGCAAATGGTCGACTTCGGTTTACTGTGAAAATTTTACAAAAGAATGGTTCACCTGTAAAGGTGACTGCATAAAGGACACTTCTCGAGGACTGCTCCAGTGTTTGGGATCTTTATCATGTTGGACTGAAGGAACACATCGGAGTAATTCAGAGGCGGGATGCTACATTTGTTAATGGTAGGTTCAAACAACAAGTAAATGTTACGGAGATGCTTTGGAAACTCAGCTGGGAATCCCTGGAGGAAAGACGATGTTCTTTTCGAGGCACACTATTGAGAAAATTTAGAGAACTGGTATTTGAAGCTGAGCGTCAAACGGTTCTACTGCCACCAACATATATTGTGCATAAGGACCACGAAAATAAGATACGAGATACTAGGGTTCATAAGGAGGCGAACAGACAGTTGTTTTTCCCTCACTCCTTTTGCGAGTGGAACGGGAGGGGAAATGACAAGTAGTAGTACAGGGTACCCTCTGCCACGCATCGTATGATGGCTTTTGGAATATCTATGTAGATGTACACTCAGTGGGACACCTTCCTGGAGATTGATCTCCTCCTCTTTGATGGCTTGTGTCCTCTCTGTCCACATTAAACCCACTAACCACCAACAGTACCTGCATTTTGACAGCTGTAATCCCTTCCATGCCAAAAAATCCCTTCCATATAGCCTTGCCACCAGAGGACATAATAAATAAATAAATAATAAATAAATAAATAAGTATATATGACTCTTGCCTGGTATGATGTAGGCCTCACTAAGGCCTTCGCAGACAGGCACTATCCCGCAGACCTAATATGCAAATATATCTACTGTGCCATTTTCTCACACACCCTCAATCCTCTCACAAACCCCAAGAATCATCTAGAAAGGAGCGTCCCCTTTGTCACCCAATACCACCATGGACTGGAACAACTCAACCACATCCTTCATCAGGACTTTGATCACCACTCTTCATGTCCTGAAATGAGGGATATCCTAACGAAGAGGCTTCCTACCTCTCCTAAAGCGGTTATTCACCCACCCAATCTCCACAACATCCTAGTTAATTTCTATCCACTCCCAATCCCTGTGGAAGACCGGGTGCAAGACTGCTCAATCCAACCACCCAACACTTTCTATTCCAGTCCTGTCACAGGCTTATCTTCCTCCATCAGAGGCCAGTCTGCCTGTCACAGCAGACATGTCATATACCAGATCTGCTGCAATAATTGCACATCTTTTTATGTTTATATACTAACAATCATCTTTCCACTAGGATGAATGGCTACTGCCAAGCTGTGGCCAAGAACATACCAGAGCACCCTGTGGCACTCATGCAGCTGAACATAAAATGCTTGATTTCAATAGCTGCTTCACAAATTTGGCCATCTGGATCAACACATTCTCCACTCCCAAAATTATCCTGACCTCAACCTATGGTAACCTACTGTCCCCACACCAACCACCCAACAGTTTCTGCCCCTCTGTCCTGTCACCTCTGCCCTATTGAACTCCCATCACCCTCATCATGTGCCAGCCTCTATCAACAAACCCACCCATGTTTCTCCTTCCATGCCCCTCTAATTTTCTGCCTCCCCCCCCCCCCCCCCCTGCTGCCCTACAGCCTCCCAACACTGCATCTAGCAGTCTTGTAATGCCTCCATCCAGTCCCACCATGCTCCACCAGACAGAGCTCTTCTCTCCCCCCCCCCCCCCTAGCCATATCCTGCTATCCCTCCCCTCCCCCCACTTGCTCCAGATTCAACATGGCAGTTGCATTCAGGTCCGAGTTGCCAGATATGGCAGTGTGTGAGTGGAGTGTGCTTGCTTATGTGAATGTGTGTGTGTGTGTGTGTGTGTGTGTGTGTGTGTGTGTGTGCGCACGCACGCGCAATTGTTTTCTTTTCTGAAGACTGGTCAAAAGCTAACTGTGCAACAATCTTCCCACTGTGCTTGTCTGTAACTCAACGTGTCATGTTTGTGGCGAGCAACACCCTACCCTTTCCCTTATATTGTTTACAAGTAATTATTTCTCCCTCTCTATACATGTTGAAATAGTGATAAGAGGAATGACTTTCTCAAGTCAAGCCCTAAATTAGATCCTCTCTTAGCAATATCCTTCCCATACAATCCATTGTCACCTTCCGTCACCCTCCAAGCCTCTGTATCCCTGCCCAATCACACAAAACTTCTGTACCATTACCCCCATCATCAGGTTCCTACATTGAAATCGTTCCCCCTTTAAAACCTTCCCATGCAACCACCCACTGCTTACTCCAGCTCCAGCACCGGTAAATCAAATACAGCAGAAATTGCAGAGCAATATGTGAAACTAAACATTTTGTTAATCAACTAGCGTGTTTAATGCACAGCTTTTATATAGGAATGACCACCACTAAACCGGCCGAGCAGACAAATGGACACAGAACTTTCTTCCTTAGAGCACCCAGTATCCAGCTCTTGAAAACAGTGCCCTAGTCATGATTCGATGGACTTTGGAGTCTGCTGTACCACACAAGTCCTAATTTCTCTGAATTCTGAACTCTTGCTCTCCAACATATCCTGGCATCCCACCAACCTCCTGAATTTAGCCTCCAGTAATGTGTCTTCCCACTCTCCCCCCCCCCCCCCCCCCCCCCTTTCCTTCCTGCCATAACATACATACATCACTTCATCCCATCATCTCTTGACTGAAACAGGCTTACCAATGTACTATCTTTGACCTACCTGACACCACCTCCTTCATTGCTGTCTCCCTTATACTACAACAGGTTGGCACCTCTCAGCCTCAGGTCAAAATGACACGCCCCAACTTTCTTCCACAACTGTTCCTCCCTGAGGAAAGAACTAACAGTTCCGAAAGGTAGGATATTTCTTTCCACTTTTAAATGAGGCTGTTGGCAGGGCTAGGAATATCACTTGCTGAGGATAAGTACTAGTTAGCCATTCTGTCTTCTTGTAATGAAACAAAGTTAATGCCACACACCTCACTTTGTAGGTTCTCTGACAGTTTGTGAAGCATAAAGACAGGTGTGAAAATAACAGTGAACTGCAGACTGCTTGCTAACCTGGTCCCTCGAAACAGGAACTTCTCTGGGGGTAGCGTCATAGTATTTAGACTTGTCATATGCTCGGTGCCTTTCTGCAGTAAAAGGCAGCATTTCAGCAGGCAGAACACTGTAGCTCAGCACGTCATCCCCTGCCTCGTTTGGGGCGTACCGTGAGCTGTCGTACGGGCGTTGATCCCCTGGTGGCAAACATGCTGCCAAATCTTGTGCAACTGCAGAAGGTATACTGTTTGATGCCTGAAAGCACAGAAGACAAATTTCACATTTCTTAGACAAATTTCACATTCCTTCAACTGTTACTCACAACATGTATAGTCAAATAATTGCAGTATTTTTCAGGTGAAATTTCTAACAAAATTCCAAACTGAGAAAACATTGTTATTATTATTATTATTATTATTATTATTATTAAAGCTCTGTCACAAAGCCATTGAAGTCTGAAAGTATGAAGTAATTAAATGAATGTTGAGTCCCTCTGTTCAGACTACAGAAGTGAAATCTAAAATGTGTAGGAATAAAATAATGAAGAATAGCTCCATTAATACTAAAAAAAACAAGTACAAGTCATTTAATTAATTATTACCACATAATGCAACTGATTTATTTCACTTATTTATTGTGTTATTTATTTGTAATACAGAAATGCAGTAAGTATTTTCATTACTTCACAACAAAACATTATAAACCAGCTTTTTCTCATTTTGTAACTTTTAGTAATGTTGTATGGTTCTTTGGATGAATTTTAAACAATGTGTTAGAAAAATGACTTTGTGACAAAGTTTTATATAAAAAAGCACACATTGCTGTCAGCATTCTTTTGGATGTAGTTTTTCTTTACTGTGTAAAGGTAGGTAGGAAACCCTAAGATCCACTCTGACAGTTTGGGAGTATTTGACACTGACAGTATTTGAAAATCGGGTACATGCTGCTCGAAATTCAATATTAGCCACAGAGTGATAGAAAAACGAATGACAGTAAAAACCATATGGTTTCAACTTCCTTGCTAAGAGGCCTGCCTATTTACTACTTTCTGAGATTTGACTGCATACTCTGTATCACGAACGGGCAGAAATATTGCTTGTGTGAAGTTCACTTGCACAGGAGCAGGCAACTGTGGTTGAGGTCAGCCATATGCTTCTCTCCTTTGCCCTCCACTCTCTTTCCCTATCATCTCATTTTCTTCCTCTGCAATGCATTTTTTTTTCCTAGCTTGCATTATTAAATGAAGGAGCAGGATTTAATAGGACAGCTGAAAAGTAATCGCAGTTTTTAGGAGTATTATTTGAGATTCATTTCATTTAATTATCTCTAGTTGTATTTATAATGAGGTTAAAGTCTGGTACAAAATTTATACATACAGAAAAATGCACACACTTGCATAAATTTTCATTACTGATGTTTGCTCTTGATTTATTCATTTTCATAACAGAAAAAAATATCTCACAAACGTATGTCGAGCTAAAGACTGACATTATTTTCATGGCTTCATGAAGAAGACAAGGAAACTCTTGCTATGGAAAGTTTTGATAAAATGTTATTAAACGTCTTGCCAAAAGGAACTTGTCTGTCAGACAAGAATTACATTGTAGATCTATTAATTCCATTTGGAAATGGCGAGGAGTATCATCTGGGGAGGTAGCAAATAGTCTTGAAAACAATTTGAAAGCTTCAGAAATTTCCCTTATATGAGACTAATTAGAAAAACATACTCCTGGTAATTCTTTTCATAGACAGATCGCAGAGTGGGTGAATGTATTACTTTCTCTGACAAAAGCTTTCTTTCTTCATGAAAACTTCCACTTTTTCATGCATGTTACAAATTAATCAATTTTCACTTTGCAAGCTAGTATTCAATGCATTCAGATGTCCTGTAATAACCACTAAAAATGCAAGGGTGACAACCCAATCTGGATCTTCTAATTTGAGTTCAAGCCTCCTTTTTTCTTTTAAAAATCAATTTACTGGCAGTCTTAATCCAAAACAAAATTTCAGTGTGTTGATGTAGCTAAGCCAGTGGTGTGGTATTTAATTGTAATTATTTAATTGTAATTGTGAAAAAGTATTTATGGAACTGTCAATGTTTTAAATCACAGGCTCTCAAATAACTGACTGTCCAAGCAACTATTTGCGTGATGTCTCATATTAGAGAGTACCTCTTGGTGCAAAATGCAGTGAAATCTCTACAATGATTCTACAGTGCACTGCAACTTCTTTCTTAGCAATCCACAAATCCCATCTGGATCCCTTCATTGCAGGTGATTCATCTATTGTCACTGACACTCAATGATCCCAGTGTAAAGCAAAAGAATCGACAGCTCTCTCGACAGATTTGAGGATGTCCGCACTGGTGATAGTGCTCTTTAATATATAGTGTCCAAAATATCTTCAATTATGTCCACATCAGCATCCACACTTTAGACATAATTACCAATTGTGGAGCATCTGAAATGCCTGTTGAGGCATCAAGTGATATGGAAAATGGAATGAAGTCCTGCACTTTACTTATTACTTGCCAGTAAACATCACCAGCTGTGGCACTTCAGCGGTGACGTGCAGTCCACCACAGAAGGCTGATTTCTTGCAACTGATTTACATTCAGTGGGCACAAAAGATCTGCAACAGCACTGATGCACTCTTTTATGAACTCAGTCAGCAAACGATTTTGCAGTTTTTGCTATGTTAGTCACAATCTTATTGTGGTGTATAGAGGACTGCATCACATATGACTCCTGCCTCATCTTGGAGGTTGTTTGTCAATAAAAGAGTCACTGAGCTGTTTACTGCCAAGTCTCCTGCAACCGCCACAGCATCTGAGGGGTGCAAGCCACACTAATATTAAGTTTGGGGCTGGAAATATTCACAATTCTTTGAAACCTAGGTTAGTAGCTGCATATGATGGTGAATGTATCATGATCTTCACAATTTCATTCCAAGTCATACATTTGAATGACTATTTTAAAGGCACTCCACAAGTTGCTCAATTTGCTTAGCAGTTTACCTCTGTATATATCCCACTGTAGTGTGTTGGCTTTCCACAATCCAAGGAAGTCTTACTGGCCTATTCAGTATGTCTATTTGCAACGAACTGCACCTATCATATCTATTTGTTACCATTGTTAAACAGTAATTTATAAAAAATGTTAAAGCTAAAATTCACTATTGACACACATGCACCGACACAAAGTTATCTCTTGGAAGTTTTGCAGCACGAGTCACTTGTGGCACATCAAACTTCATGGAAAAAAAAGACCCTAATTCTGAGACAACTGGAAAATCCGAAAGAACTCATGTTGGTCGCAACTCACTCATTTACTTCACAGATAACGTTTTTATATGACGGAGTAGCAAATTACAAAACATGCAAAAAAGGGAGTAAATAATTTGACAAGTGTCTGCAACATGCAGAGCCAGTAATCTACTACAATACGTCTCTGTAAACAATGATCCAGGACTTCTTGTACTCGGTGTTGGTCGGGTATGTATTTGTTCCGATCTTCTTTTAGTCCACCTCCTTCTCCTTCTCTCCCTGTCCATCTCCCACACCCATCTTTCTGTCCACCTCCTCTACCCCCACTCTCTGTCGATCTCCTTCTTTCTCTCTCTTTGTCCACCTCCTCCAAACCATCACTCTCTGTCCAATTCCTCTCCTTTCCTTTCTCTGTCAATCTCCTCCTCTGCCCTCTCTCTGTCCATCTCCTCCACCTCCTTATCTACGTCCTTCTGCCCCTTTCCCTTCTCTGTCTGTTCATCTCCTCCTCCCCCTTCTCTCTCCACATTATTAGCCCACCTCAACAGAGCCTGGTGGATTTTACAAACACAGTATTTCTTTCCAGATCATAATAATAAAGAGTGCTAAAGAAGTTTCCACTCAAAAGCTGTACAGTCCAGAATTGGTATGCCAATCGGGCAAGTTCACTGTAAGCATTAAGGTAATCTACCAACTAGTACATCAGGTCGAAGATGTCAATTTCGTAAAACACTGTGTCCTGCTGCATGAAGAAATCTGTAACTATCTGCTGCACATCCACATCCAACAGGAATTGTCAACCCTTCAAGGCCTTTTTTGAAGCGGTCAAAGATGTGATACTCAAATGGGGAGATGTGAGGATTGCAGGGTGGGTGCTCGAGTGTCTCCCACTCGAGTTAGCACAGTTTCTGTGTTACAACATTTGTCAAAAGGGTACACGTATTATTGTGAAGCAGCACTGAACTTGGCTCACCGTTCCACAATGACGGTTTTTGACAGACGTGCTCCCCCGTACACATTCTTCATTCTCCTACGGGCGTTTACCGGCGACTGTCCTTCGGCAGCTGGGAAGAGGATAATCGGATGTCGGGACTGCTCGGATACTTTCGGTAATAATGTTGCCGCAGTTTACGTTTTTGCATTTACTGCACATGTGTTGGAAAGACACGAATGCTCCGCTAATCCCTCGCTGGCACGTTAGTGCTTACGTACAAGCATAAAAGTTACCCTAAGTACTTTATACACCACAGCAATGCCCTCAGACAGAAGCTGCCTGATCACTCCTTATAACATGTCTACCAAATTTGGTTGAAATTGTTCCACAGGTTTAGGGTGAGGTTTCTACCCACAGCTTCACTCACACACGCACACGTCAAATCTATTTCACATGTATCTAACAGATTTCACACATATTTGCGCATATCTGTTGCATGTACCTCTACCAAATTTTGCCCTGCAGTTTCATTTTCAGGCATCTCAGTGTTTACCATGTCATATCTCCTGAACTGTATTTTATACAATAACATAATTTTGCTGTTAAATTCAGTGGCGTATGTGAACTCTGTCGGCTAACAGTGTCACGAAAATAGTTAGTAGTAAAGAAATAATACATCAAAACGTCACGCTTTGTGCACCAGTTTTCTTGCACGAACAGCAAAAATGTAAATGTAACTTTTTCCTTTCATCATTTTACAGGAGTTGTCAGCGAAAAGAACTTTCATAAATGTTTGATGTTATGTGTAAAGTTTGTTGCAAGTGATCTGATTCTCAAATTCTGGATGAATAAAGTGTGGGTATTTGTGCATCTGGGCTACAACCTTTTTCACCACCACCCCTTTGACATACAGTAGCAGATGCATTGATTCAGGGTATAAGTTATATCCATTCCAAATTTCATGCAAAACCATCCAGCCTTTTTGGTGTTTGAAGGTGGAACAAACAGACAACTACCCAACCACACACACCCCCACACACACACACACAAACACACACACACACACACAATCAAGTCAAGATACATATTAACAGAAAGAGAAGCAACTCACAGAAACTTAATCTGCACACACTACTAGCAATAAACTGCAACTATATAATGTAATTGGGCAGATAAAAAATCTACTCACCAAGGTATGCACAAAATGCACATAAAAATACATTATATTTATGCAAGCTTTCAGAGCCAGTGGCTCCTTGTTCTGGCAGAATGACTGAAGAGGAAGGAAGAGGGGTGGAGGAAAAGGACTGGAGAGGTTTAGGAAAAGTGGTAGATTTCAGAAACGTCCCCCAGAACTGCGTGTCAGAGGAGACTTACCAGACAGGATAACAAGGACAGACTGATTGTTGGGGTCTGCACCGGATGAGATCTGAAAACCTGAGAGCTTAAAGGTGGAAGATAGGGTAATATGCGAGACAAAGATTACTGCTAAAACGTCACGGTGGCTGGAACTGAGGACACGTAGCGCCGGTTCCGACATGCGGAGTTCTGAGAAACTGGTGTTTGGAGGAAGAATCTAAATAGTGAAACAAGTACTGAGGTTAGAACTGTCGTGTTGTAGAGCATGCTCTGCAACAGGAATTGTGTGTTGCCAGTATTCACCTTCTGCCTATGCCCATTCATCCTAACTGATAATTTGGTGGTAGTCATGCTGGAATAACAGCTGGTATATGACGTGAGCCATTTCACAGGTGGCTCTCATTTTGATACTACATATTTTGCCAGTTACTGCATTGGTATATATGGTGGAAGGAGGGTGCACAGGGAAAGTCTTGTAGGGTGGACAGTCACAGGGATAGGAGACATATGGTAGGGAGATGGGTGCAAGAGGAGCATAGGGTCTGACCAGGATGCTGCAGGGATTGAGAGAGTGACGAAAGGCTATTATAGGAGTGGTGGACAAAATCTCAGACAGAATGAATCTCATTACAGGGCACGATTTTAGGAAGTCACGGCCTTGTCAACGTAGCCGATTAATATGTTCAAGAACAGAATAGTAATAAGTGACAAATGTTGTGCTCTGAAGTTATTTTTTGGAGGCATCGGCAGTACCGGAATTGGATGTGATGGCCCAGGAAAACTTCTTTTGAACAAGGTCTGTCTGCTATGAACATTTCCTCGGTCAGCATCTACCTGATTCCACATCTATGACATCCTTCCTGTTCACCTTAATCAACTTTATACTTACCACCAATTACTTCACACTTGAGGGGCAGAAGTGCAAACAGATTGGAGTATGGCCACGGGAACCGGGACGGCTCCTTCCTGTGCCAACCTTTTCGTGAGTTGCTCGGAGGGGGCTTTCCTGGGATCCGTAAGCCTCGAGTCCCTGGTTTGGTTTAGATACATTGATGACATCGAAATATGGACTCGTCGTGAGGCTGACCTGTTAAAATCCCTGGAATCTCTAAGTACCTTCTCCTAATTAAATTTCACATGGTCCTATTTCAAATCCCTTGCCACTTTCCTTTATTTTGATCTTGTCCTCACTAAAGGAAGGCTACACACTTCTATCCACATTAAACCTACTACAAAACAACAGTATTTACACCCTGCCAGGTGCTAGCCTTTCTATGTCAACCTTCTCTCCCATACAGCCATGGCATTCGAGGAAAACATATTTGTTCGGATGCACACTATTTACAGCAATTTACCACCATTCTCACCTCAGCCATCACTGAATGTAATTACCTTCACTGGATGTAATTACCCCACCAGCCTAACTCAAAATAAGTTCTCCCAGGTCATCACATCCAATGCTGGTACTACTGATGCCTCCAAAGACCAACCTTGGAGCACATCACAGTATTACACTGATCTGGAATGTATTAGTCAGCTACTGCGACAAGGCCACGACATCCTGAAATGAGATCCATTCTGTCTGAGATTTTGCCCCCAAACATACAATAGTTTTTCGTCACATTCCCAATCTCCGCAATATCCTTGTCAGACCGTACGCTCCTTCTGACCCATCTCACTGTCTGTGGCTCCTATCCCTGTGAATGTCTCCACTGCAAGGCTTGCCCTATGAACCCTCCTACCACCACCTATACCAGCCCTACAGCTCGCAAAATATCAAAGGGAGAGCTACTTGTGAAATGATACTTCATACACCAGCTGTTATGATAACACTGTTCAGTATGACTACCACTTAATTATCAGTTAGGATGAATGGGCATAGGCAGAGGGTGTATACTGGGAACACACATATTGTGTGTTATACTGGCAACACACAATATGTGCGTCCCCAGTATACACCCTCTGCCTATGCTGATCCATCCTAACTGATAATTTGGTGGTAGTCATGCTGATGTAAAAGGCATGCTCTACAACTTGACAGTCATGACCTCGGTGTCTGTTTCACCAAAAGCACCATATGGAGTCTTTCCCCAGACACCAGTCTCTCAGAACTCTGCAGGTTGGAACTGACGCTACATCGTGTCCTTGGTTCTCGCCACCCATCTGGCCTTAATTTACATTAATTTCTTCCATCTCAACATTACTTCAAAGTGACTACTCCTTTCTTCACTCTGTTTTAGTTTTGTACATCTTTCTTTTTCTGTCCTGTATATTTTTGCTGTCCCCTCCCACCTCTGTTACATACAATGCACTCAAGCTTTCACTCTTATTAACTCATTCACAATATTTTAGCACTAATCTATGTCTTGCATATTACCCTGTCTTTCGCCTTTAAGCTCTCAGGTTTTCAAATCTCATCCGGTGACGTCTCCAACAATCAGTCTTTCCTTCTCATTCCATCGGATAAATCTCCCCTGAAACGCTGGTCTGGGTGACTTTTCCAAAATCTTCCCCTTTCCCTAAACCTCTGCAGTCATTTTCCTTCACCCCTCTTCCTTCCATTTCAACCCTTCGCTGGAAGAAGCAACAGCTGGCTTCAAAAGCTTGCATAAGTATGACCTCCTTTTACATGTCTGTTCTGCCCCAACTTGGTAAGTAGATTTTTCATCCATCCAGTTACATTATATTGCCAAAAATTGATTATATTCATTGCTATATTAGTAAACTATCACTGTACAGAAGAGCTTCTGTAAAGTTTGGAAGGTAGGAGACGAGGTACTGGCAGAAGTAAAGCTGTGAGGACGGGGCGTGAGTTGTGCTTGGGTAGCTCAGTTGGTAGAGCACTTGCCCGCGAAAGGCAAAGGTCCCGAGTTCGAGTCTCGGTCCGGCACACAGTTTTAATCTGCCAGGAAGTTTCATATCACTGTACTACTTACTATTATTTGTGCTTACACCAGTAAAAATGTGGTCATAATGTGTGGAGAAGTCTGATGCAGTATAATGATGATAACAGGTGCCTAGGTACACTGTTAATAATGCTGTTATGAATGGAAATTCTCAGGAAAACACTAAACTCAATCATCATTATCATAAGTGCATAAATCAGAAAAGGTCCCTTTGTCAAAAGGCCTCTTCTTTAAAGGTCCAAGGGTGTTAATCAAATTTTGTTTACACGGTCACTTCCAACAGGCATCAAACAAGCCAGTTATTTAAATAAGGAAAATCATAAAAACAAAGCTGACTATTTAAATAAAAAGCACTGATATAAAAGTCAAACTACCATACAGAAACCAGCAGACTATAATCTGCTTTCACCATCCATATATGGCAGGCAGATGCACATTTCAGAGTAAGGTATCAACTGGTGCTCTGAGAGTGAGGGAAGACATTTGGGATAGTCAATATGGTGCACTGATGTTGGGAATCATTTACAGGATAAAATATGATGGGGAAACTTCAACAGATGGAAAGTACATTCGAACTCAAATAAATGTGGCCAAATGCTCAAATGCCTATCTTTCTGTGCCTGTACACAGTGACAACAATTCTGAACCATAGCTTTGCCGTACAGAAGGATTGGCTCAGGGCAGTCCACAAGGCATGTGGTACTGGCCAATAATTGCTGCTAAGAATCTGAAAAAATAGAACTGCAATCGCATCTCAAATACATTTCATCTCCAACACAAATACTAGAAACACGATAACTATACAAAGACTATTACATTCATCAAGTATATAAGAAAAATTCCATCTTCTGCAACTGACTTTATTTGGTTCCCAATAAAATACGTTTCACCAGGTCATGTATGGTATCATCAGTGGTTTTAATTTTTCTATCCTTTTCATGTAGTCAAGGGTTCTTCTACAGGCACTAGACGCACACACCACAGATTTACAATTGATAGTTCAAATTTGTACGTTTTACTACACATAACCTATCCTGCTGCATGTGGCACATGGTCTTACTCACTTACTGTAATCTATCCTACAGATTTTTCAGTATTTGTTTCCCTTGCCTTTCACATCTCTTAATGAAACTGTTGTGGATGTGATACACAAGATCTACTACCTCTCACGACATTATCAGCTGTGGTACGATTTCACAATGTCTTTTTTGGTAATTGTGGCATGTTTTTGTAGTTGCATATCATTTAGATCACACAGTTGAATCATAAAAATATTTTTCAAATAGAAACTGCAATCGATGTAACTGCAATAAATATAAACAAAGAATAGCACAAGATTACTAATCTGAAGTGGGTACCAGGGAAAACATTAGGAAGTATTTCACCAATTGTTCTATATAACTGTGGAAGAAGAGCCAATTTGGACTTATTCACCAAGGAAAAACAAACAATTAACTCAAAATTGCATTTTCTATCAAGGAATAAATTTGTATAATAAATTGCCAAAAGAATTGGAAAGAATACTAAAATACATCTATTTATGAAGGCAGCTAAAACACACTCTGTACATAATGCATACTTCACAATTAAATATTACAAAGCAAACTCAGAGTAGGGGTTAATAATGAAAGTGTACAACTACAATTTGTCACGTTACAATAGGTAATCACAATGTAAGGCTTTTACAAGCAGATCATATGACAAGATCTACAGTGCACGACACAAATGCCTTATCATTCTCCTGAGGACATCATCTGAATCATCATGTGGGAATGCTAACTCACAGTTTTCCACGTAGTTCGAAGGGAGGACATAGACAAAAGCAAGGGGCATAGTAGCACATTTATGGGCCTGGAGCCAGTTTTCTGAACAGACTGAAGGGAGTCAAGGGGCACACCAGTATTTTTGTGGGCCTGTAGGCATATGTAGATGTCCACAGTGTGTGCAGTGATAATGTAAAGATATGCCAAGAAACAGTGCAAAACTATTTTTCTTCAGTTGTAAGTTATTTGTGCAAATTTTATATAATCAAAAAAATACTGAACGATAACAGAGATCATCCAAATGGGGCAGTGCAGTTGTTAAGACACTGACCATCTATTTGGGAGGATGGAGTTTGCTATGTCCTGTGTGCTGAAATAGGCTGTGTATCAGAAACATAAGGACAGTTCTCTATGCTCGTGTATCGGCAGACAAAATCCGTATATGAGTAGGTACATATCAAAACATCATTCTTGAAATTTATGCCCACAATAATCACAGAATCATTTTCATTTTATATTTTTGCAAATTTGTGAAAGAAAGAAAGTTTCCTTATGCACAGTAGCATTACAATCATGTTTGCAACAACCTATATATTTCAATACCACATCTCTAAAAGCTATTTATTTGTGGTCAGGACTTGGTCTATTTCAATAGTGACACCATATAGCATAAGAAACTTATAAGTTTTTCCTTCTCATACTGTCCTGTAAGTCTCCCCTGACCCGTGGTTCTGGGTGACTTTTCCAAAATCTACCATTTTTCCTAAACCACGCCAATCCTTCTCTTTCACCCGTTTTCCTTCCCCTTCAACTCATCTGCCGAAAGGAGCCACTGGCACCAAAAGCTTGCATGAGTATAACCTTCTTTTATGTGCATGTTCTGCCTCTGCTTGGTGAGTAGATTTTTTCTATCCAATCACATTACATTATTAAAAGTCAATCAGATTCACAGGAAATACAAAAAGTTGCAACATTTTGTGAAACATACAGTTTTGAATTTTTCATCATCATCATCATCATCATCATCATCATCATCATCATTTAAGACTGATTATGCCTTTCAGCGTTCAGTCTGGAGCACAGCCCCCCTTATAAAATTCCTCCATGATACCCTATTCAGTGCTAACATTGGTGCCTCTTCTGATGTTAAACCTATTACTTCAAAATCATTCTTAACCGAATCCAGGTACCTTCTCCTTGGTCTGCTCCAACTCCTCCTACCCTCTACTGCTGAACCCATGAGTCTCTTGGGTAACCTTGCTTCTCCCATGCATGTAACATGACCCCACCATCTAAGCCTGTTCGCCCTGACTGCTACATCTATAGAGTTCATTCCCAGTTTTTCTTTGATTTCCTCATTGTGGACACCCTCCTGCCATTGTTCCCATCTACTAGGACCTGCAATCATCCTAGCTACTTTCATATCCGTAACCTCAACCTTGTTGATAAGGTAACCTGAATCCACCCAGCTTTCGTTCCCATACAACAAAGTTGGTCGAAAGATTGAACGGTGCACATATAACTTAGTCTCGGTACTGACTTCCTTCTTGCAGAAGAGAGTAGATCGTAGCTGAGCGCTCACTGCATTAGCTTTGCTACACCTCGCTTCCAGTTCTTTCACTATGTTGCCATCCTGTGAGAGTATGCATCCTAAGTACTTGAAACCGTCCACCTGTTCTAACTTTGTTCCTCCTATTTGGCACTCAATCCGTTTATATTTCTTTCCCACTGACATTACTTTCGTTTTGGAGATGCTAATCTTCATACCATAGTCCTTACATTTCTGATCTAGCTCTGAAATATTACTCTGCAAACTTTCAATCGAATCTGCCATCACAACTAAGTCATCCGCATATGCAAGACTGCTTATTTTGTGTTCACATATCTTAATCTCACCCAGACAGTCTATTGTTTTCAGCATATGATCCATAAATAATATGAACATCAGTGGAGACAGGTTGCAGCCTTGTCTTACCCCTGAAACTACTCTGAACCATGAACTCAGTTTACCGTCAACTCTAACTGCTGCCTGACTATCCATGTAAAGACCTTTAATTGCTTGCAAAAGTTTGCCTCCTATTCCATAATCTCGTAGAACAGACAATAACTTCCTCCTAGGAACCCGGTCATATGCCTTTTCTAGATCTATAAAGCATAGATACAATTCCCTGTTCCACTCATAACACTTCTCCATTATTTGTCGTAAGCTAAAGATCTGGTCCTGACAACCTCTAAGAGGCCTAAACCCACACTGATTTTCATCCAATTGCTCCTCAACTAATACTCGCACTTTCCTTTCAACAATACCTGAGAAGATTTTACCCACAACGCTGATTAAAGAGATACCTCTGTAGTTGTTACAATCTTTTCTGTTTCCATGTTTAAAGATTGGTGTGATTACTGCTTTTGTCCAGTCTGATGGAACCTGTCCCGACTCCCAGGCCATTTCAATTATCCTGTGTAGCCATGTAAGACCTGACATTCCACTGTGTTTGATGAGTTCCGACTTAATTTCATCCAACCCAGCTGCTTTATTGCACTGCAATCTATTGACCATTTTCTCCACTTCCTCAAACGTGATCCTATTTCCATCATCATTCCTATCCCATTGTACCTCGAAATCTGAAACATTACTGATCGTATTTTCACCTACATTGAGCAACTCTTCAAAATATTCCCTCCATCTGCCCAAGGCATTCACAGGATTCATCAGCAGTTTTCCTGACCTGTCCAAAATACTTGTCATTTCCTTCTTACCTCCCTTTCGAAGATTGCTAATTACACTCCAGAATGGTTTTCCAGCAGCTTGACCCAATGTCTCCAACCTGTTTCCAAAGTCTTCCCAAGATTTCTTCTTGGATGCTGCAATTATCTGTTTGGCTTTGTTTCTTTCTTCAACATAACTTTCTCTGTCTTCCTGCATTCTAGTATGTAGCCATTTTTGATACGCCTTCTTTTTCCTTTTACAGGCTGCCTTGACTGTGTCATTCCACCAAGCTGTTTGCTTCATCCTACTTTTACACACTACTGTTCCAAGACATTCTTTAGCCACTTCTAGTACTGTGTCCCTGTAACTTGTCCATTCCTTTTCCAATGACTGTAATTGACTACATTCAACTAACTGGTACCTTTCTGAGATCGCTGTTATGTACTTGTGCCTGATTTCCTTATCCTGAAGTTTCTCCACTCTTATCCTCCTACATATGGACCTGACCTCCTGCACTTTTGGCCTCGCAATCCCAATTTCACTGCAGATTAAATAATGATCAGTGTCATCAAAGAATCCCCTGAATACACGTGTGTCCCTCACAACCTTCCTGAATTCCTGATCTGTTATTATATAGTCAATGACAGATCTGGTTCCCCTGCTTTCCCAAGTATACCGGTGAATGTTCTTATGTTTAAAAAAGGAGTTTGTGATTACTAAGCCCATACTGGCACAGAAATCCAAGAGTTGCTGCCCATTCCTGTTGGCCTCCATATCCTCTCCAAATTTACCCATAACCTTTTCATACTCTTCTGTTTGATTTCCAATCCTGGCGTTAAAATCACCCATGAGCAGAACACTGTCCTTGTCCTTTACTCTAACAACTACATCACTGAGTGCCTCATAAAAACTATCCATCTTATCTTGATCAGTCCCTTCACAATGCGAATATACTGACACAATCCTAATTTTCTTGCTAGACACTGTCAAATCTATTCACATCAGTCGTTCGTTTACATACCTTATTGCAACTACGCTGGGTTCCATTTCTTTCCTGATGTAAAGCCCTACACCCCATTGTGCTATTCCTGCTTTGACTCCTGACAAGTAGACCTTGTATTCTCCCACTTCCTCTTCTTTCTCACCCCTTACCCGAATGTCACTAACAGCTAAAATGTCCATCCCCATCTTACTTGCAGCCTCTGCCAGCTCTACCTTCTTCCAAGAGTAGCCCCCATCGATATTTCATGTTTATAAAAAATAACACAAGGGAATGGCAATCACTCACCTACATGGATTGATGTGTGGAGCACATAGCAGCAAACAGAATTCACATTAGCTCTGTTTCTAGCAGTAGTATGCATGTTCACACAAACATCCAAGCAGACACCCTATCACACACTCCTGTGGCAAATTTGTTACTTTTCAATAATTTGTATATCACTGAAAAGCTTGGAACACAGAGGATGCATAATGGATTATAGTTTGTGTTAAAACTGTTAGACTTGGACAAAACCAAACACTTCAGTTTTGAAATTACCTCTTTCCTTGAATTTGAGCAACACACTCAGTTCCCACAAATAGTTGTATGGAGTTCATTTCTATTTTTTTCTAATACCGAAACAATACATAAAACTTAAAATGTCATGTTCAGAAGCAAAAAATAACATTAAATATTAATACTACCTTAAAAAATTCCAGTAACAAACTATTTAACCACACTGCACTCACTATTGAAAAAAGCAAAGCTAAATTACATTTAGATACAGTGTGGTCTCCCTTTCCTGTTACCTACTGCAGTTTCTCTATGGGTTTGCCATTGTTATACGTCAGTTTTGGCAGCATTAGTGACATTTGGTGACCAGACGCCCTTCCTCACGCCACCACCGCCCTGAAAGGAATCTATGTATCCCATCTCAAGACCAAATCTGATTACATTTCCCAAGCACAGGGTGTCCGGATTAAACACATAATAATATAAAATGTAATGACTTGAGATGTAATTGAGATATTTATTGGCAATTTGCTTCTACAAGCCTGGTAACTCAAAATGTTTTCCGTGCTGATCTGCAGCAGTTGGCACGGCGTGTGCATGCACATTTTGTGCAAATAAATGTGCATCAGTAGCCATGCGGACTCCATAGCAGTAGGTTCTCACTGTGGTTTCTCTTGTGGAGCTAAAGACTGTTATACTGGTACAACATCATTATCATCGTCACTATGGACTTTTTGCAATTAACAATGTTCCCACTTACATAACAATCAAGAAATAGGACAAGCAGCTTTAGAAGACTGGGAATTTGCTTTCAATGTTGGACCCCAGTTTGTGGTCTATCAGATACACACCATCGGATTCGTGCAACTATCACAAATGTTGTGCCTGCATTGCTGTGAAACACTTGGAGAGAAGTTAAATACAGACACGATGTCTGTTGTGTCACTAATGGTACACATATCAAGGTGTATTATGTATAGTTTCAATAAATATCTCACTTACAAGTAAAGTTATTACATAAAGTAAAGTTATTACATATTTCATTATCTACATCTACACTCTGCAAACCATTGTGAAGTTCATGGCAGAGGGTAAATTTCATTGTACCAGTTATTAAGGTTTCTTCTTGTTCCAGCCATGTATGGAGAGTAGGAAGAATGATTGTTTGAATGCCTGTGTGTGTGCTGTAATTATTCTCCTCTTGTCCTCACAATCCCTGTGTGGGCAATGCTAAAGAGCTTGTAATGTAGTCCTAGAGTCATCATTTAGAGCCAGTTCTTGAAACTTCGTTAGCAGACTTTCTCGGAATAGTTTACATCTATTGTCAAGTCTGCCAGTTCAGTTTCTTCATCTCTACAACGCTCTTCCACGGGTCAAACAAACCTGTGACCATTTGTACTGCTACATAGTCAGTATCCCCTGATAATCGTATTTGGTACAGGTCCCACACCTTTGAGCAGTATTCTAAAATGGGTGCATGAGTGATTTGTAAGCAATATCCCTTATATGCTGATTGCACTTCCCCAGTATTCTACCATTCATCCGAAGTCTACTGCCTGCTTTACCCACAACTGAGCCTATATCAGTACAGAATGTGATAGGGATTCCATTGGAGCTTTGTTCAATTTTAAAGATTTCAGCTGACCTAACACCACTGACACTAATACTTATTTGCCTCATCTTTTCAGTGGTACGAGGATTAAACTGGAGCAATTCTCCCAGGTTTTCCTTTCTAAAGAAACATTTTAAATGAAAGACAAGCATTTCAGCTTTTGTTCTGCTTCCCTCAATTTTAATTCCTGTCTCATTTGCTATGGATTGGACACTAACTATAGTGTCTTTATATATGACCAGAATTTTTTTGGGTTTTGTGAAAGATTATATGACAATACTCTGCTATGACAGTCACTGACAGTTTCATGTGTTGCTCTCTTGACAGCCAAGCACATTTCAATCAACATCTCTTTATCTACATCAGTAGTACACTTTTTTTACACCTATTTTGCAGAAATCTCTGTTTCTTTGCAGTGACTGTACCATGGAAGGTTCCTCCCATTATGAACTGCTCTGCTGAGTACACAACTACACAGTGCATGGTCAACCATTCTTTTAAACTTGAGCCACAGTTCATCAACAAGCTCCTGCCCTGTGCTGAAAGTTTTAAGTTCCTCACTGAGATACGACACTTCAAATTTTTTTCCTAGTTTACTGAACATGTATACCTTCAGCATATCCAGACACCCTGTATTTGCATAGCATGTATCTGACGTTGGACATGGGTACCAGGCTAATATTTACATAGCCAGATTTGGGAAACTGCCCAAAAACCACATCCAGGCTGGCCAGCTCTCCAGCACTCACCATTAATCTGCCTACAATCCAGGGTTGGTTAGTGCTCTTGGCTATCTAGACAGGTTATCTAGAATGTGGAGATTGTAAAGAAATAGTGAAAATGATATTAAAGTACAAAATTTATTCTGTAATTTTGTTTACATTTTTAGGACTATCAATTATGTTACTAAGTAAAAAATCCACATATGAAAAGTATATTGACTGAAGTGCAACATGTTAGGTGTCCAGAGGTGTGGGGGGATTTGTATGTTAGATGGAGTATTGGAAACACCTAAATCATGTTAGGCTGGTGTGTAGCATTATCATCAACACTTGGGCAATTATGTATAAAATGTGAAATGGAGCACAACGTCAGAAATTCGAGGTGTGATCAAAAGGTAGCAGGAGCTTTTGTTTTTCTCCAAAAATCTGTATTTGTTGATCAAAGTAAAATTGTCCCCTTCAAAGTAATCCCCCCCCCAACCCCAGATATAAGGCACTTGTGCCAGCATCTTTCCAATCTTGCAAGCACTTCTGGAACTCACTTTCCGTTATGATGAACAGCTCCTCCAGTGATTCTGTTTTTATCTCATCAATGGTGACAAAATGATGCCCTTTCATGGTTCTCTTCAGCCTTGGGAATAGAAAGAAGTAGCAGGGTCCCATGTCCGTCTCAAAATTTAGCACGGACTTCAATGCGAGATGTTCACAATACTTTTCACAATGAAACTTTGTCTTGAAAGCTGGCAGAAAATCTAAAGAGATTCTGGTTGTATGTAATGTATGCTAGTGGTACGACACAATCAATGCCTTCTCTGCGTGATCACAATGGAAATACTATTGACGACAGTGTTGCTAAAGCAGAGTTATTAAACATAGCCTCCTGAAAGTCCTTTACCAAAGAAGACGAAGTAAATATTCCAGACTTCAAATCAAGAACAGTTGCCATCATGAATAACTCAGAAGTAGATATCCTCAGAGTAGTGAAGCAACTTACATCACTCAATAAAAGCAATTCTTCCAGTCCAGACTGTACACCAATTAGGTTCCTTTCAGAGTATGCTGTTACAATAGCTCCATACTTAACAATCCTACACGACCGCTCGCTAGACGAAGGATCTGTGCACAAAGACTGGAAAGTAGCACAGGTCGCACCAATATTCAAAAAAGGTAGCAGGCATAATGCACTAAATTAATGGCCCATATCATTAACAACAATATGCAGCAGGATTTTGGAACATATGTTGTGTTCGAACATTATGAACTACCTCGAGGAGAATGGTCTACTGACATACAGTCAACACAGATTTAGAAAACATAATTCTAGTGAAACACAACTGGCTCGTTACTCATACAAAG
Organism: Schistocerca serialis cubense; assembly: GCF_023864345.2. Classification (NCBI taxonomy): domain Eukaryota; kingdom Metazoa; phylum Arthropoda; class Insecta; order Orthoptera; family Acrididae; genus Schistocerca; species Schistocerca serialis. The sequence goes on from NC_064649.1 coordinate 169,196,973, forward strand.
TGCTAAGTGCTACTGAAAAGGGATTTCAAATTGATTGCATATTTCTAGATTTCCAGAATGCTTTTGACACTCTCCCACACAAGTGGCTTGTAGTGAAACTGCATGCTTATGGAATATCGTCTCTGTTATGTGACTGGATTTGTGATTTCTTGCCAGAGAGGTCACAGTTCGCAGTGACTGACGGAAAGTCATTGAATAAAGCACAAGCAATTTCTGGTGTTCCACAATGTTGCGTTATAGGCCCTCTGCTGTTCCTTGTCTATATAAATGATTTAGGAGACAATCTGAGCAGCTGTCATAGGTTGTTTGCATATGATGCTGCCATTTCTTGTCTAGTAAAGTCATCAGAAGATGAAAAAAAATCGCAAAACAATTTAGAAAAGATATCTTTATGGTTCAAAAACTGGCAATTAAACCTAAATAATGAAAAGAGTGAGGTCATCCACATGAGTGCTAAAAGGAATCCGGTAAACTTCGGTTACACGATAAATCAGTCAAATCTAAACGCCATAAGTTCAACTATATATCCAGGAATTACAATTACAAACAACTTAAATGGGAAAGAACACACAGAAAATGCTGTGGGAAAGGCAAACCAAAGACTATGTTTTATTGGCAGAACACTTAGAAAATGTAACAAGTCTACTAAAGACTACCTACACTAAGTATGACAGTCCTCTTTTGGAGTACTGCTACATGGTCTGGGTTCCTTACCAGATAGGATTAATGGAGTACATCAAGAAAGTTCAATGAAGAAATAGGAGAGAGAGGGTGACGGACGTGATAAAGGATTTCGGGTGGACATCATTAAAATAAAGGCTTTTTTGTTGCAGCAGAATCTTCTCATGAAATTTCAATCATCAACTTTCTCCTCTGAATGAAAAACTATTTTGTGACACTGTCCTACATAGGGAGAAACAATCATTATAATAAATTAAGGGAAATCAGAACTTGCATGGAAAGATATAGGAGTTCATTTTTCCCACACACTGTTCAAGATTGGAATAATGGAGAATTACTGTGAAGATGGTTCGATGAACCCTCTGCCAGGCACTTCAGTGTGATTTGCAGAGTATCCATGTAGATGTAGGTGGTGGAGGCAACATAATGGTTTTATCTTTTGCCAAAAAATAATGAACAAACATTGAAATGTGAGCGGGAGCTTTACCATGATGCAATTTCCACAAGTGATTTGCACAATTCTGGCCAATTTCTTTCGACTGCTTCATGAAAGCGCTCCATAGCTCCCAGGTATTATTCCTTATTGACCATATGACCATAAGGCAAAAACTCATAATACACTATCCCTTTGTAATCGAAGAAAATAGTGAAAAGAAACTTCACATGTGATAGAACTTGTCAAAATCTTGAATCTTCAGGCAGTTTCCATAGGGACGATTGGGTCTTGGTTTCGACATCATACCCATATACCCATGTTTCGTCAGTTCTGGAGCATTGTCCAGCTATTCAGCTATTCCTGACTGATCTCCAAGCAATGTTGTTTTCAGTCAAAATTCAACAATTTCATAACAAACATTGCTGCTATATGTTTCATGCCAAAACATCTCAAAAACTGCCTGGCATGAGACAAAGGTTATGTTGACATCAACAACAACCTCTCTGATGGTGAGTCAGCCATTTTCCAGAACCATTTTCTTTCCTTCTTCCACATTGTCATCAATAACTGATGTGCTCGGGCATCCAGGGCGGTCGTCTTCAACATGTCCTTGACCCACTTTGAAATTTTTACACTGTCCATGAACTCTTGTCTTACCCATAGTAGATTTGGCAACATATTGAATGCAGTGCTGCACTCTATTCCCTTTCTCTAATAAAATATAATGAAAACTCTTTGATCCATCTTTTTCAAAAGTAAAAATTCGCCAAGCACTTGAAAACGTGTATAACATTTTCTACTGTCAACAATAAACCAAATATCCAAAATAGCTGAAAATGTAAACATACACCAGGAACAAGTGTACCAATAAGGTACAAAACAAAAATTGAAAATCAGATGTATTAATCACGGGAAATTAAAAAAATAGCAAAAGATATTTTTCCCCTTGAAACTCATGGCAATTTTCAGAGTTATTTCACTTCTTCCGAAAAATTCATTATGCAAATATTCTGCAAAAGTGGCGTTCTGAAACTGGAGGAATAAAGAATGCATTTCAGACTTCATGGCCATCAGGAGGAGCACACTTAAGAATTTGTATCCCAGAATTTTCTTGAGTAAAATCATGTTTGTGATACCGAACTCATACTAGTTGTGACTGCACATACAAGTCTGCCAAGAATTCATGGAAAGATCAAACTGCCCATTCTGTTTTAGATTTTCCGTGGTTCTCCTAAATCATTTCAGGCTAGTCCCTTCAGCAAGACTATGTCCGACTACCTGCCCTATCTTCGTACAAATATCCTTATATATTCTATGTGTATGTATATTTGAGCTATTTACACACATCAAAAAACGTTTTGCATCACCTCGGTACTGAGAGTTCCGGAAACTGTACAGAAAATTGGAATAGAGATCAACATAAACATCATTTCCGCCCTTTTTATTGCTCATGAAAACCACAAATTGCATTATGTACCACCATACAGCGATACCTTCAGAGGTGGTAGTCCAGATTGCTGCACACACCGGTGCCTCCAATAACCAGTAACACGTCCTCTTGCATTGATACGTCCCTGTATTCATCGTGGCATACTATCCACAAGTTCGTCAAGGCACTGTTGAGAAAGACTATCCCACTCCTCAACGGCGATTCGGCTAAGATCCCTCAGAGTGGTTGGTGGATCCTGTTGTCCATACACAGCCCTTTTCAATCCATCCCAGGCATGTTCGATAGGGTTCATATCTGGAGAACATGCTGGCCACCCTAGTCGAGCAGTGTTGCTATCCTGAAGGAAGTCATTCACAAGATGTGCATGATAGGTGCAAGAATTGTCGTCCACGAAGACAAATGCCTTGCCAATATGCTGTCGGTATGGTTGCACTATTGGTTGGAGGATGGCATTCGCATATCACACAGCCGTTATGACCCCTTCCATGACCACCAGCGGCATACGTCGGCCCTACATAATGCCACCCCAAAATAGCAGGGAACCTCCATCTTGCTGCACTCGCTGGACAGTGTGTCTAAGGCGTTCAGCCTGACTAGGTTGCCTCCAAACATATCTCCAAAGATTGTCTGGTTGAAGCCATATGCGACACTCTTTGGTGAAGAGAACGTGATGCCAATCCTGAGCTGTCCACTCAGCATGTTGTTGGGCCCCATCTGTATTGTACTGCATGGTATTGTGGTTGCACAGACAGACCTTGCCATGGACGTAGGGAGTGAAGTTGCACATCATACAGCTTTTTGCGAACAGTTTCAGTCATAACACGACCTGCGGCTGCACGAAAAGCATTATTCAACATGGTGGCGTTACTGTCAGGGTTCCTCCAAGCCATAAGCCATAGGTAGGGGTCATCCACTGCAGTAGTAGCCCTTGGGCAGCCTGAGCGAGGTATGTCATCGACAGTTCCTGTCTCTCTGTATCTCCTCCATGACTGAACAACATCGCTTTGGTTCACTCCAAGGCACCTGGACACTTCCCTTCCTGAGAGCACTTCCTGGCACAAAATAACAATGTGGACACAATTGAACCGTGGTATTGACCGTCTAGGCATGGTTGAACTACAGACAACACAAGCCGTGTAACTCCCTGGTGGAATGACTGGAACTGATTGGCTGTCGGACCCCCTCCATCTAATAGGTGCTGCACATGCATGCTTGTTTACATCTTTGGGTGGGTTTAGTGACATTTCTGAACAGCCGAAGAGACTGTGTCTGTGATACAGTATCCACAGTCAATGTCTATCTTCAGGAGTTCTGGTAATGGGGTGATGTAAAACTTTTTTTGATGTGTGTATTATAACTATACTATGATGACAAATCCAATACCATCATAATATAGTCCTTGGCTGGCTGCATGGATGGTTATGGATGAATAAATGAATGAATAACTAAATATAAATTTTTTTACGTAAAATCACATAATTCTTTGACATTAAAGTATCTCTAAAAGGGCCTTACCAAAGATCATCAGAGAATAAAGAATAGTTCACAAATATAGAAGAGTGAAAAGTGGAAACAGTTTTCAAGGAGCCAAACTAACAAAGAAGGAAAATTAGGGTTAATGTCCTGTCAATGACAAGAGAACACTTTCAAAATACATCATAACTGCACTGAGTGATTTAGGGAAACATGGGAAGCCTAAATCTGGATGACTGATGGGGGATTTGACTCTTGTTCAACCAAAATCAGCCTCTATACAGATTGCCTAGGCTAGTGCTCATATATAAGCTTGTGAACTTCGGTTTATGTACCTGAATGACCAGACTGATGAGCTCCATGAACTAGCTGATTAAATTGGGCTCCAAGTCTTGATTAGAGAGAAAAAATTAACATAACTATACAAAATATACAGCAATATTAAGGATTCATTGATAAAAATGAAACTGGTGTAGGATGATAATCAGTGAGTCAGTCCTTCAAATGCCTAAAAAGAGTGGCTGAAAATGACTGGAGGTTTTGAAAGCATCAGAAACACACATCTTAACGTAAAAGACGCAAAGAGAGAACTTGAGAAGCTCAAACAAACAACTGAAAAAAAGAAAGAAAAATGTAGGTCAGAAAAAACAATGAGGTGCATAACACTGTGGGAAACATACATTACAGTGTTATTAAGATAATTTGTAGCTTTTGACAGTTTGGCAAGGATCCAATGGACTGGAGCAGTGTTGCCAACACATGCTGAGCAGAAGTCACAGAAGCTACTGATGCTTTATAGCACATGCTACTGTTGACTGATGCGGCAGCAACGGAGTTAACTACACCTACCTAACTGTTGGTGGAGTCTCATCACTGGTAATACTGGAGCAATGTTGTTAGCCCTCTTCCACCCATCTGAACATCAAAAGTGAAAAGTTATTTTGATCACACTACTCCAAGGCAGTTAAACTTACTTCCTTTGGCCACACATCCCATAAGAATAATAACACAAGGACCCTAACAGAACTCTCAATGGCAAAACAATACACATAAAGAAATGGTTGAAGATTTAATGATGAACTGGGTAACGAAACTAGGTACACTGTATATGAACATACTTAAACAGAAGACCAATGACTAAAGAGTACCAAAAATGCTGTTTGTGTCCACCAAAAAGTAGCCATACGCTGAGGAAGGAAAAAAAAACTTTCACCCAGAATATTAAAGGTCTGTGGACAAGGAAATGATGGAAAAAAAAGATGATTGGGGGCTGGCATAAACGTTGTACAAAGAGGTTCTGATCTGATAAAACAGAGATGATGAGTTTACTACAGGACTGAGAAGAAAAGTCTCCCTGGATTCTGCATTTGTTCTTGCTACATCTCGCAGCACTATCCTGGTTAGTTAGATGCATGTTCCATGGATCATGATATTAGCCTCTCACTATGATATGGAACAAGTCAGTTTTATGATCGTAGTACACCCTCTCAGCAGAAAGCAAGGCAACATACTGACCATTTACATGATATCTTAAGTTTTTCTCTTTTTTAACATACATACAGTGATTTATACTAAACTATGTTCAGTGTCTCTCTATCCCTCTCTTGAAACACACACACACACACACACACACACACACACACACACACACACACACACACACACACACACACACACACAAGGGTATTGTATTACAACACATTCAGAAATTCTTCTACTGAGTAGCAGTGTTGTCAAGAGGATATGATTTCAATTTGTGTTTGAAGTTGACTATATTATCCATTGAATTCTTAAATTCTTATCTCTCTGAGTATTTGGTCAAAGACCTTTATGATTGAGCACCTCATCCTTTCTGTGTCACATCCAACAAAAAAGAGTGTTACTTTTTCCAACAAACAAAGAAAAACATTTTGTGCTCTTACTTGAGTTTCCCTGGTACATTTGTTTGTTGAAGCAGCTGCTTCAACAGAGTGCCTCATTCTTGTTTTGTCAGACACACGCATTCTGTATGTGGAAATACTTGAGCAGCTGCAGCTAGAACAAACACAAGAGGAAAAGATGAAAATGTAGAAAAAGGAAACTTTTAACATAACTTAGTTTTGCATTTATACTAGGCAGTGTCAAGGAATTAGCTTACAGTGCACTTTTAACAATTTGCTCCATACTTTCATTTGACCACAAGACAGTCTCCCATATGGATGACACAGAAATAAACATACCTGTTGTAGACAAACAACTGAAACATTTGAAAACAAATAAATCATCAGGTCCAAATGGACTCCCAGTTTGATTTTACAAAGATTACTCTACAGCACTGGCCCCTTACCTAGTTTGCACTTATCGTGAATCTCTTGCCCAGCACAAAGTCCCAAGTGACTGGAAAAAAGTGCAGGTGACTCCAGTATATATGAAAAGTAAAAAAATGGACCCACAAAATTACAGATCAATATCCCTAACTTCTGTCTGCTGTAGAATCCTTGAACATATTCTCAGTTTGCATATAATAAACTTTCTTGAGACTAAGGTACTTATGTTCATGAATCAGCATGGATTTAGAAAGCATTGCTCGTGTGAAACTCAGCTTGCCCGTTTCTCACATGATATACTAAGAACCATTGATGAAGGGCAACAGGCAGATTCCATATTTCTAGATTTCTGGAAAGGAATTGACCGGGTGCAAATTGCAGGCTCTTAACAAAGGAACGAGCATATGGGATAAGTTCACGGATATGTCAGTGGCCCACAGAATTTTTAAATAACAGAACCCGGTATGTTGTCATTGACAGCGAGTGTTCATTAGAGACAAGGGTATTGTCAGGAGCGCCCCAGGAAAGTGTGATGGGACCGCTGTTATTCTCTGTATACATAAACAATTTGGTGGACAGGGTGGACAGCAATCTGCAGTTGTTTGCTGACGATGCCGTGGTGTACGGTAAGGTTTTAAAGTTGAGTGACTGTAGGAGGATACAAGATGGTTTAGACAAAATTTCCAGTTTGTGTGTTGAATGGCAGGTAGCTCTAAATGCGGAAAAATGTAAGTTAATGCAGATGAGTAGGAAGAACAAACCTATAATGTTTGGATACAGTATTACTAATTCCCTGCCTGACAGTCAAATTGTTTCAATATCTGGGCGTAACACTGCAAAGCACTATGAGGTGGAATGAGCACGTGAAAAGTGTGGTAGGGAAGAATGGTTAACCTGTAAAGGAAACCTTATATAGAACACCGGTGCGACCTATTCTTGAGTACTGTTTAAGTATTTGGGATCTGTCCCAGGTCAGATTAAAGGAACGCATCGAGGCAATTCAGAGGTGGGCTGCTAGATTTGTTACCAGTAGGTCTGAACAATATGTAAGTGTTACGGAGCTGTTTCGGGAACTCAAATGGGAATCCATGAAGGAAAGGCAATGTTCTTTTTGAGAAACACTATTGAGAAAATTCAGAGAACCAGCATTCCAAGCTGGTTGCCGAACGATTCTACTGCAGCCCACATACATTGTGCTTAAGGACCACAAAGATAAGATACAAGACATTAGGGCTCATATGACAGTCTTTTCCTCGCTCTATTTCGAGTGGAGCAGGAGGGGGAATGACAAGTAGTGATACAGGGTACCCTCCGCCACGCAGAGTACAGTGGCTTGCATAGTGTCTATGTAGATGTAAATGTAGATACAGTTTTTTCTAGTGACATGGACTTTAATTACTCAAGTTAACTGATTCAAAGGCTGTGTTTATGTAATGAAATGGATTGTCTGCTGGTCCTGCTGTTAATGTACCCTTCAAGGAGTTGCAGAAGAAATGCCTTTGGAAAGCACTGATACTTCTGTGGAGCTAAGGGTATTTGGAGGAAAGATCCGTGATTGTGTTTTGTGTCTCTTTAGATGAGAGGGAGCTTTTGAGGGTGGGGCAGTCCCACAGAAGTATCAGTTCTTTCCAAAGGCCTTACCTTTGCCTCACTCCCAAATTCAGTCATGCTGGACTTGTTAACAACCTTCGCTCAGTTCCTACAGTGAAAACACTTTTTCGCCATCAACCCTACCAATCAGACTCAACCAAAGACCAATGTGGGACCCAGCCTGACCCAGTTCACTCCTCCATCCAACTGTGCTCCCCCCCCCCCCCCTCCCCTGCCCTCAAATTACCCCCTGATAACTGTACAGAATTTCTTAACCTCGAACCTTGTGTCACCATCATTCCCCAAACCCCTCAAGATGCAAGCTCACCTTACAGTCACACAAAAAACCACAATCCACCACCTAAAAACAGATTCCAACATTATAATACTACCTGCTGACAAAAGCTCCACCACTGTTGTTTGAATCGCAAGGATTACCTGGCAGAAGAACTTCATCAGTTGTCAGATTTGTTCGCCTACAAAACCTGCCATAGTGACCCCATTCTGAAAATCCAGCAGGATCTCCAGCCTGTCCTCAAATCCATAGGCTGGTCCCAGAACCTCTCCCTAGGGTCTACATCTCTTCTCAACCCTACCACTTCCCATACTTCTACCTTCTACATGCTTCCTCAAGTCCATAAACCCAACCGCCCAGAACACTGCAATGTGGCCAATTACTGTGCCCCTCCTGAAAGACATAGACCAACACTCCAACCTCTTACCTGTAACCTACTCTCCTATATAAAAGATACCAATCATTTCCTCCACCAACTCTGTACAGTTTATGTTCCTTTACCACACTGTGCCCTGCTTGTAACTACTGAAGCCTCCTCCCTTTATGCTAACATCTCCAATGCCCATGGCCTTGCTGCTATTGAATGCTACCTTCCTCAATGCCCAACAGATTCCAAACCTACAATCTCATTCCTGGTCACTATGACCAACTATAAACTCGCTCCCAATTACTTCTCCTTTGAAGGCATCACCTACAAACAAATCCGTGTACAGGAATGGGCACCCACATGGCACTATCCTATGCCAACCTAATCATGGGACATTTAGAAGACTCCTTCCTAACTGTCCAGATTCCCAAACTTCTCACCTGGTTCAGATTCACTGATGACATCTTCGTGATCTGGATCGAGGGTGAGGACACCCTATCCACATTCCTCCAGAACCTCAACAGCTTCTCTCCCATTTGCTTCACCTAGCCCTTCCTCGATGTTGACCTCCATCTCCTATCCTTTCAAACCTACCAACCACCAACAGTATCTCCACTTCTACCGCTGCCACCCAATCCATACAGCCTAGCCGCACACAGCTGTCACGCCTGTAGTGGGCAGTGGCCCCTCTCGAAATAAACCAATGGTGTCACTGAGATCTTTACAAATTGTAATTATTCTCCCAACCTTGTACAAAAACAGATCTCCCATGCCTCAGCTCAGCTCTCCAGTCACCCACCAATTACCAAAGCCCCACCGTTCAGCCGCAGAGGATCATTCCCCTTCTGACTCGGTACCACCTAGGACAGGAACAACTGAACCACATTCTCCACCAGGGTTTTGACTACCTCTCATTGTGCCCTGAAATTAGGAATGTCCTACCCACTACACTTCCCAACCCTCCCAAGTGGTCTTCCACCGCCTACCGAACCTACACAATATCCTCATCCATCCCTACACAACCCTTGCCTCCAACCCCTTGCCATCCCTGTAGTGGACCTAGAGGCAAGACCAGTCCCATGTCTCCTACCACCACCATCTCCTCCAGACTGGCCACAAACATCACCTACCATCAAAGGCAGGGCTACCTGTTAAACCAAAAATGTGACCTACAACCTAAGCTGCAAGCACCGTGCTGCATTCTACGAGGGCATGACAACTGAAAAACTGTCTGCCTACACAAGTGGCCACTGAACAGCTGTACCACGCAGTTGCTGAGCACGCTGCCCAACACCTCCAGTACCTCCTCATTAGTTACATCATCAGTCCATCTAATATTCAGGATTCTTTTGTAGCACCACTTTTCAAAAACTGCTATTCTCTTCTTGTCTAAACTGTTCATCATGCATGTTTCACTTGCTAACACTTAAGTCTGTATTCGAAGTGAACAAATTTCTCTTCCTCAGAAATGCTTTTCCTGCCATTGCCAGTCTAAGTTTTATATCCTCTCTACTTTGGCATCATCTGTTATTTTGCTCCCCAAATAGCAATACCTACCTACTGCTGTAAGTGTTGTTTCCTTATCTAATTCCCGAAGTATCACTTGATTTAATTCCACAAATCCCATTATCCTTGTCTTGTTTTGGTTGATGTTTATCCTGTATCCTCGTTTCAAGACGCCATCCGTTTCATTCAAGTGCCCTTCCAAGTTTTTTGCTGCCTCTGACAAAGTTACAATGTCATTGACAAACCTCAGAGTTTTATTTCTTCTCTCTGAACTCTGATTCCTATTCCCAAATTATCTTTGGTTTCCTTTAGTGCATGCTCAATGTACAGATTGAATAAAATCTGTGATAGTTTACAATTTTGTCTCAGTGCCTTCTCAACCACTACTTCCCCTTCATGCCACTCGGCTCTTATAACTGCTGTCTGGTTTCTGTACGAGTTGTACATATCCTCTTGCTCCATGCATTCTACTTCCGCTACCATCAGAGTTTCAAAGAGAGTCTTCCAGTCAACATCATCAAAGGTTTTCTCTGCTTTTCCTTAAGTTGTAGGGGCGGTGTAGCCTTGCATGTTCCTACATTTCTCCAAAATCCTAAGTGATCATTCCTGAGGTCAGCTTCTAACAGTTTTTCCACTCTTCTGTAAAGAATTCAAGTTCGTATTTTGCAACCATGACTTACTAAACTGACAGTTTGGTAATTTTCACACATGTCAGCAACTGCTTTCTTTGGAATTGGAATTATTTCATTGATCTTGAAGTCTGATGGTATTTTACCTGTCTGATACATTTTGCACAACATATGAAAGAGCTATGTCACAATGGCTCTCCCAAGGCTATCACTAGTTTTGATGCAACGTCATCTACTTCAGGGACCTTGTTTCAACTTGGGTCTTTCAGTGCTCCATCAAATTCTTCTGGCAGTATCATATTTCCCATTCCATCTTCATCTACATCCTCTTCCCTTGTATAGGCCCTCTATATACTCCTTCCACCTTTCGGCTTTTCCTCCTTTGCTTACCACTGGGTGGCCATCTGAGCTCTTGATATTCATAGAGCTACTTATCTCCAAAAATCTCCTCTCAAAATAGGAGATACAACACCCTGATCCTGCCACTGCTGCAACTCAGCCTTTGCCTTGTCACACATGGAGAAGCGAATGTGAAGAGGCTGACAAAATTTAGGCAGTGCCAGTGACTTAAGACAAATGTATCCCTTGAAATTTTCTGCTTGACCCAAGGTATTTTCAAAGAGCAGATTGTACGACTGTAAAAAGGACTCCAAATCCTGAAATGGGATCGACCAAGACTTCATCAAATATCTGAAAATGAAAACAGAAAAAGCATCGTCACCAAAAATATTTTGCGCAAATATTTTTCTGACGTTCCGCATTATTATACAGTGCAGACATGGAGAGTTGCCTTCTCAAACGAATACACTGTTTACTGTTAGACACAATGTGACACAGTGGCCGCTGCAACACCAGGCAGCCCAAGATCCTGTATGTACCTAAATTACTGGCGCTAACTGTCACTCCAATGTCTGCTTGAAATTCAACCAGTTAACAGAGTCAACAGTATGCGTTACCTGGCAGTCCAGCAAGAATCGGCATAGGTAATTTTCTCACCATTCTGTAGACTCACTGAAACCAGAAAATGGTGTTGGGTGAGCCGAAGAAAACTGCACAGTGGCTGCCTGTCCTGCCAGTACTGTAGTCAGCCAACGGCAGCTGGACAAGAAACTGGTGAACTGAAGCCGGAAAAGGAAATGAAAACTTGCCATGCAATTCAATCTATGGCCAAACAGCCCAGATTACAGCCAGCAGCAGGTAACACTTCTGTCAACAGGTCTACCCACACCACGCATCCAGACGACCAACGAATCTGAACCTCTGAATGGTATCAGAGTCCACTGAAATAGAACTTTATAGGAGTATGCAGAATATCACTACACTCAGAGCGGAAGCAGGCCCAGTCGTAAAACGGTCATTCCAAAGGATATCCATAGATAACTGTTGTAGTGAAAGGTTGTCATCAATACGTCAGCTGGTCACCTAGAGGAAACACAAGCTAGAGTGAGCCTGCGACTGCTGGCCAGCAGACATACCATGTGACTTGTCGACCAGAGATGCTGTCTGTTCACTGCTTCCAGTGACCCCACTGGATGTAGGTGTAATGAAGCAAACTAATAGTGTGGCACACAGCAGGATACAAGACACTTTACTGTTAGAGGAGAAAGTTACAGCTTACCAACAAAAATGATCAATGAATGACTGAAATTTTGCAGGAACGACACACTCATCTCAAAATCAATACGCTTTTTAAGGAAACTACTCAATATGTTGTAGATATCAGAATAAAAGTAAGCCCTATGGTAAAGAAAAAACCTCCAAATCAAAATAAGAGAAAATTTGACCAAACCAAATTAATAAACACTATGGATTACTACAGAAAATCTGAGGAGATTGTTTCAGCATAAAATTACTGTAAGAATGGAATGTCAAATTGAAAACAAAAACAAAAAAATCAGTTTCAATTTTCCATTAAGAAAAATCATCGGTGTAATTAAGCACGCGATCAAGCAGCAGAGAGAAGACATCAAGCTTGATTAATCACCAACTCCATCAAATTTAGAACTAATAAAACAGAGGAACTCAACTCATTAAATGATAAGACAAACAAAATGTTAACATCTTAAAAACATTGTAAAACAGATGGAAGAATATTTCAAGAAGAATGAGTCACAATATTGTTAGCAAACATTCAGCAGATATCTTAAAAAAATATGAATGCTGTTGTGGACTGGCAAGACAGCCAATCCACTACGACAGGAAGCCGAAAGGCACACGTTTAAGCTCACGCAGGCTGGCGTGAGGTCTGGAACAGGACAAGGTCTTGAGACTAGCAAAAAAGGTACGTAGCTTCTGGAATACTTAACTTTAATCCATAATTGGTGAACATCGCTCTTGACGGTACATGTTTTACAGAATCAATATTGACTGGTAATGGCGCCTTGCTAGGTCATAGCAAATGACGTAGCTGAAGGCTATGCTAACTATCGTCTCGGCAATTGAGAGCGTAATTTGTCAGTGATCCATCGCTAGCAAAGTTGGCTGTACAACTGGGCGAGTGCTAGGAAGTCTCTCTAGACCTGCCATGTGGCGGCGCTCGGTCTGCAATCACTGATAGTGGCGACATGCAGGTCCGACGTATACTAGTGGACCACGGCCGATTTAAAGGCTACCACCTAGCAAGTGTGGTGTCTGCCGGTGACACCACAAATGCCAAAATTAATGCTGAGATACAAATCAGGAAAGTTGGAGCACAATAACCAATAAAATGAAGAGCTCCTCACAGAGACATTCACAAACATTTAAATTGTGGCAACACACTGGAAAAGTTTCAAATACATAAGGACACATTCATTTAAACCACCACCGAAGTAGTCGATCCTCCGACCATTGACGAGGTAGAACTCGCAATCACAGAACTAAATAATTGCGAGGCATTCGGTGATGATCTACTCTGCACAGAAAACTGGGAAAATGTACGAAAAACTGCAATCGTAAATCTCCACCAACATCTAATCAAAATGTGGACCGCAGAGAAAATACCAGAGCACTGGATTCATAATTTTAAAAAAAGGTCTGCCTTCACAGCTAAGTGATCAGCACAGCTGCCTGCCACGTGGGAGACCCAGGTTCGATTTCCGGCACTGGCAGGGATTTTTCCTCGGTGGGAGGACCTGAACTGAGTGCACTCGTGATGCCAGCTGAGGAGCTACTACTGATAAGCAGTCGAGATCAAAAAGCCCGACAACATGCGGCAATGTGATGACCACATGCCCCTCCATCCAACATTCAATGACACCGAGCGAGGTGGCGCAGTGGTTAGACACTGGACTCGCATTCGGGAGGACGACGGTTCAATCCCGCATCCGGCCCTCCTGATTTAGCTTTTCCGTGATTTCCCTAAATCACTCCAGGCAAATGCCGGGATGGTTCCCTTCAAAGGGCACGGCCGACTTCCTTCCCCGTCCTTCCCTAACCCAATGAGACCGATGAACTTGCTGTCTGGTCTCCTTCCCCAAAAAAACCCCAACCCCAACGATGCCATTGGCAGAGGATGACGAGGTGGTTGTCAGACCTGATCTGCCGAGCTAGTGCCAGAATACAGACCTCTAACTACCTAACCTAAAAAAAGAACATTCTTGAACCACAACTTGGAAAATACCAAGGTGGATTTCACCCAAACAGAAGCTGCCCTTCCAAATTCTAAGCTTAACATTAGTAATAGAATATTACAAGTGCAGAAAAACAGCTCTTTATTTCATTCAAAGATTTCAAAAAAGCATAAGATAGAGTCCATAGATACACACTTTAAAAACCCTTGGATCATGTGATCTCCAACCCAAAATAATAAAATTCAATTAACTAACTTTAACCAACACAAATTCTAAGACAAATTTCAGTGAAGGAATTTCAAAAATCTTCACAGTAAAAAGTGTTCTTAGACAAGGTGATGGATTATCCCCAATGCTTTTCAATGTAGCCCTCGATTATGTAATGCAGATTTGGCAAAAAAGAAAACAGTTAAAAATCAACACTGGAGCGAAGCCCTCATATGAACCAACTGCCTGGGGTTTGCAGATGATTTAGCTCTCTCAGCTCTTGACATGCTACAAGTTTGTGCCCAGATCACCAGTCTCTAAATAATCACCTTAACCCAGATAACATTGACGTCCTTCTGGAAGGACGACGTCACTCACTGTTGAAATTATTTATTTTTGAGAATAATGCATTGTTGCAACGGACTGTGACGCATTGTTATATGAAGTAGGCAGAGTCAGTTGCGCTCTGAGACAGTCAGTTTGACGTCGTTGTTCATAGTGAGCGAGAAACTCTCTCTTGAAAATAGGGCCGATTTTACCGTGGACGAACTGACTGACTATGTAATGGATGGGTATGTATATTTTCTTTCATATTGCGTCAATAATTCTGAAACTTGTCGTATAATATCTTAACCTATATTATTTATGGATTCATATTACGTTTGAAAGTTTTTGTCAGTTGTAATTCAATAATGTTTTCAACCGTCCTTCCAGAAGGACGTCAGGGTAATATGTTGTCATTTTGCATTCACAGAAAAGGATGTACACTGATGGAACTTTTGGACATGTTAGAATCAAAAGATGAGGAAATACCTAATACTGGTGTGAATGTAACATCACACCCTCCTCTAAATTCAACTGATGACATAACAGATGAAGATTCGGGTGCTGAAGAAAATCCAAGTGGAGATAAATTAACAGCAAGTCAGTTCAATGCTACTGCGCTTTGTGATTTAGCCATTTCTACCAATGGTAATGCTGTGAATGCAACAAGGAAACAATCCTTTACCTCTGATGTTGTTCCAGGACCCTGCAGCAGTACAAAAACAGCAACAATAACAACAACAACCACAAACAAACCAGCAAGGCTATCAAAGAATAAAATTCTAAACCTCAAGAAATATAACTGGAAAAGTGGTGAAATAGTTGATCCAACAATTGTATGGCCTCTAATGTTAACAGTTGCAATGAAGGAAGGGCGAATACTGCTTGAATATTTCCAACAGTTTTTTGCTAACGAAGTGCTTCAAATGATGGTCACTTACACAAATCAGTACGCAGCCAAGAGAAATAGAGTAGGTGATTGTTCAGAAGATGATATGTTGGTGTTTATTGCCATACTTCTGCTAAGTGGATACGTAACAGTGTCATGCAGAAAGATGTACTGGCAATCAGATAAAGACAGTCACAAAGACCTCGTAACAAATGCCATATCCAGAGATCGATTTGACTTTATCTTTTCCAATTTGCATGTATGCAACAATGACAATTTAGATAAATCAGACCATTTTGGGAAACTTCATCCATTACTGTGTATGCTGAATGATAGATTCAAACAATTTGCACCTCACATGCGGCATCATTCTGTCGATGAATCGATGGTCTCATACTTCGGAAGTCACGGGTGCAAACAATTCATAAAAGGGAAACCAGTCCGATGCAGGATCAAATTTTGGTGTGGAGGCAAAAGTGGTGGATATATTATTTGGCTCGAACCCTACCAAGGAGCTGGCACATGTGGTAAGGATTATGAAATGAAAGGTATGGGGTACAGTATGGTAATGACTTATGTTGACCAGTTACTTCAACATGTTCCATATCAAATATATTTTGATAACCTCTTTACCAGCGTTGAACTACTACATGACCTAAAAGAGAGGGGCATGGAAGCAACAGGAACAATAAGAGGAAACAGAGTTAAGAATTGTACTCTATCATCTGTAGATAAAATGATAAAAGAAACTAGAGGATCATATAAAGTTTGTTCTGACTCACCATCCGGGATTTCCATTGTACGTTGGAATGACAACAATGTTGTTACTGGAGCCACCAACTTTGACAGAGTGCAACCACTATGCTTTGAAGCAATATTTTCCAGGTAACAAAAGAAAAGGATTAGCTTGCCTCAACCTAACTTATTACACTCCTACAATACTCTTATGGGAGGCACAGATCGAGCTGACCAAAATGTATCCCTATATAGATGCTCTGTAAGAGGGAAAAAGTGGTATTTCCCAATCATTGCACATTTTATAGACATTGCAGAGCAAAATGCCTGGGATCTTTACAAGCACAACGAAAAACCCATAGATCACCTGACATTTTGTCGTCGAATTGTCACTGCAATTCATAAAAATAACAAAAGAGTCACTACCAGCAGAGGATGTCCTAGAAAGAGGGCAAAACTGGATTCTAGATTTGATGGAAGAGAACATTATGTTGCTGAATTACCAACGGACGAGATAACAAAAAAGAAGAAGCAGCTGAAATGTTGAAGTTGCCACAAAAAAACTACTACTATGTGCATAAAATGTGACGAACCACTTCAGGTTTGTTGCTTTTAGACTTATCATATTAGTGCATAAAATATGTTTATAGGTTATTTTCTTTGTTTTTTGTATTTATTAGCTGTTTTAGCCCATAACTAAAATTTATTTATGTTTATTTGAAAGTATAAAAACCAAAACAAGTTAACTGTGCAATGTCATATACTTTAAAAACATGTTACCTTATTGTCCTGACGTCCTTTTGGAAGGATGACCATTTTTGGAAATACTAAATAAAAATAAATACTCAAAATTGTTTTTACTTCCTTCCTTACAATCTTGTGAATGAATGTAGATAAGATATAAATCAATTTTGAAAAACAAATACTTCAGGACTATCTGGGTTAAAAACAGGATTACTAGTATCAAGTACAGTATCAAGTACAAGTACAGTCCTCATAAACACCTAAAAAAATTTACATAGTGCTTCAGCTTAAATATCTTCGGTCCCGGGTTCGATCCCCGCCACTGACTAAATTTTGATAAATAATCAGCATTGGCGGCCGAAGACTTCCGGCATAAGAAGTCAGCCTCATTCTGCCAACGGCCTTGTCAAAGAGGGCGGAGGAGCGGATAGAGGTTCAGGGCACTCTCTCGTCCTAGGGGTGGGAAATTGCCCCTAAAGGCGGAAGAATCAGCAATGATCAACGACATGAGGATGTAGAAGGCAATGGAAACCACTGCATTAAAGACACATAACGTGTATCAACAGGACATGTGGCCTGTAATTGAAGAAGTGACATGATGTTCTCTCCATTGGCAAAAGATTCCGGAATAGTCCCCCATTCGGATCTCCGGGAGGGGACTGCCAAGGGGGAGGTTACCATGAGAAAAAGATTGAATAATCAACGAAAGGATAACGTTCTACGAGTCGGGGCGTGGAATGTCAGAAGCTTGAATGTGGTAGGGAAACTAGAAAATCTGAAAATGGAAATGCAAAGGCTCAATCTAGATATAGTAGGGGTCAGTGAAGTGAAGTGGAAGGAAGACAAGGATTTCTCATCAGATGAGTATCGGGTAATATCAACAGCAGCAGAAAATGGTATAACAGGTGTAGGATTCGTTATAAATAGGAAGGTAGGGCAGAGGGTGTGTTACTGTGAACAGTTCAGTGACCGGGTTGTTCTAATCAGAATCGACAGCAGACCAACACTGACAACGATAGTTCAGGTATACATGCCAACTTCGCAAGCTGAAGATGAACAGATAGAGAAAGTGTATGAGGATATTGAAAGGGTAATGCAGTATGTAAAGGGGGACGAAAATCTAATAGTCATGGGCGACTGGAATGCAGTTGTAAGGGAAGGAGTAGAAAAAAAGGTTACAGGAGAATATGGGCTTGGGACAAGGAATGAAAGAGGAGAAAGACTAATTGAGTTCTATAACAAGTTTCAGCTAGTAATAGCGAATATCCTGTTCAAGAATCACAAGAGGAGGAGGTATACTTGGAAAAAGCCGGGAGATACGGGAAGATTTCAATTAGATTACATCATGGTCAGACAGAGATTCCGAAATCAGATACTGGATTGTAAGGCGTACCCAGGAGCAGATATAGACTCAGATCACAATATAGTAGTGATGAAGAGTAGGCTGAAGTTCAAGACATTAGTCAGGAAGAGTCAATACGCAAAGAAGTGGGATACAGAAGTACTAAGGAATGACGAGATACGTTTGAAGTTCTCTAACCCTATAGATACAGCAATAAGGAATAGCGCAGAAGGCAGTACAGTTGAAGAGGAATGGACATCTCTAAAAAGGGCCATCACAGAAGTTGGGAAGGAAACCATAGGTACAAAGAAGGTAGCTGCGAAGAAACCATGGGTAACAGAAGAAATACTTCAGTTGATTGATGAAAGGAGGAAGTACAAACAACGGGAAAATAAGGAATACAGAAATACAAGTCGCTGAGGAATGAAATGAACAGGAAGTGCAGGGAAGCTAAGACGAAATGGCTGCAGGAAAAATGTGAAGACATCGAAAAAGATATGATTGTCGGAAGGACAGACTCAGCATACAGGAAAGTCAAAACAACCTTTGGTGACATTAAAAGCAATAGTGGTAACATCAAGAGTGCAACGGGAATTCCACTGTTAAATGCAGAGGAGAGAGCAGATAGGTGGAAATAATACATTGAAAGCCTCTATGAGGGTGAAGATTTGTCTGATGTGATAGAAGAAGAAACAGGAGTCGATTTAGAAGAGATAGGGGATCCAGTATTAGAATCGGAATTTAAAAGAGCTTTGGAGGACTTACGGTCAAATAAGGCAGAAGGGATACATAACATTCCATCAGAATTTCTAAAATCATTGGGGGAAGTGGCAACAAAACGACTATTCACGTTGGTGAGTAGAATATATGAGTCTGGTGACATACCATCTGACTTTCGGAAAAGCATCATCCACACAATTCCGAAGACGGCAAGAGCTGAAAAGTGCGAGAATTATCGCACAATCAGCTTAACAGCTCATGCATCGAAGCTGCTTACAAGAATAATATACAGAAGAATGGAAAAGAAAATTGAGAATGCGCTAGGTGACGATCAGTTTGGCTTTAGGAAAAGTAAAGGGACGAGAGAGGCAATTCTGACATTACGGCTAATAATGGAAGCAAGGCTACAGAAAAATCAAGACACTTTCATAGGATTTGTCGACCTGGAAAAAGCGTTCGACAATATAAAATGGTGCAAGCTGTTCGAGATTCTGAAAAAAGTAGGGGTAAGCTATAGGGAGAGATGGGTCATATACAATATGTACAACAACCAAGAGGGAATAATAAGAGTGGATGATCAAGAACGAAGTGCTCGTATTAAGAAGGGTGTAAGACAAGGCTGTAGCCTTTCGCCCCTACTCTTCAGTCTGTACATCGAGGAAGCAATGATGGAAATAAAAGAAAGGTTCAGGAGTGGAATTAAAATACAAGGTGAAAGGATATCAATGATACGATTCGCTGGTGACATTGCTATCCTGAGTGAAAGTGAAGAAGAATTAAATGATCTGCTGAATAGAATGAACAGTCTAATGAGTACACAGTATGGTTTGAGAGTAAATCGGAGAAAGACAAAGGTAATGAGAAGTAGTAGAAATGAGACCAGCGAGAAACTTAACATCAGGATTGATGGTCACGAAGTCAATGAAGTTAAGGAATTCTGCTACCTACGCAGTAAAATAACCAATGATGGACGGAGCAAGGAGGACATCAAAAGCAGACTCGCTACGGCAAAAAAGGCATTTCTGGCCAAGAGAAGTCTACTAATATCAAATACCGGCCTTAATTTGAGGAAGAAATTTCTGAGGATGTACATCTGAAGTACAGCATTGTACGGTAGTGAAACAAGGACTGTGGGAAAACCGGAACAGAAGAGAATCGAAGCATTTGAGATGTGGTGCTATAGACGAATGTTGAAAATTAGGTGGACTGATAAGGTAAGGAATGAAAAGGTTCTATGCAGAATCGGAGAGGAAAGGAATATGTGGAAAACACTGTTAAGGAGAAGGGACAGGATGATAAGACAACTGCTAAGACATGAGGGAATGACTTCCATGCTACTAGAGGGAGCTGTAGAGGGCAAAAACTGTAGAGGAAGACAGAGATTGGAATACGTCAAGCAAATAATTGAGGACGTAGGTTGCAAGTGCTACTCTGAGATGAAGAGGTTAGCACAGGAAAGGAATTCGTGGCGGGCCGCATCAAACCAGTCAGTAGACTGATGACCAAAAAAAAAAAAAACTTAAGTGAGAAAGAAACATGGATAAATGGAACCAACAAACTGAAAAAAGCTCAATTTCTAATCTGGTCAACAAATAATAAGAAATACTTTGCAGCAGACACTGAAATTCAACACAAAAACAATAAAATCTCCCACAACTACTTATACTTCCAAAACCCTGCTCAAAATAAAGAATGAAAGAACTGATAAGATCCTCAAAACTGAAAGATGAATCATCAGAACTCACATAAATAAAAAATACCTGGTCAAAGGAGTTTCGAGAAGCCTCCCCAAAGAAACTTCCTATCGAGAGACTGAACAGCACAATGAACAAAATAAAAATCTCTTACTTATTTCCTCCACATTTCGTGACTGTAAGGAAACAGGACTTAACAACAACTTGAGATGAGTAATCTTAGAAAGAAGACAAGAGAACAACGGATCTGAGAAATTCAGGAAGCTCTTAAAGCAGGTGGACTCTAGATAACAGATGCAGAGAACAAATATAATAAAATTAATACTCTTCTTAAGAACCACAATTTTCAGCAGGAATGACACCTGGAACGTGTACAGAAATTTCGGATTAACTGAGAAAATTACAATTGGAAAGAATGAAATAGTACTGCATGGATCACAAGAACTGAACAGTGCAACCTTCAAAGAAAAACTGAATGTGGAGTGACTCAAGTGATCTGATCTGGCCATAAAATTAATAATAATAATAACATCCCAAGGGACACTGCCTTGTAGCAAGCACCTTTAGTGCCAGGCGGGAGGCCTTGTGTGATTCCATGAAATTGAGGGCTATGCCAGTGGTAGTGTAGCTACTGGCAGCGTCACCCACGCCGGATTGGTCTCGACTGAGGAGCCAGATGAAGTGTGTCCCACAACATAGGGCAGGGAGGGCTCTAGAGGAGTAGTGAAGCCAACTTCCCTTGGGAAGTAAACCTAATACAAATCCTGGTCCTCCAGATTGGGAGTTGGGCTCAAGGCTAACACCCTCTTCCTGTTTAAAAAAGCAAAGTTGCGAAAACCCAAAGAGTAGAAGCCAGACGGATTAACAGACGACAATGTGGCACAGATCTTGGACAATGAATGGTTAAAAAGTTAAAAATCGATCTTCGAACTGGTACCTGGCATGTTCAATCTTTATAGAGCCCAGGGTCACTAAAGAAGTAATTAGACTAGCAGGGGAAGCTCAAGAAGAGCATTATTGCCACCCAAGAAATTCGATGGGCAGGGAGTGGGGTATTGCAAAAGAAAGAGGGCACTATATTCCATAGCTGTGATGATGACAGACATGAGTTTGGTACAGATTTCCTTGTTCATAAAGGTCTGAAACATTTGGTGATGAATTTTACACCCATTAATCCAAGGCTATCAGTAATTAGAACTAAAGGAAGATTCTTTAATTATAGTATAATTAATGAACATGCACCAACAGAAGAATCTACTGAAGACCTAAAAGATGATTTCTATGATGCCCTTGAAAAAGTTTATGATGTGTGTCCAAGGAATGGCACAAGATCATGCTAGGTGATTTTAATGCACAACTTGGAAGAGAAGACATGTTCCAGTCCGTAATTGGAGCCCACAGTAAACATGGATCCACTAATGATAATGGAATAAGACTGATCGTCTTCGCAGCCTCCCAGAATATGATAGTGGGATCTACCAGGTTTCCCCATAAGGAGATACACAAGGACACATGGAGGTCATCTGATGGTAGAACCATTAATCAAATTGACCATGTACTGATAGACCAGTGGCATAAATCTAACTTGCTCGATGTTAAAACCTTTTGTGGCCCTAATGTGGATTCAGATAATTTTCTTGTAATGGCAAGATAAGAGCAAGGATATCAAACGCTCAGAAAGAAAGACATACCGTAAGTCGAGCAAGTAAGAAACTGGGTCTTATGATAAATGAAGGTAAAACTAAATACAGGGCCTGTGGAAAGCATATCAACCCAATATGCCATCAACTTTCAGTGTGAATGGATACACATTTGAAAGAGTTGATAGCTTCAAGTATCTTGGTTTCATAGTCATTTGTTTTAATGACATCTCAACTGAAATTCAGATTAGGCTGATATCAGCAAATAAGGCATATTTCACCTTGGGTAATTTATTTCGGTCAAGACTCCTCGGCCACCCAACAAAATTCGCTATTTATAAAACCCTTGTTACACCAATTCTCACTTATGCTTCAGAAACATGGTCCCCGACAGAAACCAATGCAAGGCTGCTCGACAGATTTGAGAGGAAAGTTTTGAGGAGAATAACTGGTCCCGTGTATGAGAAAGAACAATGAAGGAAAAGGTGCAAAGCAGAATCGTACACTATACATTCCGATGCTCCTGTAACAAAAATCATAAGATCAGGAAGGATAAGGTGGGCAGGTCATGTGGCACAAATGGAGGAGTCTGAGATTCTCTTTAGTAATCCAGAAGGACAAAGAGGGCAAGGTCAACCTCGAGCAAGATGTCTGGATGGAGTGGAAGAAGACCTATGGAAGCTTGGATGCAGAAATTGGAGGAGGGTAGCAAGTGACTGTAATGGATGGCGGAAGCTCATTGGGAAGGCCAAGGTTCATTCTGGGCTGTAGCACCATAGAAGAAAAGAAAAAAAAATGATAATAATATCAAATACGGTTTTCATAAAAAGTTTAGTACAATGGTTGGCCATTAATTTTTAATTATTACTTCAGAAAATAAAGTTTAGTAATTAATTTTATGTTTGTTTCGAGGAACATGTGTGCAGTCCTGATACGTGTTGAAATCTGCACACCACGGTACTGAAGCATGTCGCTAGAGGATCCACAAACAAAATGGTGCAGCTCACTTATAAAGTGGAGGTGGGCTGCACTATTTTGTTTGTGGATCCACTAACGGCATGCTGCGGTACTGTGGTTTGGGGATTTCAACGTAAACATAAAATTAATTACTAAATCTTATTTTTTCAAAGTGATTGTTAAAATTCAATGACTACCCCTCTTCCGTGTTCTGCTCCTGTTCACATATTACATAATGTAGGCATTACAGAGCGTTTCTAAACTTACATATTTGTGTCCACTACTCCAGAAGCCCAGTCAATAAAGACCAAAACAGGTCGACTTGGGGGAAAAGTCATCATGTAGTTGCCAATTTTTGTACAATGGTAAAAGGGAGTGCCACAAACAACATCTACAAACCCTGAACGATGGCTGCAAACATTGGACTAGGGGTGAGGGGTTTAAAGGTCACTTTTTTATGTTTTCCTTGAATAATTCAAAAACAGAAGAAAGGTCCCAGAACTGCTCTCATTAATAAACGGTCACAACGCCCATATTGTACTAGGGACAGAAAGTTGGCTGAAACCAGACGTAAACAGTAATGAAATCCTAAACTCAGATTGGAATGTATACCGCAGAGAGAGGCTGGACAGTGAAGGGGGAGGCGTGTTTATAGCGATCAGAAGTGCAATAGTATCGAAGGAAATTGACGGAGATCTGAAATGTGAAATGATTTGGGTGAAGGTCACGGTTAAAGCAGGCTCAGGCATGGTAATTGGATGTCTCTATAGGCCCCCTGGCTCAGCAGCTGTTGTGGCTGAGCACCTAAAGGATAATTTGGAAAATATTTCGAGTAGATTTCCCCACCATGTTATAGTTCTGGGTGTCTGGGTGGAGATTTTAATTTGCCGGATATAGACTGGGAGACTCAAACGTTCATAAAGGGTGGTAGGGACAAAGAATCCAGTGAAATTTTTTTAAGTGCTTTATCTGAAAACTACCTTGAGCAGTTAAACAGAGAACCGACTCGTGGCGATAACATATTAGACCTTCTAGTGACAAACAGACCCGAACTATTTGAAACAGTTAACGCAGAACAGGGAATCAGCAATCATAAAGCGGTTACGGTATCGATGACTTCAGCCGTAAATAGAAATATTAAAAAAGGTAGGAAGATTTTTCTGTTTAGCAAAAGTGACAAAAAGCAGATTACAGAGTACCTGACGGCTCAACACAAGTTTTGTCTCAAGTACAGATAGTGTTGAGGATCAGTGGACAAAGTTCAAAACCATCGTACAATATGCGTTAGATGAGTATGTGCCAAGCAAGATCGTAAGAGATGGAAAAGAGCCACCGTGGTACAACAACCAAGTTAGAAAACTGCTGCAGAAGCAAAGGGAACTTCACAGCAAACATAAACATAGCCAAAGCCTTGCAGACAAACAAAAATTACGCGAAGCGAAATGTAGTGTGAGGAGGGCTATGCGAGAGCCGTTCAATGAATTCGAAAGTAAAGTGAAAGTACCCACGTGATTTACCAACTGACCTGCCTACACTGTGATGCATTCTATATGGGAATGACCAGCAACAAACTGTCCATTCGCATGAATGGACACAGGCAGACAGTGTTTGTTGGTAATGAGGATCACCCTGTGGCTAAACATGCCTTGGTGCACGGCCAGCACATCTTGGCACAGTGTTACACCGTCCCGGTTATCTGGATACTTCCCACCAACACCAACCTATCCAAACTCCGGAGATGGGAACTTGCTCTCCAATATATCCTCTCTTCCCGTTACCCACCAGACCTCAATCTCCACTAATTTCAAGTTGCCGCCACTCATACCTCACCTGTCATTCAACAACATCTTTGCCTCTGCACTTCCGCCTCGACTGACATCTCTGCCCAAACTCTTTGTCTTTAAATATGTCTGCTTGTGTCTGTATATGTGTGGATGGATATGTGTGTGTGTGCGAGTGTATACCTGTCCTTTTTTCCCCCTAAGTTAAGTCTTTCCGCTCCCGGGACTGGAATGACTCCTTACTCTCTCCCTTAAAGCCCACATCCTTTAGTCTTTCCCTCTCCTTCCCTCTTTCATGACGAAGCAACCGTTTGTTGCGAAAGCTAGAATTTTGTGTGTATGTTTGTGTTTGTTTGTGTGTCTATCGACCTGCCAGCGCTTTCGTTCGGTAAGTCACATCATCGTTGTTTTTAGATATATTTTTCCCACGTGGAATGTTTCCCTCTATTATATTGATATCATTAATTTGAACCCAACAATTACGTTTGTTATTGTCACTGTTGCATTTCGAAATCTTTTCTGTCGTCTTATTTTCTCTTTCTGTTTTGCCAGTAGTTTCATTTTGTATTCACCTTCTCCTTTTTACCGTAATCTGCTATAAAATTTTATCCCGCCTATATATACTCAATAATACGTAACCCACTTCCAAACCATAACAAAAAAAAAAATTTTTCCGCTTTCAACACTACCGTCGCTATAAAATCCACCATTTCTAGTTCACAAACAGTTCCTTTCACCTTTTAAACAACCATTTCGGCTAGTTCTAATAACTTTCGCTTTATTTCCATTTCCGTTTTTCCCACATCACTGATAATTTTTAGCCGCTTCCCACAGGTTTTAACGTCATTATTTCTTCGTCAGACAATTGTTAGCCTCATTTCCATAATCTGCCACCACAAAACCACTCCCTTTAAATATATTACACAGAGTTTTTTCGAAATTTTCCCGAATTTCTCCGTCCTTTAACGTGTTTTGGCGGCAACACAACCACCTAACCTTTGTGCGCATCGTTGTCTACCAACCCAAGTCCAACATAGCCCAGCTGTAACCAACACCTTTTCGCATTTTTTCACACCAGATCTCCAGTTACTTTCCAGTTCACCTTTATCTCTTCCCATATATTTTTATTTTCATTTCAGCCTCATGTTACACTTTCCACCTTCTAATACCATGTCACCCTCACAACACCCCCCACAACGACCCCATTAAGTTTTATTTACATTCCCTCCGCAAACATGCCTTCGCCCTAGCCAGATTACGCTCCCATATTCTATTTTCTCAGGTTTGTCTGACATTTGGCATTACCCCCAAAGGCCTCACACTTAAAGCTCCCATCTCTGGCTGCAACCCTTCTTTCCATCAGTCCCTATACCAGTTCCAAACTGAACAATCCATTGCCCTCACCCACATAATCCTTCACCTACACATCAACTCAGCCAATGAACACACCCGTCAACTCCTATCCTTAATAAAAGGCCTTAATCTTTCCTCTCCCACATCCACACCGGCTGTTCAGAGCATCCTCCTACAGGCCAACCGTAAATTAGAACAGCATGCCACCCTCCACCTCAAAAAACTATCCAATCTCCTGGTTTCCCACCTCCGGAAAGGCAACTCACTCACCCTTCACAACCTTTCCAGCAAACCTCAACCTCCTCTCATTGCACACAAACCCAGTCTCTCCCACCTACTCAATCTCCCACTTCCAGCTCCACTCCCCCCAAAACCTCAAAATTCCAATCAACACAATCTGGAACCACAACACCCTAATTCAGTAGTTAACCTTTGCTCCAAACCTCTCTCCCAATCCGAAACCTCTGTCCTATCCAAAGGCCTCACCTTCAGCCCCACTCCCAGATTCAACCAAACAGCCCTCGTCAAAGATTTACTGTCCTACACTCGTACTCTCTGCTGGAAATATCACTTTGCCATGAAGAAAAATGATCCTAATCCTACTCCTAATGATCCAACTCCCCAAGACACCATCCAAATTGAACCCTGCCTGGAACAGTTCCGTCCTCCGTCGCAGCGGGACCCACCTCCTCTTCCTCAAAATCACCCTCTCCAAACCTTCCAGGAATTTCTGACTTCCAGCTTTGCATCTCAATCCTTCTTAAAAAACCTTAATCCTACTCCCAACATCACCACTGCTGAAGCCCAGGCTATCCGTGATCTGAAGGCTGACCGATCCATCGTCATTCTTCCGGCGGACAAGGGTTCCACGACCGTGGTACTTGATCGTCGGGAGTATGTGGCTGAGGGACTGCGTCAGCTTTCAGACAACACCACATACAAAGTTTGCCAAAGTAACCCCATTCCCGATGTCCAGGCGGAGCTTCAAGGAATCCTCAGAACCTTAGGCCCCCTGCAAAACCTTTCACCTGACTCCATCAACCTCCTGACCCCACCGACACCCCACACCCCTACCTTCTACCTTCTTCCTAAAATCCACAAACCCAATCATCCCGGCCGCCCCATTGTAGCTGGTTACCAGGCCCCCACAGAACGTATCTCTGTCTACGTAGATCAACACCTTCAACCCATTACATGCAGTCTCCCATCCTTCATCAAAGACACCAACCACTTTCTCGAACGCCTGGAATCCTTACCCAATCTGTTACCCCCGGAAACCATCCTTGTAACCATTGATGCCACTTCCTTATACACAAATATTCCGCATGTCCAGGGCCTCGCTGCGATGGAGCATTTCCTTTCACGCCGATCACCTGCCACCCTACCTAAAACCTCTTTCCTCATTACCTTAGCCAGCTTCATCCTGACCCACAACTTCTTCACTTTTGAAGGCCAGACATACCAACAATTAAAGGGAACAGCCATGGGTACCAGGATGGCCCCCTCGTACGCCAACCTATTCATGGGTCGCTTAGAGGAAGCCTTCTTGGTTACCCAGGCCAGCCAACCCAAAGTTTGGTACAGATTTATTGATGACATCTTCATGATCTGGACTCACAGTGAAGAAGAACTCCAGAATTTCCTCTCCAACCTCAACTCCTTTGGTTCCATCAGATTCACCTGGTCCTACTCCAAATCCCATGCCACTTTCCTTGACGTTGACCTCCACCTGTCCAATGGCCACACGTCCGTCCACATCAAACCCACCAACAAGCAACAGTACCCCCATTATGACAGCTGCCACCCATTCTACATCAAACGGTCCCTTCCCTACAGCCTAGGTCTTCGTGGCAAACGAATCTGCTCCAGTCTGGAATCCCTGAACTATTACACCAACAACCTGACAACAGCTTTCACATCCCACAACTACCCTCCCAACCTGGAGCAGAAGCAAATAACCAGAGCCACTTCCTCATCCCCTCAAACCCAGAATCCCCCACAGAAGAACCACAAAAGTGCCCCACTTGTGACAGGATACTTTCCGGGACTGGACCAGGCTCTGAATGTGGCTCCCCAGCAGGGATACGACTTCCTCAAATCCTGCCCTGAAATGAGATCCATCCTTCATGAAATCCTCCCCACTCCACCAAGAGTGTCTTTCCGCCGTCCACCTAACCTTCGTAACCTGTTAGTTCATCCCTATGAAATCCCCAAACCACCTTCCCTACCCTCTGGCTCCTATCCTTGTAACCGCCCCCGGTGTAAAACCTGTCCCGTGCACCCTCCCACCACCACCAACTCCAGTCCTGTAACCCGGAAGGTGTACACGATCAAAGGCAGAGCCACGTGTGGAAGCACCCACGTGATTTATCAACTGACCTGCCTACACTGTGATGCATTCTATGTGGGAATGACCAGCAACAAACTGTCCATTCGCATGAATGGACACAGGCAGACAGTGTTTGTTGGTAATGAGGATCACCCTGTGGCTAAACATGCCTTTGTGCACGGCCAGCACATCTTGGCACAGTGTTACACCGTCCCGGTTATCTGGATACTTCCCACCAACACCAACCTATCCGAACTCCGGAGATGGGAACTTGCTCTCCAATACATCCTCTCTTCCCGTTACCCATCAGACCTCAATCTCCACTAATTTCAAGTTGCCGCCACTCATACCTCACCTGTCATTCAACAACATCTTTGCCTCTGCACTTCCACCTCGACTGACATCTCTGCCCAAACTCTTTGTCCTTAAATATGTCTGCTTGTGTCTGTATATGTGTGGATGGATATGTGTGTGTGTGCGAGTGTATATCCGTCCTTTTTTCCCCCTAAGGTAAGTCTTTCCGCTCCCGGTATTGGAATGACTCCTTACCCTCTCCCTTAAAACCCACTTCCTTTCGTCTTTCCCTCTCCTTCCCTCTTTCCTGACGAAGCAACCATTTGTTGCGAAAGCTATAATTTTGTGTGTATGTTTGTGTTTGTTTGTGTGTCTATCGACCTGCCAGCGCTTTCGTTCGGTAAGTCACATCATCTTTGTTTTTAGATATATTTTTCCCACGTGGAATGTTTCCCTCTATTAAATCGAAAGTAAAGTTCTACATACTGACTTGGCAGAAAATCTTAAGAAATTTTGGTCTTATGTCAAAGCGGTAGGTGGATCAAAACAAAATGTCCAGACACTCTGTGACCAAAATGGTACTGAAACAGAGGATGACCAACTAAAGGCCGAAATACTAAATGTCTTTTTCCAAAGCTGTTTCACAGAGGAAGACTGCACTGTAGTTCCTTCTCTAGATTGTCGCACAGATGACAAAATGGTAGGTATCGAAATAGACGACAGAGGGATAGAGAAACAATTAAAATCGCTCAAAAGAGGAAAGGCCGCTGGACCTGATGGGATACCAGTTCAATTTTACACAGAGTACGCGAAGGAACTTGCCCCCCATCTTGCAGCGGTGTACCGTAGGTCTCTAGAAGAGTGTAGCGTTCCAAAGGATTGGAAAAGGGCACAGGTCATCCCCATTTTCAAGAAGGGACGTCGAACAGATGTGCAGAACTATAGACCTATATCTCTAACGTCGATCAGTTGTAGAATTTTGAAACACGTATTATGTTCAAGGATAATGACTTTTCTGGAGACTAGAAATCTACTCTGTAGGAATCAGCATGGGTTTCGAAAAAGAGGGTCGTGTGAAACCCAGCTCGCGCTATTCGTCCAAGAGACTCAGAGGGCCATAGACACCGGTTCATAGGTAGATGCCGTGTTTCTTGACTTCCGCAAGGCGTTCGATACAATTCCCCACAGTCGTTTAATGAACAAAGTAAGAGCATATGGACTATCAGACCAATTGTGTGATTGGATTGAGGAGTTCCTAGATAACAGAATGCAGCATGTCATTCTCAATGGAGAGAAGTCTTCCGAAGTAAGAGTGATTTCATGTGTGCCGCAGGGGAGTGTCATAGGACCGTTGCTATTCACAATATACATAAATGACTTGGTGGATGACATCGGAAGTTCACTGAGGCTTTTTGCAGATGATGCTGTGGTGTATCGAGAGGTTGTAAAAATGGAAAATTGTACTGAAATGCAGGAGGATCTGCAGTGAATTGACACATGGTGCAGGGAACGGCAATTGAATCTCAATGTAGACAAGCGTAATGTGCTGCGAATACATAGAAAGATAGATCCCTTATCATTTAGCTACAAAATAGCAGGTCAGCAACTGGAAGCAGTTAATTTCATAAATTATCTGGGAGTACACATTAGGAGTGATTTAAAATGGAATGACCATATAAAGTTGATCGTCGGTAAAGCAGATGCCAGACTGAGATTCATTGGAAGAATCCTAAGGAAATGCAATCCGAAAACAAAGGAAATAGGTTACAGTACGCTTGTTCACCCACTGCTTGAATACTGCTCAGCAGTGTGGGATCCGTACCAGATAGGGTTGATAGAAGAGATAGAGAAGATCCGACGGAGAGCAGCGCACTTCGTTACAGGATCATTTAGTAATCGCGAAAGCGTTACGGAGATGATAGATAAACTCCAGTGGAAGACTCTGCAGGAGAGACGCTCAATAGCTTGGTACGGGCTTTTGTTAAAGTTTCGAGAACATATCTTCACCGAAGAGTCAAGCAGTATATTGCTCCCTCCTACGTATATCTCGCGAAGAGACCATGAGGATAAAATCAGAGAGATTAGAGCCCACACAGACGCATACCGACAATCCTTCTTCCCACGAACAATACGAGACTGGAATAGAAGGGAGAACCGATAGAGGTACTCAGGGTACCCTCCGCCACGCACCGTCAGGTGGCTTGCGGAGTATGGATGTAGATGTAGATGTAGTGAAAATGTTTTCCAGTACAAAATTAAATTACATAAAATTTCCTCTGGAAAAGGTCCTATTCATTTTTTATGCAGAGCTAATAGTTTCCAAATTGCTGGGGATAGAAAAATCACACGATTATTAAAAAAATTGTTTTAACACTATAAAATTAATGTTTATCTTTAAGTGAAGTGGGACAACAGAGCTTAAGCTGTGGCTCTAATTTCTAATAATGATGTGTATGCTGCTATTTTATCTTAAGGTTACTAACAAAATCAACACAATTTTTATCAGAACAGACTTGTTGCAATTTTTGTCCTGCTTCTGTTATGTAGGAGAGTTGTAATGAAACTGGCCAAGAAAATACACTCCTGGAAATTGAAATAAGAACACCGTGAATTCATTGTCCCAGGAAGGGGAAACTTTATTGACACATTCCTGGGGTCAGATACATCACATGATCACACTGACAGAACCGCAGGCACATGGACACAGGCAACAGAGCATGCACAATGTCGGCACTAGTACAGTGTATATCCACCTTTCGCAGCAATGCAGAGTGCTATTCTCCCATGGAGACGATCGTAGAGATGCTGGATGTAGTCCTGTGGAACGGCTTGCCATGCCATTTCCACCTGGCGCCTCAGTTGGACCAGCGTTCGTGCTGGACGTGCAGACCGCGTGAGACGACGCTTCATCCAGTCCCAAACATGCTCAACAGGGGACAGATCCGGAGATCTTGCTGGCCAGGGTAGTTGACTTACACCTTCTAGAGCACGCTGGGTGGCACGGGATACATGCGGACGTGCATTGTCCTGTTGGAACAGCAAGTTCCCTTGCCGGTCTAGGAATGGTAGAACGATGGGTTCGATGACGGTTTGGATGTACCGTGCACTATTCAGTGTCCCCTCGACGATCACCAGTGGTGTACGGCCAGTGTAGGAGATCGCTCCCCACACCATGATGCCGGGTGTTGGCCCTGTGTGCCTCGGTCGTATGCAGTCCTGATTGTGGCGCTCACCTGCACGGCGCCAAACATGCATACGACCATCATTGGCACCAAGGCAGAAGCGACTCTCATCGCTGAAGACGACACGTCTCCATTCGTCCCTCCATTCACGCCTGTCGCGACACCACTGGAGGCGGGCTGCACGATGTTGGTGCGTGAGCGGAAGACGGCCTAACGGTGTGCGGGACCGTAGCCCAGCTTCATGGAGACGGTTGTGAATGGTCCTCGCCGATACCCCAGGAGCAACAGTGTCCCTAATTTGCTGGGAAGTGGCGGTGCGGTCCCCTACGGCACTGCGTAGGATCCTACGGTCTTGGCGTGCATCCGTGCGTCGCTGCGGTCCGGTCCCAGGTCGACGGGCACGTGCACCTTCCGTCGACCACTGGCGACAACATCGATGTACTGTGGAGACCTCACGCCCCACGTGTTGAGCAATTCGGCGGTACGTCCACCCGGCCTCCCGCATGCCCACTATACGCCCTCGCTCAAAGTCCGTCAACTGCACATACGGTTCACGTCCACGCTGTCGCGGCATGCTACCAGTGTTAAAGACTGCGATGGAGCTCCGTATGCCACGGCAAACTGGCTGACACTGACGGCGGCGGTGGACAAATGCTGCGCAGCTAGCGCCATTCGACGGCCAACACCACGGTTCCTGGTGTGTCCGCTGTGCCGTGCATGTGATCATTGCTTGTACAGCCCTCTCGCAGTGTCCGGAGCAACTATGGTGGGTCTGACACA
This sequence comes from Schistocerca serialis cubense, assembly GCF_023864345.2. Lineage (NCBI taxonomy): Eukaryota > Metazoa > Arthropoda > Insecta > Orthoptera > Acrididae > Schistocerca > Schistocerca serialis. Next base: position 169,230,228 of record NC_064649.1, read on the forward strand.
CTGGTGTCAATGTGTTCTTTTTTCCATTTCCAGGAGTGTATTTACAATGAGACTGACATGAGACTGATCCTTGTTAACAAATACCACAGAAGATGCTAGAAATGGCCACCAGTGCTGTCAATGCAGCACTGTGCTCAGTTTATCGAACTGTGGGACATGTGTAGCAGGTCTGGGATACCAGCAGTACTGCTGTAGCTCTTCCAGTGTGTCAAGATTATTTGACTGCATCTGACACTTCAATTTAACCCGCAGGTAAAGCTCACAGGGAGAGAGATCAGGCGATTGAGGTGACCAGGAGGTTGCAATGCCTCTTCCACTTGTGAAAAGGTTGTCGGGGGAGTATATGCTATTGCTCAATATTGATGAAAATTTCCACACAGTCTTTCACCCTCTGGGAGTTGATCTTAATTTAGATTAGAATGTTTCTGGACATACTAGTCAACATTAACAGTTTGGTTGAATAATAACGTTACAATGCAGAGACCAAAAATTGTGCACCAGACATCCATCTTAAGATTATGTGATGGGTCTTCAAACTACTTCAGTAGCTCTTCTATGCATAATGGCATATGTCCTATGAATTTACATACCCTGACAGACTGAGATGTGCCTCATCTGAAGAAATTAAAAACTAAGGAAACAACAATCGTGATTCCATTTCACTCAGAAATCACAGGTAGAACCGAACACGCAAAACTTCGACTGGTTGCTTTTAACTTGTGTATAAGAGTAAATTTGTAAGGATGTAGATGCAGGTCTGTTTTGATAACATTTCAACAAGATGTCTTAATTCCCGCTTGCACAGGTAAATGTCATTCAGACTTTGTTCCGGCCTTTCCTTCACTCGTGCAACATTTTCTGATGTTCAAACTGTTTTTGTACAGTAACAGTTTTTATTCACTACAGAGCCTATTTTGCTCCATTTTTCCACTAACTTTTGCATTGTAGACTTTGTGGAAGATTTTGCAAATACTTTCAATCTTAAACCATTGCACAAACAGTTCCACTCACATTTTCCACGCAATGTGCTTCGCGTAACACAACAATGAACACACGCTATTTACCGTGAACGCCGTTTTGTGTTTTATTCGTCTGGTCACTAAACACATCTACTCCTTTCACTCACCCAAATGTAATGACGCAGTACAGAGAATGCGGGAGATGTGCTTGTGCAGACATGTAACAGCATGCCATAGGTTGTAAAAGCAAGTGACTGATGCATCAATGTCATAGTTTCCAGCATTTTCAGTGATAGCAGCTCTCATGTTCAGTAACAAGGTTCAATTCCAAGGTGGTCTTATAAATATTCTCCAGATTAATTTAATTTTCCCACCCTTCACGTACACTTCAGTGACATTTGTGAACTTTGACAATGATTTTGTAAAACAAATAATTAACAGCAAATTCACTGAAAGATTAGAATCTGGCTTTTATTCATAAACTTTTTTCAGACCCACAAGCTATCTCACAAGAGGCACTGTAATGCGCTCTCAGAGAACTTCTTTTAGACATTGAACCTGCACATGTGAATCTACATACATCCTCTGCAATCCACTGTCCAGCGGGAGGCAGAGCCTACTCTGTACTAGTATTTGCACTTTTCTGTTCTATTCCATTTGTGTACTGAACAAGGCAAACACGATTCTGTATATGCTTCTCTGTGTGTCCTTACTCTCAATATCCTCACAATAAATACAAGATGGTGGCAGCAAAACTGTCACACAATCTTCCTCACGTACTGGTTGTTTAAATTTACCCATCGAGGTTTTGAGAGACAATGCTGCCTTTCTTTCAGAGATTCACATTCTAGTTTCCTGAGCATATCCGCTGCACTTTCACTGTACCAACCTGTTACAATTCTGCCAGCGTGTCTCTCAATTCTTTCACTACCTTCCGTCATGCCCACTCGATGAAGACTTCACACAGACAAATTGTTCGCACTAGTGTCTCACAAGTGGCTCGATGTCCAGATCTATCGGACTTTCCCATACCCTTTTCAACAAATCTATGTCTGACTTTCAGGCTTTCCCAGTGGATCGCCGCAAATACGCTTCTCAGATATGTCGCCAGGTAACACTGTGTGAGCCTCACAATATTTCATCGAAACAACTGTTCGACATTATTGGGTGGTAGCAGTTGCTATTGTCACTGTTGCAAGATGCGACTGGTGATACTTGGCTCCCAGCAGGGAACACAACGAATACTACTTTCACCTAACTGTGAGCTCTTCTCAATGCAAGCATACTTTTTACTCGTAGCCCCGATAAATTTCAAGAAAGATGCGCAAGTACTGTCAGTCGCAGCTTGTGGCAGTGTTCAGAGCAACTACCACCACCAGTTGATGATGTCGAATACTTGTTTCGGTGAATGAGTCTGGGACCTACACAGTAACATCTGGCAGCAAACCTGACAAGAATATTTCCTGAAGATTGGCCAGGAAAGCCAGAAAAGTCATGACCAGTACCTCTACAGGTAGGACATGGCAAAAGATATAAATGAGTTTGATAAATTATGTACTAAGAGAGGTAGATTGCTGGGCATGCTGGTCCTTTGTATCGAGACACCGTGCCAAGTAGACTTTTCCAATTTTTTCTAAATTTAAACATAATAATGACTCGGCATCCGCTATTAGAATTAAGCGACGAGTGAGTGCAGTCCTTGTGAGAGAGAGGGTAAGTTACACGGGACAGGAGCTACAAATTGTGCTCGTGAAATTACTTTCACTACACCTGCATCTACATCTATACTCTGCAAACCACTGTGAGATGGAGTGAAGAGGGAGCATCCCGTTGCACTAGTTACTAGGGTTTCTTCCCGTTCCACTCACTTATGGAGTGTGTGAAGAATGATTATTTGAATGCCTTTGTGCATACTATAATAATTCTAATCTTAGCCTCATGATCTCTAAGTGAGTGATAGGCATGGGATTACAGTATATTCCTAGTCATCATTTACAGCCGGTTCTTAAAGCTTTACTAATAAACTTTCTCGGAATAGTTTACATCTGTCTTCGAGAATCTGCTAGTTCTGTTCTTTCAACACCTAATGATCTTATCAAACCTCTCAGCTGTATCCTGGAGCTGGGTAGATAGTACTGCTTGGACACTAGCTGAGTGGACCAAACAACAAGCAAAGGTTCACCAAATGGCAAAGTAAGCCCCACTTGAAGCCAATCACAAGAAAATGTACCACAATGATGGACTGTGTTTAATCTAATGTAACTGCCCATAGCAACACTGCAAAAGCAAATCTCCACATTGATTATTTTTGTGGATATATTAACTGTTTTAATCTCATGGACAAGGCTTAGGATAATACAGTGGATTCAGTGCTTCAGGAAAGTCTGAATTATGCAATGACACCTGGTACAGCCTCAGTCAGCAATGTGATACCTAGAATAGCACAGGCAATCTTGAAAGTTTCCAGTGAGGTTGCAGAAGAGATTCAGTGACATATCTGCTGAATTTTAACCCACGATTCAGTATAACTTCAGCAGAAGGAGAGGCTCTGTGAGACTTAAGAGTAGGCCAAGACCTCATCCGTTTACCTGCCAACAAAGGGATCATTGTCGTCCTTCTCATATGTACTGAGTACAACAGCAAGATAAATGCATGATCCTTCATATCACAAGCAAGGAGAGGATTGGTTAGGCAAAACTCTCACAAAAATTCTAAGACTTCAAGAGGAGTTTTATTCTGGCAGACACCAAGTGCCTGCATCAACAGCCTGTGGTTCCCCCAGAACTAGAGGGCCTATCTAAGATTAAGAAGAATAGGCCACCTCTTTGGCCCACAGCAACACTGCAAAAGCAAATCTTCACATTCTGGCCCAGACAGACCAATTGACCGTCATATCATCGTTTGCAGATGTCATCATCTGATGTTGTATGGAAGGGCATGGGTCAGCACATCAACACACCACTCTCCTTGTTGCAGTTGGCTTCCCTTGGAGCTGCTACTTTTCAATAGCTCCGCTATAGAGCTCACAATCCTTAGTGCACTCCATTCCAGTCCTCAGACCACTGAAAAATTCCTGGCAGTACCAAGAATCAAACCTGGGTCCTCTACACAGTAGTCAATATGCTGACCACTTAACTATGGAGGTGGACCATAATAACACTGGAGCACTTACTTATTTTTTTGGCTAAACACCTTACTTCACTGTTCCGACCTCTCGTAGCCAAATGTAACCATAACATTTGGGGTTTACTTTCATAGGATGCCTGAAAACAGTTACACTACAACTGTTTGGTCATTTGGTTAGACAGATTGCTACTTACTGTAAAGAAGACACATTAAGTTGGAGACAGAAACCATTAAATGATGCTTACACAAAGCTTTCAGCCACAGCCTTCATCAGCAAAAGAGAAACACACACCATTCACACACACACAACCAGGGACATATTGCCATGTAGAGCTGGCAGTCATATGTGCATGAGATGTGCTTGCTTGTGTGTATGAATGGTGTGTGTTTCTGTTTTGCTGATTAATACTGTGGTCAAAAGCTTTATGGATGTGTCTTTTAATTGTGCCTGTCTGCAACTTAAGCCTTCTTTACATAGAGTAGCCATCTGCCTTTTCCTACACTATTGATAGTCATACCAGGAATTTCCACTGTTTGATGTTTTAGTTAGCTTTCATGTTGAATCCTTATTTATGAAAGTGCCCCTACAGAACTCATTGGAGCTTATTAGCAGTAGGTTTGAGAAAGACATTATCTCATTATTTAAATATGCGCTTATCTCAATCTATTTCTTATTTAGCACCCATTACTTTGAAAAAGTGGGAAATGTTGACATGGGAAGACCCATGTCTCCTAAGGTGGCAAACTATTTTATAGCAGACTTTGAGGAAAAAGGACTGCGGTTAATAACTCTCCAATCTTCCTGTCATTGATGGTATGTTGACAATACACCTCTACCTCTGTTTCTATAGCATTTGAACTCCCTCCACTTGAATAATCAATTCACCACAAATGTGGAAAAAATTGGCAGCTCATCATTTCTGGATGTCACGTTTACAAGAAAAAGCAACAGAACACTGGGACACAAATGTTTACCACAAACAGATTCACACAGAGTTATATTTGCAGATCAAAAGCTGTCATCTTGCACAAAGCAATAATGTCTTGTGCTCCTGGGTACACGCTGATTGCACAATTTAACTCAGCCCCTCTCTGATTGATGAAAGTGCCACTCCAAATTATTCACACTCGTGGCTAACTTCAATTACATAACTGTATTCCACGCCATAACAATAAGTAGTTATGGCGGATCTAGTATTGATTCGTGTGTGGTGTTGTGCATAGTGACTATTAATGCTACTTACAATTACTGAGCGAAGAAGCCATATCTGTTCCTTCTAGCAAGTCACCATCAACTTTTTGTGTCACTACTATGATGTATAAATATGTTTCATATTCATTTCCTTTAAAAGCTATAGAAAGGCTGCTCTGGGAAAAGGAGGTGTGGCATGTCTCAGCAGCCAATGTGCTATGAGCATTCGAATCAAAGTGAGTTCAATTGAGGGATGTGAATGAAGATGCGGAGATAGCCACTGCAGTGGTCTTCTTGCTGTACTTTGGCAGAAAGTCTTCAAGAACCAAAAAGATCCTCAAGACACACTATGTGTGTTTCCACCACCAAAACTGAGGAAAAGATATAATCTTGGAAACACCATGCCAGTGTGAGAGGTCTTATACTGGGCAGACGTGTCATACTGTGCTACAACATTATGTTCCACACTATCGACAAACACTCGTGCACCGAACCAGCGAGGTGGGCTGTCTGAACGTGGAGCATTGGATGTCTTGTGAGAGATCTAATGCTTTATCTTCAGTGTCATCAGTCTATGTTTGTACTGTTAAGGAGGCCATCCATATCCATACAGCAGATGATCTTATCAACAGGGATTTGGGATTTCAACCAAGCACTACCTGGAATCCAGCATTGGTTGTCATTAAATTAAAACGAGAGAAACAAGAACCTTCAATCCCTAATCTGATGCAATGCATTACAGAGTCAATTCAGCTTTTAACCACAGTACAGTCCAGCACCACCATCACTGCTCATAGTACACATGTGGAAAGCCTCTCCTCAGCTCTCAGGAGGGGGTACTCTGATTGCTAGTTTCGTACTACTGTGAGCACCTCTAAGCCATGTCAATTCCTGCTCATGATCTCTATAAACGTTGATGCCGTTATGTATCACCAGTCACGTCTTGCAGCAGTGACGACAGCAATGCCCATCACCTGATGAAGTCGGACAGCTGTTGTGGGACTTCCACAGTGTTATTCTGTAATAAACCGAAGCACTGTAATTGAAAATCTACGTCTTACATTTGCCTCACTTATTACAGGCCATACTTGTTTGTTTCACTTTGTACTGCCTGTTGGTATTACCCCTGAATGTTTAGATGACGTAATATGCTCCAGATGTTCAATACTAATCACCAGAAAGTTATGCAAATACCCATTCAGATCTTGATATGATTTCAAAGTGTGGTTACTTGCCACAATAAAAAAGCAAGATACTGAGTTCATGTTTCAGTCTGTTACACAGTTTCAATCTAGCATGAAGTTTCACTGCCACCTTCCTTCAAATGTTAAGAAATGTAAAATTCTTTAGTTCACAATGTCCAGAAATGCAGTGTTCTATGACTACAATATCACTGAGTCAAACTGGAATCAGTTACCTTATATAAGTACCTGGTGTAACAATCTGTGGGGATATGAAACTGAATGATCATACAGACTCAGTCATGGATAAAGCAGTTGGAAGAAAGTGATTTGTTAATAGAATACTGGGATAATGCAGTCAACATACAAAGGAGATTACTTATGAAACGCCCATGCAACCCATCCGAGAATATTGCTCATATGTGTGGGACCCATACCAAACAGAACAAGGGATACTTAATACATATAATAGGCAGCATTGTCACAGGTTTGCCTGACTTGCCAAAGAGCTTCTCAGAAATGCTGAGAAACCTGAACTGACACCTGAAAACAGATGGGAGCAATCCCATGAAAGCCTTCTAACAAAGTTTTGAGAAACAGTATTAAGTCAGGAATCAAGCAACTTATAGCATTACATTCCCCTACACTTCAATCCCATAGAGACCAGTCAGGCTAAAATAGAGCGCACAGTGACATTAAACAGCCATCCTTCACCTCCTGCCATAAGCAAGTGGAATCGGAAGAAACTGTAACAATGAGATGCAGAGGTTTTTTATTTTTATTTATTTATTTTTTTTACACACACACACACACGCACGCGCGCGCACATCATACCATAGAGGAAGAACACAGAATTGCTCCAAGTAAATTTAAATTACACATACTCAGTGTCAGGTGACAGTAACGAATCTCTGAATAACAATTTATGTTACTCAGTTTCACTTGAGACTGACACACACATTGTGTCATTCAAATGCTCTGGTGAATATGTTATTAAGGAGGCACTTTTGATTGGTATTGCTGACAGCACATACTGCTATACTGTTATTGACAGTAGACAGCACGACAAGCCTTTATATCAACATTTTTAATTAGAGCTTGGGGTGGTTACCCGAGGCATGTCCAAGTTTACATATGGAACTGGAATTACTAGAGTATGAGCCAGTTTCCTCTTATATTTCTTCCATGAAGCAAAATAAATAAATGTTCTAAATTTTGCTGTAAGTGTTTCAACAGGGATGCTAATATGAATAAGAAGATTCCACTACATTTTTCATCATAATGTAGTCTGCTCTGTGATTTTTATCTTGGCCTACTGACAATGACCGATAATGTGTGCACAGATAAAAAATTTCATTCTTGTTATGAAGAGGGGCTGGTTTGAATTAACTTTGTGAGTTCATGCAGTGGTTACTCAAAACACTTTAAAATTTGTTTTTTAATGCATTTCAGTTACATCTGCAGTTCTTGAATCTGGCACTTAGCACATTAAATTAATACATTGTGTTTGATATTCTTGTTTATACTATTATTACAATTCTGCAGTATGCATTTTTGTAGCTGTCACTGTTTGTCATTTTGTTCATAGTGATAGATTTCTAAGATGTATAACAACTACTGAGGTAAGAAACAAATGGAAAATTACATTTTTTCTGCTTTCTTGAGACATATTTTGGATATATTCTAAAGTTTCCTCTGTCCACTAACAGAAGTGTTCCCAGGTCTGAGCCGACAGAGATGGTGGCCATGTATGCATGAGGTGTGCTGGCTTGTTTGAATAAACGTGTGTCTGTTTTCATTTCTAAAGAAGGCTTTGGCCAAAAGCTAAATCATGACAGTCTTTTCGTTGCGCCTGTCTGCATCTCAATGTGTCACATTTACGGTGAGTAGCAATCCATCCTTTTCCATATTTTGTAGATAAATTCAATGGTCATTCTTCATATATCACATTAATGAATGGAATGTAATTGAAATTGCTCTCTGACATGATCTTACAAATTTACAGAGTATAGATAGTAAAAATAAAATTAGCTACTGGAGAAGGGTATATTTCATATTTTTAATGCTTGAGAAAGGTTTTAATGATTTTGTGGAAAACAATTCATCATTCGTATGTGTTCTTGTCTGTAGTTCATGTCCCTTCTCAGTTGTGGATAGAGAATTTTCAAATAAAAACACGAAACTACATTGAGGGTACTCTGCCACAGCAGTAAAGTTACAAGAAAGGGAAGTATAATCACAGGTGGAAAAATCAGAGTGGGAAGGGGTGACGAGGGGGAGGGGGGGGGGGGGGCTCAAAAGCAACAGGATACATTTAATGCAGGTGGAAGCGAATGAAAGGAAACAAGGGGGATGCAGTACCAGAAATGGCCAATCTAGTTTGAGACCACATGACTATGAGAACAAAGCCTGTTGACAAGAATACTGTTAACTGGTGGTGAAACCTTTGCTACCTGCCCTCACCAATACAATTACTTTTCCATGTCCATGGAACAGGCATAGTAAAAAAATCTTTTTATTTTACCACATGCTGTGACTCCTTCCTGTCCCAATCACACATTGGGTGTCAAATGGATGCTGATATGATATGCCTTTGCGCAAATTGTGGTTAAAAGTTATGTAGTGGATCACCTTGCATTTTTCATAGTTTATGTGCAATATATGTACATAAGATGCATCTGGTGCAAACATAAAAATTAGGCTATGCTACAGATCCATCTGTTACCATAACCTATATTCTGCCTCCACATTCACTGGTTTCATCAGTTCACAAATACATTATCAACTTCTGCCTAACCCAGACCTTGGGCTACACTACCGATCACTCCGTCACAACAACCAAGATTTCAGGAGGGGGAGTAACACACTCTATTAAGGGGATACGGAATCACCTATCCCCGCAATGTTAATATATGCCTACTATAGGGAACATTTTCTCACAAACTACTGGAGACAGAGAGGTAAAAATTTTGCTGTATGTGCATTCATATGTTACAACAATACTGAAACAACAGTTTATTGTCAAAGTATTTTCTTACAGAGATATTGTACATTTATTTTTAAGTAAATTTTTTCCATCGCTTTTTACTAGACTATCACCCCTAAGTCTTTTGTAAATCAAGTAATTAAAAAATCGTTGTTTCAGTATGTAATAGGGACCTATGTCACTACGTCATAAAAATTTCAGACTTCTAGGTTGACCAGTACCTGAGATAATGTTCCTAGATGAAGTAAAAAGTAAACTTACGGGAAACGGAGAAAGAAGATTAAAACATTCCTGATCCGTAGCTAATACCCCCTTCACAGTCTTCATAATCATCTTCAAGTCTTCTTTTGGCACCCCTCTGCACCTGTCTTGCTTTTTTCACTAATGTCTTGATTATATTATCAGCATGCCTTAGTCTGTGCTGATCTAAAAAGAACATAGCACGTACCGTACGGGAACCAACACACATACCCAACTTTTGAAGGACCTGGCATTTAGTTATATTTCCAAGATTGAAGGTTGCCACAGCATCATACACACCAAAATGTAGTGTATTAATTCCGACAAACACTGTTTTTGGGAGACGATGCCATATCACACTATTCAAGCACTCGTTGGGGTTCTGCGTTTTTCCGTGAAGACATTTCATCAGAAGACTTCTGTCAGCCAGATCTCTGAAAATGGGCTTTATTTCTGCCATGATGGCTGATGGTAGACTGTGGTGGTGAATGTATTTCTCTCCTGTTGTTAGTCCCCTATTGTATTTACACCAGCTGTTTTCACCTTTGGGGCACAAACCATGTTGTGGATGCTCATCCGTGGATGCGGTGTGGAAATATAAAGCCCATATAGCTCTCCTCATTTCTTCAAGATTGCCTGTATTTTGCCTGATTGCAAGGCCATAGCAGTTCTGAATGTGGTCTATTATGGAATCAGTCAATCTTCCTCTGCCATCCAAGGTTTTCCCATCATCTAGTTTTTTCCCTTTCATAACTGATTTTAACCTTCTCAGCCTGGCACCCATTCTCTTCTGCACATGTCCTATACATTCAAGTTTGCTTATATTTACACTGTTCCCATATGGTTTGCTTTCCAAAACTTCTTTGAATGCTTTAGAGTCACCATCTCCCAGATATTTGACATAGCGAACATTATACCACTGTGAAGAGCGATGAAAAATTTTCTTCACCCTAGCAACCTCCATGCCACCACTACTACCATAATAATTAGCAATACAGTCATCACTGTGTTCATTTTTTCAGCCTGCCTGTGCACCTACAGTATTTAGACATTATTGCAACATCAATAACCTTGCCAGTATCAACACTAGTTGCTGTTACAACACCATTGTTGGAGGTGTGGCCCCTTTTCTGCCACGTGCCATCAAACGCCACTGTGAGGTCACGACTGCCGTCATTTTCTTCCACTGCTTCTTCCACAGCAACCTGCATTGACTTCTGTGCTACATCTTCAACTGCAGATCCTAGTACATAATTGTAAGCTTCAAACTTTGAAGGTGCACTTGGAAGATTTAGAACACCACATAGCATATCACCAGCTGCTTTGCCCTTACCAATTGCTCGCAATCCATAAACTAACCTAATATTTACACTATAAAGTTCAGTTTTCTTGTATCCATTATTTACAGTTACTGAAACCGAACTTGGAAACTTACAGCTGTATTTACAAACACTGCATATTAAATTAAACTGGGCAGCCAGGCCAACATGGGATTCTACTTTCAGAGAAACGTTTCCATGACATTTTTTGCAGCACAAACTGTTTTCAAGAGCTTCACACAATATATTCGTATCAATGAGTTCAAAAACTTCATTCCCTCTATCAAGTAAATTATATTTCTCTTCCAAATCTCTTAGTTTTTTATGAGAAGCACTGTTTTCATTTGGTGTAAGTTCGTTCGGCAAATCAGTAATAAGTGGATTCACATTTTCCAACAGTGATGATGATGAACTGCTTTGCTTTGCTAATGAATCATTATTTCTTTTCTTTTGCCAGTTCACACGCTTTTTAAATACTTTTGCTTTAGCTCTAGGCATTTTCACTGCGAAAAATGAAGCACTAAATACGAAATAACTCAACAACAACTACTTTCTTATATCACACTGTTTACAAAACAGTCCCGCCACAAAGTCAAAGAGTAACTTGAGGAAACCAGAGAGAAACATTTTCGGGCAACTAGTGTATAAATAGTCGCTGGAAACCGGGATATTTGAATTCATGTCACTTTAAAGGTACTGCCAAAAAGTTCATGGTCAGCCACGAGAGACGTGTATAACTAAAGCGCAATACCCGATCTCACAAATATATAAAAATAAAATAGTTATAATTGTAGTAGAGCTATGTATGATACGTCATTTTAAAGAGGAAACATGGCAGAATATAATACGCCAATAAAAAAAATTCGATTTTTTAACCCAAAATCCGATTCCGTATCCCCTTAATCTAACATAACTTTTACAGTACTTTTGGTAATTGCATGTATATGCCAAGAAGAGTCTACGGATTTCATTTAGAAAACAAGTTCTTGGAATCTTCAAAGCAGATGTTCAGGACATATAACACGGCTTTTCTTTTTTATTTCTACCAAGTCATACTTTTGAGACCTTCTTTCACAGTCCCCTTGGAGTCACAAAATAATCTTATTGTTTACTTCAGTTTTCCTGTATAGCATCTACAAGTATCTCACTTAGTACTACCAGGTATCTGAATGCAGAGACTTGGCATTTTACTCATGGTTAACTGTACTGATGTCATCAGTTATTTCGGTACATAGACCCTGTTTTCTGTTCTGTGTGAATCTTTCATTTTGGATATTCTTGTGTGTCTACATGAACAGGTGTCAGAAAATTTTATAGCAACATTATGACCACCAAAGCAGCTATTTTCATAATAATTTATTTATAGCTGAATGACTAATACAATACAAAACAGGATCTGTTGTATCAATGACAATAGTTAATGCACTTCTAATAACAAACACAGCAAACACTGGAATACAGCTAAAGGGCCATTCCATACCAAGTCATGCAGGGCCCTGCACCCACCTGTCACAGATGTTTATGAAAATTTATATTTGAATTGTATGCATAATGACAAGAAAATATTCCAAGTTTCATCCAATTCTGACAAGTAGTTTCTGAGTTATCACTATTTAAAGTTTTAGGCTAATTGTATTTCTGAGGGTGATTAAGATGAAACTAAAGTGTGCACGCTTTTACAGAGTTTGAAGCAAAATCATTAGTTTTGAAGCTAGAGCCTTGAAATTTTCACTGGTTTGTTCTAAATTAAACATTGAAACTGATGTATCTACAAAATACAATTTATAATGCTCATTCATATTGAAAAACTGTACTAAACTGTTAATTTCAAAACTGTGATGTAGACGTAGAAAATTATGAAAAGCTAAAATCTCTCTCCAAATAACCCAATACAACCATATATTTATGAAAACAGCATAAAATTACATTTCAAATTGGTGCAAAAAATTGGTGGGGTTCTTAGTTGTAACAATTATATACCAAATTGAAATCAAATTTTGTAATTTACTTTGTAAAATACATGCTTGGTACAATAATCAAATATTTGGAGTCAATACAACTGTGAAAATACCAGATGAACTCAAGTTTTATGTATCAATTATTTTAAAATAAAAGACACATACATTGAGAATTTTACAAACTAGGTTTACTTACATTTGAATACATGAATTGGCAATTACTTGTTTTCAAACAAATCCTTTGTGCAAAGAGGTTTCGATAACTTTAATAATTATTCAGTTGAAGTATTATACTAAGTTTATATGAAGCTGTATGTACAATAACTACACTTAAATGTCCATTAAGGTTTTTTTACAATAAAGAATTGAAATTGTTCCATGTTTTGATGGTTTCCTTTTGGGAATTAGCATCAATCTTATATGATGTGCTGAACTGAGATGCTACCTCTGGAGGAGTTATTAGACATAGAAGATGGGCGAGTGGAACAGGACATCTTTCTTCTTTTTGAGGCCAAAAGAAAGTTCCTGCTGGTCCATGATACTGCATAAAAACAATGTCACAGTTCCCTTCCTCTTCATTGAAACCCAGAACCATTCCAATCCACCAGTTTTGTTCATAAACACATGCAACAGAAGAATGTAGGTTAGGTTTAATAGTTGGGGCAGTCATAAAAATATTTTGTTTCAACAAAATTTCCAAGTCTGAACTCACTCGTTTGGCTGTAATTTCTTCACAAGAAGCTGGCTTAAAATAATGGAAACTTCTTGTAACCACTATTGTTTAACCCGTTTGAAATCTAGTTTCAAGCATTGTTCTTTTAGTTTCAATTTCTTCTTCCTTTAAAAAGTATATTTTTGAGAATAAACGTTTTAACAGAAATTGTACATTTGTTCAGTGTATATAATCTGCTCACTTTGCCTACTGCTCAGCAAGATTTTTTTGTAACAGTTCTCTTGACTGTTCCCCTGATCCCATCGCATGTTGTTTTACTGTGACTCACAGCATGAAATTACCAGCTTGCGATTAATTTAAAACCTTTCATTAAGCATAAATTTATCGTGCTTTTGAAGTTTTTGTACTGAGCACTGCAACCATCTATAAAATACTCAATTTGGTCAGCGTCAGGCAAGTTTTGTTTTATGAAATCTATGGTTTTTTCTTATACTGAATAAACAAATGGTGCATCACACTTTAGATCATCTGAAATGAAACGCAATGATGTTTCTTTTATGGTGGAATCTTCATTTTTAGAAAAAAATCACTACTGGATGAACTGAGCAGCTCAAGTGGCCCCAATAGTAGGATTGCACTTCATTTTGCAAAATGAAGTTATAGTTTTCTGCAAAATCCATAAGAACTAAAACCTCATTAAATGCCAAATTTTCTTTTCTCTGTTTCGTATAAGAGTTTTGAGTTTTTGTGATATAAAAATGCGATATCAAAGACTCAATTTTTTTTAATAGTAAAATCAGTAAACTCCTTGCAAGTTGGTAGCATTGTTTGTAAAGTCATTCTGCCATCACTTGAAATCCACTGCGAAAATTTAATGTCTTCATCTTCATCATAGTCTTCTAGTATTTCTCTTAGATGTTGCTACAGTGATTCACTTGTTTTCAGGCACACATCACAACGTCTTAACCCTCAGTCCCTGTTTTGTCTATCACAAAACAATTTGTCTATCATAGTTTGTATTGGTTCTTGATCATGCTGGATTGGAGCATTTGCGAGAAGCTCAATGTTTTGGTGGTACAAGCAAACACACACACTGTGAGATCCAGGTGAACCCGCAAGCACACACCATTTCAGTCTCAAGGAGCAAAATTTGGAAAATCCAATTTTAATATTTGAGTATTTTTCTTTAAACGCAATCAATAGTTCCTCTGAGTTGCATAAAAGGATTCTTTTCTACTTGTATTTTTTTATATACTAACTTTGTCTTTAGCACCTGGCAACAAGAGAGAAAATGCGTCATCTTTGTAAAACAGTTGGACAGGGTTTATTGTTTCTTTGGGAAGGATTCTGCCATGTTTGGGTTCTGTCAAAGCCAAAATACCTTTCTCGTTTGCAAGCGTTCTGGCTTTTCGCAATAAATATTTTGGTACATTTTATTTTTCCACTAGTTTTCTGCACGGCCAAGACTTTGGAGTGATTGTTAATATCTGTATTTTTTTCCCATGCGGTAAAGTTTGTCTACAGTTTTCCCTTTATAGCATCCACTAAATGATCAAGATTCCCAGATTTTTTTCTTCAATTCATTACCTTTAGTTGCACTGTCAGATTCAATTGAATTGTTGTATTCTTATACTTTCAAAACAAATAACAACTTTTTTTTAACCTGGTCTTTTGCCTTTTTGAACTTCCTTTTAGCATATTTTTTCTTCGATTAGGTAGATAATGACTGACGTTTAAGTGGTGTCACATCCAACCTTAAAAGCGTTTCGTTCAACTTTTCTCTTTCTACTACTCTTTTTGCAATGGTTAATTCACTCTCATTTGCTTCATCACTTTCAAGTAGAGCAATATCTTGAAAAATAGACATTGCCTCATTCAACAGTTTTCTACGCATACCGCACAACAGCTTTCCTGGCACTAAAATAATTATCTTAGTTTCCTTAACATAGTTTGCTTTTTCCAGAGTAATTATCCTGAAATCTTTCTTCTTGGATGAAGGTACAGAATGTTTCTTAAATGGATCACATTAGGATTTTTTGTTCTTTTTCAAAATACTTTAAAAAATAACATAAATTATGGGAACAAATGTCATCTGTTTCACTGTACTGCTTATTAGTATGCCAAACTAAAATTTCTACTTCTTCTTTAGACAACTTTTCCAAAATTAAATAAATGTCTTTGCTTTTTGTCAGTGAAGTATTTTCACATAAAAATTTAGTAATGAACCTACTGAACACTTGAATTAGTTTCATCTTTACTTGAACTTTCCCTTATTTCCATAGTAAGAAACACACGTGCGCGCACACGCGCACACACACACACACACAAAAACAATAGTTTCTTAAAAAAAGTTATAACTGTCTTTATATAAAAATTATTTAAAATGTCACTACGCACAAAACACTAGGCAGTTAACTTGAACAGAGCCAAATACACACTGATAGACTTGCAGTACAGGCAGGCTGTGAGGGGAGGGAGGGTTTCATGTCCTGACTTGAATTGCATGTCTTGACGAAGACACCCGGCAGACTGCTGAATTTTTCATGTGCATACTTGCATAGTAATACTGCCTTACCTGAACTTCAACACACTTCTCATGACTCCAAAAATGTTGTATGTTTCTTGACTTTAACTTCAGCTAAATAAAACAAAAAAACATAAATACAATTACAACTCAACTGCAGTAAAATCTTTGCCCCAATTTAAAAACATATAACAAAAAATGTACTAATAAATTACGGTCTTCATTTGCTGATCTTTCAAATTATAGTTTTAAAACCTTTTACTTCTATATAACTTCTATTACAACCATTTTGAACTTTAAACCGCCGTTCTATACATTTTGAATAGATAAAACTTGTTTTGACTTCAATATACGATAAAATTGTAAAACTCGGAACCCCAGCAATTATTTTGCACCATTTGAAGGGTAATTTTATGCTGTTTTCAAAAACATATGGTTGTATTGAGTTATTTGGGGAGATTTTAGGTATTCATAATTTTCTACACCTACGACACAATTTTGAAATTAACAATATTTTGAGTTTCAGTACAGTTTTTCAATATGAATGAACATTATAAATCGAAAATTTGTAGCTCTAACAGTTTCAGTGTTTAATTTATAACAAACCAGTGAAAATTTCAAGGCTCTTGCTTCAAAACTAACGATTTTGCTTCAAATTCTGTAAAAGCATGCACACTTTAGTTACATCTTAATCGCCCACAGAAATACAATTAGCCTAAAACTTTAACTGGTGATAACTCAGAAACTGCTTGTTAGAATTCGATGAAACTTTGGATATTTTCTTATCTTTATGTATACATTTCACATATAAATTTTGGAAAAAATCCAAAAGCCTTGGGTTTAATATCTACTTTTGGCTGGATGATTGTGTGTGGAATGATCCTAAACTATAATCTATCCTTTTCCTTATTTTGTTGATATTTCAACCTGACTTTAAATCTCCATCGACAGAGAGCAAGGAAGGACTGGAACTTAAGATTTAAGAGGACAAAGATGGGGAAGGAAGTTGGCTATGTCCTTGGAAATGTCCAGGTGTTCACTTCAATTGATGAAGGAAAGATAAATCTGGATGACTCGGCTGGGTTTTGATTGTCATTCTTCCCAAGTATGAGCCCAGTACTTTCACCACTGTTAATACAAACATTTTTTTTTTCTCTTCACATTACTGAGACAAATTGTGTGTAATGGTACCACAGAATTTTCAACAGTTTTCCAGTGAAAACTGATTGCAGGAGTCAGGTTTCTGGGGATGAATAGCATTTTAAAATCCAGTAATATGTTGTTCTCTATGCAAAATATTTTACAGCTGGTTGCATTTTAATTGGTTATATTTACATTTTGCTACAATTGTGGTTCAATGGTATGGTTAAAACATGGCATTCTTCAAAAAGGTACATAGCTGATAGCAGGAGATTGCTATGTACTGAATGAAAAACTCAGTTCCTCTCAATACTGTTTTTTGGCGAATCTCACAGGTTGTTATTTTAAACATCAGTGTTGCCTTCCATAGACATTATATTGCACAGGCAAACAAAGTTGACACTCAGCGCAACGGTTGATGGGAGCGACTGCAAAGGCATAACCCATTTACAAACACTCCCACCGGCCAGGGCGCGAAGTGTCAACTTTGTTTGCGTGATTAATACATGAAAATATAATCCAATTCTGTGATCAAGAAGAAAGATCTTGTAATAAAACACGGGAATCTCTCTAACTTGCAAGTGCTAAATTACACAGTTGTCTGACATGGAAAATGATTTAGATAAGAGTTACTCAAAAATGTTTCTCTTGAGGAAATAATCCCAAACAGGTGACATTAATAAATTGAACAAAACTTTCCAGTCTTGTTCATCTACAAATTCATACTAGGATCACATTGTCTGGACTGTAAATCTATGCAACAATCATCTTTTCACAGTTCATCTGATGTACTAAAAAAAACCATAGGTACAGAGTTATGTTGTCTGATGTAACTATAATTACATATCTACGCAAACAGACTTGAGTAAAAGGAATAGAATCTCGTAAAGACTTATTTATATACATTACATAAGAATCGTCCTTAACCTTTAAAAACATTATTTAAAAGTTGCCATTTTCACAGAAAAATTTAGATAATCTCAGCTTCCTGGCACTATGCAAGGCCTACTAAAATCTCGGGTCATAAGATACTGTAATTTTTATTCATGATATGTGTAACAAGGCACTTCCTTGTTTTAGAACTCTGAAATACTTCTAGTTAATCTTCATAAATTTTTGTGTGATTTGTACAAGTAAAACTACATTACACAAGCATTATATGAGGAATCAGAAAGGATTGCTTCAGCGAAATAATATTGTTTTCCCATGAAGAGCTGAATATTTTTTTTTTTTTTTTTCGAATAAAAGAATTCTTCCCTCAGATGAACGATTCTTGCTAGGTTTACCACCAGCAGTGTCGGTGGTAATTTGGTAAGCAATTCCGTATAAAGTATTAATTTTGTCGGAACACGCAATGAAAACTATAAAACTATTTATATTTTGGTATATATGAGCAAAATTCAAACATCTATGAATAAGCCTAACTGCTTACTTAGGTGCCGTATGATGTTATTACCTCTGTAAATTGGAAGTCACATGAATACACGTAAAAAAAGTGTATTGTTTTTCTTTTCTTTTTTGCATTTATACAGAGACTACATAGATTAATAACTTCTAAACACAATATTACAGAGGCGTGTTGACAGCACAGCACAGCCTCTAACCTAAAATGGTAACACCCGCAATGACAGGTGTTTATGTTCCAGCACGAATTTCACATCCTTTTTCCTAATACTGCATCTATTAATTTGTGTCTGTTCTGTTCCTGACATAACATATCGCTAATGGATTCGTACTTGTTCCGTCGATGTGTACATTTCACGTTTAACAAATAAACACTTCAGACCCAAGCTATTGTTAGATACTAAAATAAAACAAGAGCCAACAAAGTCAGGTTATTTTCCTTTCGAATTTGACGCACAATTTAAATTTCGTATGCGCGGCAGGAAATCAACAAAGATATGCAGGAAATTGCCTCAGATGTTTCAATAACAAAGAAGCATCCATGGAGGTAAGAATAGAAGCATCTGCAAGCAAAGATTTGCCTACGCACAAGAACATTCCCACCCATTTCCCATCACATTTAGTTCCAGGTATTTGTTTCTATAGAATATATGTCTATTTGTACGGGTGACTTCGACCAAGATTAATTATACATGCATGATGTCACTGAGTATGGATTGCGAGATCAGCATGTAATTTGGAGAAAAAGATAACCATTGTCTATATTGTGGATGGTTTGTAGGAAACGTAATTTAAGTACTGTAAAAATTACAATAAATATATTATCAGTGCCTACATCAACGACCAAAAAAGTGCTAAAATTTCAGAAGAGTGTTGCGTCTATAAGGCACACAAAAAGACTGATCAATGAAACTTCCATAGCAACTGTATAGTTATAAATCAAATAAATTATAGCCTACTTAAAAAACTTACTACTTTTAAGTTTATTTAGAAAAAAGACAGCAAGCATTTTCTTTAAAATACCTGCGAGATACATGTGTTAGCACGATAAAAATAATGCTATTACTGCACTTAAATTGATCATTATATACTATATGGTAAGCTGGCATGGCAGCAAAATAATGTAGATTATAATTTTACTTTATGTGATGAAACTGAATGATATTTCTGTTATATGATATGTATGAGTAAGCAAGTATTATTCAGATATTAGTGAAAGGCGATTTGCAGTTCCACTGCCACTCATTTAATTCTATAAATGATGGAAACCAACGCGACACTGGCCGTACAGTCACATTCTCGCAATGGCAACTTCAATGCTCTTAAATGGTTGACAAGCGGATTTGAGTAAGGGAGTAACAAGTTTTCTGGTGGTAATATAATTAAAGATTGAGTGTACCATTAATAAAAGAAATCACCAATTGTGTTACAGTGCCTTTTTGTCCATGAAGCGTAACTCCAAAACTCGCCATAGAATAATTTTAGTATTTCACCTTATTTACTTAATGAGGGCTGAAAGATTAACACATTAGTTTTTAAATGAATTTTAGGTCATCGTCAGTAGCATCCAATAATTTGGCCCAAACAGTTATCGTGATGACATCCCAGTACCTATCACAACATGAGCTGCATTCCTTTCCATCTCTTGCAACTCCTTAGACCCTGAAACCACATTCCTCCTCTGTGAACTGTAATATATTGTAAGGTGATCAGAAAATAACACTTGTGAGCAACATAACGATTTGAAAATTGTGCCAGTTCAGCAGGGCAGGCTACAATTCAGTCCTCCATGCTGTTGCCAGATAACTCATTCACAAACACTGCTCTGAATCATTCCATTTATAAACATTTTTTAATGTGGTCGTGCACTGTTGACCGTGATACTTTGATATCAGGTGCTCTTTTGTGAATCGATTCCATTTGTGACTTCGAGATTGCTCAGTTCCCTGGACCTGAGATGGGTTCATTTACATTTGTGTCATAACATGACCCTGATCAGCATCCTATCTGTGATGTCACAAGCCCCATCGCCCTTATCGGTGATGTCATCACTCTTATCAATAACACCACCATGTAACAAGCCACTCCCACACTCTTTGCACCCTTTGCCGCCATCCTCTTTGCCACTCTCTCCCGACAACCATAACCCAGTATTATAGGAACTATTAAAATGAAACAGCCAATCAAAATACAAGAAGGTGGAACTAACCCAGCTGCGCTGTTGGAAAAGAATAAACAATGATGGAGCAAGCCCAGTTGTGGTTTATAACCCTTACCCTCCCTCACCTCCCCTCCTCACCACCTAGTCCCTGTGAAATATTAAAATAAGGCAGCCAGTCAGAATGTAGATACAAGCTTCTGCCACTAAGTCCAAAGATATGCATTATTTCCATTACCTGCACTTGAAAGACACACATACTTCCATAAAATAGTGTAAGATGTTTACCTTTGAATTTCTTACTTACACATACCCCTGTATTGTAAGAGCATTATTAAAACAGTGCAGTCAACTGGGTTAAAATGGCTTCAAGTTCGAAGATATGTAGTATATCCAAAAAAATTACGTATTCTTCACTTGAATAGGATGCAAGTTCAAAGATATGCATTATTTCCTATACCTTCTCTTGGGAGTGTCTCCCGACAGTACGCACTTGGCTGTTTTGACGTTTACTGACCGGAAGTTGGTTTCACGTGACGGGGCATCCTGTTCGAAGACGCCATTCATGTTGAATGTTGATGTTTGTCTTGTGCTCCATTTAACTGCTTTCGTTGTTTGTTGCTGCTTCTTGTTATTTCGTTGCTGCTGTTCCGTTTTGTTATTGTTTCTTGTTATTGTTTCTTGTTATTGTTTAGTTTGTTTTAGCAAACATGAGTGATTCCCAAGAAACGCTCTATAAGTGTGAGGAATGCAGTTCAGAGTTTAAAATGCGAAAGAACCTCTACGCCCATATGAGGAAAGTTCATGAACTTGATATCCATGTGTCTAAAAAAGGAAAAGGCAGTGAATTGTGTCCCCAGTGCGGAATTGCATTTATGAGATGCAGTTCATTAAAACGTCATCAAATAACTGTGCATGGCATGAAGTCGGAGGAAAACAGTCGGAAATGCCGCATTATTTGCCCACAGTGCTCTCTCTCGTTTCTCACCTATGACACACTGAGAACACATATTCAAGAGAACCATGACGTTAGTTTTGAATGCCAGGAGATAGAATTTGGTTGTCTTGCAGGTTTGTTTTTATATTTATTGTGTTAGTCACGTTTTAGTAAATTTTGTTGATCCCAAGTACATGACTTAAAAATACTGCCTTAACATTTTTTTCAGACTTTGAAGAGTGGAAAATTTCTTACGAAAAAGTAAACCATGTTCGTTATGTAATGAATTGTTCGGAGCAGGAGCGACTAGAAAAACGTGTTCGATATTACCACTGCCATCGCTCTTTCAATTTCAATTCTAAAGGAACAGGTGCCAGGTGTGTCAAAAGTATGGGCACGAATAAAATAGGCAGTACTTGTCCATCCAACATGCAAGTGACAATAACAGAGGACAAATGCTGCTTAAAATTTTTTCCAAATCATATGGGACACACCCAAGATGTTGGAAGAACATTTTTGCATGGGAACGAGAGGGCAGAGTTGGCAGGTAAAATGGATTATGTTACACTTATGTACATGAAACATGAAGTTATCAAATTTATTTGTGTGAACAGACGTAGGGTCTATCAATGTGCTTCATTTTTATTTCCTTTTTTTTTCTTTTTTCAGGACGGCTGTCACAGGGTGTTCCTGTTGGACGAGTCTTACAAGATGTCCGAAGTGCACCAATCGCTGCAAGTGTGGAGAGAATCAATCTCCTTGAGAAAAAAGATTTGCATAATATAAAAAGGGATTTTGATATTGGTTATGCAACGAAGAAGCATGAAAATGATGCAGTGAGTGTGAAATTGTGGGTTGAAGAAATGAAGAGACAAAGTGACAACTCAGTACTGTATTTCAAGCAGCAAAAACAAGTGGATCCTAATTTTCAAGATGAAGACTTCATTCTTATTATAATGACAGACTTTCAGGCCGAACAACTTCAGTATGGAGAAGATAAAATATGTATGGATGGCACTCATGGCATGACTGCATACGATTTTCAACTTTTTACTATTGTCGTTGTTGATAGATATGGTGCTGGAATGCCAGTTGCATTTTGTTTTTCAAATAGGGGAGACGTGTGCTTACTGTCTTTTTATTTCAAATGTGTGAGAGAAAGGGTGGGCACTGTAAAGACCAATGTGTTTATGTCTGACGATGCACCAGCATTTTATAATGCATGGTCAGCAGTAATGGGACCTGTGCCAAACCAGTTGCTGTGTTCTTGGCATATACAACGGAACTGGTCTCAGAATTTAAGGAGAGTTTCTGGGGGTAGTGAGAAAAAATCAGCAGTGTTAAGTTCACTAAAGCGACTTTAGACTGAACTGGATATAGATGTTTTTAGTTGTAGTCTGGAGAAAGTGGTGGAAGACTTATTGAATGATCCGGATACTGCAGAATTTGGCAGGTACTTTCTTAAGATGTACTGCCAGCGAGTGGAAAAGTGGGCGTATTGTTTTAGGCACCGATTGGGCATTAATACAAAAAATTACTTGGAGTCCCTACATAAAGTTATAAAATACAGTTATCTAGAAGGGAAAAAGTGCAGAAGGCTGGATAAGTCATTAAATGCTTTGTTATGTTTAGTAAGAGAGAAAGTATATGAGGGCTTAGTGAAGCTCTCAAAACGTAAACAGTGCTCTAGGGCGTCAAGAGTGAAAGCAAGCCACAACAATAGCTCAGCTATAACAAATGGGATGATTTTATGCAGGGGTGAAGGGTTGTGGGAAGTGCTTTCTTCCACTGGTTGTGAAGTGTATGTTGTTGTAAAAAATTCAGAACTGATATGCGAAAGAAAATGTTCACTTAAGTGCAACACCTGCAACATATGTGTACATTCGTTTAAATGCAGCTGTTTAGACAACATTTTAAATTTTAACATATGTAAGCATATACATGCATGTGCCAAATCATTGTCTGGTGCTGTCCAGGAGAGTGAACAGTGTTCCTTGCCCTCTAGCGCAGACAATGAATATGTGTCAGCATTGCTTTCTGGCAATTCAGAAAAATCTGCTGACACATTTGAACAGGATGTGATGTCTCACTGTGAAACTATAGTTGCACTCAGCAAAGGAACACAGTGTGGACAGGAGACTAAGGCCAAAGTATTGAAGGATCTGAAGAAGATCATTGGTAATCTTAATAAAGATTTTTCTTTCTCAGACGAAAACACAGTAAATGTGAATGCCAAGATTGAATCTCAGGCTAGATTTTTTTCCACGAAGCAGAGAAGGATTTTGTGAGGGGTGATTAAGTGTTAAAAAAAAAAAGTAAACTCCAGGTTGGAATATCAACAATATTAGGAAAAAAATAGTTTGCCACTCTCACTGTAAAGGTGACATGTTGAGTTGCAGACAGGCACAATGTAAAGAATGTTACACATTTAGTTTTTGGCCAAAGCCTTCTCCAGAAAACAAACCACAAACAGATTAACACTAGCAAGCACACATGACCAATATTTCCCACTGTAGATAGTGGAGATGTGTGCAGGGAGTGTGCTTGCGTGTGTAAATCTTTTTGTGTTTTCATTTCTGAAGAAGTCTTTGGCCAAAAGCTAAATGTGTAACAGTCTTTACATTGTGCCTGTTTGCAACTCAACATGTCACCTTTACAGCGAATAGCAAACTACTTGTGCATTTTTTGAGTTTTGTTAATCATGGTATACTAAAATAATGCTGTCCCACCATCTTGGCTCATTCAAACTGTATTCTATAATTCAGTGATATCTAATTGTGTAAATAAAACTGAATTGCACAATGAAACATTATAATTGGTCTGTATCAGTGTTTGGTAAAGGATTTGAGTTAACAAAAGACAACAAAGAAAGTAATGGAATTTGTCATGATTTTACTACTGTGTTTGAGGTGTTTGAGCACAAAAATCAAGGATTTAGTGTCACGCTACAGCAAGTCCTAGTTTCTATGTAAAAGAAAACTGGCTGAAATTCTCAAAAGTGCTTAAATGTCATGTCTGTTATGACAAAATACTTTACCACACACAGAGTTTGCCTGTGTTGTGACATTTTTTGGTCTTCTGTGGATAGCTATAATCAAATTTGGTTTTGATGGTCTGAAATAACTCTTTGAATGCATTAATTACAGCCATTTCTTGTAATCCCACCTATGAATCTACTGCAGTTAGCGCTGTTTGAAAAGAGTTTAATGTTTCCTTGTTAATGATCCTTTTTGTGAATACATAATTAGAATGCTAGGAAACAGCTGGTTGATTATTAGTTCTCTTTGTATAAAGTCCCATGACTAGTGCTCTGTTGGCAGACGTCATTGGGTCAACTAAAGTCATCTCATAGTTCCATGTATTTAGATTTGGGATAACAGTGTCAAGGCAGGCATCACCTCTGGTTGGTAAATGACATTATACAAATAGTCCATAAATTGTTAATAGATTCATAAATTTTCCTCCTTAGAACTCACCTTGGAAAAGTGTACATTGAAATGAACACCCAGTGCAATTTCTGATTTCAAGTGCATAAAATAGCACAGCCAAGATTCTATTTAGATGAGAAAATTTTCAAAGTTGCCATCTGGAGAATGGTATACTTGACAACAATTATTATAATAAGATTTAATAAGTCCGAAGCAGCCAACTCAAAATCTAGGTCCACACAGTAGCTTTTTAAATCAATTTCTTTAACACTAGATTTTCTGTTGGTATATTTAGATACATCACCGAAGGAAGCAGGTGTTCTGCACCATGCACTTATTGAATTTAGGCATTCAATTCAGTTATACTACCCTGCTTCTTGTGCTGATAACCAATGTTTACATACACAGTAAAATTGGCTTCACTTCTATAAAAAGTGATAACACATTAAGTTTAGTTCTAAGATACAGGCATTATGGGAGTAACTTTCTGAGCACTATGTGACCCGTTTACACTTAATTCTTCTTTCTGTTTGTCACAGAAAAGATTATTTCACAGGAATATTGGCGACACTATGGAATAAAAAAAAACGATACATCACAATATTTTTGGGCCATGTAGCATTATCCATTACATTATATCTAAGATCAGAGTAAACACTTTCAAGATTTTCACCCCCTTTTTTTTTGCTGGAAGCTAAAGACGTTTTCTAGAGTTGTACAAATTATGACTCTGTTCAGGTCTAGCCATAATCTTTTTTCACCATACAGCATTCCTTATGCAGGTTTTCAACAGGGCTGGAACTATACTATGGCTACTTAAAAGCCGCTTTTCGTCGTCCAAAATATTAAAAATACTTCATATTCCCCGGTTTGGTCCCCCTACATGTGAATGCGAAATAAACCGAGGTAGCAGACTTATGAGCAGTATAGCCTTGTGTTAACCTTTTAACCACATTTATTTTCCATATTTTACGCACATTTCGTTATAACAACTAAGATCCACAGAAAAAAAGGGGGGAAAAAAAACCTGACACTAATCGGCAGAATATTTCGGCGAATCTGTACGCACATATATCAATTACGTTTATTGAACATGAAGGACTAAATCATGAGATGGAAATTACTTCGTGCTTAACTAATTCCTTCAGTATTCACGTGTGCAACTCAGTGATCTCCACACTGATGCAACTGCACTGCATGAAAACCGTCCTCGCAGCAAAGTGTTTACTGAAGGGACAGTCACGTGACTTCCGGCAGTCAAACGTCAAAACAGCGAAGTGCGTACTGTCGGGAGACACTGGGTTGTATGAATAAAAACGAGAACATTCTCCAGAGTTGATACTCAGAGCAAAAGAACATTCTCAAAGAAAGTTCTCAGTTTCGTATGAATAAACACGTGCGTCTCGCGGGCCCCGAGGAATCGCTTCATGACGTCATCAGTAAGGCTGAAAGCGTGACAGCGCTGCCTGGTGACTAGACCTGTAAACAACTCTGTTGACGTAAGTGACGTCACACGTTGGCCACAGCGTTTATACAGACTTGCCATCAGCTGTCGTTTTGGAACGTCAAATCAATCCAGATTGTTTGAATGAAGCTTCCATTAACATAATTAAATGTAGAAAGAAGGTTTGAATGCGAATAATCTGGATTATAGTGACATGATAAATCCGCAGCATAGTCAAAGTTACATATTAGAGTCGTACGTGATAACAACTGATAACAAATTATTGGTCGAAAGGCAAAACACATATTACGCATTGAGGACAATGTGTATAAATGTTTTTAACGCATTAACTGCAGCTTTCCAATGTAGGCTAACTACCACTGAGACGTTTGCAGCACGAATTTGTCTTTGAACCCATACCAGCAATAGCAAATGCGGAAAAACAAATCAAATATGGTAAAGAATATGTAGTGGAACGCCCATTCCATTTTTCCAGTTTGTGTACGATATCTGTTTGTAAAATGCATCAAAACACGTCGGATGATTGTTCATTTTCAAATATATGTTTTTTGGGGATGACCCAGTAGTTTTATTTTTTTATTATGAGAAATGCATTAAATGTGGGATAGTGCATTTAAATACGCCGCAAACAAATATTAGGCAAAGCCACACGTCTGTCTGTTATCACAACCGTTATTTCTCATTCGCTGTGTTCCACAACTGTCGACGAAATTATCGCTTTTCAACCTAATGTAGACCTCAGACTATGCTACAAATAGTTATTACTCCAGCCAAGGTTTCTAGGGAAAGGGGGGGGGGGGGAAGGGGGGCGAAATCCAGTATAGGGCTCTAGCCCAGATATGTGCTGTTGCCCAGTGTGTGTTACCGATATGCTTAAATTTTGATCGCTGTTTTTCTGTAAACAAACAGCTATATGCCAATCACATCTCCCTGTATGTAGTTTCTCAAAAATCCAGTTTATGTGATCTTAAGATAAAAAGAGCTCAATGAGGGAATATTAATAGATCCAAGCAGTAAGCCTACTGACATCTCCAAATTGTAAGACTGCTATAAATGCAAGTCACTGATTGTCAGAGTGTATCAGTGGGAAAAAACATTTTAAGTAAATCACAAAGCTTAGGTTAGTTCAACTATTACTTCTTAATGTAGTAGGCAGTCACAATTTTCTTCCGTATTTTGATGTACATACATACTACACAAGCAACCAAATGGTACCTGGTGGAGGGTACCTTGTACCACTACAAATCATTTTCTTTCCTGTTCCACTCGCAAACAGAGAGAGGGAAGAAAGGCTATCTACCATCCGAACCCAGGTTTCTCATGCCTTCTAAATTTTCTCAATAGTGTTGTACAAAAAGAACATTATTTTCCCTCCAGGGATTCTCATTATACTCACACACAGTTTGAAACTACTGGTAACTTGGTAACTTATATAGCATCCAGACTCTGAGTTGCTTCAATGTGTTGCTTAAATCTGACCTGGATCTCAAACATTGGAGCAGTACTCATGAATGTGTCACATAATTGTTCTATACGGGTGGTGTAAGTGATCTTCCCCTCATTTCCAGTCACAAACTATATTCATCTTATCCTGTTAATTTGAACCTTAGTGTTAACATTAACTAGCAATTGCATTCGTGAGTCGAAACATTATGTTTAATTATATTTATAGAAGGAGAAGCTAATAAAATATTTATTTTACTTTGTATTTTTTTTATTACCTTAGGATTTTCAGTTTTCTGCCTGATGTCTAGCAGCAACCTGTTAAAGACTTTCAATCAGAATGTGATATTCCATTCTGAATCGTAGGCAGGGATGTATAGCCTACATGGACATTGTTTTTACTTCCAGTATTTTGCAAGTTCATTTCACTGAACAGAGTAAAATTACCCCTATTATGAACAACAAATACTTTTAGGGAGTAAATATGTTACATGTAAGTGAAAGACTCCGAAGGGCTCTGAAAAGACTTTTGTAAGAAGCTGCGCTATCAATTTTACACAATAATTTTACTCACATGGATAAAAAGTTTTGTTAACTCGCCACATCAGATTTGAATAAATTCGCAAGCTTTTCATAGCAGCCTCCATCGCCGTCACCAGTAATGGTACTGGTGTGGTGTACTGTAGCAGCACATTAAAAGTGAAACTTCCTGGCAGATTAAAACTGTGTGCCCGACCGAGACTCGAACTCGGGACCTTTGCCTTTCGCGAGCAAGTGCTCTACCATCTGAGCTACCGAAGAACGACTCACGCTCGGTACTCACAGCTTTACTTCTGCCAGTATCTCGTCTCCTACCTTCCAAACTTTACAGAAGCTCTCCTGCGAACCTTGCAGCACTAGCACTCCTGAAAGAAAGGATATAGCGGAGACATGGCTTAGCCACAGCCTGGGGGATGTCTCTCATTCTGGAAACACTAAAAGTGTTTCAATTGAATTGATTCTGCATTATTTCTCTTGCTCATGTCCTTGACATTAATGCTACCAAGTTGTGTTCTTGTACAGTAATTAGTTTCCATGTTATAACATGTTAAATATAGAAAGTTTAACTGTAACCAAGCAGTAGTTTTCTTTGATAACAATATCAGTTCCAGTGCACAACTGAATTTCAAAATCTGTCTTGTGGGGTGAAAATCCATTACTGCTGCTATCTTGTGCTGACAATGAGATGACTTTCATAGAAATACTGAATTATTTCATTTGTAATACAGTTTCATAGTTTTTGTAGTTGCTCATGACCTTTACACTTGCATGCAATGGATTTAGCATCAGCATACAGAACTATCCTTGAATTTGGGGAGCAGTATTTTGTCATTTACATAAATTGACAAAAGAAAGTATCCCAGTACAAAGTCCTGGGTACCCTGTATTACATATCAGTAATTTTAGATCAGTGTATGCCACTCGCCATTCTTAAGAGTGAAAACTGATTTGTGTTAGATAAGGTTTTATTAAACTGTGAACAATTATCAGCATTATTACCCAGCCGTTTTCCCAGAGTATTTACTATCTCTCTCTACAAGCAATTGATAGAGATTAGCTTTCCCATCTATAGCTTATCGCAGAAAGTTCAGTAACACCTTCAACATGTAAGGAATTGAGCACCAACTATTGGCACTTTTGCAACATCACCATAAGGTTTGATATCTCTACTGAAAGACGAGCAGAAATTTTTTGTTAATTGGTGCACAATAAGGTTCTTTTTTGGTATACCAGTGCTCAGTAATAACTGAAACATCTGGTTTATTAAAACATGCTATTATGTCCAAATCATTGTGCTTACTTCCTAGGCTCGTAAAGTTTTGGAAGATGATCTTTGTTCGCAGGTTGCATTGTCACCACATGTTTTTTCTTTTTTGTTTGTTTGTAACCATAAATATCCTCATTAAGTAAATCAGATGTACTTGTCAAAATGGGAAGAGGACACAAAAACGTCACACATGTACAAAATAATAATAAAATGAAAGATTCAAAACGAGTTTCTTACAGCAAAATGTAAAACTTAATTGTTTTTGGATATATTACTTACTTATATCCTTCATTCAAAAACTTAAGAAGGCTGTTAGTTTAGTGTCTTCAAGGCATAATGCTGTTTCATTGAGCATCGCAACAATCAAGCCTGAGATAGTAGTGTACTATGATATAACCTATGAAGAAATTGATGCACTGGATGCGAAGTGCACGGTTTAGTCTACCCAGCAGGTGTTCCAGAAGATGGTCCTGTACTGTTCCGTAACATCATGAATATTTGTGATGTATATATGTTAGTGATATATTCATCACTGACAGAAAATTTAATAATCACATTTTTCCTTCAAGTTTCTGAAATGGCAGTTGATGAGATCATATCTGAAGAGACAGCTATCAACCCACACTTTCAGCATGAAGTAGGACTACAATTACCAGAATTCTGAAATGTGGATCTAGTAAACCTAGAGTTGCTCTAGGAAAATAAGTAAGATGTGACATGTGTCCCAGATCAAAGATGAGAAAATGATAGGTTGCTGTATTAGTTATAGCACACAAATATGCAGTGACTAAGAAGTGTGAAATGACTGTGTTCAAAGCTATGTAAACTTGTTTAATTTCTGGTTTAAGTCATTCGCATTATTTCATTGCTGTGTTTCCTACTGCCATCCATTAATACCAGAATGTCAACAACTACTTTGTTACTTTAAAATCTTCAACATGTTCACTGTGGCTGACACAAAGGTCAATAAGAGCTACTAGCCACGAGCTTTTAAGTGTCAGCTGCAGTGAATGTGCAAAACAAGAAAATTTTTGCAATTTAATTTAAAGTCCTATTCAGCTTCCTTTTTCAGACGTGTTTATTTTTAAATATTAAAACTGATGAGAGTTTCATTACAAGACACCTAATTTTGAAATCTGGATGACATCATCCCAGCACTGCAACAAAATATGCACCATACACAACAGGTTCAATGCAATCTCTCCTCTCCACAAATTTGCACCTCAGATGTGTTGTATGTCATATAATACTACAGTTAATTTTCCATATATCTGAGCAAAACGAGTTATTGTGTGTCCATGTTTATCTCATCTAGGCATTGCATCTTTCCCTTAACTTCAGTGTGCTTTACAAGAAAATTTGTATGAAAAGTTTCCTGTGTAAATTACCTATTCTACAGCTAATGCTTGTGTAACCCAGTGTGCCATTCAGGTGGGTTTACTGGTGTGTCAATATAATTGTCAGGTTTGGTTTGAAAGGGGTTCTTGAAATATATTCCCACATAAATTTTTATCTATTCTCAGTTGCAAAATATATTACACACTGTCAGTGCCATTTCAATGCAAAGATTTTAAATCATGCTGGGGAATATACCAATAACACAGTTGCAGCATACCTCAGAAATTTAATTTTAGTTGCTTCAACCAATGACAATTACGGACCAAGTCTTGCACTGCCCTGTTTTGTGTATTAACCCGTTGGCTGGCATGAAGGTGCTGGTGGTCACAGCAGATTGCTCTGCTGGGGCAAGCACTGATCTCATGGTAACAACCAGGTATCAGCAATTTTACGCTTTAATCTTACCGAGGAAAAATGTTTACTTATATTTGATATCCCTTACCATTTCAAGACAATTTTTCGGTTTGCGGTATTTTTTGTTTAAATGACTACAAAGTTATTTATGAATTCAGTTTTAGATACATATTTAACATAATATATTTAACTGTGTAAAGGATAATTCCTGAAACAGTAATTAGCATTCTAGCTGTATCTTTTTAGCCAAGGCTGTACAGATGTATATACTTCACACTAGTTCCTAAACGACTGCTTAACACATTGACTACCATGCTGCTGACAGCAGAGCAGCACACTTAATGCTGTATTCCAGACCTAATCATGTCAGGGCCAAGAAATGCAGCAGATAATCTCTCAGGGAGTACTATAATATAATAATGTAAACTTATAACTAAAAAGGCCATTTCCAATTATGTCTACCAAGCAAATTATGCTTTGAGTCAGTGATTTCTTTTGCCATAACTGACTAGTGAACACGCATGCCATAGGATGGTGAATATTTATACTTTGCCTGTGGGAAGCAGCTATGCACATAGTCCAATTTATGTTGAAATTATCACCTGGGTATTTTAATTAAATTTGGTCTACTATAAGCAACATGATAAAGGAATCAAAAGAAAGACACACACAGATTTAATTTCTTTATTAACAATGCTCGGATTTCCACATCACCATGGAGGTACCAAGCTGGATGCGTTACTCATTTTTTTACATGGCGAGTTTCCCCAGTAGGCCTATAAACCATGAAACAGACAAAAAAGCTACTTCTCGTTGTCTTCTCTTCCTTGGACTTTCACTTCAGAAACTCTGAAACAGCCATTACAAAAACACATTACACCACTCACAAACCTGGATTCAGTCACTGCAATTCATATCTATTTTACTGTCAAAAATACTGACTATGATCAATGATTAATTGCGAACATTCAAAAGTTTTCAAATGTGCAGGTTGCTGTTAGAATACAGTTACTACACAATTTTTGATCAGGAAAAAGTTACGATGATTGCAACTTAAATACCGAAGCCATTTGTTATGAGATTATGCCGTTACCACAAATAATCCTCATAGATGCATTGAAAGAAACTTTACTGAGTAACATAATGCATCAGAATACTATAGGCACAAAGAATGAAATTTCTGTAGATTTACCATACTTTTACTTTTCTTGCGCATGATAAGATTACTAATGGAAGTTACTCACCGTCCATTGTCTGGAATATAAACTATCCTTTCTCGTCTGCAAACACGTGCTTTTGCAGCAAGTATTATCAATTTTTTTCCGTCATTGAAAAGCTTTAACGCACACAAATCCCGCCATCATACACAAATCCACAATGCATCAGCATGCCATGTTCAAAGAATATCCGCGTTTCGAAAACTACCAGCGATATTGGCTTGCATGAGAGCATGATATGACGTCATGATTCCTCGGGGCCCGCGAGACGCTTCTTGAATAAACACTAGGAAGCATAATCTCTGACCCTCGAGTTCTTTCTCTCTACCTCCCCACCTTACTGAGTAAGTTCTCAGCAAAGAGATAAAAATCCAACATCTTTGGTTCTCAGTTTGTTTCGTTTGCGACTTGCGTGTGTTTTGTGTTAGCGAAAGTTTTCTCAAGTTATTCCTGTGCCGAAATGGAAGACTCAGAATTAGCCTTTCTCAACATTATTAAAGATTACGCCGCAATCATCAGTAAATCACAAACTCTGGCCGCAAGAAGAGAGAAGGCGGATTGTATTAAAGAAATACAACACCGTTATATGGTTAATTTCGGGAAAGAAATAACGGACGGGCAGATAATGAAGAAACTGCACAACATGAAATCCCGTATCAAGGCGAAAACGGATGTGAATAAGATGGGAAACATTAAGATTTCCCTGAAAACTTGGGAGCAGATATTTTTAAAGTTTTTGGACGGAGATGATTGCAACCCAACTATCCACAGAGTTCCTGGTAAGTCCCATACTTTCTGATTTTTTAATTACGCGCTTAATGCTTTGAAATTGTGATTCAGACAAATACGTATTTTTAACATGTGAAAATGAACAATGTTTGGTAAATTTCGTCTACTATATCACCACTTTTCAGTAAAAGTATCACAGTGTACTATGCATGAAATTGGACGAACCTCTCCCACATTTCTGCGTAAACCTGTTTGGTATATTTACTAACTAGAAACTGAATCCTGACACACTACTATTACTTTTTTTTAAATTTTCATTAGGAGCTTGTGCAGTAGGTGGTGGTTCCACCTCTGTCATCACTTCACCAAGGAATTCGGAAGTAGCTGACACAGACTGCATGTATGAACAAGAGTCAATTTTGCAGCTACCATTAACTGTTCCAGACGAACATATGGATCTCGTGGGCCCCGAAGTCGTCATACCTTCACAATCGCCTGCTTCGGGGCATGAGAGTGTGCATAAACGTCGGAGATTATGCATGGAAACAGATGAGACACGTAATTTGCCTACTCCAGAGCTGCAAAGGCTGATGCTATTGTACCAATTGGACATACTCAAACGAAATCAGCAAAAATTGATGCGCAAAGAAGATAAACAATAAAACAAATTGTGTAGTGTCTTATTTACATAACGAATTTTATTAATAAAAACATCTTTTTAAAGTGAATGTTCATTTTCATTCCTCATTTACCAAATTCAATATACTCTTACAAAAATTATTCAGTACAAATGTCTTTTCAATGAAACAATAAGAGTAATATAATCCAATCTGAAATGTTAAAAAAGTGTATGCACTTATATTGTTGTGTCTGGCCAGTATCTTCACCACAACATTGAAACAATTTCTGGTAAAGTAAAGCAAAAAGAGTAACTTGTTTTACTGTAGCATCTGTGCAAATACCTTCACCACTAATTTTTGGTACAGTAAAGCAAAAAGAGTAAGTTGTTTCTATTTTAAATGCTGCAGGTAAGACAGTTGTGCTCTTATTTACTGTAGCACCTGGCAAATACCTTCATCACATCCTTGGAACAATTTTGGTAAAGTAAAATAAAAACTTGTGCCATCAATCTGCTGAAGTTACAGTACAGAAATTACTTTAAGGTTCCAGCAGTTCATGTTAACCTGTTGTGTCCAAAGCTATTTACAGTAGTATCTCTGTTCCAGTTTGAATAGTTACATGTTAAACAATTTTTGTTGAAAGTAAAATCGATGATAGAGAATGAAAAAAGACACTAAACAGCATTTTATTACGTAACATAAGAACACTGTGCTTTATTTTCATGAGGGAATAATTACCGTAATTACAAAAAATAGCAAATTGGGTTTAATTATTCAATGTTTGGGCAGACACCCATACATTACAGTTGTCGTATTACATTTATAATTTCCCGTCTCCTATTTGTTCCACGTATACATACGTTTGCTGCTTCCTCTTCTCCCAGTACTGGAAGATTGTTGTCGTCATCACTAGGTGCCTCATAATCCTCATCCCCTACATGTTTTGCTACGTTGTGCAAAACAAAACAGGCTAGTATCACACTGGGGATTTTTGTTTGGGCAAGCCTTATTTTATTTTGCAGAATTGGGAAACGCCTTTTCACCTGTCCAAAGCACCGATCGATTATCACCCTTTCCTTAGAGTGAAGTCTGTTGTATGCCCTCTCATCAGGTGTTTCTGGATTTTGAAATGGTGTCATTAACCACGGTGCAATGCCATATCCTTCGTCTCCTAAAATTAGGGCGTTGCACAGGTTCTCACGCAATATACGATAGACATCGGAGTTTCTCCATATCCTAGCGTCATGTACAGACCCGGGCCATGACGCATCAACACTCGTAAATATTTCACTGTTGTCACACGTCGGCCTGCACGTTTATAGATGGGAAGCCCTTTCGATTGATGTATTCGTCTCCATGTGAAGAAGATTTCATTATAGGTATATGAGTGCAGTCTAGGGCTCCTGCCGCACATGGAAACTTGTATCTCGATTGCCGTTTAACTTTCGCTGTTTCTAGTTCGTTAATATTTCTCGGAAATCTGATCCACAATGGTGCTTTCCTGTTGACCTGTTGCAGAGCATACGAAAATGTTAGTGATACTGTAGTCTGGTGTACTCCCAAATCTTCTCCTACACCTATCTGAAAGCCTGGATCTGCTAAATTGCGCAAAAGTATTTTCATTTTGCATTCATCGGAAAGGGCGCCTCCTCTTCTTTCGTGATTTTCTGGAAGAAAGTGATTCGCCAGCCAATTAATGTTTTGACTGTTGAATCTATACAAACTTCTACAGTTCCTTTCTTCTGTGTTCCTGCGTACTACGTATATCCTTTTTCGCCTTTCAAGTAACATGAATTCCGCCATTTTCGCTAAAAACACTTGGTAACGCTTAATCACAACACAACACAACACAACACAACTCACTCAGCTCGCAGTATGCTATGGAGCTCACTCACAAAAACAGAGAATGTTCTCCGCTTGTGAGAAACTTCTTTGGCTTTATTCATACGAAATCGGAGAATATACTTTGCTTTGAGCAACTTCCCCCACCCTTCAACCCACACTGAGAACATACTCGGGTGAAGTATATTCTCAGACTCGCTTTATTCATGCCAACCAGAGAACTTTCTCCGAACATATGAGTATAAAGTATATTCTCTGTTTTATTCATACGACTCACTCCCACCTTCTCTTGAGAGTCAAAGATATTTGCCTTACATAACGTAAGATGTTTGGGTTGCGGCCCACGGGCCCCGAGGAATCGTGACGTCAAATCTTGACATGACGTCGTCTCTCATGCTAGCCAATATCGCTGGTAGTTTTTGAAACGCCGATATACTTTGAACATGACATGCTGATGCCTTCTGGGCTTGTGTATGATTGCGGGTTTTGTGTTTTGTGTGCGTTAAAGCTTATCAATCACAGAAAATAATTGATAATACTTGCTGCAAAAGCACATGTTTGCAGAGGAGAAAGGATAGTTTATATTCCAGACAATGGACGGTAAGTAACTTCCGTTAGTAATCTTATCATGCGCAAGAAAAGTAAAGTGTATGGTAAATATACAGAAATTTCATTCTTTGTGCCTATAGTATTCTGATGCATTATGTTACGCAGTAAAGCTTCTTTCAATTCATCTATGTGGATTATTTGTGGTAACGGCGTATTCTCATAATTTAAGTTGCAATCATCGTAACTTTTTCCTGATCAAAATTTGTGTAGCAACTGTATTCTAACTTCAGTAACCTGCACATCTGAAAACTTTAGAACGTTCAAAATTACATCATTGATCATAGTCGGTATTTTTGACAGTAAAATAGATATGAATTGCAGTGACTTAATTCAGATTTGTGAGTGGTGTAATCTGTTTTTGTAATGGATGTTTCAGAGTTTCTGAAGTGAAAGTCCAAAGAAGAGAAGACAATGAGAAGTAGCTTTTTTGTCTGTTTCATGGTTTATAGGCCTACTGGGGAAACTCGCCATGTAAAAAAAAAAACGAGTAATGCATCAAACTTGGTACCTCTATGGTGATGTGGAAATCCGAGGGGTCAACAGAAGCGTCCGATCTTACCCGTCGGCTTTGACCCGTGACGTAAGCGTGTTGTGGTGTGTGACGTCATTACGGCGCGGAGTTTGATTTGCGATTGTGGCGTGTTTGTAGATGTCTTGTTTTTGTTTGTCGTGCTCTCTGGTGGTGTGTTCATGGTTTTCGTTTGTTTCGTTTGTTTCGTGTGGTGGGGTCAGTTTTCTGTTGCTCAGGTGTTGGATTTGAAGCGGAATTTCTATTAGTGACTTAATGGTTAATTTAATGCTCATTGCTGTACGTCGGGTGAGTTTGTTATTGAGTGTATTTGGTTGTGGTTTTTTGTTCAGGAATGGATATGAAAGACCGCCTTAACAGTGTTCGGTTGAGGGCGATGATGGGGGAGACAGCTTTAGAGCTGATTAAATTTCTTCATCTATTTGGCTTAATTGCCGAGGTCGTGAAGTGCGGTGTGTGCCGTGAACCTATGAAATTGGTTAAAGTTCCGGACTCTCGGACCAGGGACGGATACATGTGGTGTTGCCGGAAAGATGGCGTATGGCGTTCTGTAAGGCGTGGTACCTGGTTCGAGAAGTCTAGATTGGCCATGCGTGAGATTGTGCTTATTACGTATTATTTTTGTTGTAGTTGCGGGCAGAGTTTTTGCGCGTTTGAGACTGGTGTGAGTGAGAGGACTGTTTTAGACTGGTATTCCTTTTGTCGTGAGGTGTGTTCCGAATTTATTAAGTACAGGGGTAAGTTGGGTGGGCATGGGGTGCTTGTGGAGGTGGATGAGTCGCAGTTTGGTAAAAGGAAGTATGGGAGGGGGAAGTCTGTGGCTGGTCTTTGGGTGTGGGGGGCTGTTGTTCAGGGGGGTGGGGGTACTGAATGTGTTTTTAGGGTTGTGGAGGGGAGGTCGAAGCCTGAATTAGTGGGGTTAATTGAGGAGTATGTAGAGCCGGGGTCCACAGTAGTTTCAGATGCGTTTTCTTCATATAGGGGGTTGGGTGAGAGGGGATTTAATCATTTAGTAGTGAACCACAGTCTAGAGTTTAAGAATTATGATACTGGGGCTTGCACTAACACAATTGAGGGGATGTGGGGAGCAGTTAAGTCAGTTCTTGGGAGGGGGAAGAGGCGCTCTTCCAACCTTCAGTCTCATTTAGATGAGTACTGTTGGCGGAAGAGTGTCCCAGAGGGCTATTGCATTCTTCGGGTTTTTTTAAGGGCTGTGGGTAAAATGTATAGACCGAAAGTGGTTAGTTAGGGTGGGCTGGGTAGGTGGGTGGGTGGTTTATTTTGTTGTATAGTGTTTGTGTGTTGTATTTTGGAGTTGTGGGGGAGGGGGTTGACGTTTGGGTGGGTTGGGTTTTTATTTTAGTTCAGTATTTTTTCGTTGGTGTGTGTGTGTGTGTGTGTGTGTGTGTGTGTGTGTGTGTGTGTGTGTGTGTGTGTGAGAGATTGTGGTGGCCAATCTAGTTTGTGGAGCTGGAACTTTTTTGAGGTAAGTTCCGTTTTTTTTTTGGTTATTTATGTATGTTTTGTGTATTGGGTATAGGTTGGAAACATCCGATCTCACGCGTCGGCTTTGACCCGTGACGTAAGGGACCTACACATTGATCTGTAGCGTAGCCCTGAATACGAGGTTAGGTTGGGAGTTTTTTTTTTGAATGCGGCCGCGGCAGCGGCCGCCTATGATTCGAAAATATTGATTTGACACTAATGAACATGTATACGTAATATGAAGCAATTTGATGAACATATTGATCTGTAGCGTAGCCCACTTGAGGTTAGGTTGGGAGTTTTTTTTTTGGAATGCGGCCGCGGCAGCGGCCGCCTATGATTCGAAAATATTGATTTGACACTAATGAACATGTATACGTAATATGAAGCAATTTGATGAACATATTGATCTGTAGCGTAGCCCACTTGAGGTTAGGTTGGGAGTTTTTTTTTGGAATGCGGCCGCGGCAGCGGCCGCCTATGATTCGAAAATATTGATTTGACACTAATGAAGCCTGTGGGGGGATGGGGGGGCACTGCAGACTCCCCCCACCGCATAATGACACATGATGATCAAATTTTGAAAAAAAATGAAAAATTTTTTCCGTACCTGCTAAACTGCATAAGTGCCGATGTATGTAGGTGTAAGGGAAGCTTTCGTTTCTTAGTTTTCTATTGGGGGATGTGATCGGTAGGTTCTGTTGAGCTATATAGGTTAAGGGAAGTGTCCGATTATGGATAGGAATGTGTTTTTTGGTATTTGGTCAGTTTTGTGATGTTGATTTATTTCGTTGTTTCGCGTGGTTTTGAATGGCGGTCGGTGGCTACATTTCTGTATATTTAGTTTCTCCGCACCCAAAAACCCCTAATTTCCCACGCTTGTCCCGTTACAGTCATTAGGCTTTTTGTGAAACTTGTGTATTTCAGTGTTTACAATACGTATGCGATGTTTTTATATCCGCCATATTGGAATTGTTTATAGTCGTTTCCGCGGTATTTGTGACGTCATGGGTCAAAGCCGACGGGTAAGATCGGACGCTTCTGTATTGCCAATCCGAGCATTGTTAATAAAGAAATTAGTTCAGTGTGTGTCTTTTTCATTTGGTTATCATGTTGCTTATAGTAGACCATATTTAATTAAAATACCAAGGTGATAATTTCAACATAAATTGGACTATGTGCATAGCTGCTTCTCACAGGCAAAGTATGAATATTTACCATCCTCTGGCATGTGTGTCCACTAGTCAGTTATGGCAAAAGAAATCACTGACTCAAAGCATAATTTGCTTGCCTTTTTAGTTATAATTTTACGTTTTTAGATTATAGTACTCCCTGAAAGATTATCTTCTGCATTTCTTGGCCCTGACATGATTTGTAATGGATGTTTCACCACTAGGTCAGGCATACAGCGTTAAGTGTGCTGCTCTGCTGTCAGCAGCATGGTAGTCAATGTGTTAAGGAGTCATTTAGGAACTTTGAGTGTGAGGTATATGCATCTGTACAGTCTTGGCTAAAAAGATACAGCTAGAATGCTAATTACTGTTTCAGGAATTATCCTTTACACAGTTAAATATCTTATGTTAAATATTTATCTAAAACTGAATTCATGAATAATTTTGTAGTCATTTAATCACTTGGTTTTCTAAGATATTTAAATAAAAATACTGCAGACCCAAAAATCGTCTGGAAATGGTAAGGAATATCAAATATAAGTAAATATTTTTCCTCGGTAAGATTAAAGTGTAAAACTGCTGATACCTGGTTGCTACCAGGAAATCACTGCTGGCCCCAGCAGAGCAATCTGCTGTGACCACCGGCACCTTCATGCCAGCCAACGGGTTAATACACAAAACAGGGCAGTGCAAGACTTGGTCCGTAATTCTCATTCATTGAAGCAACTAAAATTAAATTTCTGAGGTATGCTGGAACTGTGTTATTGGTATATTCCCCAGCATGATTTAAAATTTTTGCATTGAAATGGCACTGACAGTGTGTAATATATTTTGCAACTGAGAATAGATACTTAAAAATTTATGTGGGAATATATTTCAAGAAACCCTTTCAAACCAAACCTGACAATTATATTGACACACAAGTAAACCCACCTGAATGGCACACTGGGTTACACAAGCATTAGCTGTAGGTGTAGAATAGGTAATTTACACAGAAAACTTTTCATACAAATTTTATTGCAAAACACACTAAAGTTAAGGGAAAGATGCAGTGCCTAGATAAGATAAACATGGACACACAAGAACTGGTTTTGCTCAAATATATGGAAAATTAACTGTAGTATTATATGACATATAACATATATACGACATTTAACACATCTGAGCTGCAAATTTGTGGAGAGGAGAGACTGCTTTGAACCTGCCATGTATGGTGCACGTTTTGTTGCAGTGCTGGGATGATGTCATCCAGATTTCAAAATTAGGGGTCTAGTAATGAAATTCTCATCAGTTTTAATATTTAAAAATAAACACACCTAAAAAAGGAAGCTGAATTAGGACTTTCAATTAAATTGCAAAAATTTTCTTGTTTTGCACATTCACTGCGGCTGACACTTGAAATCTCATGGTTAGTAGCTCTTATTGACCTTTGTGTCAGCCACAGTGGAACATATTGAAGATTTTAAAGTAACAAAGTAGTTGTTGACATTCTGGTATTAATGGATGACAGCAGGCAACACAGCAATGAAATAATGTGTGTTACTTAAACCAGGAATTAAACAAGTCTACATAGCTTTGAACACAGTCATTTCACACTTCTTAGTCGCTGCATATTTGTGTGCTATAACTAATACAGCAACCGTTTATTTTCTCATCTTTGATCTTGGACATGTGTCACATCTTACTTGTTTTCCTAGAGCAACTCTAGGTTTACAAGATCCACATTTCAGAATTCTGGTAATTGCTAGTCC
This sequence comes from Schistocerca serialis cubense, assembly GCF_023864345.2. Taxonomy (NCBI): domain Eukaryota; kingdom Metazoa; phylum Arthropoda; class Insecta; order Orthoptera; family Acrididae; genus Schistocerca; species Schistocerca serialis. The sequence continues at coordinate 169,271,874 of NC_064649.1, forward strand.
TACTTCATGCTGGAAGTGTGGGTTGATAGCTGTCTTTTCATATATGATCTCATCAACTGCCATTTCAAGCAAAAATGTGATTATTAAATTTTCTATCAGTGATGAATATATCACTAATGTATATACCACACAAATATTCATGATGGTATAGAACAGTGCAAGTCCTTCTTCTGGAACACCTGCTGGGTAGACTAAACTGTGCACTTCACATCCAGTGCATTAATTTCTTCATAGGTTGTATCATAGTACACTACTATCTCAGGCTTGATTGTTGCGACACTCAATGAAACAGCATTATGCCTTGAAGACACTAAACTAACAGCCTTCTTCAGTTTTTGAACGAAGGATATAAGTTAGTAATATATCCAAAAACAATTTAGTTTTACATTTTGCTGTCAGGAACTCTCTTGGAATCTTTCCTTTTATTATTATTATTATTATTATTATTATTATTATTATTATTATGTACATGTGTGGCCTTTTTGTGTCCTCTTCCCAGTTTGACAAGCACATCTGATTTGCTTAATCAGGATATTTATGGGTACAAAAAAAAAAAAAAAAAAAAAAAAAAGAAATGTTGTGACTGCAACCTGCAAACCAAGATCATCCTCAAAAAATTTTCGAGCCTAGGAAATAAGCACAATGATTTGGACATAATAGCATGTTTTAATAAACCAGATGTTTCAGTTATTACTGAGCACTGGTATACCAAAAAAGAATCGTATTATGCACTCATTAACAAAGAATTTCTGCTCATCTTTCAGTAGGGATATCAAACCTTATGGTGATGTTGCAAAAAGTGGCAATAATTGGTGCTCAAAGATGTAATTCCTTACGTGTTGAACGTGTTGCTGAACTTTCTGTGATAAGCTATAGATGGGAAAGGAAACATAATTTTAGATATAGACAGACCTCCATCTGAAAGCACATATTTTTTTTAAGCTAATCTCTATGAATTGCTTGTAGAGAGAAATAGTAAATATTCTGGGAAAACGGCTGGGTAATTATGCTGATAATTGTTCAGTTTAATAAAACCTTATTTAACACAAATCAGTTTTCACTGTTAAGGGTGGCGAGTGGCACACACAGATCTAACATTACTGACATGTAATACAGGGTACCCAGGACTTTGTACTGGGATACTTTCTTTTGTTGATTTATGTAAATGACAAAATGCTGCTCCCCAAATTCAAGGATAGTTCTGTATGCTGATGCTACATTCATTGCATGCAAGTGTAAAGATCATGAGCAACTACAAAAACTATGAAACTGTATTACAAATGAAATAATTCAGTATTTCTATGAAAGTCATCTCATTATCAGCACAAGATAGCAGCAGTAATGGTTTTTCACCCCACAAGACAGATTTTGAAATTCAATTGTGCACTGTAACTGATATTGTCATCAAAGAAAATACTGCTTTGTTACAGTTAAACTTTCTATAGTTAACATGTTATAACATGGAAACTAATTACCATACAAGTACACAACTTGGTAGCATTAATGTCAAGGACACGGGGAAGAGAAATAATGCAGAATCAATTTAATTGAAACACTTTTAATGCGCTGCTACAGTACACCATACCATTACATACCAGTACCATTACTGGTGACGGTGATGGAGGCTGTTATGAAAAGCTTGCAATTGTATTCAAATCTGATGTGGCAAGTTAACAGAACTTTTTATCCATGTGAGTAAAATTATTGTGTAAAATCGATAGCGCAGCTTCTTACAGAAGTCTCTTCAGGGCCCTTCGGAGTCTTTCACTTACATGTCAACATATTTACTCCCTAATAGTATTTGTTGTTCATAATAGGGGTAAGTTTACTCTGTTCAGTGAAATGAACTTGCAAAATACTGGAAGTAAAAACAATGTCCATATAGACTGTACATCCCTTCCTAAAATTCAGAATGGAATTTCGCATTCTGATCGAAAGTCTTTAACAGGTTGCTGCTCGACATCAGGCAGGAAACTGAAAATCCTAAGGTATTAAAAAAATACAAAGTAAAAAAATTATGTTATTAGCCTCTCCTTCTATAATTATATTTAAACATAATGTTTCGATTCACGGAAGCATATGCTAGTTAACACTAATGTTCAAATTAACAGGATTTTAATATTACCATTATATGTACGGCTGACAGTACTCATTGTAAAATTATGAAATGCTTTTTACGAAGAATGACAGAAAAACAGCACTTGAATAAAAAAAACATTTCTAGCTTTCAGGGTCATTACTTCCTTCCTCTGGGAAGATGAATATGTTTTGTAACTGGAAATGAGGGGAAGATCACTTACACCACCCGTATAGAACACTTATGTGACACATTCATGAGTACAGCTCCAATGTTTGAGATCCAGGTCAGATTTAAGCAACACGTTGAAGCAACTCAGAGGCTGGATGCTAGATAGGTTACCAGTAGTTTCAAACTATGTGCGAGTATAATGAAGATGCTTGACAAACTCATGTGAGAATCCCTGGAAGGAAAACAGAGTTCTTTTTGTATAACACTACTGAGAAAATTTAGAAGGCATGAGAAATCAGGGCTCGGATGGTAGATAGCCTTTCTTCCCTCTCTCTGTTTGCGAGTGGAACAGGAAAGAAAATGATTAGTAGTGGTACGAGGTACCCTCCACCGGGTACCATTTGGTTGCTTGTGTAGTATGTATATACATCAAAATATGGAAGAAAATTGTGACTGCCTACTACATTAAGAAGTAATAGTTGAACTAACTTAAAGCTTACTTCAAATGTTTTGTCCCACTGATACACTCTGACAATCAGTGACTTGCATCTATAGCAGTCTTACAATTTGGAGATGTCAGTATTGCTTAGATCTATTAATATTCCCTCATTGAGCTCTTTTTATCTTAAGATGACATAAACTAGATTTTTGAGAAACTATATACAGGACGATGTGATTGGCATATAGCTGTTTGTTTACAGAAAACCAACGATCAAAATTTAGGCATATCGGTAACACACACTGGGCAAGAGCACATATCTGGGCTAGAGCACTATACTGGATTTCGCCGCCTCCCCCCCCCCCCCCCCCCTTTCCCTAGAAACCTTGGCTAGAGTAATAACTTTATTTGTAGAATAGTGTGAGGTCTACATTAGGTTGAAAAGCGATAATTTCAGTGACAGTTGTGGAACACAGCGAATAAGAAATATAGGTTGTGGTAACAGACAGACGTGTGACTTTGCCTAATATTTAATCAAAATATACACGGGTGTACTGCCGGTCTACAGTGTCCAACGGGCACAATATTTCGGCGATCGTACATGTCGCCATCATCAGGTGAACTGACGGACTGAGCTCCTGTGAACGTGCTGGCACGGAGATCCGTGCACTATGGCTGCTCAGAGGAACTGGGTTCGGTCGCGGCGGTGACCGATTTAAATACCCTCCGCCCGCGGCGCGCTCGCTCCGCCGTCCGCGCCCCGCGCCACGGTCGCGCGGTGGAACAGATTGCGACGGCGTCTGAGATGACGTCGGTGTGATGGCTCTGTCCTCCGTGGTCGTCACAACTATACATTTGCACGATTTACTCTTGATTAACCCAATCGCTGGTTCCCAAGCCTTGCTAAGATTATAGCCACAGTCACGGTTTATGAGGTCGTCATTGGTGCGAATTTCGATGGCCTCTCTAACAACGCTGTCCCAGTATCTCGACGTCTGTACCAGAATCCTCGTGCGTTCATACTCCATAGCGTGATTTTCCGACAAACAATGTTCAGCGACCACCGACTTGCTCGGATACATCAGTCGAGTGTGCCTCTGGTGTTCACAGCATCGATCCACGACGGTACGCATCGTCTGACCAATATACGACTTGCCACATTGAGACGGAATCTGGTACACGCTGGCCTTCCTCAAACCGAGGTCATCTTTGGCACTCCCCACCAGTGCACGAGTTTTATTCGGAGGACAAAACACAGTTCCGACCCGGTGTTTCTTCAAAATGCGGGCGATTTTCCCCGAGAGTGCGCCTGTATATGGGATAAACGCAGTGCCTACCTCCTCCCTCGTGAATTCATCCGTCTCCACAGGTTGTGCTGTAGTGGGTGGGCGGAGAGCACGTTGAATCTGCCACTCTGAGTACCCATTTTTCGAAATACAGTTCTCAGATGTTCCTATTCCTGGGGTAGACTCTCTGCGTCAGAGATAGTGCGCGCCCTATGTACTAGAGTTTTAAGAACCCCATTCCTCTGTGAAGGGTGGTGGCAGCTGTCTGCGTGCAAATACAGATCAGTGTGCGTTGTCTTCAGATACACCCCATGAGCCAGGGTGCCGTCAGCCTTTCTCTTGACCAAGACGTCAAGGAAAGGTAATTTACCCTCCGTTTCAGTCTCCATAGTGAATTTGATGTTGGGGTGTATGGAGTTTAGATATGTAAGGAAGTCAAGGAGTTTATCCATACCATGTGGCCAGATGACGAACGTGTCGTCCACGTAACGGAAAAAGCAAGTAGGTTTCCATTCGGATGACGACAGGGCTTCCTCCTCGAAGTTCTCCATGTACAAATTCGCTACCACCAGTGAGAGTGGGCTACCCATGGCGACTCCCTCCGTTTGTTCGTAGTATTCTCCATTAAAAAGAAAATACGTGGAAGTCAAGACATGCCTAAAAAGTTCAGTGGTCTTCTCGTCAAACTTCTGACAAATCAATTCTAGTGACTCTCGCAGGGGTACCCTCGTGAACAGGGAAACGACGTCAAAACTCAACATGATATCTGACTCACCAAACGTGAAGGAGGAGGAAGCCCTGTCGTCATCCGAATGGATGCTTTTTCCGTTACGTGGACGACACGTTCGTCATCTGGCCACATGGTATGGATAAACTCCTTGACTTCCTTACACATCTAAACTCCATACACCCCAACATCAAATTCACTATGGAGACTGAAACGGAGGGTAAACTACCTTTCATTGACGTCATGGTCAAGAGAAGGCCTGACGGCACCCTGGGCCATGGGGTGTATCGGAAGACAACGCACACTGATCTGTATTTGCACACAGACAGCTGCCACCACCCTTCACAGAGGAATGGGGTTCTTAAAACTCTAGTACATAGGGCGCGCACTATCTCTGACGCAGAGAGACTACCCCAGGAATTGGAACATCTGAGAACTGTATTTCGAAAAAATGGGTACTGAGAGTGGCAGATTCAACGTGCTCTCCGCCCAAACACTGCAGCACAACCTGTTGAGATGGATGAAATCACGAGGGAGGAGGTAGGCACTGCGTTTATCCCATATACAGGCGCACTCTCGGGGAAAATAGCCCGCATTTTGAAGAAACACCGGGTCGGAACTGTGTTTTGTCCTCCGAATAAAACTCGTGCACTGGTGGGGAGTGCCAAAGATGACCTCGGTTTGAGGAAGGCCGGCGTGTACCAGATTCCGTCTCAATGTGGCAAGTCGTATATTGGTCAGACGATGCGTACCGTCGAGGATCGATGCCGTGAACACCAGAGGCACACTCGACTGATGTATCTGAGCAAATCGGCGGTCGCTGAACACTCGACTGATGTATCTGAGCAAGTCGGCGGTCGCTGAAAATTGTTTGTCGGAAAATCACGCTATGGAGTATGAACGCACAAGGATTCTGGTACAGACGTCGAGATACTGGGACAGCGTTGTTAGAGAGGCCATCGAAATTCGCACCAATGACGACCTCATAAACCGTGACTGTGGCTATAATCTTAGCAAGGCTTGGGAACCAGCGATTGGGTTAATCAAGAGTAAATCGAGCAAATGTATAGTTGTGACGACCACGGCGGACAGAGCTATCACACCGACGTCATCTCAGACGCCGTCGCAATCTGTTCCACCGCGCGACCGTGGCGCGGGGCGCGGACGGCGGAGTGAGCGCGCGGCGGGCGGAGGGTATTTAAATCGGCCGCCGCCGCGACCGAATCCAGTTCCCCCTGAGCAGCCATAGTGTACGGATCTCCGTGCCGGCACGTTCACAGGAGCTCAGTCCGTCAGTTCACCTGATGATGGCGACATGTATGATCGCCGAAATATTGTGCTCGCTGGACACTGTAGACCGGCAGAACACCCGTGGATATTTTGATTATCAAATACACCAGGAGAAACTCAAGAATCATTGCCTAATATTTGTTTGCGGCGTATTTAAATGTACTTTCCCACATTTAACGCATTTAAAATAAAACTACTAGGTCATCCCCAAAAAACATATATTAGAAAATGAACAATCATCCGACGTGTTTTGATGCATATTACGTACAGATATCGTACACAAAAAAATGCAATGGGCGTTCCACTACGTATCCTTTACCAAATTTGATTCGTTCTTCCGCATTTTCCACTGCTGGTATGGGTTCAAAGACAAATTCGTGCTGCAAACGTCTGAGTGATAGTTAGCCTACATTAGTAAACTGCAGTTAATGCGTTAAAAACATTTATACACATTGTCCTCAATGCGTAATATGTGTTATGCTATAAATCACTCTGCCTTTCGACCAATAATTTATCAGTTACCGTCAATCAATCAAGCGAGACTCTAATACGTAACTTTGACTATGCTGCGGATTATCATGTCACCATAATCCAGATTATTCGCATTCAAACCTTCTTTCTACATTTAATTCTGTTAACGGAAGCTTCATTCAAACAGTCTGGATTGATTTGACGTTCCAAAACAACATCTGAAGGCAAGTCTGTATAAACGCTGTGGCCAATGTGTTAAGTCATTTACGTCAACAGAGTTGTTTACAGGTCTAGTCACCAGACAGCGCTGTCACGCTTTCAGCCTTTCTGATGACGTCATGAAGCGATTCCTCGGGGCCCGCGAGACGCACGTAAGATGTTTGACTCTGAATAATGTACACTCCTGGAAATGGAAAAAAGAACACATTGACACCGGTGTGTCAGACCCACCATACTTGCTCCGGACCCTGCGAGAGGGCTGTACAAGCAATGATCACACGCACGGCACAGCGAACACACCAGGAACTGCGGTGTTGGCCGTCGAATGGCGCTAGCTGCGCAGCATTTGTGCACCGCCGCCGTCAGTGTCAGACAGTTTGCCGTGGCATACGGAGCTCCATCGCAGTCTTTAACACTGGTAGCATGCCGCGACAGCGTGGACGTGAAACGTATGTGCAGTTGACGGACTTTGAGCGAGGGCGTATAGTGGGCATGCGGGAGGCCGGGTGGACGTACCGCCGAATTGCTCAACACGTGGGGCGTGAGGTCTCCACAGTACATCGATGTTGTCGCCAGTGGTCGGCGGAAGGTGCACGTGCCTGTCGACCTGGGACCGGACCGCAGCGACGCACGGATGCACGCCAAGACCGTAGGATCCTACGCAGTGCCGTAGGGGACCGCACCGCCACTTCCCAGCAAATTAGGGACACTGTTGCTCCTGGGGTATCGGCGAGGACCATTCGCAACCGTCTCCATGAAGCTGGGCTACGGTCCCGCACACTGTTAGGCCGTCTTCCGCTCACGCCCCTACATCGTGCAGCCCGCCTCCAGTGGTGTCGCGACAGGTGTGAATGGAGGGACGAATGGAGACGTGTCGTCTTCAGCGATGAGAGTCGCTTCCGCCTTGGTGCCAATGATGGTCGTATGCGTGTTTGGCGCCGTGCAGGTGAGCGCCACAATCAGGACTGCATACGACCGAGGCACACAGGGCCAACACCCGGCATCATGGTGTGGGGAGCGATCTCCTACACTGGCCGTACACCACTGGTGATCGTCGAGGGGACACTGAATAGTGCACGGTACATCCAAACCGTCGTCGAACCCATCGTTCTACCATTCCTAGACCGGCAAGGGAACTTGCTGTTCCAACAGGACAATGCACGTCCGCATGTATCTCGTGCCACTCAACGTGCTCTAGAAGGTGTAAGTCAACTACCCTGGCCAGCAAGATCTCCGGATCTGTCCCCCATTGAGCATGTTTGGGACTGGATGAAGCGTCGTCTCACGCGGTCTGCACGTCCAGCACGAACGCTGGTCCAACTGAGGCGCCAGGTGGAAATGGCATGGCAAGCCGTTCCACAGGACTACATCCAGCATCTCTACGATCGTCTCCATGGGAGAATAGCAGCCTGCATTGCTGCGAAAGGTGGATATACACTGTACTAGTGCCGACATTGTGCATGCTCTGTTGCCTGTGTCTATATGCCTGTGGTTCTGTCAGTGTGATCATGTGATGTATCTGACCCCAGGAATGTGTCAATAAATTTTCCCCTTCCTGGGACAATGAATTCACAGTGTTCTTATTTCAATTTCCAGGAGTGTATATACTACGTGCGTCTCGCGGGCCCCGAGGAATCGCTTCATGACGTCATCAGAAAGGCTGAGAGCCTGATAGCACTGCCTGGTGACTAGACCTGTAAACAACTCTGTTGACATAAGTGACGTCACACGTTGTCCACAGCGTTTGTACAAACTTGCCTTCAGCTGTTGTTTCGGAACGTCAAATCAATCCAGATTGTTTGAATGAAGCTTCCGTTAAAAGAATTAAATGCAAAAAGAAGGTTTGAATGCAAATAATCTGGATTATGTTGACATGATAATCCGCAGCGTAGTCAAAGTTACATATTAGAGTCTAACGTGATTGATTCAAGCCAACTGATAACAAATTGTTGGTCGAAAGGCAGAGTGATTTATAGCATAACACATATTACGCATTGAGGACAATGTGTACAAATGTTTTTAACGCATTAACTGCAGCTTAATAATGTAGGCTACTACCACTGAGACGTTTGCAGCACGAATTTGTCTTTGAACCCATACCAGCAGTAGAAAATGCGGAAAAACGAATCAAATGGCATAATCTTCTGGGGAAATTCAGCAAATGTCACTAGGCTCCTAGTATTACAAAAGAAAGTAATTAGAAACATGTGTGTTGCAAAAAAACGGGAATCCTGTCGACCACTGTTAAAAAATTTAAAAGTACTATCTATCCCCTCACTTTACATATATGAGATGGTGGTGTTCCTATATAGAAATCAACATACACTAGACAATTTCCGTTTTGACCACAACTACAGCACTCGCCACAGAGATAACTTCAAGCTTCCAACACATCGTTTAAAACTTTATGCCCAAACGGCAGAGTATATGGGGTTAAAAATTTTCAATAAAATAAAAGGCAGTAATATATTTAAAATGGAGATTGGTTCACTGAAAAGATTGCTCTTTACTCTCCTGGTGGAAAAGTGTTATTATTCTGTCGATGAATTCATTGAGGACAGCTTCACAATCTGAACACAGGGATTGTAATACATTTATTATTTTATGTACATGTGTAGCTGTAACTTAGAAATGTAAAATATAATGTAAACTTTTGCAGTTCTCTTAAAAAAGTGAAAAAAGTTTCTTTTGTAAACCTTGACATGTCTCCTGTACATCAAATCAAATGATTTGAAAATTGTATGTAATGAGATGAATAAACCACATAACATAACATAACATAACAAATATGGTAAAGGATACGTAGTGGAACGCCCATTGCATTTTTTCCAGTTTGTGTACGGTATCTGTATGTAATATGCATCAAAGCACGTCAGATGATTGTTCATTTTCTAATATATGTTTTTTGGGGATGCCTTAGTAGTTTTATTTTTTTATTATGAGAAATGTGTCAAATGTGGGAAAGTGCATTTAAATACGCTGCAAACAAATATTAGGCAAAGCCACACGTCTGTCTGTTACCACAACCTTTATTTCTCATTTGCTGTGTTCCACATCTGTCAACGAAATTATCGCTTTTTAACCTAATGGAGACCTCAGACAATGCTGCAGATAAAGTTATTACTCTAGCCAAGGTTTATTGGTAAAAGGCGGGAGAGGGGGGGGGGGGGGGGAGGGGGAGGGGGGGGATGCGAAATCCAGTATAGTGCTCTAGCCCAGATATGTGCTCTTGCCACAGTGTGTGTTACCGATATGCTTAAATTTTGATCGTTGTTTTTCTGTAAGCAAACAGCTATATGCCAATCCCATCTTCCTGTATGTAGTTTCTCAAAAATCCAGTTTATCTGATCTTAAGATAAAAAGACCTCAAAGAGGGAATATTAATAGATCTAAGCAGTAAGCCTAATGACATCTCGAAATTGTAAAACTGCTATAGATGCAAGTCACTAATTGTCAGAGTGTATCAGTGGGACAAAACATTTGAAGTGAATCACGAAGCTTTAGGTTAGTTCAACTATTACTTCTTAATATAGTAGGCAGTCACAATTTTCTTCCATATTTTGATGTATATATAAAACTACAGAAGCAACCAAATGGTACCCGGTGGAGGGTACCTTGTAGCACTACAAACCATTTTTTTTCCTATTCCACTCGCAAACAGAAATAGGGAAGAAAGGCTATCTACCATCCGAGCCCTGATTTCTCATGCCTTCTAAATTTTCTGAATAGTGTTATACAAATAGGACATTATTTTCCCTCCAGGGATTCTCACATGAGTTTGCCAAGCATCTTCGTTATACTCGCACTTAGTGTGAAACTACTGGTAACCTATCTACCATCCAGCCTCTGAGTTGCTTCAATGTGTTGCTTAAATCTGACCTAGATCTCAAACATTGGAGCAGTATTCATGAACGTGTCACATATGTGTTCTATGTGGGTGGTGTAAGCGATCTACCCCTCATTTCCAGTCACAAAACATACTCATCTTCCCAGAGGAAGAAAAAATGGTTCAAATGGCTCTGAGCACTATGGGACTTAACATCTATGGTCATCAGTCCCCTAGAACTTAGAACTACTTAAACCTAACTAACCTAAGGACAGCACACAACACCCAGCCATCACGAGGCAGAGAAAATCCCTGACCCCGCCGGGAATCGAACCCGGGAACCCGGGCGTGGGAAGCGAGAACGCTACCGCACGACCACGAGATGTGGGCCAGAGGAAGAAAGTAATGACCCTTAAAGCTAGAAATGTTTTGTTTATTCAAGTGCTGTTTTTCTCTCATACTTCGTACAAAGCATTTCATAATTTTACAATGAATGCTGTCAGCCGTACATATAATGGTAACATTAAAATCCTGTTAATTTGAACTTTAGTGTTAACTAGCATATGCATCCATGAGTCGAAACATTATGTTTACTTATAATTATAGAAGTAGAGGCTAATAACATAATTTTTTTACTTTGTATTTTTTTAATACCTTAGGATTTTCAGTTTTCTGCCTGATGTCTAACAGCAACCTGTTAAATACTTGCGATCAGAATGTGAAATTCCATTCTGGATCGTAGGCAGGGATGTGTAGTCTACATGGACATTGTTTTTACTTCCTGTATTTTGCAAATTCATTTCACTGAACAGAATAAAATTATCCCTATTATGAACAACAAATACTATTAGGGAGTAAATGTGTTGACATGTAAGTGAAAGACTCCGAAGGGCACAGAAGAGACGTCTGTAAGAAGCTGCGCTATTGATTTTACACAATAATTTTACTCGCATGGATAAAAAGTTCTGTTAACTTGCCACATCAGATTTGAATAAAATTGCAAGCTTTTCATAACAGCCTCCACCACCATCACCATCACCATCACCAGTAATGGTACTAGTATGGTGTACTGTAGCAGCACATTAAAAGTGTTTCAATTAAATTGATTCTGCATTATTTCTCTTCCCCATGTCCTTGACATTAATACTACCAAGTTGTGTTCTTGTACGGTAATTAGTTTCCATGTTATAACATGCTAAATATAGAAAGTTTAACTGTAACCAAGCAGTAGTTTTCTTTGATGACAATATCAGTTCCAGTACACAACTCAATTTCAAAATCTGTCTTGTGGGGTGTAAATCCATTACTGCTGCTATCTTGTGCTGACAACGAGAGGACTTTAAACATAGAAATACTGAATTATTTCATTTGTAATACAGTTTCATAGTTTTTGTAGTTGCTCATGATCTTTACACTTGCATGCAATGGATGTAGCATCAGCATACAGAACTATCCTTGAATTTGGGGAGCAGTATTTTGTCATTTACATAAATCAACAAAAGAAAGTGTTCCAGTACAAAGTTCTGTGTACCTTGTATTACACATCAGTAATGTTAGATCTGTGTGTGTCACTCACCATTCTTAACAGTAAAAATTGATTCCTGTTAGATACGATTGTATAAGACCATGAACAATTATCAGCCTATTTACCCAGACATTTTCTCAGAGTATTTATCATCTGTCTCTGCAAGCATGTGATGGAGATTAACTAGAAAAATACCTATACTTGCAGATGGAGGACTGTCCATACACACAATTATGTGTTTCCTTTTCCATCTGTAATTCATCACAGAAAGTCCAATGACATATTCAGCAGGTAAAGAACTTACAATATGGGGCAGTATTGCTTCCAACTTTTTGCAAACTTTGAAACATCATCATAAAGCCTGAGTTTCCTACTGAAAGATGAGGACAGATTCTTTGTTAATGGATGCATACTAAGGTTCACCTTTGGTATCCCAGTGCTCAGTAATAACTGAAAAATCTCATTTATTAATGTATGTTAGATGTCCTAAGCACTGTGCTTACTTCCAAGGCTTATAAAATTTTGGTTGATAATCTTGAAACTGTATTTGGATTTGTGGATCATATCTGCAGATTTAACTCCACACTGTGTATTAACTAAGTTTACAGGCTGCATTGTCACTACCTTTTTCATTTCTTTGTTTGAAGCCGTAAGTATCCTCATTAAGCAAAGCAGATGTACTTGACAAACTGGTAAGAGGCCACACATGTAAAAAGATAATGATGATGACAATAATAATAATAATAATAATAAGAACGAGCATAAAGTAGCAAAATACACAAAGCAATCACTCATATAAATACATTGGCTACACCACTGCAATTTCATAACCACTTCTACAACCCTTTAGATCACATAACATCAACAGATACGAAGAAAGTAAATTGAAAAAAAAAAAAAAAAAAAAAAAAAAACACTACATGGCAAGCACCCGTATCATCTAACACAGCCACACATCGATCAAGACGCATCCAACACATGGCTAAGAAAAGGCAATATATACAGTGAGACGGAAGGATTCATGATTGCAATACAGGATCAAACAAACACCAGATATTACAGCAAACATTATATTATATTATTATATAAGGTCCCAATACCACAACAGATAAATGCAGACTTTGCAAACAACAAATAGAAACAGTAGATCACATCGCAAGCGGATGTAAAATACTAGCAAATACAGAATACCCCAGAAGACATGATAACATAGCAAAAATAATACATCAACAACTTGCCATACAACATAAACTAATAAAACAACACGTTCCCACATACAAGTACGCACCACAAAATGCAATGGAGAATGATGAACACAAATTATATGGGAACAGAACCGTTATGACAGATAAAACAACACCGCATAACAAACCTGACATCATACTCACCAATAAAAAGAAGAAATTAACACAACTAATTGAAACATCCATACCCAATACAACAAATATACAGAAGAAAACAGGACAAAAAATTGAAAAATACATCCAACTGGCTGAGGAAGTCAACGCAATGCAGCTACATCCAAACTTATATATACAATTACAGAAATCTGTAACTATTGATACATGTTCAATTATTCGAAAGTTCCTAAATGCAATGTAACATATACCGTACAGTTAAAAGGAAGTCACGCTTGATCAAGGTCCGCGTCACTTTCCATTTTTGACCAGACATAACGTCTGAGAAAAGAAAGAATGAAAATAATAATAACAATAACAATAATTATAGTATGGTTCATACTGTTATCCATTACTGTCAGAATGTCAGCTACTACTACTACTACTACTCTGTAATAATAATAATAATAATAATAATAATAATAATAATAATATTAATAATAATAATCCCCGTGGAGGCCCGGGAAAAGAATAGGCCTCCGGTATGTTCTGCCAGTCGTAAAAGGCGACGAAAAGAACAAACCACTAATAGGGCTAACCCCCCTTTTAGTGTGATTAGTTGGTTCAGGACAGAACTAAAGAAGCCTCGGACAAGCGCCGTCATGGTCGGGGACGACGCTTGAACCCTATGCCCGCCGACAATGGTAACGACACTGCTAGCCAACTGGAAAATGATTTAAATCCAAATAGAGGTGTTTTGCAGGATATGCTTCCTGCAACCACCCTAGAAGGAAAATAAAGACAGAGGATGAGATGGTCAGATGAAGTTAATCGACACCTCATGTTCTGTTATTACCAAGCAACGAACCTAGGAACCAACACAACTGGATACAGATCACAAGTATACACAACATTTATTTCCAGATACCCAGAATTAAAATTTTTAACAGAACAACGGCTAGCTGATCAGATCCGTGTAATAATAAAAAATAACAGGATACCCCAGTCAGAATTAGAAAACATCAAACAACAAGTACAACAAATACTGGAACAAAATAATGTGCAATCAGAAGAAGAGGAAAATACAGTAATGGACTCAAACATCCCAGAGCAAACAAACAAAGAACAACACGCACCAATTAAACAATCAGAGGAAAACGAAATCTTAAGACAGCCACCAGAACAAGCACAAATAGAACACGAAGTGACACAGATGTTAGATATAGAAGAAAAATTTCAGCTAACATATATAGAATACAAAGACACAAATACAGACATTAGACCATTCTTGCATAGACCACCAAATAACCCACAAGTCGAAACAACAATAAAAACTATCAACACAATCATACACAACAAAATAAATGAAAACACAACTATGGAAGAGTTACAACTACTGGTTTATATAGGAGCACTCACTACACTAAATATACACACTAGGCAGAGATCAGAACCAACCAACACACAGAAGAAACCCACAAAACCAGCATGGCAACACAGGCTACAGATCAAAATAGAAAAACTGAGAAAAGACATCGGACAGCTAACACAATTTATAAGAAATGAAATCTCGGAAAAAAAACGAAAAAGGTTAGGTAAAATCTCACAACAAGAAGCGACAGAGCAATTAGACGAAAAGAAGCAGAAATTACAAGCATTAGCCAAATGACTCAGAAGATACAAAAAAAGTGAAAATAGAAGGAAACAAAACCAAACATTCAACACAAACCAAAAGAAATTTTACCAGACAATAGATAACACACACAATAAAATAAACAATCCACCAAACATAACAGACATGGAACACTCCTGGAGCAACATATGGTCAAACCCAGTACAACATAACAGGCATGCACGGTGGATACAAGCAGAAACAGACACATACAAGATGATACCACAAATGCCTGAAGTGATAATTTTGCAACATGAAGTCACCCAAGCAATTAATTCTACTCACAATTGGAAAACCCCTGGAAATGATAAAATAGCAAATTTCTGGTTAAAGAAGTTCACCTCAACACATTCACATCTAACTAAATTATTTAACAGTTACATTGCAGACCCATACACATTCCCTGATACACTTACACACGGAATAACATTTCTGAAACCTAAAGATCAAGCAGACACAGCGAACCCAGCTAAATATCGCCCCATAACATGCCTACCAACAATATACAAAATATTAACTTCAGTCATTAAACAGAAATTAATGACACATACAACACAGAACAAAATTATAAATGAAGAACAAAAAGGCTGTTGCAAAGGAGCACGAGGATGTAAAGAGCAACTGATAATAGATGCAGAGGTGACATATCAAGCTAAAACTAAACAAAGGTCGCTACACTACGCATATATTGATTACCAAAAAGCTTTTGATAGTGTACCCCACTCATGGTTACTACAAATATTGGAAATATACAGAGTAGATCCTAAATTGATACAGTTCCTAAAAATAGTAATGAAAAATTGGAAAACCACACTTAATATCCAAACAAATTCAAATAATATCACATCACAGCCAATACAGATTAAGCGTGGAATATACCAAGGAGACTCATTAAGTCCTTTCTGGTTCTGCCTTGCTCTGAACCCACTATCCAAGATGCTAAATAATACAAATTATGGATACAATATTACTGGAACATACCCACACAAAATCACACATTTGCTATACATGGATGATCTAAAACTACTGGCAGCAACAAATCAACAACTCAACCAATTACTAAAGATAACGGAAGGATTCAGCAATGATATAAGTATGGCTTTTGGAACAGACAAATGTAAGAAAAAGAGCATAGTCAAGGGAAAACACACTAAACAAGAAGATTACATATTGGATAACCACAGCGACTGCATGGAAGCGATGGAAAAAACGGATGCCTATAAATATCTAGGATACAGACAAAAAATAGGAATAGATAATACAAATATAAAAGAAGAACTAAAAGAAAAATATAGACAAAGACTAACAAAAATACTGAAAACAGAATTGACAGCAAGAAACAAGACAAAAGCTATAAATACTTATGCCATACCAATATTGACCTACTCATTTGGAGTAGTGAAATGGAGTAACACAGACCTAGAAGCACTCAATACACTTACACGATCACAATGCCACAAATATAGAATACATCACATACATTCAGCAACAGAAAGATTCACATTAAGCAGAAAGGAAGGAGGAAGGGGATTTATCGACATAAAAAACCTACATTATGGACATCAATATAATAGAGGGAAACATTCCATATGGGAAAAATTATATATAAAAACAAAGATGAGGTGACTTACCGAACGAAAGCGCTGGCAGGTCGATAGACACACAAACAAACACATACATACACACAAAATTCAAGCTTTCGCAACAAACTGTTGCCTCATCAGGAAAGAGGGAAGGAGAGGGAAAGACGAAAGGAAGTGGGTTTTAAGGGAGAGGGTAAGGAGTCATTCCAATCCCGGGAGCGGAAAGACTTACCTTAGGGGGAAAAGGTAAGTCTTTCCGCTCCCGGGATTGGAATGACTCCTTACCCTCTCCCTTAAAACCCACTTCCTTTCGTCTTTCCCTCTCCTTCGCTCTTTCCTGATGAGGCAACAGTTTGTTGCGAAAGCTTGAATTTTGTGTGTATGTTTGTGTTTGTTTGTGTGTCTATCGACCTGCCAGTGCTTTCGTTCGGTAAGTCACTACATTATGGACAGGTAGACAATTTAAGAAAATTCTTTCTAGAACGAGCAGAAACCAGCAAAATACACAAGGCAATCACTCATATAAATACATCGGCTACACCACTGCTATTTCATAACCACTTCTACAACCCTTTAGATCACATAACATCAACAGATACGAAGAAAGTAAATTGGAAAAAGAAAACACTTCATGGCAAGCACCCGTATCATCTAACACAGCCACACATCGATCAAGACGCATCCAACACATGGCTAAGAAAAGGCAATATATACAGTGAGACAGAAGGATTCATGATTGCAATACAGGATCAAACAATAAACACCAGATATTACAGCAAGCATATTATTAAAGATCCCAATACCACAACGGATAAATGCAGACTTTGTAAACAACAAATAGAAACAGTAGATCACATCACAAGCGGATGTACAATACTAGCAAATACAGAATACCCCAGAAGACATGACAATGTCGCAAAAATAATACATCAACAGCTTGCCTTACAACATAAACTTTTAAAATAACACGTTCCTACATACAAGTATACACCACAATATGTACTGGAGAATGATGAATACAAATTATACTGGAACAGAACCATTATAACAGATAAAACAACGCCACATAACAAACCTGACATCATACTCACCAATAAAAAGAAGAAATTAACACAACTAATCGAAATATCCATACCCAATACAACAAATATACAAAAGAAAACAGGAGAAAAAATTGAAAAATACATCCAACTGGCTGAGGAAGTCAAAGACATGCGGCATCAGGATAAAGTTGACATTATACCAATTATACTATCAACTACAGGAGTCATACCACACAGTATCCACCAGTACATCAATGCAATACAGCTACATCCAAACATATGTATACAACTACAGAAATCCGTAATTATTGATACATGTTCAATTACCCGAAAGTTCCTAAATGCAATATAACACATACCGTACAGTTAAAAGGAAGTGACGCTTGATCAAGGTCCGCGTCACTCCATTTTTAACCGGACTTAACGTCTGAGAAAGTGAAGGAAGTAATAATAATAATAATTATTATTATTATTATATTTCAAAGCAGTTTCTGACAGCTGAACATAAAACTTATTTGTTTTAGGAGATATTAAGTAATATCTAAGAATGCTGTTAGTTTTGTGTCTTCAAGGCATAATGCTGCTTCGTTGATCATAGCAACAAACAAGCCTGAGATAACAGTACTGTGATACTACCTAAGAAGAAATCAATGCACTGGGTGTGAAGTGCACAATTTACTCTACCAGCAGGTATTCCACAACATGGCTTCACACAGTTCTATACCATCATGAATATCTTTGTAGTAAATACATTACTGATATATTCATCATTGATAGAAAATTGAGTCACATTTTTGCTTAAAGTCCCTATAATGGCAGTTGATCAGACCATATCTGAAGAGACAGCTACCAACCTGCACTTCCCACAGGAGGCAGAACTACCGATTAGCAGAATTCTGAAACGTGGATCTTGTAAACCTAGAGTTGATCTAGCAAAACAAGTCCGAGGTGGCATGTGTTCTACATCACAGATGGGAAAAAGAAAAGGTTGGTATATTAGTTATAGCACACAAATACACAGTGGCTAGGAAGTGTCTCTAATGACTGTTCAAAGCTATGTAGATTTAATTCATGGTTTAGGTAATTTACATTATTATTTACATTGTTATCCATTACTGTCAGAATGTCAACTACTACTCTGTTACTTTAAAATCTTCACCAAGTTCACTGTGGTCAACCCAAACCACCAACCCCGTGCTTTCAAGTGCCACCTGCAGTGAACTGTGGAGAGAGAGAGAGGGAAAAAAGTTGCAATGTATTGGGAAGTCCTAATTCAGCTTCCTTTTCAGGTATGTTCATTTTGAAATATTAAAACTAAGAAGAGTTTCATTCCTAGGCCCCTAATTTTCAAATCTGGACCACCTCACCATGCCAGCAGTGGAACAAAAAGTACACCATATGCATGACAGGTCCAATGTAAGCTCTCCTCTCCCAGAAATTCACACCACAGAGGTGTTGGGAACACAGGAAACTGCACCAAATATGTAAATATAATTCCACAGTTCATTTTCCAAGTATTTGAGCAAAACCAGTTCTGGCATGCCATAAAATTTGTACGAAGAGTTCTCTGAATATTCTGTACCTACAGCCAATGGGTGCATAACCTAGCGTGCCACTCGGATGGGTTTGCTTGT
The DNA here is from genome assembly GCF_023864345.2 of Schistocerca serialis cubense. Taxonomy (NCBI): domain Eukaryota; kingdom Metazoa; phylum Arthropoda; class Insecta; order Orthoptera; family Acrididae; genus Schistocerca; species Schistocerca serialis. The sequence continues at coordinate 169,291,174 of NC_064649.1, forward strand.
GTATCAATACAATTGTCATGTTTGATTCTGGGGGGTTTCATAAAATGTATTCCCACATCAGTTTTTAAGTATCTATTCTCAGTTGCAAAATATATTATGCACTTGTCAATGCTACTTCAGTGTTAACATTTTAGATCATGCTGGGGAATATACCAATAACACGGTTTGAACATACCTCAGAAATTTTATTTTCTTCAACCACAGAGAACTAGGGACCAAGTTCTGTGTAATAACTGGTTGGCTGGCACAAGGTGCTGGTGGTCACAGCGGATAGCTCTACTGTTACCGGTAGTATCAGTTATCAGCATTTTTACGCTTTAATTGTATTGAGCAAACATATTTGTATCTGACATTCCTTATCATTTCCACAAGACTTTTGGGATTGCTGTATCTTATAAAATCAAATGATTAAACGATTAGAAAGGTGTCCACAAATTCAGTTTTACACATATTTCAGCGCAGGATACCTGACTGTGTAAAGGGCAATCCCGCAGACAGTATTCATGCTCCAGGTTACTAGGAGCCTGGTTAACACACTGACTGCCATCCTGCTACACCGACAATGGCAGAATCACACACCTTACTTGGTGTGCCCAGCCTGCCAGTGTAACATCTGTCACTAACCAAGTCAGTCAACATGTTAAATATAGAAAATTAAGGCCAGCAATTATTATAATCTAAGAAAAGTAAAATTACAACTGAAAAGGCAATTTACAATTGTGTCAACCAAGTAAATTTTGCTTTGTGTCATTGATTTTTTTGCCACAAATGACTAGTAAACATGCATACTCGAGGACTGCTGAATATTCATACTTTACCTGTGAAAAATAAGCAAAGCCATTAGAAACAGCTATGCACATAGTCCAATTTATGTTGAAATTGTTACCTGGGTATTTCAATTAAATCTGGGAACTATAGGTAACCAGATAAAAAACAAAAGAAACAGACAGACACAGAATTAATTTCTTTATTAACAATGCTTGGGTTTCCACATCACCATAGAGGTACCAAGCTTGATGCGTTACTCATTATTTTACATGGCGAGTTTCCCCAGTAGGCCTACAAACCATGAAACACTCACAAATCAAAGGGAGATCAAGTTAGACCTTACAGTACGTGTGATCGAAACCAGTATGTACTGTCAACACTTCAGATTCAGGTTGTTTCAGTGCACTAGCAATGTTCAACTTCTCGTCAGTGGTTGGTTTGGCAAACGTGCTCTTCAGACGGATGTTATGCTTATTAGGTATTCGTTGTACTTTCACCTTTTCATTGCTGGCACAATGTCGACCTTCCCTATTGCAGCGAGAGTTAACAAGTAGTAGCAAACTGTCAATTTCTTTTTCCACGGTACCTACAGTTTCTCTATCCAATTGGTCTACTTGGCTTAACAGAACTTTCAATTTGGCTTTTAACTGTGTTCCATGAGAGGCAATTTCCTCATTATCACTTTGTTTTTTCATCAAAGAAAAAATGTCAGAAGCCTCTTTGATTGAAGTAGTTTCCATCATTTTGCCTGTTTTAATAGAATGTAATCCATACATCATAGAGACAGCGTGAATATGTTTACATATATTCAAATTTATTAAATTGTCTGGGCAACAGCAAGAAAAACTGTGCACACATATCTCACATGCAAAGCACAACAGTTTGCACTTCAGGTCACAGTCCAGGGTTTGTAGGACAACAGTGTACGTCATACCACTTTTTGACTGAGATTTTACCTGAAAATGCTTCCCATCATTACTGGCCACAATCTGTCCCCTGTCAATTTTTTTTTGACTCTGTATGTCGTTGTTGAATCTGCTGCAGTCTATAGGAGTGCCCACCCTTAAAGAGTTTCACAATTCTCTCAAAAAATTTATCCCTCGTTAGCTTCATAAGTATCAGCAGCAACTTGTCCAGTCTGTTATTAGTCTTTCCGTCCAGATAACAATACTTCAATACTCTATGCATGGCTTCGAGGTGCATATTAGTGTTGATATTTAAACTGTGGCGATGACAGTAAGCCCAATGTTGAGGCCTGAATCCATAAGTATTTGAGAAATATATTCCAAAGTCTTTCGTGTTTTCATCTTCTTGGAGTTCCCTCTCAAACAACTCTAACAGCTCACCGAACTTGTCTACATCAGGTTCTTCCAGCAGCATGCGTAAGGCTTTGTAAACCTGGGTTTGTCTCTGTGGGCCACCACACACTTTCCTTAAGTTTTTTCTCCAGGAACGGTCAACATGCCACGTACATAGCAAATTATTATCTGCTAGGTCCATTACACGCGCCCATGCACATCGGAAAATTTGCGTATCATCTGACATAAAAACAGATGGTTTTATTAGACCTGCTTTCTCTTTGACACAGGTAAAAAATTGGGTCATTACTGTAGTGTTCTCTTTATTCGAAACACAGAAGGCAACTGGAATGCCGCTTCCAAATTCATCAAGAACTAATAGTGTTGTTACTAGTAACTTGTACACATTTGTACAATGTGTTGAATCTACACATACAGTTTTTGGGCCAAACTTCTGAAGCATCTGACACTGTAGATCTGTCATTAGCACAATCATCACATCATTGTCCGATGAATAGTCCACATTACCAATGACATTTTTGTTCATTAGAACACAGTCTTGTATTTGTTCTAAAAAGATGCTCACACTTGTTGCATCATTGGCATGGAACTGGTGACTATTAATTCCAAAGTCCCTCTTTATGTTATGGAGATCCTTTCGAGTTAAAAGGTGGAGTCTTTCTACCTCTTCAAAATTGATGGACTCTCTCACATCATCCAAAATTCTTTGGAAGGTCACGCCTTCGGCTATTTTACCTGTAACATTTCTACAATTAATAAAGCTAGAAACACATCATTAATCACATACTACTAGCAATACCTAATGTTTCACTGTTTACTTAATTCTACCAGGACATATCTGTGGGGAGGGATAATAAATGCCCTCAACAGTTAACACAGTGCACAATTGCCATAATTTATAAAGCTTGCTATAATTCATAAAGGACCACAGAAACAGTCATTTCAATTCAAATATACAGGAATTTTATCTTTCCATTGATGTAAACTGTATTTGTATTTTTACTTTACATTTGTAAGGGATCCAGGTAGCACCAATATGTTTGGGTATATATTATGTGCCACATGAAATTTCAGGTCATACACTGGCAAAACAACGCTATGTAGTAAGGCAAATATACTGAGAATGTATCAGACTTTAGCAGCATATTTAATTTTGACCTTTGTTAGTGTTGCTGCTGTGACTAACACTTTTATGAAAGATCAAAACAAATCATTGTCAAACTGTGATAAATAAGCCTTTGTACATGTAGTTTGCTATAGTAGAGTATGGAAGAGAGGCACAACAGGCAGGGCAAAACTGAGGTGGCAGTGACACCTAATTACTACATGGTAGCCAAATGAAAAATGTCCTGAGGAACTATACTGAGAAGGATGAAAAATATCAATATATTTTCAAATGAAAGAGTAGGACCATTACTTGCTATAGAATGGTGAGGATACCGATGTGCTAGACATACAGGTAAACCACAAGCAAACTGCAAAATGGTGGTCAGAAGAAACAGAGAAAGGAATAACAAGGATAACAAAGAATGGAATATGAAAAAGGACAGATAGTGAACCAGGGAGTATCAATCTGGAGATTTTGAAACATTGTACCAAGATAGTAAAATCAGTACCAGTTATTCAACAAAATGGTATGTGGAAATTTAATATGTGAAGAAATGTCAGTTACATTACTACCAAATGAAGATCACTAAATTTGAACTATATAGAAATTTGTGTTACATATCATTAAGAAGAATTTAAAGGTAAAAAAGAAAAGACAGGGCTAAACCTAATTTTAAGACTTTACCACATTTTCACACTATAACATTGCAAACAAAATTGACACCAGCTAAAAGAAAATTGCACAAGTTTTCATAGATTTAGATAACACTTATGATACTATTCCAAGGAATGTACTTTGGAAAGCATTACGTATGGTGGGCAGGGAGGACCTCTCCATAAAAATAAACATAGTTATAATTACACCAAACTAGAACTACCCACAGCCCCAAGAACATATTATGAACACACTTTAGTTAATTTATTCTTTAAGAGTCACTATCTACATTCCCCATGTAAGAACCTCATAACCAGGAATGCCAATCAATGTGATACACATCAGTCTGCTATGTTTCCACCAGCAAATTTGTTGCATATGTTATGCACAATTGCTGGTCAAACTATGCACACAATCTGATACAAATACCCTTTCTGTAAATAATACAACACACTGTCCTGACTTAAATGCAGATTCCATACAGCAAGTCAACCTACTTGAATAGTCTTAAATTATTAAAAAAGTTATAACTAATATTAAATAAATCTGTATAAAAGCACTATTTAATACTGTTGCATCTATTCTACGGTTAAGGTAACACTCACCAGCAATGACTTCCCTTTCAGATCTAGGGAGTTGTAGAAACCCTATATTCTTTTCATGTCCAAAATGGGTTTTGAAATAAACAACATTACAAATACCATTTGTATCTTGGCTAACCTCTATGGCAGCAGTGCAATGACCTCCCATTTTGTTACTGCCTTGCGACTTAGGCTGCCTCTGACCTTTCGATTGAGATTTGAATACCCCAGATCTATGACACATGTAAATGGTCTTAGTGGCACCTTTCATAGGCTTAGCACCACCGTGTGTTACAAAGCTACTGCTTTCTTCCTTCTCTTCTCTCGACTTCCACATCAGAAAGTCTGAAACACCCATTACAAAGAAATATTACACTACTCACAAATCTGCTTTCTGTCGCGCAATCCATAACTATTTTACTGCCAAAAAGACTTACTACGGTCAGTGATGTAACTTTGAACCTCAGAAGTTTTCATGTCTGTATGAACATGTTACTGAACACTATTTGAGCGATACTAAACTTAGAATGCAGTTACTACACAATTTCTGATCAACAAATCAGTTCAACATTACATCTGAATACTACAGGCACAAGGATCGAAATTTCGCTAGACATTTTACTTTTCTTGTACATCATAAAATTATTATACGATGATACTTACCGTCCATTGACTGAAATATAAGATTTTCTTTCTGTGTTGGAACCACGTGCTTTTCCTGTACATGTGCTCTCAACTTAGCCAAACCATTAAACGAAAAACTACAATCGTCCTGTGGGCATTTCACTGTACCATCCGTATTCGGTTCTCTATCATGCACTTTCCTTATGTGTGCATATAAAGTTTTTCGTAACTGAAATGTCTTATCGCAAACAAAACACGTATTCAAACCCTCCATTTTACGCACCGTATCAGCAAAGACTGCCTTGGTTGAAAGAATATCTACGGTTCGAAAACTACCAGCGATATTGCCTAGCATGAGAGACGACATCATGTCTCATGATATGACGTCATGATTCCTCGGGGCCCGCGAGAAAGTGTGTGGTGGCCCACAGAGACAAACCCAGGTTTACAAAGCCTTACGCATGCTGCTGGAAGAACCTGATGTAGACAAGTTCGGTGAGCTGTTAGAGTTGTTTGAGAGGGAACTCCAAGAAGATGAAAACACGAAAGACTTTGGAATATATTTCTCAAATACTTATGGATTCAGGCCTCAACATTGGGCTTACTGTCATCGCCACAGTTTAAATATCAACACTAATATGCACCTCGAAGCCATGCATAGAGTATTGAAGTATTGTTATCTGGATGTTACACTGGCAGGCTGGGCACACCAAGTAAGGTGTGTGATTCTGCCATTGTCAGTGTAGCAGGATGGCAGTCAGTGTGTTAACCAGGCTCCTAGTAACCTGGAGCATGAATACTGTCTGCGGGATTGCCCTTTACACAGTCAGGTATCCTGCGCTGAAATATGTGTAAAACTGAATTTGTGGACATCTTTCTAATCGTTTAATCATTTGATTTTATAAGATACTGCAATCCCAAAAGTCTTGTGGAAATGATAAGGAATGTCAGATACAAATGTTTTTGCTCAATACAATTAATGCGTAAAAATGCTGATAACTGATACTACCGGTAACAGTAGAGCTATCCGCTGTGACTACCAGCACCTTGTGCCAGCCAACCAGTTATTACACAGAACTTGGTCCCTAGTTCTCTGTGGTTGAAGAAAATAAAATTTCTGAGGTATGTTCAAACCATGTTATTGGTATATTCCCCAACATGATCTAAAATGTTAACACTGAAGTAGCATTGACAAGTGCATAATATATTTTGCAACTGAGAATAGATACTTAAAAACTGATGTGGGAATACATTTTATGAAACCATCCCAGAATCAAACATGACAATTGTATTGATACACAAGCAAACCCATCCGAGTGGCACACTAGGTTATGCACCCATTGGCTGTAGGTACAGAATATTCAGAGAACTCTTCGTACAAATTTTATGGCATGCCAGAACTGGTTTTGCTCAAATACTTGGAAAATGAACTGTGGAATTATATTTACATATTTGGTGCAGTTTCCTGTGTTCCCAACACCTCTGTGGTGTGAATTTCTGGGAGAGGAGAGCTTACATTGGACCTGTCATGCGTATGGTGTACTTTTTGTTCCACTGCTGGCATGGTGAGGTGGTCCAGATTTCAAAATTAGGGGCCTAGGAATGAAACTCTTCTTAGTTTTAATATTTCAAAATGAACATACCTGAAAAGGAAGCTGAATTAGGACTTCCCAATACATTGCAACTTTTTCCCCCCCCCTCTCTCTCTCTCTACAGTTCACTGCAGGTGACACTTGAAAGCACGGGGTTGGTGGTTTGGGTTGGCCACAGTGAACTTGGTGAAGATTTTAAAGTAACAGAGTAGTAGTTGACATTCTGACAGTAATGGATAACAGTATGAACCATAACAATGAAATAATGTAAATTAGCTAAACCATGAATTAAATCTACATAGCTTTGAACAGTCATTAGAGACACTTCCTAGCCACCGCGTATTTGTGTGCTATAACTAATACACCAACCTTTTCTTTTTCCCATCTGTGATGTAGAACACATGCCACCTCGGACTTGTTTTGCTAGATCAACTCTAGGTTTACAAGATCCACGTTTCAGAATTCTGCTAATCGGTAGTTCTGCCTCCTGTGGGAAGTGCAGGTTGGTAGCTGTCTCTTCAGATATGGTCTGATCAACTGCCATTATAGGGACTTTAAGCAAAAATGTGACTCAATTTTCTGTCAATGATGAATATATCAGTAATGTATTTACTACAAAGTTATTCATGATGGTATAGAACTGTGTGAAGCCATGTTGTGGAATACCTGCTGGTAGAGTAAATTGTGCACTTCACACCCAGTGCATTGATTTCTTCTTAGGTAGTATTACAGTACTGTTATCTCAGGCTTGTTTGTTGCTATGATCAACGAAGCAGCATTATGCCTTGAAGACACAAAACTAACAGCATTCTTAGATATTACTTAATATCTCCTAAAACAAATAAGTTTTATGTTCAGCTGTCAGAAACTGCTTTGAAATATAATAATAATAATAATATAATAATAATAATAATTATTATTATTACAGAGTAGTAGTAGTAGTAGTAGTAGTAGTAGTAGTAGCTGACATTCTGACAGTAATGGATAACAGTATGAACCATACTATAATTATTGTTATTGTTATTATTATTATCATTCTTTCTTTTCTCAGACGTTATGTCTGGTCAAAAATGGAAAGTGACGCGGACTTTGATCAAGCGTGACTTCCTTTTAACTGTACGGTATATGTTACATTGCATTTAGGAACTTTCGAATAATTGAACATGTATCAATAGTTACAGATTTCTGTAATTGTATATATAAGTTTGGATGTAGCTGCATTGCGTTGACTTCCTCAGCCAGTTAGATTTATTTTTCAATTTTTTGTCCTGTTTTCTTCTGTATATTTGTTGTATTGGGTATGGATGTTTCGATTAGTTGTGTTAATTTCTTCTTTTTATTGGTGAGTATGATGTCAGCTTTGTTATGTGGTGTTGTTTTATCTGTCATAATGGTTCTGTTCCCATATAATTTGTATTCATCATTCTCCATTGCATTTTGTGGTGCGTACTTGTATGTGGGAACGTGTTGTTTTATTAGTTTATGTTGTATGGCAAGTTGTTGATGTATTATTTTTGCTACATTATCATATCTTCTGGGGTATTCTGTATTTGCTAGTATTTTACATCCGCTTGCGATGTGATCTACTGTTTCTATTTGTTGTTTGCAAAGTCTGCATTTATCTGTTGTGGTATTGGGATCTTATATAATAATATAATATAATGATTGCTGTAATATCTGGTGTTTGTTTGATCCTGTATTGCAATCATGAATCCTTCCGTCTCACTGTATATATTGCCTTTTCTTAGCCATGTGTTGGATGCATCTTGATCGATGTGTGGCTGTGTTAGATGATACGGGTGCTTGCCATGTAGTGGTTTTTTTTTTTTTTTTTTTTTTTTTTCCAATTTACTTTCTTCGTATCTGTTGATGTTATGTGATCTAAAGGGTTGTAGAAGTGGTTATGAAATTGCAGTGGTGTAGCCAATGTATTTATATGAGTGATTGCTTTGTGTATTTTGCTACTTTATGCTCGTTCTTATTATTATTATCATTATTATTATTATTATTATTATTGTCATCATCATTATCTTTTTACATGTGTGGCCTCTTACCAGTTTGTCAAGTACATCTGCTTTGCTTAATGAGGATACTTACGGCTTCAAACAAAGAAATGAAAAAGGTAGTGACAATGCAGCCTGTAAACTTAGTTAATACACAGTGTGGAGTTAAATCTGCAGATATGATCCACAAATCCAAATACAGTTTCAAGATTATCAACCAAAATTTTATAAGCCTTGGAAGTAAGCACAGTGCTTAGGACATCTAACATACGTTAATAAATGAGATTTTTCAGTTATTACTGAGCACTGGGATACCAAAGGTGAACCTTAGTATGCATCCATTAACAAAGAATCTGTCCTCATCTTTCAGTAGGAAACTCAGGCTTTATGATGATGTTTCAAAGTTTGCAAAAAGTTGGAAGCAATACTGCCCCATATTGTAAGTTCTTTACCTGCTGAATATGTCATTGGACTTTCTGTGATGAATTACAGATGGAAAAGGAAACACATAATTGTGTGTATGGACAGTCCTCCATCTGCAAGTATAGGTATTTTTCTAGTTAATCTCCATCACATGCTTGCAGAGACAGATGATAAATACTCTGAGAAAATGTCTGGGTAAATAGGCTGATAATTGTTCATGGTCTTATACAATCGTATCTAACAGGAATCAATTTTTACTGTTAAGAATGGTGAGTGACACACACAGATCTAACATTACTGATGTGTAATACAAGGTACACTGAACTTTGTACTGGAACACTTTCTTTTGTTGATTTATGTAAATGACAAAATACTGCTCCCCAAATTCAAGGATAGTTCTGTATGCTGATGCTACATCCATTGCATGCAAGTGTAAAGATCATGAGCAACTACAAAAACTATGAAACTGTATTACAAATGAAATAATTCAGTATTTCTATGTTTAAAGTCCTCTCGTTGTCAGCACAAGATAGCAGCAGTAATGGATTTACAACCCACAAGACAGATTTTGAAATTCAGTTGTGCACTGGAACTGATATTGTCGTCAAAGAAAACTACTGCTTGGTTACAGTTAAACTTTCTATATTTAGCATGTTATAACATGGAAACTAATTACCGTACAAGAACACAACTTGGTAGCATAAATGTCAAGGACATGGGGAAGAGAAATAATGCAGAATCAATTCAATTGAAACACTTTTAATGTGCTGCTACAGTACACCATACTAGTACCATTACTGGTGATGGTGATGGAGGCTGTTATGAAAAGCTAGCAATTTTATTCAAATCTGATGTGGCAAGTTAACAGAACTTTTTACACAATAATTTTAGTCGCATGGATAAAATCAATAGCACAGCTTCTTACAGACGTCTCTTCTGGGCCCTTCGGAGTCTTTCACTTACATGTCAACACATTTACTCCCTAATAGTATTTGTTGTTCATAATAGGGATAATTTTATTCTGTTCAGTGAAATGAATTTGCAAAATACAGGAAGTAAAAACAATGTCCATGTAGACTACACATCCCTGCCTACGATCCAGAATGGAATTTCACATTCTGATCGCAAGTATTTAACAGGTTGCTGTTAGACATCAGGCAGAAAACTGAAAATCCTAAGGTATTAAAAAAATACAAAGTAAAAAAAATTATGTTATTAGCCTCTACTTCTATAATTATAAGTAAACATAATGTTGCGACTCATGGATGCATATGCTAGTTAACACTAAAGTTCAAATTAACAGGATTTTAATGTTACCATTATATGTACGGCTGACAGTATTCATTGTAAAATTATGAAATGCTTTGTACGAAGTATGAGAGAAAAACAACACTTGAATAAACAAAACATTTCTAGCTTTAAGGGTCATTACTTTCTTCCTCTGGCCCACATCTCATGGTCGTGCGGTAGCGTTCTCGCTTCCCACGCCCGGGTTCCCGGGTTCGATTCCCGGCGGGGTCAGGGATTTTCTCTGCCTCGTGATGGCTGGGTGTTGTGTGCTGTCCTTAGGTTAGTTAGGTTTAAGTAGTTCTAAGTTCTAGGGGACTGATGACCATAGATGTTAAGTCCCATAGTGCTCAGAGCCATTTGAACCATTTTTTCTTCCTCTGGGAAGATGAGTATGTTTTGTGACTGGAAATGAGGGGTAGATCACTTACACCACCCACATAGAACACTTATGTGACACGATCATGAATACTGCTCCAATTTTTGAGATCTAGGTCAGATTTAAGCAACACATTGAAGCAACTCAGAGGCTGGATGGTAGATAGGTTACCAGTAGTTTCACACTAAGTGCAAGAATATCGAAGATGCTTGGCAAATTCATGTGAGAATCCCTGGAGGGAAAATAATGTCCTCTTTGTATAACACTATTCAGAAAATTTAGAAGGCATGAGAAATCAGGGCTCGGATGGTAGATAGCCTTTCTTCCCTATTTCTGTTTGCGAGTGGAATAGGAAAAAAAAATGGTTTGTAGTGCTACAAGGTACCCTCCACCGGGTACCATTTGGTTGCTTCTGTAGTTTTATATATACATCAAAATATGGAAGAAAATTGTGACTGCCTACTATATTAAGAAGTAATAGTTGAACTAACCTAAAGCTTCGTGATTCACTTCAAATGTTTTGTCCCACTGATACACTCTGACAATCAGTGACTTGCATCTATAGCAGTCTTACAATTTGGAGATGCCAGTATTGCTTGGATCTATCAATATTCCATCATTGAGGTCTTTTTATCTTAAGATCAGATAAACTGGATTTTTGAGAAACTACATACAGGAAGATGGGATTGGCATATAGCTGTTTGCTTACAGAAAAACAACGATCAAAATTTAAGCATATCGGTAACACACACTGTGGCAAGAGCACATATCTGGGCTAGAGCACTATACTGGATTTCGAACCCCCTCCCCCCCCCCCCCCCTCCCCCCGCCTTTCACCAAGAAACCTTGGCTAGAGTAATAACTTTATCTACAGCATTGTCTGAGGTCTCCATTAGGTTAAAAAGCGATAATTTCGTTGACAAATGTGGAACACAACAAATGAGAAATAAAGGTTGTGGTAACAGACAGACGTGTGGCTTTGCCTAATATTTGTTTGCGGCGTATTTAAATGCACTTTCCCACATTTGACACATTTCTCATAATAAAACTACTAAGGCATCCCCAAAAAACATATATTAGAAAATGAACAATCATCCGACGTGCTTTGATGCATATTACGTACAGATACCGTACACAAACTGGAAAAAATGCAATGGGCGTTCCACTACGTATCCTTTACCATATTTGATTCGTTTTTCCACATTTTCTACTGCTGGTATGGGTTCAAAGACAAATTCGTGCTGCAAACGCCTCAGTGGTAGTTAGCCTACATTATTAAGCTGCAGTTAATGCATTAAAAACATTTGTACACATTGTCCTCAATGCGTAATATGTGTTATGCTATAAATCACTCTGTAGAGGTGGCAAAAAATAACGTAACTGATAGAAATAACCGGTTACTGAGAAGTAACGGTTACTGCGATAACCGTTCCTCTGATTCTGGCAGTTATTTCAATAACTGTTTAGTGTCAACAGTGCCTCGCGCCATCTGTTGACCGAAGATCGTACTGCGCATTTGGTGGCGTTCTATAGACCATGGGAATAACTGTGAGACTGCGCGCCATCTGTTGATAAGAACTGTGTACTATTTCGTGGGCCTTCGTTACTTTTAGCATTAACAATTAAATAAAGTTAATGTCCGAGCCGTGGCTGATAGGAGCTGCAGTACAGGCATTAACAAGTACGGTCGTTCCCTTAAGCCACCGCCTTACGTGTTAATTTAGCTTGGACGGGTAGTACAAGGAAAGTTACTACGGAATTCGAGCGACTATGGAAATAACTGTCAGAGCCGGTATTCACCTCTGGCAGTTATCGTTATTGGCTCGTAGTTCTAGTTCTCTGGTAGTTATCGGGCTACCACCACAGATAACCTGGAAGCTGGTAACGGAATAACTGTGTGTCTAGACGTTCCTGACTCGGTGACTCCAGTTAAAGGTCGTAGTTCCAGGTGATATTTCCAGAGAGGATAGTAACTGGAGCGAACAAATATTTTCGTACTGCTACGGAAATAGCCGCTGGCCATCACGAATGACAAATAACATGTCAGAAAGTATAACATAATACAGTGGAATATAATAATTATTATCCTCATCATTTGTCAGGAGATTGTCAAAATACGTGAATATATCACAGTAACTGCTAATATTTACAGAATTGGTACACTGACAGAATAAAACAGTTACGTACTTTTAATAAATTTATCGTACACAGAATACCCGATCTTGACTGTTGCAACCAAGTGCTGTCAAAACTGAAATATAGCAGAATTTTTACCTAAGCTGGTCTATCAGTCTCTGTTACGATATTCATCTACAGAGTAGAAGGAGGGGTCACTGGAAGCGTCTGATTCCATCCGTCTGCTTCGACGTAAAGGTGTTGTGGTGTGTGAATATCATTACGGCACGGTGTTTATGAGTTGGTTTGTGTGTGTGTGTGTGGGGGGGGGGGGGGGGGGCTGTCGATCAAGGTTGCAGTGCCGGAATTTGCTGGTGGTAATTAATTTTTTTTTTTTTTCTAGCTGTGATGTTTTGTGTATTTATGAAGTATTGAATGTGATTTAATTTATGTAGGGATGATTGATTTGTGGACTTTTGGGATTGTGGTTTTATTTTTCGCAGTTGGAGGTGTTGCTTTTTTGGCATCAGTAGCTGTGGTGGACCTATATAGGTCACCGGATAATGACCGATTCCCATTTTCATAATTGTGTGTGTTGATGTTTTAGTATCGTCATCTGAGGTTGACCTATGTAGGTCAAGGGAAATGTCTGATTCCAATTTTCGTACTTTTAGTTGTGGGTATTGGTGTTTTGGTATGGTCACCTATAGTTGACCTATATTGTTCAAGGGAAGTGTCCGATTCCTGCAGATTTTTGTTGGTGTAGCAGAATGCTGTATTTTTTTTCTTTTTGTTCTTCATTTTGTGTTTTGGGATCATGGTGTGTTTTTTTTACTAGCTTGTCCTCACCCTAAAACCCCCAACTTCCTGCAGTTGTCCCATTGGTTTGATTGTATTTTTGGTGGGAAATGTTATTGTATTATTTATATGTATCTTCGTGTTTGTTGCCATGTGTATGTAGTGACGTCATAGACACACTTAAAATAGACATTTCCGGCATATTGATGATGGGTGGAATCAGACACTTATGTATCGAATAGTCATTCAAACACACTGTAAACCGTGCCTTATCTGAAACCAAGTTTTTAATGGTTGCTGACTTGCTGGCAGCTTATTGAAAATGCATGTTCCTGAATATTGGACCCCTTTTGGACCAAGGTAAGTAATTTTAGGTCTTTATGTAGATTGCTGTTCCCATTTCTAGTACTGATATTATGTATTAAGCTATTGGTTGGAAGTACTTGTAACAAATTTCATTAAGGAATAAATATACTAGGAAGCAGTGGTTAGAATACAAAGTTCCTTGATCAGGTTCCTACATGATGTTCTTGAATTGATACCACAAACGATTTTTATTACACGCTTTTACATGCGAAAAACTTTTGCTACGTTTGATGAGTTACCACAGAATATGTTCCCTTATGAAATAATAGAATGAAAAAATGTGGTATGCCCTTCCCAACTGAATTTATTATCGAGTTGTAGTCCCAGAAATGTAACACTGTCAACCTTTTCGATCTGCATGTCTTCATATGTTATAAACATGCTGTCGCTGGAGAAATCGAGCAGTTTGCAAATCTGACATAAAACTTGGATTAGCGTACTCACACTTTCCCCAATAGGACTAGCTTTTACAGCACAGGAGTAAACGAATCTGTCATATTACGTATATTTTTTGTTGTATTACAAGGCTGTACACTTTATTCTATTATGTGAGCAGCACAAGAAATTAAGCTTCGAATTTAACCTACAGTACTCAGTTTACATATTACTTCATACTTAAAAACGCACGTTGTTAACATTTTACTTAAACAGTGCTTTGGCGAAGTTCCGCGTACTTTCTGTCGCAGCTGCGAAGATAATATTTCTAATAGCGACCGATAACCTACAAACATATAACCTGAAACACTAATAATCGTTCTAACATCAACTAAAATGTACCCGGAGTTAATACGCTGAGGTTATGACACGATTCATACGACATTCCTGCTATTTCACACTACTCGCAGTTATACTGATAACTAAACTGATGGATTCCAACTATGTCGTTATTTAACTGTAGGAGTTATCGGTATTCGCTAGCGAAAAATAACTTGGCAGTTATTAATAACCGTTAACGATAACGGTTATCAAAGAATAACTGGAACTGTGATAACGGTTACTCCAGAATAACCGTTTGGCCCACCTCTATCACTCTGGCTTTCGACCAACAATTTGTTATCAGTTGGCTTGAATCAATCACGTTAGACTCTAATATGTAACTTTGACTACGCTGCGGATTATCATGTCAACATAATCCAGATTATTCGCATTCAAGCCTTCTTTTTACATTTAATTCTTTTAACGGAAGCTTCATTCAAACAATCTGGATTGATTTGACGTTCCAAAACAACAGCTGAAGGCAAGTCTGTACAAACGCTGTGGCCAACGTGTGACGTCACTTATGTCAACAGAGTTGTTTACAGGTCTAGTCACCAGACAGCGCTATCAGGCTTTCAGCCTTTCTGATGACGTCATGAAGCGATTCCTCGGGGCCCGCGAGACGCACGTTATACTTTACAGGCACATTTGCATGCTGATCTTGTACTAGCAGAAAACCTAATTATAAGTTATGAAATAAAGAAATAGATATAGTCCACAGCTATATAAATATTGTATGCAGCTGCTGGAAACGCTTGAAGATTTTTGATCATCATATTACTGGGGGAAATAGAGGCACATTTTGTTTTCTAGTTCTTGTCCAGATTGGACGCATTTTGCCACACCACCATTAATACTACATTATTTTATTAATACATTCACGAGTTGCAGCCAAACGGCACTCGCAGTTACGTAATGTAAGTGTCGTACTGTTATTACTAACCTATGTATGTTTTATTTTGAATCTTTAGTCATGTGGAACTGTGCGGATTGTAAGGCTGCATCCCTTAATAATCAAAAAACGTGTACGTGTGATGCAGCTAGGAAGACCGACAGTATCAAAAAGGAAAACCTATCATATGTTACAATTATTGGACTCTTACAGGACGAATTAAAAAAACTGTACGAGAAATATGAATTAAATCCACACAAGTCGGAGTAATGGCGTGGTAAAACAAAAACCAAAGATGTGAAAATCGGTGCTTTATCCTCGGAAAATGATCTGTTGTTAATTATTGCTGAGCTGCGAGAGGACACAAAAATTCTGAGTGATGAAAACAGAAGACTCAAGCTTAAATTGGAAGAGAGTGGTCATCAGGTATGTCTTAATATTCCCAAACCTATGGAAGGATTGCCAGAAAGTGAAGCTATGACTAAAACGGCTCACAACAGGCCTAGTAGTTGATGGGTAACTGTAAAATCGAAGGGGAGCACTTACAAACATATTAACAATAAACATAGGCAGGACTTTGTGTTACCATTAAATAAATATAATTCGCTTCAAAACACAGATGACTTTGAAACTGTATCAGCACACTCATCTGATAAGGTGGTGCAGGACTCTCAAAACTTAGCGAACAGCCAAGTAAGGTATAAGAAAAAACGTAAAATCAAGATTTATTCAGACAGTTACGCCAGAGGATTAGCAGCTATGTTAACGGACAGCGGACCTCGTGAGATTAACGAGTTTGAAATAGAAGATCTGGAGCTAGTTTACGAGATGTTTCAACATCAATCAAGAAAGAAAGCAAGCACAGTTCTCGCAGACAGAGACTTTGTAGTGGTAATGGCTGGAGCAAACGACGTCAGCAGAAACGAAAGGAAGATTGCTACTTCGACACTGAAGAAGACTCTCGGAATGTTAGCCCACACCAACGTGATTGTTGTTAGTGTGCCACATCGACACGATTTGCCCCAGTGGTCATGTGTGAATAAGGAAGTGGAGCAGACAAACAAGGAGTACAAAGCTATCTGTAAGCACTTTAGGAATGTTTCCTTTATTAACACCATTAGTTGTAGCAGAGAATGGCATACCAAGCATGGTCAACATTTCAGTTATCTAGGTAAACGTGTTTTAAGTGATACAATTATCGGAATAGTATTGGATAAGCTAGAGAAGGAAAAAAGCCCAGTAATGTGTTTGGATTATGTTTCAACTGAGATGACAAAAAACTTGTATGCATAGACCAGGTTGGGTGTTCTAGTAACATAAGGACACAATCTGGTCCACTTTCATGCAGTAACAGTAGGTCATGTCAATTAAGAGAATATGCAAAAAAAGAAATGCCTAAAGTAGACTTCAAAATATGCTACCTCAATATTCAGGGCATGGCAGATAAAAACTTAATTGTCAACGAATTTTCAAATGAAAACGTGATAGATATTCTATGTTTAAGTGAACATTGGTGTAAAGAGGACGAGCTTGGGTACAAAGTATTGGATGATTACACACTACTTAGTTGCTATTGCAGAAAACAGCACTTATGTGGTGGGGTAGCAATATATGCAAAAACACCTCTTGCACCAAACTGTGGCAGGATAGATCTCAATACCCTTTGTGATGAAATGCATTTTGAAATGTCAGGGCTAGTAATTGAGAGCCTTAAGCTAATGGTAGTAGTAGTGTACAGGCCACCTAGTGGTGACCCCCATATCTTTCTGGAGAAACTTGAACTCTTAATGTACATATGTATACCGAAATGGAAAAAATACAATGTTGTCATTGGAGGGGATATCAATTCAAGTTTTGATGTCCTGCAGGACAAAAAAACTGTGACAGAGCTCAAAAATGTGCTTCAACAATTTAACCTGTACTATGACATTTTACTTTTACAGAAGAAAGTAATAAGAATAATAACGGATTCTGATAAAACAGAACATTGTAAACTTCTGTTTATTAAATTGCAGTGTCTTACAGTAGTAAACTTGTTCATCTACAATGTTTTAATGTACATTAGAAACAATGTGTCTAATTTTGTGTTGAGAAGTGATATTCATAGCCATAATACTAGAAACAGAACATTTGTAGACGTACCATATCATAGATTATCAAAATCGTATAACTCTTACCTAGTTCTTGGACTGAGGATGTGTAATAGACTAACTGCTGACTTTAAAGAACTGCCTGTAAATATCTTTAAAGCTAAATTATACAAGCTACTAGTGAACAATCCATTTTACACCATTGATGAATTCTTTGAAGATGAAAATACTGTATTCTAACGTGTACCTCTTTTATGTAAACCAATTTACATCGATATAGTAGTTTATGTAGAAATATATGCTGTTGACTTTGTCTATTGCTGTAATCAGCTGAAACTTGGCATGGCAAAAGGTTCCATACATCTAAGCAAAAAGTCGTCCAGCCGATCCACCATTGTCATGGGGTGCTGTCTTATCAAGAAGTCCGATTTAACACAGCAAGAAGAAACATACTTGAAAATACATGATTGGACCTTTAAAAAAAGTCTTGCTCAAGCGCTGAGAGTTTTTGTGAAATTTTTAATATTCATTACTATAATTCATTGTATTGTCTCGAACCAGTTACGAATGAGCCAAAAACAGAAATAAAAATACCAGTGAGCTCAATATTTAACTGGAGAGAATATTATACAAAGTCAAGCCACGATGCAATATGTCACAGACGCTGTGACAGCTTGGGGCAAGCTGTCAGAATGTTTTACTACACAGGAATAGTGAAATTACTGTTTACTGATATTATATGGCACTGCCTAGGCTTAGTTTGTAGTTCAATGAAAGAATTGCTTGGAAGTTGCAGGCACACACATTACTAACAATCCAGAATGACATTAACCAATATGACAGATCTGCCAAACACAGTTCGCATGCACACACACACGCACACACGATGCACAACATTCCACCTCTGTAAATATTATGATCCTTCGTCAATAAATTTCCTCTCATACATGTGTGTTCCCATAAAATATTTCCATGTCTGCCTCATTTATCATTGTTCCATCGCCATATAGATGCTTATGTCATATAAGGGTGTCACACTTATTGCTGAAGACAAAAGTATTTTATGTCTTCACATATGCTTGTAACATAAAGATTGTTTGACACCTTAAAGACGCTTAAGTCACAAGGGATATAACTTTTTTGTCTCTTCACACATATCTGTAACCTAAGGATTCCTTTGGCGCCATATAGACGCTTACATCATATAAGGAGGTCGTATGTAGCTGTGCAGTAAACACAGCATAATATGACAGTAAGTATACTTATCTTCTCAAAATAATGGGTCACACTTAAGAAATTCAAATGGAAATATTTTCTGCACGATACATATACATTACTTACACCATGCTAAAGACGTGTAACGAGATTTAGCTACAGAGCCATAAGGATCCTATTCTCTTGTAAACATTCTTGGCCAGTTTCAAGGACAAATAGCTCATACCTACACAGCCATACAACGAAATTAAGCAATTCAGTCAAACACAGAGATTGCTGTACTCCCACAGGTAAATTACGTTAATGATTTGAATATGATTGAGATGATCATATGATACATGTAGAAAATTGTAGTTACTACGAAGTCAGAGAAAAAGTACTTTATGTAAATATGTATTGTCAGGCGTATAGGTACAGACATTGTGGCAGCATCTTTTATGTAGCCGCTTCCAGTGGAGGCTCAACAGTGGAGACAAGGGTGGCATGATTGAGATGCGTCCGCACGTTAACTGCGAAGGGGGCTGGAGAACCATCATGTAGCAGTCACATAACCCTTCGAATCATCAATGGCGCTTCTTCCAGCAGGGGAGGAAAAGTCTCCGACAAGAAATACCGGCGGTTTCGGCCTGTTAAGCGACTTGAAAGGAAGGCTGGTCCCAAAATACAGCCGCAAATTATCCCGGTCCACACATTCCATGATTCGCTGTCACTAACCCATAGGGGTTCTGCATACTATTTCATAGATGACTATAATGAAGGTTGAAGATACCACTCTGTGTAAAGATGGCCTCATCTGTGAGTAGAATGGATGACACAAATCCCAGAATCATGGTTGCCTGGTGGAGAAACCAGTGACAAAACTGCTCCTCACGTGGAAAGTCTGTCGCTAGTAAACCCTGCACACACTGTAAGTCGTAAGGGTAGTAACAATTGTCATGGAGAATGTTCCACTCAGTCGTCTGGTTTACCCTGTACTGGTGGGCCAACTGCCAGGTACTGGCACGGCAGTTGCCTTCCACAGTTTTAGTCACATTTTCCTCCAAATCTGGTGCCTGAACATTTTGGGTACATCCTTCGTGATTTCGAATATGGAACCATTAGTGAAAAAAAATCATCCTATACATATATAGAGAATAATTTCAGATATTGCTATTAATGATTGAGGACAACATACTGAACGAAATGTACATTTATGCCATCAGAAACGACACCTTTAAATTATTAAAAACCTTATATGCAGGACCATAACCAAGTTGTCTGTGTTTGCAAAGCAATGTCCAGTAAAGGACAAGTTAAGGTAGGAGTTACAAAGGATTTGTACGGGGCCCTTTCTTTTTATTAAATCCAATACAGTGCTAGATGCAGCTGATTCTACTTTTCTTCACAGTAATAATGATTTTAGAAATCTTAAAACGTGTGTTCCAAAGACAATTGATCAAGCACCCTATATGTTTAAAGCAAATGCATTCCTGCTTAATCAAAACAAATGCAGCTCAAGGTATTTAGTGTAAAAGACAAGTTTCCATCAGACGAACCACGTAATGTTAAGTTTTTGGGGGTATACTTAGATTATAAATTATCTTACGGTCAATATGGGCGGTATAGTTGTGGCAAGTTATCGAGAGTAATTTATTTGTTACGGCGATTTGTGGATTGCATACGTGCAATACTTGTCAGAACATCCTATTTTTAATTTTTCCAAAGCATAATATCGTATTGTATTATTTTATGGGGTAATGCTTCTCTATTTGTGTGCATGACATCTTAATGAGCACTTTCCACTCTGGATTTCCTTCCCCCTCCAATCTGATGTCACTAAGAGATTGACATCAGATTGGGGAGGGAAAGAAAGAAAAAGTGGAAAGTGCAATTTAGCTTTAATCAGAGATCATGCTAATATCGAGATTAGAGCCAAAAGACAAAAGTGCTTACTGTTGTCCATAGCACCACAGATTGGTGTCAGTTTTAGTAAGTCAGTACAAGTTCTAGTATCGTAATACATTTTGGTCAGTATTAAGGGAGTATAGAGGAGTGTTTAAGAGGTAGAAGGGATGGAAACCAGGCAGTCAGGTATGAGTCCACGATAAGTAAGAGTAAGTCATCTCAAAGCACAGGAGTAAAGAGGAAAGAAGGGAGGTATGTGCTTCCAGGCAGGACACTGTGCCCTTACATAGTTATGGAATGAAAACGAGTATGCGCACTGATAAGGGAGTTATGATCGCTTTGTGGGAGGTAATATGGTGTATGAATGTCCTTCTGAGGAAGGAAGTGTCATTGATAGTTCCTACAGAGGCAGAATACAATAGATTTTTAGCTTACAGCAAAGTTGTGAAGTAGTAAAAGCTGCCTGAGTGGTGGCGGTCTAAAAGGTAATAGGTATACTAGATTTTTAAAAATTGACCAAAAAGAAAGAAATGTCTGCGTTTTGTATGCTGAACATAACGTAAGCTGTAGCGCAATGGAGCCAACTCTGTAATGTGTATTCACATGTGGAGCAGTTTAAAATTTCAAGACAGCTGTAAATTTGAATTTGAACCTACACACATAAATATGCAGAGACTGGTGCAGAATGTGGCTACCTATGTCTCCCTCAGTCAGTCTACTCATACTAAGCTCTATTGTCTATGTGAAGAGCTGTTTCCTTCCATTTTCTTGACAAATGTTTGGTTCATTGTTCCCTACACTGACTGAAACACGTAGTTTGACTACTCCCTGCAATATCGTCATAACTGTCCCAGAAAATATTTTTTGTTACATCCAGATAAACTTCCTTTAAAGCTTCACACATAAAACTAATTATTTTTTTATTGGTAACTTCAACTCATCTTTTTCTTCTTCCTTGCCTGTTCCTATTTATGTGTCGTGTTGGCATTATTATGAGTATATGGGTTACAGCGATGTTAGTGACAGATTGTGGCTGTATGCCCTTCCTGACACCAGCGTTCCCCTATGGGACAGAATCTCTGTACCCCATCCGTCTGTCTATAGAGTGAAACCAGTGAGCAAGTGTGATAATATTTTCTAAAAGTTTGTGAAGCGTATATCTGAGGTGGAATGTGAGTACCAGTCAGCTGTTTCCAGAGCTGGAGTTGGATAACCTCCTGAATAGTATGTACATGTTGGCCGGCTTACTAGCCCTTGTCTTTTATTCATGAGGTGAATTTGATCTGATCCTGGAAGTGACAATTTAACAGTTCTCAACTATCTGGGTGGGTGTTCTGGCGGTTTCCGGTGATTAGAGGGAACAGAGTGGTGTTGTGCAAGACTCACACTCCCCTTAATTATTGAACTTACATGAAGTAGCTTTGCCGATCTTCTTTTCAGGTTAGCCAGCTGCTATGATCTACCCCACTTCTTCTCCGAAGATAAGATGCTGCTTTGGAGGAATTTTCTCTAATCTTAAAATAACTCCATACACTCGAGATACTTTGAACTCAGTCCCATTATATTTTCACAACACATAATAGTTTTCACATACAGGAATCATTTTTCGTTAGTTCAACAATTTTCGGTCCATCAGATGCTATTACATATTCTTTACCATAAATACAGTACTATAAATCTTTCAAAGTTCTAGTTAGTCCACCAACTGGACCTCACGAAAGTAAGTGAATAATTCATATAAGTGTCTTTTCTTTTTCTTTCAACAACATTCCATTGTCCCTAATAATGAGTGATGATGTACCGTCATGGAGTATGGTGCGCTTGCTCCCTGTGCTGGGTGTCTAACTTCAGAGGCGAGGGGGCGGATACCTGCCCGCACTGATCAACTGCCTGATACATGCCAGTCCTCCACACACATAATCGTGGCGCAGTAGACACAGTCCCGTTTCTCATGTTCATAAGTAAAATATCGAGTGTTCGAGACGGTGGAGAGCCGAGGGTCTCTAGAATTTGCCTCTGAATTCTCGAGACACTACAGTGTTTGACTAATACAGCAGGGTAATTACTATGCTATTGGATAAAATAATGTGCTCAGCTATCTGGGTGGGTGATTCCTTGGGCTAATACAGCAGGGTAATTACTGCACTATTGGATAAAATCCATTTGTAGCCCACTTGCGTTCATAGAATTCTGAATTTCACCTCTGGAACAGATTTTGCAAACCACTTAACTTCTTTACTTAACCTCTTACTAGTTATCATGAGAGACTTCAGATTCCCAGGAAGGAAAATGTCAAGATCACAGTTAAAAGTAAGAGAACCACCAATTACATGAATGCAAACACTGAAGTTCCTGAAAATTGTTCATCATTTACCCTTTGAAGCAATTAATACTGCAGTTACAATCGATTTACTTTTGCATGAGTAATGGAAGACCATCCTTGGGCACATAACTTTTTTTACTTCTAATATCTCCTGGAATGGGCTTTCATTACCATAATTTCAACCTGAATAATTAATTGTTTGTTTATTAACCTTCTGAGAATTTACTTTTTACTGACATTGTCTGTTTACATAGTAAGTTGTAAATACTAAGTTGCTGCATTTCACACAGAACAATAAATTTCAGGCTGTCCCAAATTTGCATTGTATGAGTAATTATTATAGATAGTTCTTGATCTAACAGATCAGATATGATGTCTTGTTAACATAGGAATAGAAATCAAAAACAAACTTTTCACTTTTACATGAGTACATGCACTTTTCCTGTACTTTGTTTGGACCTATAAATCGCACAGATAACTATTTCTGATTTCTACTTAATTTTTCATTCAGTATACATCTACACAACTATCCTACTACTCACTTAAGTGGTTGGCAGAGTATTTATCGAACGACTGTCCAATTATTTCTCTACTGTTCCACTCTCGAGCAGCAGATAGGGAAAATGAACACCTAAATCCTTCTGTGAAAGCCATGACTTCTTGTATATTACCACTATGGCCATTCTCCCAATACAGGTGGACATCTTGAAATTTTTTCACATTCGGAGGAGAAAGTTGGTGACTGAAATTTGTTGAAAAGGTGTTGCCACAACAAAAAATGACTGTTTTAATGATTGCCACCCCAACCCAGATATCACATCTATGACACTGTCTCCCTCATTTCGCGATAATACGAAACGAGCAGCCCTTCTCGAACTTTTTCGGTGTCCTCTATCGGTCCTAACTGGCAAGGATCCCATACCATGCAAAATTCCTTAGAAGAGTATGGACAAGTGTAGGCAGTCTCTTTAGCAGATCTGTTGCATCTTGTAAATGTTATATGTATAAAATGCTGACTTTGGTTAGCCTTCACCACAACACTGTCTATGTGAACACTCCAGTTTCAGTTCTTCATAATTTTAAATCTTTCAGTTCTTCATAATTTTAGCTCTCAGTTCATGGTGTAACTGAAATTTAGTGAATTCCTTTTAGTACCCATGTGGATGCCATGACGCCTTTTATTCAATCGGCAATTTTTCCAGGGTATAAATATGTCGTGCAAATAATTTTGCAGTTGGTTTTGATCTTCTGTTGACTTTACTAGATGCTACATGACAGCATTATATTCAAGCAACCTAAGAGGGTACTCAGATTTTCTCCTAAATCGTCAATGTAGATTTGATACTGGAGAGGGCCTTTAACATTTCCTTGGGGAAAACCACAAATCACTTGTTCTTACCCAATGATTTTCCATAAATTACTGTGAAATGTGATCTTCCTGATAGGAAATCATGAATCCAGTTGCACTACTGAGACAATACACCATAGGTAGTCGGTTTGATTAGAAACCATTTGTGAAAGATGGAGCCAAAAGCCAGCCGGAAATCTAGAAAAGGTTATCAACTTCTAAATTCCTCATTCTGCCAGGTGTTCTTGATTCGAATTCTGGAATATTTACTTCGTCTTCTTTGGTAAGAGAAAGATGGAAACTGTCTTTAGTAACACCGATTTTGTGGCAATGTCATTGATAACAGTATTATTGCTATTGTGCAGTGAAAGTTTGATTGTATCTTGGCGCTGGTTTACTTTATGTACTTCCAGAATCTCTTTAAATTTTCTGCCAGATTTCTTCTGGAAATTATCAGAAGCATCTTCATCTTGCTTTGAAGTCCACACTAAATTTCCAGCTGCTTTACAACATCATCAGCCTTAGAGATAATGTGTTCTTTTAAATTTATTGCGAATCTGTATAATCTCTTATTATTATTTATTTATTTGCCATAAATGTCTCAGTTGCCACCAACACTACTACTCTGAATTAAAGCTACTTTTACATAGTTTGAATGAATAGAGTCTGTCTCTTAGGTAAGTGTCAAGAGACTCCTTTAATCTCCTTTCTTAAATAGGTCTATTTTATGTTTATTTTTGATGGAGTTGGATGTTCGATACAACGACCTTGTGGTCACTAATTCCTGTATCCATCATGATGCTCGCTATTTGCTCAGGATTATCTGTTGCCAAGAAGTCAAGTATGTTATAGCAACCATTTACACTTTGAGTGGCTCCTGAACGGAATACTCAAAATAATTTTCAGAGAATGTATTTAGTGCAACTTCGAACGATGTTTTATGTTTACCACCGACTTTAAACATATATTTTCGCCAACATATTGGGGATATATTGAAGTCACCACCAGCTATAATTTATGAGTCAGATATCTGTTCGAGATAAGGCTCAAATCTTGCTTGAATTCTTCATCAACTGTTATCACCTGAGTTGAGGGTCAGTAAAAGAAGCCAATTATTAATGTATTCTGGTTGTTGAGTTTAATCTTTACCAATGCTAACTCACAGCAAGTATCTACTTCAGTTTCACTTTAAAGTAAACTATTTGTATCAGCAACAAACATGCCATTACCAACTAAATTTAATCAATTCTTTGTGAACACTGTGGGGTTCTTAGTAAAACATTTGGCAGCACTAAACTCCAGCTTGAGGCAACTTCAGTTCCTATAACAAATTCTGCTTAAGTGCTTTCTATGAGTGCTTCAAACTCTGATTCTTCGCCAGCACAACTACGACAATTTACAACCATAATACCGATGTTTCCTAGGGCTAAATTCATCCTGTATTTGACCTGCTCCAATTGAGACTGAACACCGTTTCCACACTTTTGCAGGAATCCAATACCCTATTACCCTATGCTGCATGTCAAGGCATCTGTAGCCCACATGGTTACAGACCCATCTGAGCCTCTGATTCAGACCTTCCTCTCGACTCTGTACTGAATGTACTCAGTCAGTCCTGCTCATGATGCAACAGCTTGGTAAGCTCTGCCTACATTTAGCAAGCAAGACTGGCTGTCTTTACCACTTCAGATAGTTGCTGAAAACCTGAAAGGTTCTCTTCCAATCCAAAGAGACACTTGTCATTAGTACCAAATGAGTCACCACCAGTAGCTGATTGCATCCTGCACTCTTCATGACATCCGGAAG
Organism: Schistocerca serialis cubense; assembly: GCF_023864345.2. Classification (NCBI taxonomy): domain Eukaryota; kingdom Metazoa; phylum Arthropoda; class Insecta; order Orthoptera; family Acrididae; genus Schistocerca; species Schistocerca serialis. The sequence continues at coordinate 169,317,505 of NC_064649.1, forward strand.
GAACTGTTCCGCATCTGGGATGACTCCTCTTGGTATGCAGACAGAGTGTACATTGGACTTCTGTCCTACCGTGGCAGCTATATCCCTAAGGAGCTCAATCGCACTTCTAACACTAGAGCTGTCAACTACACTATTGTTTAAAAAAAGTGAAACATCAAGACTGAGAGACATGATCACAATGAAATTTATCCCACCGATTAGGGAGATGACGCTAAACAAATGATTAGCATTACAGACCTGTACATGCACTGTGACTGGAATTTCAGCTCGGAGTAGTGCACCACATGCTGCAATCAGAGCCACGAGACGTCGTGGCAAGGAATCAGAGAGAACCTGTATACGCTGCTAGGGAATACTCTGCCATGTGGTTTGTAGGTATGTCCACAAAACAGTAAGTTAGGCTGCAGGTGGACCTAAACGAACAAGTTGCTGACCAACCACATCCTAGGCATGTTCGACGGGTGACATGTCAGGCGAACCGGCTGTCCAGGAAACCAGTTTTTCAGCTTGTTCTTTGAAGAAGCCACATATGCTGGGCATTTCCCGGCTTAAATTTGGCACATGGAACGATCTGCAGAGGGGTAATGTCTCAGGCTGTGAAACCTCCCTGATGTAGTAGTCGCTGTTCAGATTGCCCTCAAGGTGTAGGAGGCGACATCATGTGTTTTAGGCAATGGCACCCCAAGCCATTACACTTGGTGGTTGTCTGCTATGCCACTCAACAATCAGTCTGTCCGATTGCGTTCACCATGGCACACTGATCACTGCACTGTAGGACAGTAGAAGTGTGATTTGTCTGAAAACACTACGTTCTACCACTTATTATGGTTGTGTCAGCCCACATGCGCCCATTACAGTCTCCAGTGTTGTGGTTTCTGGTCAATGAAAACCAACACAATGGTTTGTGTGGTGCCACTGCCAGACACCACACTTGCTAGGTGGTAGCCTTAAAATCGGCTGCGGTCCGTTAGCATACGTCGGACCCGCGTGTCGCCACTATCAGTGATTGCAGACCGAACGCCGCCACACGGCACGTCTAGAGAGACGTCCTAGCACTCGCCCCAGTTGTACAGCCGACTTTGTTAGCGATGGCTCACTGACAAATTACGCTCTCATTTGCCGAGACGATAGTTAGCATAGCCTTCAGCTACGTCATTTGCTACGACCTAGCAAGGCGCCATTACCAGTGACTATTGATTGTAATACATGTACCTTCAAGAGCGATGTTCACCAATTATGGATTAAAGTTAAGTATTCCAGAAGCTACATACTTATTTTACTAGTCTCAACTCCTTTAACTGTTCCAGACCTCACGCCAGCCTGCGTGAGTTTAAACGCATGCATTTCGGCCTCCTCTAGCAACACGGTGTTGGCTCTTCTGCCAACACAACAGTTTGCATGCCACCAATTCAGCCACAGAGGACGGCGTGAACCGTTAATGCAGACGTGTCCCCACACACTGCAGTGATCCAATGTCATCAACACTGTGGATGACGTTGTTCTGTACATTACGACCAAGCAGACGACTACAGGGACCGATGACCTCGTAGTGTGGTCCCATCCCACTTCTTTTAAACCAACCAGCCAACAGACAAGACTGCAGGCATCTCACACTGTGATCACATTGTATCTTGCAGACCCTGTTGACACTGTAGAAGCCCTCTTCCCTCCACTGTTTCTGCATACAACTCGCTGTTGAAGAAGTCTGCCCTCTATGAGCCACAATGTCACGGAACGACAGACCCACCTATTACAGACCAACCATTCTGCCCCTTTCGAATGCATTCACATGCCAATATTTCACCTTGTGATATTGGCGATGCATAATGGCACTTGATTACACGTATCCACTTTGTATGATGACTGAGCGTTGTGTAATGCTGTCCTGTCTGCTTACACAAAACGATGGACTGCTGCACCAATATGCACGCCAACTCTCTGCCAATTAAATCACTTATTATGTTTCCACAGTTATACGCGTTCTCTTATAATGGCTTCTGAGTGTTACACTTTTCCTAACAGTAGTGTACTAATAACTCCACCTTCCATTAATGCTTGCGAGCCAGGATGAGTCCTCTCAAACAAGGCAAGTGACTGTAGCTGGCTCAAGATCTTTAACAGCCACAGATAGCACCTGAAACCTGTAAGTCAGACAAACTAGGGAGGCCTTTCGATCGATCGCCTGGAAAGTCTTTTACACCTTGAAACTGTAATTGTGGGCGGTAAGTGCCGGCCACAGTAGGGAAATGATCAGAGGAAGTCGGGAACATGCTGCACGCCTCTTGGATTGCCATGTCTGACTCCCTACATTGATTCCCATTGCAACAGTCTCAAGCTGTATGGCTGAAACCAGCACCAACTGGAACTGTGAACAAAGGCTCTCCAATCAACATGCATCTACACAGTCTCTATCCATACTAAAGATGGTGGGAACCTACACTACACAAACACACTACAAATTTATGATAAAACATCCAGATCATGCAGATAAATCTAAATGAGCCACTCGTTCTTATTTAGAAGATCGTAAAATGAAAACACAAATGATCTACTGGGATGGTGTTGCTCATACAGAGGTCAGCACCTGATTGAGATCTGCTATGGCCACTGGCTGATAAAATGAAAACAAACGACAGTGGTGAGACTGTCTGAATGCACACTACACAGTTACTGAAACACGATATTATGCCTTGTAAAAACACAAACAAACAAGAAATGTATGGTTATACTACACAACCACACAGGGGAATCTAAATGAGTAACTCATTTATGTCTATGAGCTGCTAAAATAAACACACAAACGATCTAGCAGCCTGGTGCTACCCGCACAGAGGTCAGCGCCCATTTGTTTCCTCTGCAGATGGGAATCTAAAATACGAGGATTCTTTAGAAATGTATCTCTGTTCAGAATTTCAGGTTCTTCAGTCTTTATCTCTTTCGGAAGAGTTCTGATTTCTTGGAGCCACTTGAATCAAGGGGTTTTTGCTATGGTTGGCATGTTAATAATTCTCTTAGATAAGCTGTTTCCATTTATGTGAACTAGATGGTAACAAAACACCATTCTACATTTTCTTATCTTCTTTGCTTCTGCTCCTGTATACGCCATTTTGTTTAGATGGATTCAACATTTTCTTAGCATTTTTCTCATTTGGTTTTTAATATTTTCTAATTCCCTATCTGTAGTTAAACCCAGACATTAATTGCTATGTAAGCACTAGTGAATCTGACAACGCTTCACAATTACTAAACAAGAACAAGGATTGCACATACATTCTAAACGCCTTCCCATCCCCTCTCTGCCCATATACTCCTACCTGCTCTCTTTGTCCATGTCCTCTTCCCCTCCCCCCCCACCCCACTCTATGTACTCCTCCTCGTTCCTCTATACATCAGTTTCCTTCTCCCCTCTCTGTTCTTTTACACCTCTCTCTGACCTAGAGCCTTGCTTATTGTTATTGCAGATGAAAGTTTAAATCAGTTGGGATTATTGATATATAGGTTATGAGAGACACCTTTCCAACTAGTGGATCTGTGAGGACAGTAGCTTCAGTGACAGTATTTCGCATCATTTTAATCCTCAAATGGATAGGGTTAAGAAAGCTTCAGACAATTCAGATTCTTAATTAGTACTCTAATAATTAAACAATAAGTCATAAATTCAACTTTTTTGTCTTCTGTAAGACCAACAGTGAGGAACAAGGCAAACCAGCAGATTTTTGTGTATACAATTTTTGTTTGAAAATATATATAAGGAGAGACCTAATATAGGGGAGAAACAATTCTTTTAATGGTTTACATGCCCTTCTATTGGAACTGAAAGAGACTAAGAAAGAAATCAAAAGCACACATTTTCACAGCACAGCATTTTTTAAATTGCAGCCAGTTTCAATAAACAGCCTGTTCATTGTCTGTCAGAAACGCATTCAGCACATATTAATCCAAATGTTCTTTAGGGTTTCGAGTAATAATTTGAAGTAAACCAGTCAAGAACCTTTCAAGATTTTTAGTAACAACATTTCCGATTTGTACATTACATATAAATTTACAGATGAAAATAAATAGCCTATGTTTGTCTGAATGTTCACTAGAATATTATATAAAAATTTGAAGTAAATATATCAAGTAACTTTCAAGATCTTTGATAATAATATTCTCCTTTATGTATTACATATGCATTTATATTACATATATATGTTTAAAAATATATTACCTATGTCCATCTGAATGATCAATACAGTATTTGTACAAATTTGAAGTAAGTTGGGCAAGAAATTCTTGACATTTAAGTAACAACAATTCCCATTTGTACATTCTCTATGTATTTATGTGTTATATATACTTAAAAATATCTAGACAGTGCCAGTCCTAATGTTTGTTAGAGTATCATAGAGAGTTTGAAGTAAATTGGCTAACAACTTTTCAAGTTTTTTGGTAATAATGTTTCACCTGTATGGACTATGTATATACATTTGGATATTATGTGTGTTAATATATATAGCTATGTCTGTCTGAAATAGAGTAATGTGTAAAAATTTGAAGAACATCAGTCAAGACCAAGTGAGGTGGCGCAGTGGCTAGCACACTGGTCTCGCATTCGGGAGGACGATGGTTCAATCCCACATTCAGCCATCCTGATTTAGGTTTCCCGTGATTTCCCTAAATCACTCGAGGCAAATGCCAGGATGGTTCCTTTGAAAGGGCACAGCCAACTTCCTTCCCCGTCCTTTCCTAATCCAATGAGACCGAAGACCTCGCTATCTAGTCTCCTTCCCCAAATAACCCAACCATCAGTCAAGATCTTTTCATGAGTTTCACTAACAATGTATCCACTTTATATATTTTATATGTATTTATACAGTAACAACATATAGCCTGTACCTGACTGCACGTTGACTAGAGTATCGTGGAAAATTTTAAAGGAAATTGGTCAAGAACTTTCTCCAACTTTTATAACAACATTTTCTCTTTCTATATTACATATATAATATATTATACATATTTACCGAGCCAGGTGGGGCAGTGGTTAGCACACTGGACTCGCATTCGGGAAGATGAATGTTCAAACATCTGTCTGGCCATCCTGATTTAGGTTTTCTGTGATTTCCCTAAATCGCTACAGGCAAATGCCAGGATGATTCCTTCGAAAGAGCATGACTGACTTACTTCTCCATCTTCCCCTAATCTAGTGGGACTGATGACCTCGATGTTTGATCCTCTACCCCAAATAAACCAACAAGCCAATTGTCTATATTAAAAAATATCTACCCTCTGCCCATCCCAATGTTCGTTAGAGCGTTATGTATAAATTCAAAGAAAATCGGTTACAAACTATTTGTGAGTTTTGTTAACAATGTTTACCCCATACACGTTATGTATATATTTTATATGACGTATAATAAAACATACAGCCTATGCCCATCATAATACTCATTAGAATATTGTGTAAAAGTGTGAAGTAAATTGGTCAAGTATTTTTTGACATTATTAGTAACAAAGATAAATAATGACTTGTCTTTATATAGTAATTCATAAGATTCTGGTTTTATTATTGTAGCTTTGCTTGAAAAAAGATAGATTTCTTTTTGTACACAAGCCCCATGTCTCTAGATTTACATTGACATCTACATAAATACTCTGCAAACTGCAATATGGAGCATGCAGTGGTACCCTGTGCCACTACTGGTCGTTTCCTTCCTGTTCCACTTGCAAATGGAGAGATGGAAATCGCGACAGCCTGTATGTCTCCAAAGCAACCCTAATTTCTATTTCTTGTCGTCGTGGTCTTGACGGAAAATATACGTTGATGAGAGTAGAATCGTACTGCAGCCAACTGCAGATGCCAGTTCTTTAAATTTTGTCAACAGTGTTGCATGAAAATAAACATTGTCTTCGCTCTGGGGATTCCCATTTGAGTTAATGATACATCTCTGTAACACTTGCATGTAGATTCACTCTATCACTATCAAATATAGCACCAGTCCTCTGAACTGCATTAATGTCTTCCTGTAGTCAACTGAAAGGCCATTACCATCTTCCTAGACATCAGTTTTGGTAGCCTACCCATCGTGACAGTTCTTCTGCATATCCTCACAAAGATATTTAAATTTGTTTACTCCTTAATTTTGCCATAACCTATTTTCATATTTGGAGCATCTTTTAGATTTCTCATAATCCTGTTTTTGCATAGGGTATTTGAAAACCCTTTTTTCTACAATTTTCTCTCAATTGTTGATGTTTGTTGTTGCCACTGCTATGTCTCCTGATAGTACTGTAATACTGTCAGCAAAACATAAACAGTAAATTCAAAGATTCTTTTTTTTATAGTCTAATTACTACCAAATCATTCACTCTACCCTTCCTGAGTTCTTATTCCCATTCTCAAATTGTCGTTTCAAGAACACATTTGAACATTCAAAGGGGTAGACCACCTCCTCTAAAACCTGTTTGACTCTGAAAGCTTCACATATTTCTCCTAAAAGTTTAACTGTGTTTTTTGTGTTCATTAGTGTCAGTCAAATTATGTTTCTTGTTTTGCCTTCAATACAGGACTCTTCCAAAATTTAAGACAGAGGTGTTCTGTCACTAGGGTTGCATTCGTTTTTGACCAAAATCACAGTGACCCAGAGGATGCATCTTGCTCTTCTGTCTTGGACTATTACCTTAAGGCTCCACCCTTCTGAAATCCACCTTTATGCTCCCTGATCATGTGTCTACCCACTTCTCTACTGTATTATTTAGTGCTGTGTTAACTAGTAACAGTGATATTCCTCTGTAGTTGTTTGCATCAGTTTCATCTCCCCTCTTATGTAAGGAATGGATTAATGTGCACTCCTAATCCTGTAGAATTTTATCTGCCAGTCCTTAGTATTTTGGTACAAAAAATCAACGTCTCTTAGTAGTCCATGTCGGAACTGTTTATTCAGCAATCTTGATCATCTTATCCTTCATCTCTTCTATGTTTGGACATCACTGTCTTGGTGTCTTAAATACACATCTTCGCTTGTTAGAACCAATTAGCGCTGACCATCACATCACGTCATGTCATGTCATGTCATGTCATGGCACTGTCATTGCAGGGGGTATTTACACTGTTCATCATGTATTGTCACGTCATTTCGCTTAGAACAGATTCAAGTGATGAGTCACCATCTGTGTTACAAAAAGTCAGAATACAGCATTGGTACCGGGGAATTAACAACAATACAGTTTACTGATGTCAAAGAAAACATCATAATGTATGTTCTTGATCAATTTTTGGGCGGAAAAGCACTGAGAAGTGAAACAATATTTCAGTACCGTGACATCTAGTGGCAACGAAAATACATACATACATACAAACACATAAAACAATTTTATAAGGGCATAAACAAAACCTGATTACCTTAGTCATTATATTTTTCCATGAGTAGCTAATAACGTTACAAATAATTGTATTTTTCTCCTTCTGTAGAGCTGTCTACTTCATTTAAAATGTTATTTAATGAAAATTGCATAATCAATTTAATTTCCTATTTATATGCCATAAGAATGTCAGTTCTATTCTGTTGTTATAAAACCTAAATAATTTCTCACTTTCATAATCGTGACCTTGCTTCTGTAAGAACATTCAATGGAAAAAATATACAAGGTGTCATAGAACATTTGCATTTTGCCATGGAAAACAAATCACAATAATAACATTCACTAACTTAACATAATGAACGCAGCGAACGTAGTTTAGCTTCTGTCATTAGCAGAAGATGAGCACAAAACTTTTTTTGTGAGAAACGTTTCTGTGACATAGCGGTCCATTGATGACCTGTGAAAATGCTGCCATGTAAAATATATTTTGGAATCTTTTGACTTGATTTGATGTGATGTGATGCCGATGAATCTCAAATTACTGTTTTGTTGAGTTTATGGTTAAAACAAACTACTGAAACAAATTAGGAACTAACGAAAATTGCAACAAATTGCGCCATATGCACTGCTTTTGAAGTGGGGAACTAAAAGTAACATGATATGATGGTTACAGTATGATGGATAATTGTTGTTGTTGTGGTCTTCAGTCCAGAGACTGGTTTGATGCAGCTCTCCCTGCTACTCTATCCTGTGCAAGACACTTCGTCTCCAAGTACCTACTGCACCGTCCACGCTGCCCTCCAATACTAAATTGGTGATCCTTTGATGCCCCAGAATATGCCCTACCAACCGATACCTTCTTCTAGTCAAGTTGTCCCACAAATTTGTCTTCTCTCCAATTCTATTCAATACCTCCTCATAAGTTATGTGACTACCCTTGTGATCTTCAGCATTCTTCCGTAGCACCACATTACGAAAGCTTCTATTCTCTTCTTGTCTAAATTATTCATCATCCACGTTTCATTTCCATACATGGCTACACTCCATACAAATACTTTCAGAAACGACTTCCTGACACTTAAATCTATACTCGAAGTTAACAAATTTCTCTTCTTCAGAAACCCTTTCCTTGCCATTACGAGTCTACATTTTATATCCCCTCTACTTCGGTTATCATCAAATATTTTGCTCCCCAAATAGCAAAACTCATTTACTACTTTAAGTGTCTTATTTCCTAATCTAATTCACGCAGCATTGCCCAATTTAATTCGACTACATTGCATTATTCTCGATTTGCTTTTGTTAATGTTCATCTTATATCTCATTTCAAGACACTGTCCATTCCGTTCACCTGCTCTGCAAGGTACTTCTCTGTGTCTGACAGAATTGCAATGTCATCAGCGAACCTCAAAATTTTTATTCCTTCTCCATGGATTGTAATTCCTACACCGAATTCTTCTTTTGTTTCCTTTACTGCTTGCTCAATATACAGATTGAATAACACTGGGGATAGGATTCGTGTAAGTATTTTGCAGCCGTTTCTTATTAAACTGATAGTTCGGTAATTTTCACATCTGTTAACACCCGCTTTCTTTGGGTTTGGAATTACACTCCTGGAAATTGAAATAAGAACACCGTGAATTCATTGTCCCAGGAAGGGGAAACTTTATTGACACATTCCTGGGGTCAGATACATCACATGATCACACTGACAGCACCACAGGCACATAGACACAGGCAACAGAGCATGCACAATGTCGGCACTAGTACAGTGTATATCCACCTTTCGCAGCAATGCAGGCTGCTATTCTCCCATGGAGACGATCGTAGAGATGCTGGATGTAGTCCTGTGGAACGGCTTGCAATGCCATTTCCACCTGGCGCCTCAGTTGGACCAGCGTTCGTGCTGGACGTGCAGACCGCGTGAGACGACGCTTCATCCAGTCCCAAACATGCTCAATGGGGGACAGATCCGGAGATCTTGCTGGCCAGGGTAGTTGACGTACACCTTCTAGAGCACGTTGGGTGGCACGGGATACATGCGGACGTGCATTGTCCTGTTGGAACAGCAAGTTCCCTTGCCGGTCTAGGAATGGTAGAACGATGGGTTCGATGACGGTTTGGATGTACCGTGCACTATTCAGTGTCCCCTCGACGATCACCAGTGGTGTACGGCCAGTGTAGGAGATCGCTCCCCACACCATGATGCCGGGTGTTGGCCCTGTGTGCCTCGGTCGTATGCAGTCCTGATTGTGGCGCTCACCTGCACGGCGCCAAACACGCATACGACCATCATTGGCACCAAGGCAGAAGCGACTCTCATCGCTGAAGACGACACGTCTCCATTCGTCCCTCCATTCACGCCTGTCGCGACACCACTGGAGGCGGGCTGCACGATGTTGGGGCGTGAGCGGAAGACGGCCTAACGGTGTGCGGGACCGTAGCCCAGCTTCATGGAGACGGTTGCGAATGGTCCTCACCGATACCCCAGGAGCAACAGTGTCCCTAATTTGCTGGGAAGTGGCGGTGCGGTCCCCTACGGCACTGCGTAGGATCCTACGGTCTTGGCGTGCATCCGTGCGTCGCTGCGGTCCGGTCCCAGGTCGACGGGCACGTGCACCTTCCGCCGACCACTGGCGACAACATCGATGTACTGTGGAGACCTCACGCCCCACGTGTTGAGCAATTCGGCGGTACGTCCACCCGGCCTCCCGCATGCCCACTATATGCCCTCGCTCAAAGTCCGTCAACTGCACATACGGTTCACGTCCACGCTGTCGCGGCATGCTACCAGTGTTAAAGACTGCGATGGAGCTCCGTATGCCACGGCAAACTGGCTGACACTGACGGCGGCGGTGCACAAATGCTGCGCAGCTAGCGCCATTCGACGGCCAACACCGCGGTTCCTGGTGTGTCCGCTGTGCCGTCCGTGTGATCATTGCTTGTACAGCCCTCTCGCAGTGTCCGGAGCAAGTATGGTGGGTCTGACACACCGGTGTCAATGTGTTCTTTTTTCCATTTCCAGGAGTGTATTATATTCCTATTGAAGTCTGAGGGTATTTCGCCTGTCTCATACTTCTTGCTCACCAGATGGTAGCGTTTTGTTAGGTCTGGCCCTCCCAAGGCTATCAGTAGTTCTAATGGAAAGTTGTCTACTCCCGGGGCCATGTTTCAACTTAGGTCCTTCAGTGCTTTGTCAAACTCTTCACGCAGTATCGTATCTCCTATTTCATTTTCATCTACATTCTCTTCCATTTCCATAATATTGTCCTCAAGAACATTGCCCTTGTATAGACCCTCTATATACTCCTTCCACCTTTCTGCTGTCCCTTTTTTACTTAGAACTGGGTTTCCATCTGAGCTCTTGATATTTATGCAAGTGGTTCTCTTTTCTCCAAAGGTCTCTTTAGTTTTCCTGTAGGCAGTATGTATCTTAACCATAGTGATATGCGCCTCTACATCCTTACATTTGTCCTCTAGCCATGCCTGCTCAGCCATTTTGCACTTCCTGTCGATCTCATTTTTGATACGTTATGTATTCCTTTTTGCCTGCTTCATTTACTGCATTTTTTGTATTTTCTGCTTTCAGCAATTAAATTCAATATGTCTTCTGTTACCCAAGGATTTCTACTAGCCCCCGTCTTTTTACTTACTTGATCCTGTGCTACCTCCACTATTTCATCTCTCAAAGCTACCCATTCTTCTTCTACTGTACTTCTTTCCCCCATTCTTTTCAATCGTTCCCTAATGCTCTCCCTGAAACTCTCTACAACCTCTACTTCTTTCAGTTTATCCAGGTCCCATCTTCCCAAATATCTCATCATACATTTCCTCGATCTCTTCATCTTCTGCAGAGCTAGTTGGCATATAAACTTTTACTAATGTAGTACGCGTGGTCTTCGTATCTATCTGGGCGACAATAATGCGTTCACTATGCTGTTTGTAGTAGCTTACCTGCATTCCTATTTTCCTATTGATTATTAAACCTGCAACTGCATTCACCCTATTTGATTTTGTACTTATAAAGCTGTAGTCACCGGACCATAATTCTTGTTCCTCCTGCCACCAAACTTCACTAATTCCCATTATATCTAACTTTAGCTTATCAATCTCCCTTTTTAACTTTTCTAACCTACCTGCCCGGTTAAGGGATCTGACAGTCCATACTCCAAGCCGTAGAATGCCAGTTTTCTTTCTCCTGATAACAACGTCCTCCTGAGTAGTCCCGCCTGGAGATCCATATGGGAGTCTATTTCACTCCAGAATATATTACCCAAGAGGACCCCATTTTCATCTAACCATACTGTAAAGCTGCATGGCCTCGGGAAAAATTATGGCTGTAGTTTCCCCTTGCTTTCAGCCATTCGCAGTACCAGCACAGCAATGCCCTTTTGGTTAGTGTTACAAGGCCAGATCAGTCAATCATCCAGACTGTTGCCCCTGCAACTACTGAAAAGCTTGCTGCCCCTCTTCAGGAACCACACGTTTGTTTGGACTCTCAACAGATAACCCCCCCCCCCCCCAATTGTGGTTGCACCTACAGTACCATGATAGATCATTATTTGAGAAAATTTTTTCCCAGATAGATAATTTTTTGAGAAAAAATTATGAACAAGAACCACAGTTAAAATGCTTAAGACTGCCCCACCACAATTACCTTTAAGATCTTTCTCAAAGTTTAAAATCTACACCAAAAAGTATTCTTAAAACAGTTGTAACGAATATGTGGATATAACCAACGCCACATGGAAACAGGACCAAACAACCACACCTTGTCAGAGCCAAACAGCGACTGTAATATAAATCAGACAAAGTTAAAATAATTATGTGGCTTATAAAATCAGCGATCTTTTGTTTGATACTTTGATGGGATTAGTTAACAGAAATAACATGTGTAGTTGACTATGTGGGAATGAGACAAAAACAATTTGAAACACATGTCTGCAATTGTTTTGTTGCATAGTATGAAGTGTGTTTCAGTTTGACATCAGTGAAAGATGGCGGGAAGTAGTATGCTTACCTCTGAGTCAGCTTCCAACAAAAGTAGATTTGTCATGTGTATAACATGAACAAAGTGTATTAAAACGTGAAAAACTGTATTCTATGGAGATGAGCGTTATTATTGTACAGATTTTCGATGTGCAAAGTTAACTGAAGGCTCTATTCCAGACAAAACCAGCGAACAGCAGTGCAAAGTTTGCCTGGAGGATACAGACAATATCATGCTGGAGGAAGATAAACATCAGGTACACAAGACTATAATTCTCTACAAGTTATTTTATCTGCTGTTATAGAGGAAAATTTGGCTTTGGCTAAAGAAAATGAGAAACTGTAAAAGGAGTACACACTGATTGATTCGGAACTCAGAAAAAAAATTTCCAGGATGAGTAAAAAGAAACAATCAATGTAGGTCAAAAGACTTTACAGAAATGCTAGGAGATTTATCCTAACACAAAAAGTTGCAGTCCTATGCTGAAGAAAGATCATGTAAATTTTCCATCCCTGAAAAAGAGATTTCACGTTCTTGAACACTTGGTGTTAAAGAATAAAACATTAAAGTAGGCTTACAAGTTAAACTGCCAAACCCACATAAGCCTAATCAAAATGAAGTGAGTAAAGAATGCAGTAAAAATTAGCCAAATGTCAATGGATGTAAAGAAATAAAAGCCCAAAGACACCAAGATGTAAATGCAGACCTATGCCTGTGAAAATACATTTCTATGCAGACATCTAAGGATGGAAAGTAACAGCCACACGAGGTAGCCACACAGTCTAAGGTACCTTGTCACGGTCTGCACGGCTACCCCCATCAGAGGTTCAAGCCCTTCCTTGGGCATGGTTGTGAGTGTTGTCCTCAGTGTAAGTTAGTTTAAGTTAGATTAAGTAGTGCATAAGCTCAGGGACCGATGAACTCAGCTGTTTCGTTCCATAAGACCTCATGAAAAAAAAATTCCAAATGGAAAGTAATAGATATTATTCAAAGTAGTTTGAGCCTTCATATCTCAGTCGAAAGAAAGCTTTGTGCAAAATTTAAAGACATTGTGGCACGTTCTGCACCTATAGATGCTAGCAAAATGGTAATTTTTTCTTGCTGGAGCAAATGTTGCAGCAGAAAAAGAGGGAAAACTGTTCTTATGGTCATTCAGGAAAAAGTTGCGATCTACAAAACAAAGAAATTATATTCTTCTCAACACCATTTCATCACGATCTTCCGTTCTGGTCGTGCATGAATGTGGAAGTGGCATGAGAAAATTAAGACATGAAGAAACTCTGTAAATACTTTAAAAATTTTATTTTGTAAATATAACTGGCTTAGGTAAAAGAATTCATACCTTATGGCCTGCACCTGAATGGGCATGGAAAATAATGTGTGTCTTAGGAAATCATAAATCTAGCTGACAAGTTAGGCTTAGCACAAACAGATAGGTTAGAGTCTATTGTTTGAAGGAAAATTATTTTTAAGGGGAAACAAAGAAGGCCCGGGACTAGATGGTTTATCTGGATTCGTACTGGAGAAAAAGCTTAAAAATTAACAAGATTTTGTAAATATCTATACTAGGCCCTTGACGATAGTCAAGAAAACATCATAGTTCAGAGGTGTGGTGTCACCGCCAGACACCACACTTGCTAGGTGGTAGCTTAAATCGGCCGCGGTCCATTTAGTACATGTCGGACCCGCGTGTCGCCACTGTGTAATCGCAGACCTAGCGCCACCACCAAGGCAGGTCTCGTGATACGAGAGAGCACTCGCACCAGTTGTACGAGAACCTAGCTACCGACCAGATGTACGAAGCCTTTCTCTCTCATTAGCCGAGAGACAGAATAGCCATCAGCTAAGTTAATGGCTACGAACTAGCAAGGCGCCATTAGCCATACAGTGATTGTAATTAAAGTCTCCTGTGTATCGTCAAGATCGATGTACCACAATGATATTAAAGATAAGTATTAATCAAGCTACGTACTTGTCTTCCTAACATTAATTACGTATCCTGTTCCAGTACTTCACGCCCGTCTGCGTTAGTCTAGCGTGCATTTTCAGCCATCTCAACTTCACGGTGTCGGCCCAGCTACCGACACAACATTGGCGACGAGATAAAAGAGTTCTTTCTGATTGCTTACATTTAATTGTGTCATGGCTTCGCCACATTCTCCAGATGTACTGTCCGAATTTTATCGCTTGCAGAATCAGCAGACGCAGGCGTTACTGGATGCCCTTGGACAGCTCGTCCAGGGTCAACGTACCATTCAAACCGATGCGGCCGCCGCCGCTTCTTCGCTACCGCTGCCACTAAACGCTGTTGCACCTCCCTTTCGACCATACGTGGCAGCCGATGAGACCTGGCACGAGTGGTCTCGCCAGTTCAACTTTCATCTAGCGGCCTACAGAATTCAAGGTAAAGAGCGGCAGCCGTTTTTGCTTTCTTGTGTCGGTGTGTCCACATACCGTGTGATAGTGAAATTGTTTCCCCGACGCGACGTGGCAACTCTGTCCTACGAGGAAATTTTGTCTGCATTAGATGCCTATTTCAAAGAAACAGTTAATGTGGTTGCAAAACGGTATACGTTCTTTCGTACAAAACGTACGGCCAGTCAAACTAATAGGGAGTGGGTAGCAACATTGCAAGGACTTACTAGGGACTGTGCCTTTGAATGTGATTGTGGTCTTTCTTATTCGGATACAATGGTGCGTGATGCAATTGCACAGAACGTTTTTGATGTTCGCATACGGGAGCAAATTTTGAAACTAGTTAATCCCTCCCTTCAACAAGTGATAGACATATTGGATAGACAAGACACACTTGACTGTGCTCAGGAATCTTTTGAAACTTCGCCAGCCGTGTGTAACATTAACCGGCCCGCTGGACGCGCTGCGCGGCCCGGTAACCGGGCCTTGCGCACGTCGACACAGCGACCGCCGCGTGCTAAGCCAGGTGTGCCGCGCCAGCACACAAATGCAGTGAAATCATGCCCGCGGTGTGCTACTAGACATTCGCGTGAACATTGCCCGTCACGCCAAGCTATTTGAACATGTCCTTTCTTATTGCAGAAAAAGCAAAGTGTTTGCCAGAAAAAGCTCAGATCAGACAATCACAATCATTCCAGGCCCTTTGCTTCGCGCCGGAATCGAACCAAGGACACTCAGGCTCGTGGACCTTCGCCTATGGACATTCATGTCGTTAATTCCGCTTCGTCCAGTGACACTTTCTCTAACAGTGACGGTGATCGTCCCAAAAAAACTGTGCGTCGACGTCGCCGGAAATCACGTCAATTAGCAAGTGATTCTGTCCCAGTGTCTGTTCCAATTGCACAAAACAGTCGCTCTTGTCGTCAGCAGGACAATAAACTTTTTGTGGACTTAGACTTTGAAGGCAAAGTGATACCATTCCAGCTCGATACCGGAGCTGCAGTTTCATTGCTCAATCACGACACGTACAAACAACTGGGCGCACCTCCGTTGCGTTCCGCAAATGTTAAGCTAACTACATATTCCGGACAGAAAATTCCTGTGTTAGGACAGTGCAGCCTTCTTGCAACATACAAGGGACAAACAAAACTTGTGTCATTTTACGTTCTTCGTTCTTCTTCTGCGGTGAACTTGTTTGGTCTCGATTTATTTCAGTTGTTTAACATGTCTATTGTAAATCAGGTCCTCTCAGTGAATCAGACTGTGCCTACAGACAGTGTTTCTCGGCTGTGTGACGAATTTGCAGACATTTTTGCACTGGGCTTAGGTTGCGCTAAAAACTATGAAGCACATTTAGAACTGAAGGTAAACGCGCAACCGAAATTTTTCAGGGCGCGCAATGTTCCCCACGCATTGCGTGAAGAGGTCGCAAGAACGTTACACGATCTCGAATCACAGGGTGTAATTGAACGTGTGCACGCTTCTCTCTGGGCCTCACCCTTAATAATTTTGCCAAAACCTTCTGGACAATTGAGACTTTGCGTGGACTTCAAGGCCACAGTGAATCCACAGCTAGTGACTGCTACTTTTCCTTTGCCCGCCCAGAAGATCTTTTTGCTAAACTGTGCCCGGGAAAATATTTTTCAAAGTTGGACCTAGCTGATGCGTACTTGCAAATACCGGTGGACGACGAATCCCAGCGCGTATTGGTGGTTAACACGCATCTTGGATTGTACCGCTTCAAAAGACTGCCATTCGGGTGTGCATCCGCCCCTGCCTTGTTTCAGCAATATTTACAAACTATTTGTGCGTCGGTCCCTACTGCAGCAAACTATCTGGACGATATAGTGATCTCCGGACAGACAGAAGAAGATCATCTTGCGAACTTACGAACATTATTTCAGGTCTTGCGGCAAAATGGTCTTCGCTTGAGGAAGGACAAATGTGTGTTTTTTGCTCGTGACTTACCATACCTGGGACATGTCATTAATGCCCAAGGCATACATCCGAGTCCAGAGCACCTCCGTGCCATACAAGACTTGCCTTCCCCTCAAAATGTGAAACAGCTACAGAGTGTGTTGGGTAAAATTAATTATTACAATAAATATGTGCGCAATGCCTCTTCCATTTCAGCTCCGTTTCATCGCTTACGCCGTAAAGGTGTTCCGTTTCTCTGGACGACGGAATGCGAACGCGCCTTTCGCCAGTTGAAATCGGCGTTGCTTTCTACTACTTGCCTTACGCCATTCGATCCCCAGAAACCCCTTTTGTTGATGGTAGATGCATCGGATTTCGGGATCGGTGCTGTGCTTGCGCACAAAGTTGGCTCCCATGATCGCCCTATTGCCTTTGCGTCCAAATTGCTCTCGTCTGCGCAAAGAAATTATTCACAGATAGAGAAAGAAGCTTTGGCTCTCGTGTTTGGTGTTACTAAGTTCCATGATTTCTTGTATGGTCGTCACTTTACCATCATCACAGACCACATACCTTTGACATCGCTTTTTCATCCGACTAAGCCTGTACCTCCACGTACAGCGCAGAAATTCATTCGCTGGTCTATTTTCCTCTCGCAGTACCGCTACGATATCTTGTATCGGTCCACTGCTAAGCACGGAAACGCCGATGCGTTGTCCCGTTTGCCTGTTGCTGAGGATAAAGCATTCGATTCTTCCGAACTTGCTTGCATGTTCATTGATTCGGAAACCGATGACGTGGTCGAATCGTTTCCGATTGATTTTCGTCGTGTCGCTACAGCCACAGCTGCTGACCCTGTCCTTGCTACTGTTTTACGTTTTGTTGCTACGCAATGGCCTTTGTCAAAGTCTCGGATCGAGGATCCGTTGGTTCGCCGATTTTTTGCTCACAAGGAGAGACTTTTTGTTCGACGTGGTGTTTTGTTGTTGCGTTCTGATAATGATCAGTCCAGAGTCGTGGTCCCACGTTCGTTACAGTCCTCTGTTTTACGGCTTCTTCACCAAGGACATTGGGGTATAGTGCGAACGAAACAACTTGCTCGTCAGCACTGTACTTGGTTCGGAATCGATGCTGCGATTACGAATATGTGTTCTTCGTGCCCGGCGTGTGCCGAACAACAGTCCGCACCGCCGCGGAAAGTCTTTGCGTGGCCAAAAGCCACTTCCCCTTGGCAACGCTTGCACATTGATTTTGCTGGTCCATTCTGGAATGCTCGATGGTTGGTTCTGGTCGATGCCTTCAGTAATTTTCCTTTTGTTGTCCGGATGTCTTCCACGACGTCCTCCGCCACCATCCAAGCGTTGTCTGCTATCTTTTGCATTGAAGGTCTTCCGCAGACTATTGTTTCCGACAATGGCCCACAATTCATGTCCGCAGAATTTCAGTCATTCTGCCAGGCCAATGGTATTCAACATCTGACATCCGCGCCGTTTTCGCCTCAGTCCAACGGTGCCGCTGAACGATTGGTCCGGACTTTCAAGTCACAGATGTTGAAATTGAAAGAGTCGCATTCTCGGGAGGACGCATTGTTGCTCTTTTTGTCTTCGTATCGCTCTCAGCCCCGAGATGGTCGCTCGTCGGCTGAGTTGCTCCACGGTCGTCCTCATCGCACCTTGATGTCTTTGCTGCATCCGCCGCATCAGGTTCCTGTGCAGCGGCAGACTCCTGCTTTTGCTCCAGGCGACGTTGTATTTTATCGCAACTATCGAGGTTCACGGCGTTGGCTCGCAGGGCGCATTCTTCGCTGCCTCGGCCGCGCGATGTATTTGGTTTTGGGGGCCTCTGGTGAGGTGCGTCGGCATCTCAATCAGCTGCGCCTCTGTCGTCGCTCGGGTTCTGCCGCTCCCCGTCTGCTTTCAGCGACGGTGCCGTCCGGTCAGCGCCCTGGGGACCCATCTACTGGCTCGCCTCATCCCCAGGTGTTACCGACGATGCCTTCCATTTTGCCCCATGGCGACGCGCCGCCGCCGCCGCAGCAGCAGCAGCCGCCGCCGCCGCCGCTTGTTCTCCCGCATTCGACGCTTCGTTGCAGCCGCCAAGCGCCTCCCAGGGTCACGCGCCGCCGATCGCTTCCCGTGACCAGCTGTCCTCCGCCATGGAACTCCCGCCTGCTCCGGACCACATGACGTCATCGCGCGTCGGCTACCCCGACGCCATGGAGGTTGATCATTCGGTCCCTCCTGTCTCTTTCCGGGCGCATACACCGCATGTTGACGTGCACCCTGGACTAGTTTTTCAGGCGTTTCCTAGCTCCCCTCGGACCGAATGGCCGGGTGCGGGTGGCACAGCCTCGCCTGTTAGGCTCCCCACCTCATCGCATACGTCAACATGTGGTCCTCCCCATGGCGGGCGGAAGCCTTATCACACGACCGTTCGCCGATTTGCGGGGGAGGAATGTGATGTCACCGCCAGACACCACACTTGCTAGGTGGTAGCTTAAATCGGCCGCGGTCCATTTAGTACATGTCGGACCCGCGTGTCGCCACTGTGTAATCGCAGACCTAGCGCCACCACCAAGGCAGGTCTCGTGATACGAGAGAGCACTCGCACCAGTTGTACGAGAACCTAGCTACCGACCAGATGTACGAAGCCCTTCTCTCTCATTAGCCGAGAGACAGAATAGCCATCAGCTAAGTTAATGGCTACGAACTAGCAAGGCGCCATTAGCCATACAGTGATTGTAGTTAAAGTCTCCTGTGTATCGTCAAGATCGATGTACCACAATGATATTAAAGATAAGTATTAATCAAGCTACGTACTTGTCTTCCTAACATTAATTACGTATCCTGTTCCAGTACTTCACGCCCGTCTGCGTTAGTCTAGCGTGCATTTTCAGCCATCTCAACTTCACGGTATCGGCCCAGCTACCGACACAACAAGAGGCAATTTAATGATAGGAATTTTGTAAATAGTTCTTCACCCTGTGACATGATCCAGTCTGAAGCTAGTCAATGTTCACAAAAATAGCAGATACCATGACTGCCCTTATAATACAACTTATTCATCAACATTGTCATTTAAGATAAGCTGCCTGAGTGTTAAAGGAGTGAGTGCAGAACATATAGTTTTAACTGATTTTGCAAATGAGAATGTCCTCGATTCACTATGTGTTGGGAAGTACAGGTGTAATAGAAATGAAATTTCATTTCATGTATTAGATGATTTCATGGAGATGTATCAATTAATATAAAGCTAGGTTTAATAAATGGTAATAGTGAATTAGATCTAGGTTTTTTGTGTAGTGAGCTACACTTTTAAGTTACAGGGATATATTTTGAGCTTTTAAAAAATGTTATTCTATCACTTTTCAGATCAGCCAATTGTGACTGAATAAAGTTTTTAGAAAATCTTGAGAATTTATTAAACTTTTTTCGTAGTGCTCAGTGGAGAAAGTACAGTGTAATGATTGATGGTGACATAAATGCTGCATTTGGTGTAATAAACCATTACACAAAGTAAATGAATTTAAAGTTCTGCTAAGACAATTTTACTTTTCCAAAATGTACAGCTACGAATGAAGCGGCTTGTCTTGATAATATACTTACACATTTTAGGGAATTAATGTGTTCAGATGTAGCTGTTCTTGCTTTCTTAGATCATTAGTGAGTTTGGATAGAAATAAATTGGCCTAGTATGAAATCTAACAAGCTCAACAATCCTTAGGTGGCCATTACAAGACCAATAATGCAGGACTAATTTCTAGTTTTATAGTTTCAGTCGATAATTATAATTGGAAGTATTTATTTTACAATAATAGTCTTAGTTTTGCTAGAAAAAAGTCTTTGACAAATTTTTTATAATAATTTGGAGATCAATTTTCCTCAGCACAGATGTAAAGTCAACCACAACACATACAACCTAATAATCATCAGAATGCGTGGTATATTTTTGAAATAGACAGTATGAAAAACAGATTTTAAATATATTTAGATTTTTCTAGACTACACAAACAGATATGGATAAGCTAATACACTTAAGAGCTCAAAAGGATTATAAACATGCAGACGAGACTAAGAATCAATATAACTTCTTTAGTTCCCATTAATTAAAAAATAAGTGCAAGAACGTCTGGAGTGTAGTAAATGCAGTGACCAAATACAAACAATAACAGACTTTAGCAGTATTGCCATCTGAATTTAATAACGTTTAAATACAGTCTGTTAATGAAATCTGCGAACGAATTTTTAGGTCTCATGAAGCTGTGTCGATTTATAAGAAGGGAGAGACAAATTGGCAGCCCCTAGTTATTGCCCTAATGTACCTGGCACTGAATTTATCTTACGTTTTGGAATCCGTTATCAATTACCAGGTATGTAATTTTTGAAATATAACAACATCCTTCTGACTACGCAGTTTGTTTTCAGGAAGAGCAAATTTGCTGTTAATGCTATTGAATCTTTGATTAAAAAGACAGTTAGTTGTTATGGGGGAAAAACGTGGTCAGACTGCTTTTTGTGACCTTCGATTGTATAGAGTATGATTCACTGAGTATGATGTACTGAGAAGGAGAGATTAAGAGTAGTTGAAATTAAGTGTGATGTGCCACAAGGTTCTGTTTTGGGACCTTTGTTATTTTTTGCACTGGTAATAGTACTTTTTCCATGTCAGTTCAGACTTTGATATCCTTTCGTCTAAGAGTAAAGACACCCTAGTTGAGTCATTGAGAGTACAACTCAACAGACTGTATTCAGTTTAAGAGACTTGCAAGTAGATGACCGTTTAGTGAGTGTTCACTTTGTAGATATTGTTATTGATACTTGTCCCTCTTGGGATTCACACACTAAATAGCTTAAGAAAGGCTGCCAAGAGTAATGTACTTGTTAAGAAACTTTAAAAAACATAAACATTTGGTTCATTTAAGATCAACCTGTTTTACTTTTTTAAACAGTGTTTTAACCTATGGGCTTTTAATTTGGGGGAGTAGCACTCATGATCAGGACATCTTGGTACTCCAAAAGAAAGTTGTTAAGATTACCATTGTTTATTGACCTAAAAATGTTAACTATCATAAACTGGTACATTTAAACTTTTCTGTCATATACAAAGGATAAGTTTCAGACCTTCATCTGAGACAGGATTTACCCTCTCATAGAATTGGGAATAATATAGCATATTGAGATACCTTACTCTATACTATCTAAATCATCGAACAGCTATGAAGTGACTGGCAAACTAACTTTAGAGTATGTAGACTCTCAATGCTACTTATTTAAGCACTATTCTTTGAGGTTTTGGGATTGTAGCCACAATATTTCTGCCAGCAATCATAAGGCCATTTTCAGGCTAGTGTCTGTCAGTGGTGAGAATAATAGTAAATTTAAAAGATACTGTCGATAAAACAGATGTTGCTAATATACAGTATTTATAAAAATAATCGAAAAATCTTGTTACAAAGCGTGAATACATAAGTATTTTAACACACTGTAGTATGTATGTAAGTAACGAAGATGTAAAAAATCTCATTACAATGAATGAATATTCAAGGTTTCTTAATACAGTTCAATAATTATGTAGATAAGAGAGAGTTAAATGACAAAATTAACGAACTTAATAAAACTAATCTAAGTAATTACAAATAAGGAACCTCAAAAAGCTTTTTCAGATTACTTCTCAAAGACAGATTTAACACAATTTGTATATAAAATAAGAAATCTTCCAAATAATATCTGTAATAAAAATCAATCAATCGCATTTCCTTTTATAACCAGAATAAAAATAAAATTTCTTATATAAATAGAATTCATTAATCAAAATTTAAACATGTTTGGGACTGAATATAATATTTATTAGGTTTATTGTTTTATTAAAGGACATAGAGTATATACTGATATTAAAATAAACATTAATGAAAATGTTTAAAAAGTCGAACTCTTTATTGACTTCAAATTTGAGTTATTTGAATCAGATAGTCGTGATAGTTTTCATTTGTTAGAAGACAATAAAAATCGTTATGAATGTTACATAAAATTTAACTATGAAAAAAGTTCTTGAATTTTAAGTTTCATATCCTAAGAAACGTATTAAGATGCATTATATCATTGGTCTTAATCTTCATAATTAAAATAATAATCAAATAATCTTAAAAGAACAACAGTAGATCTGAAATTTTCATCAGTTATTCATTATATCATCAGTCGACCTGGAAGAGCAGCTGAACAGAATGCACAGCGTCTTCAAAGGCGGATATAAGATGAACATCAGCAAAAGCAAAATGAGGATAATGGAATGTAGTCGAATCAAATCAGGTGATGGTGCAGGAATTAGATTAGGAAATGAGATGCTTAAAATAGTAGATAGATTTTGCTATTTGGGGAGCAAAGTCGAAGTAGAGGGGATATAAATATAGACTCGCAATGGCAAGGAAAGCGTTTCTGAAGAAGAGAAATTTGTTAACATCGAGTATAGATTTAATTGTCAGGAAGTCGTTTCTGAAAGTATTTGTATGGAAGTGAAACATGGACCTTAAATAGTTTGGACAAGAAGAGAATAGAAGCTTTCGAAATGTGGTACTACAGAAGAATGCTGAAGATTAGATGGGTAGATCACATAACTAATGAGGAGGTATTGAACAGAATTGGGGAGAAGAGGAGTTTGTGGCACAACTTGACTAGAAGAAGGGACCGGTTGGTAGGACATGTTCTGAGACATCAAGGGATAACCAATTTAGTACTGGAGGGCAGCGTGGAGGGTAAAAATCATAGAGGGAGACCAAGAGATGAATACACTAAACAGATTCAGAAGGATGTAGGTTGCAGTAGGTACTGGGAGATGAAGAAACAAGCACAGGATAGAGTAGCATGGGGAGCTGCATTAAACCACTCTCTGGACTGAAGACCAGTCAATTCTTCTTGTGAGCAATTATCCCAAATACTAAAATAATTTCGATTATAACAATATGCAATAATTCTTTCATATTATTTATTGAATTAATTAAATAATTAATTCTTAAAACTTCTTCAGAATTTATATGTCAGTTTCTAATAATAATGTTGTTTTTCTAGACTTTCGTTCAAACAACACAAATTCATAATTAAAATAATAATCAAATAATCTGATATGAACAACAGTAATCTGAAATTTTCAATAGTTATTGGAGAAACAATATGAGGCAATAAAGTATTTATTTCTTTGTTACTTTCAACTAAAACTAGTATAATCCATAGAACTTTTCATATCTTTTCTTATACAGTCATCCTTAATTTTATTTTGATCTTTTAAATGATTATTAGACCTTCATAGAGTTGTCTTACATTAGCCTGTGTTTTATATTTGAGATGTTATAGAACTCATGGTAAGCCTTCTTCATAAATTTAATCTTGAAATTTTTCTGGAAGTGGCGTTTTAGAACTCATAACTAGTGAATAAATTCCAGATTCAATGATAAATTTTGTAAGTGAATGAATATTTGGATAATCCTACTTCAGGACTATTGAAATTTACATATTTTGTACGATATTTTTCCTTAACAAGTACATTAATAGCCAGTTCATATCCTACAACATTGATATGCATAAAACTAAGGATTGTTCAGTTCATCAAATATCATAAGAACTTCTCCATTGTTATATTTAAATTTCGTATTTTTAAGCTTTGAAAATGAGTCCAATTTTGTATATTAAAATTTAGTACTTTTTTTTATAAATTGAATGTACAAATGATTTGCCCATTGTGTAAACAAGAAAAAGAAATCACTAAGGAAATTAAAATTAAAAAAACATGCCTTAAAAAGGAGGTTGTATTGACTGTATACAAAAAAGAGTGTAAGGAAAATAATTTATAATAAATATAAGAAAATTCGAATAATTAAACATATAAATTTACAATATGTCAAAAAACTTAAAAATGTTCTAAATATGTACACAACTGTGATCATAGTTCAGGAAAAAAGGACGGCAGTTTTCAAAAACATACAGGCAATATTGTGAAATAGGTGTATTTTTCTATTGAGAGTTTAATTGTAAAATAAACCAAAGGAGACATAAAAATTAATTTCTCATGAAAATATACTAAAAACGGAGCAGAAGTTAAATTAATTTATACTAGTTCTGGTTAATCTTCCGTGAAATTGTTTTATTCACTTAAGAAATCATTTTTATTCACTTCGTTTTTGGGATAATATTCTCTGCAACTGTTTAATCCACTTTAAGAAACATGATTATTTATGTAATTTTTAAGAAATTATCATTACATACTTCATATCCTAATTTCATGTTTATAAGATCTAATCAAATTCATTTTCTATATTGTTTTATTTTGTTGTTTAAGCAATTCTGATAATTGTTTAAGGTAATTTCATTTACATGACAAATGCTTTAACCCGTTAAGTTTTTTTATATTCTTCATCTTCTACTTTGAAAGCTCGCTCTGAGGCTGAATTTGCCATGTTGGTGACTAGTCCTGTTTATCGGCAATAACCAACCTACAGTGTGGCAGTATACACGAAAACAAAATCTTTCAGGGTTTCTCTTCAAAATAACATATGTATGATATCTGTACAATGTTTTGTTCTTGTGCAATAAATAATTGAAAGTGTTCCAAGATTTTATCTATGGCCTGTATTAAAATCAGTGTTTTTTACCAGTCATATAATGCATATGAAAAGATTTTTTTGGATTTTGATTAATATTAATCCATATTTTAAATAATGTTGAAGATTCCTTTACATAAAATATATTTTTCCTTATTATCTAAATTTGTTGATAATTTTTCTCCACTTTCAGGTGCCAGTCGTACATCCTTGTGGAAATATTATAATTTTCTAGGATTTCTAAATCGACTTCTAAAATATAACAATGGTTACTGTCATCTGGTAAGGCAAGTATTTTTATAGAATCAAAATAATTTTTCTCTAACACTCTGAAATATTTTTAAAAAATGGTATAAATGACTGGCGCACAGATACATAATATAATTTTCATTGTTTCTCTGGTCTAAGGTTGGTCACATGTTTATTACTAGATCTGACATATATTTTAATACTTTGAGAAATTCCTTCTCGAATTCGCTTTTCAATAAATAAAATAATGTCATAATCTGTTAATAACTTTAATGGAAATTTCGTCATCTTTAAGATAGGATCCTAACATATATGTGGTCCAATGAAATATCAAGAAGGATCGAGTTTATAAGATTAAATTGAAGTATCTCTAAAATTTTCAAAGATATTCATTCACATTTATTATGTAATCATGTATATTCTTCTCATTTTTAATATTAAATTCCTCTTCATTAGAAATTCAGGATATATTAACTCTTGAACAATTTTTTTTAGGTAATTTTGTTTCTTTCAACTTTCCTTCAGATTACATATAATAATAACGATAAATTCCTTTTTCCATCATTGGAGCTAATTTTTCACCTTTGAAATATTTTTAAGTTTTTTAAATTATGCATTTTTCATATCAGAAGACAATTTATCAGTGCTCGAGAGCATAAATTTAAAAGTATCCAAAAATCTTGAAGTTAATCCATCTTCAACCGTTTTATTGAAAGAAATATATTTTTGTTTGTTATTAGGAATAGGATTAAAGTCTTCAATATTTTTTGTCAATACTTTGATAAGGAAATCAATTTCATAATTAAGAAAATAAGCAAAAATAAAACGGATGTTTATAATAAGGAGTATAAGCTTAATGAGCACTACCTCAGTATTTTCCAGTAATTTGAGATGATCTCTTACTTTTCTTTCTATGTCAATACGCTTTTCTTCACAAAGAAAACAAGTTTTTGAAATTTAAATATTTATTTTCTCGTCTTTAGAGTGTATCATTCGTGCAACCCGTTCATCTACTTTCTTAATTTCTGTAGATATTTGTCTTGACATTTGAACGAATTTTTCCACTGAATCCTTACAGATGGTTTATAATCACTGTTAGAATATTTTACATAGTAACTAAAAGAGAACATACATGTTTTCAATATTTTTCGTATAAGATTTTCCTGCGTTTGGTTGACAAGTGTTATTTTTAAAAGGCATTTAAAATTATCGTAACTACAATGGGTACTACAGTGGATTATTATAAATTGTAAATTTTTTCAGTTATATAGGTTTATTTATTCGTATTTCTTTATGTTCTATGCAATTGTTTTGTGATTCTCTAATTTATCTTATAAGTTAAAAAGTCTTAAGGGTCTACCACAAGAATAAACTTTTTGTTTATAACTAGTTCTTTGTGCTCTAACAAATCTAGACAAATCTTTTATCTAAAAATAATGTGAATTTTTTTATCTTTGTGCAAAAGAAGGTATACATGTTCTTTTGCTTTTTATTTTGTATGGTAAACTGGGTACACAATATTTTTCCATCATAAGCATAAAAAATTAATCGAGAATTTTATTTTTTCAAATTTTGGTTTATCTGTTAATTGAATGGGAAAATTAATTTTTCAAAAATTGTGTCTATTTCAAGACCGATATACTTTATAATTGATAACCCTTTCTACATGCTATTTTTTGGGGATTAAACTAATCATATTGAATAAAGAAAACATTATTGATGGTTGTTTTGAATATTAACTTAACCTTTTTTGTTTTTAATTATTTCTGGTAAATCAATGTATGAAGATGCAAAACCTGGAATATGTTTTATTAACACTTAATTCTAAATTATTTGTAAATAATGAAGATCAATCAGATTTAGTCTTCTGCATTTATTTCATATCTGTGTATTTGTTGATCTTTGACATAAATCTTCTAAATCTGTTGATCTTAATAAAACTTCATTAGTTGTATAAAAATTTATTGTCTTCATCTTATCTTTTAAAATGACAAAAGAATTCGTGTTAACTTTAGTCGATCTTCTTTGTATTAAAGTATGCTTAAATGTACAGATTACTTCTTCTTCAACTTGATTAAAAATTCTTATGGTTGTGATACAGTAATGGTACTTTTAATTTTATAACTTAATTTTCTTGATTTAAGAACTGCGATTTTTATGTGAATTTATTTATTTGTTTATATTCGTCATCATCAACACTTACAAAGCTGTGATCTAAAAAAATTTTCTGATTACTTTTTGTTTAATTTCTTGATGTCTATTAACTCGAAGTTTTGGTGAAATTTTTTATGATCCACTATCGTTTTATTAATACTCTGATTGGGATTTTCGAATGAATCTTGTTTGTTTATATTATACCCTGATTTTTCAATACGTTCCCGTTATTTTTGTTTATTAAGCTTAGAATATGTCTTTAAATATTCTGATTTACAATTTACTTGTTGTTCTCTTAGAGTTTTGTTTTTCAATTCATTCTAGTTGTTATTAATATATCATTTTGGTTTTTCAATAACTTCATTATTTCTTGTTTATTCAGTTTAGAATATTTTTGTTGTTTTGTTTTATTTACTTCATGAATATCTTTTAAATTTCTGTTTTTCAGTTCATTATCATTAGTCTTTATATTAAACTTACAATATTCAGGAAGTTCGAATAACTCTCGTTTATTAAGTTCAAAAATTTTTTTTAATAATTTCGTTTTACAAATTGCTCGAAGTTTATTTATAGGTTTATACCTTAAATCATTGTTTTAATAAATGTTAATAAGTCTTGATTTCATTGGAACTTAATTCTGATTTATTCTTCAATTATTTTTTTTAAAGACTATGTAAGTCTCATAATCTATGGCTGTCCATTTGTTCACTTTTTTGCGTTACTTATATGTTGAATATAAGGAATTTATATTTTAAAGCGTTTATGATTCAATGTACTTGAGAATTATTTATATTTTTATTTTAATAGCGATCAAAAATAGTTTTAAATCTCTAAAGTGGCAAATTTCCGTTGTGTCAATACAGCTGACTGTTTTACAGTAATATGAACCTAAATAATTTCACATTTTCAATTTCAATATTTTTCGTCCAGTTTGTCACTTCAAACGATGGTGCGTTGATCTATTACAAATAAATGATTATAAGGTGTTGCAAAGTGGTAGAATGATATACTCGCCGCATTGGTAAGGAAAATTTCCTACTTCAGAAAGTATTTGTTTTTCCAAGGTGATGACAGAGCTCATTATTTTAACATGACCATAAATGACTTCTTACTTACATAAACAGACCACTATAGATAGGTTATGTTAGACGAACCACAGCACAGCTTCTGACAGTTCTACATCCTAGCGTTGCACTCGCATCAGGGATCTATGGAACATGTAAATAAATAAATAAGTACAGCAGAATGAGAGAAGATTGACTTGTTTGTAAGTTGGTGGGAGAAATGACATCTTGTAAGGAAGTAGAACGCCAAGAAGTTTGCATGACAGTGTGCAAGTATGAAGTACGGTGTTTCTACATGAAAGTTGACTTACGCAAGTGGAGCAGTGGTTTGTGGTAAGGGGATGAGCATGTAAGAATTTCATGGATGTGAAATAAAATGCCGGCTTTACGAGTTAGCATGACAGAGTGCAAGGAGGGTTCTTTCAAATGTAAGTTGACTTATGCGAGTGTTACTGCCGGTTTGGTAATGTTGGATGTTGTCGTGAAGAGGTAGTGGAAAAAATTTCATGTGTATGGAAGCAACTTCAAATAGCTACAGCCAACCAAGGGTGAACCACTTTGGAGAATTGTGCTGTAGTAACTCTGACTCAATGTTTCCCGCAGAATAGGAGTATTTGAAATTGAAGGTAATATGGATAATTGTATTTTGTATAGTGAATAGTAGCTTGCATTTGTAGTTACCATGAAGATGACCTGGCAACTTAATGGGGGAGCACTTGCTGTGAGTTTTTTAGTTGGTATACCATGAGAGATGGTTTTTGTAAACTAAGTGAGATTAACGTCGTGGTTTCACGTTATCAAATCTACAGTATACTCTCGGAATTAGTTGCAGAATAATGGAAGTGAAATTTTTGAAGTCTTGTTGTTGCGCTACACGAATGTGACATTGTGAAACTGATGTCGTGTTCAAGGTCGACTGTCACTTTATTAGCAAATGTGCAAGGCTTAAATGTCAGTGGTGACTGTCATATAGGTTGTTTCTAATTTGTTCTACGTGAAGTTGATTTGATTTTCCTTTTAGGCCATGCAAGTAAGGGTCATTATTAAGCCTGTTGGAGCATTGTAATTGATGTCTATTATACACATGTTCTACCTGTATATTATAGTGCGACTCGTTTCCTAATGGTCACTTTTCCAATTTGCAGACTATAATGTGTTGTGGCACCGTTGAAGAGCCTGTAATGCAAATACTGGTAAGTATTACAGTTCTGTACAATCCCCTGTTTACTGCTAGCGTTTGTATGATGGTTTGATTATGTAAGTATGCCATCTTCGAGGAAGAATCGTACGTTGAAGAATCCCTTACACTAAATTGTTACGGTTATCATCCTTTGTTAGTATAAGCGATGTTCGTTTTTCTGCCAGTGCAGAGACAGAGGCATAGAGAAGGTGGCTGACTTCTTGCCCTCTTGTAAGAACTTCGATGAAGAAGACATATCTGATGGCAAGCACTGGAGGTCCACATTGAGAACATTAATATTATGATGCTACCTCACTAAGAAAGAGCTAATTTTGTTATAAAATGCCTCTCTCATTGGTAGGCGGAGGGAAAACAGATGATTCTTGCTCATATTTTACAAATTGAACAAATTGCCTTATCTTGAAGTTCTCAAATGTGATTTACTTGATATCGTAAAACTCCCTTTTAATTTGAAAGCCATTTGATACATTGAAGGAAAAACACAGCGATATTAGAGACTACTGATTTTGTGTTAATGTTTACAAAATGGGAACATGGCGAACCAATTTTTGTATCTTCATACTTGCAAGATATAAAACTGATAAAGGAATTAACATTACAAAACATTAATGTCATTTGGCATGCTGTGCTAAAAAGCTAAACGATATTTCTTTTTGTATTTCGAACCAAACCACAAGCAAGACTACATAAAATTTGCAGGTGATGCAAATGAGCCAATAAAGAAAGGAAGTGAGAAATTGGTGTGAAATTTCAGAGTGTCTTACTTATCAGCATGATGGAGATTCCATTCTTAGATACTCAAGATCTTCCTGTCAGAGCTCAGTGTGGGGGTTTTTAGGCAGTCTTCATTCACTGAAAAGGAGCAGGCAACAAATACTCTTGCCAATGTGTGTGTAACCAATTTGATTAATTTATTTTTCGATTTGCAGGGCAGCACGAAAATAACTGATGCAGTATCAAGTGAGAGATATAAGCTTCTGGTTTCTGATGGCTGCCACTTGAACAAGTATGCCTTGCTTGCAAGACATTTGAATGACAAGTTGACGTCTGGAGAGCTGACGGTGTACTCCGTAGTCCGAATGAACCACTTGTTTACATCTATGGTTAAAAAATTAGGAAGGCCAGAAATGTGAGTCCTCATTTGATATCTGTGTTGCTTACTGGAGAGATTCACTTACTACTGCATTTTAAGAGCCATAAAATGAATCTTTGGTATATAATTGGATGGTAAGAATGGAAATGTAAGCTCCTAGTATGTTGGCGTAAGACATTGGTTCGCCACTTTTCCTTTCTGTCTTATTGTGGTTTTAGGCACATATTGACAATGAGTTTAGTTAATAAGGCAGTGTCCAATTATACCTGTTACATCATATAATGAAAATTCATAGAAATAATTGTCAGTTCGGGCTCAAGGCTTAGGAAGAAACCTGTAGTCTTCATACACGTCTGTGTCAGATGAAAACAGTGTTTAATGTGTAGTAGACAGCTGTTATTATTCAGTCCTTCTTGAATGTGTAGTCATAATTGCTGCTGAGTATGGAGAGTTCCTTTTAATGTGAGATTTTGGGAGCAGTGGATCCAGTATTTTTTTTCTGTTGAGTGTGCTCCCTGTAAGATTACATTAATAATTCATACATTAAGTAAGCTGAAAAATAATCTTTCCCAATTTTTATGTGAAAACTCTTAAAGCTTTCTAACTAAAATAAAAGTTGACATTCCACTTCTTTATTTTTCCTGTCTACATATGTGCAGCCCTATGTCACTTGAGGGCTCAAAATTGTAACATGTAACATGTTGGTGTCTAAAGTAACTGTTGCTGCATGAGAAACAGCATGTTGTAATAGAGTTTAGAAATCAAAGAGTTCATCCTCACATGGCAAGTTCCTTCCTCCAGCATGACTATGCCAGACCACACAAGAATGCTGCAACATCTGCAACAATTACACGCCTCGGATTCACTGTCATCGGTCCCCTCCACACAGTCCCAACTTAGCACCTTCCAGTTTTTGTCTGTTTCAGTACCGAGTGAGGTGGTGCAGTGGTTACCACACTGGACTCACATTCAGGACGACGACAGTTTAAAGCCGTGTCTGGCCGTCCAGAGTTGCGTTTTCCGTGATGTCCCTAAATTGCTCCAGGCAAATGTCGGGATGGTTCCTTTGAAAGAGCACGGCCGACTTCCTTGCGCATCCTTCCCTAATCCGATGGGACTTATGACCTCGCTGTTTGGTCACCTCTCTCAAATCAACCAACCAACCTGTTTGAATACTTTTGAGGACTTCACTGTGATAGTGATAAAGTGGTGCAAACAGAAGTGGGATTGTGGCTTTGTCAACATCAAACATTCTACATCGACTGTATCGGGAAACTGATTGTTGGGAGGAATGTTGGTTGGCTGATTGGTTGGCTGGTTGGTTGGCTGGTTGGTTTAAAGGGGGGGGAGGGACCAAACTACTGGGTCATTAGTCCCTGGGAGGAATGTGTTTGTTGCCAGGGTGATAGTTGAGAAAAAAACCGGGTTTTACATTGCAGGACATTTCCAGGGGCAGATGTGGACTCTGACCACAATCTATTGGTTATGAACTGTAGATTAAAACTGAAGAAATTGCAGAAAGGTGGGAATTTAAGGAGATGGGACCAGGATAAACTGACTAAACCAGATGTTGTACAGAGTTTCAGGGACAGCATAAGGGAACAATTGACAGGAATGGGGGAAAGAAATACAGTAGACGACAAATGGGTAGCTCTGAGGGATGAAGTAGTGAAGGCAGCAGAGGATCAAGTAGGTAAAAAGACGAGGGCTAGTAGAAATCCTTGGGTAACAGAAGAAATATTGAATTTAATTGATGAAAGGAGAAAATATAAAAATGCAGTAAATGAAGCAGGCAAAAAGGAATACAAACATCTCAAAAATGAGGCCGACAGGAAGTGCAAATTGGCTCAGCAGGCATAGCTAGAGGACAAATGTATGGATGTAGAGGCTTATCTCACTAGGGGTAAGATAGATACAGCCTACAGGAAAATTTAGAGAGACGTTTGGAGAAAAGAGAGCCACTTGTATGAATATCAAGAGCTCAGATGAAAATCCAGTTCTAAGCAAAGAGGGGAAAGCAGAAAGGTGGAAGGAGTATATAGAGGGTCTATACAAGGGCGATGTACTTGAGGACAATATTATGGAAACGGAAAAGGATGTAGATGTAGATGAAATGGGAGATACGATACTGCGTGAAGAGTTTGACAGAGCACTGAAAGACCTGAGTCGAAACACGGCCCCGGGAGTAGACAACATTCCATTAGAACTACTGATGGCCTTGGGAGAGCCAGTCCTGATGAAACTCTACCATCTCATGAGCAAAATGTATGAGACAGATGAAATTCCCTCAGACTTCAAGAAGAATATAATAATTCCAATCCCAAAGAAAGCAGGTGTTTACAGATGTGAAAATTACTGAACTATCAGTTTAATAAGCCACAGCTGCAAAATACTAACTCCCCACCTGACTTACGGTCAGCGACGAAGTGTAAGGTCAGAGTGACGCCAGTTTAAGTAACCTAAATTCTAGCTCACTGAGTCGGATGCCGGTTTTGCAACTGTGAAATACTTTCCTACATTATAGAGGCGAACATTATCGGAATATTAGTTCAAATTTAATTTTGAACTTAGAGCTTTGGTTTCCTATGCAATAAAAAGAAAGAACGTTTTAGAAAATCGATTGATAGAATGAAACACTGTCATACACAACTTGAAACAGGTCACGTTGACCAAATCATATGGAAGAACTGACAGCGACATAGCCAAGGGATCTTACGGCCTTCAGATTTTGCTTTGGCAGAATTCGACAGCCTTCTCTAGGTGCAAGTAAATGAAAAGGGCAGCGCGTTTTTGTTATCAAGTAACGTTTTCATCAATTACTTTAGTTTTAATGTAATCTACAAGTAATTGCTCATGTTTGATATTAATATGAAAAGAATTCCGTAGGCAGGGAAAGAACCTGTTCTTGGGCAACTACTTCTATAATGACCAAATGGTATTAAATGATCCTCAAGCACATGGGTTCCAGCAACGGCATGAAGAAAATGATAATCGAAAAACTCCACTCTGAAGTTACCGGATAATTCAAACTATTACCGTCATTATTACTAAGAAATTTGCTGAATTAGTGAAACTTTAAAATGGCTTCACATCGAGGGTGTGATGCCTAGAAGAGTCCATACGTGCTGCTGACATGAGAATAGCATGATGTCCGCGTCAGAAGCTTGCTTCTACTTAACCATTTAATTGACTAGTCACGGTGGACAAAATCCTAATTTTGTAAGCTAAGCACATCATCCGTTACAGCACACTCCTGGGGCTGGGAAATGTGGCCACGATGGTCTGTGGAACGAACTATCACAGGTGAAATGCGTGGGTTCAGGCATTTACTTTTAAGAGGCACAGACAGAATTACTTTACCTCTGGTAACTTCAAGTGGAAGACGCTATAATCCAGAATCCGCATTAAACATCACATTGCTTCATTACCAACAGGGGCTGAGACGGTTTACGTTGGGAAATGACAGAGGCGGAAGTCGTGGTAAACAGAAATACTGCCGGCAGTAAATTTAGTTACATTCGAAAATTTTATTTTATTTGATGAACCGTTAGCCATTTAAATGAACAGCGCTCTTAGTGACGTTGAAAAATTTGGTGCTGGACTGCGATTCGAATTCGTATCTCCTCATTCAAGGATCTGAATCTTTCGGAAGAGTATAGTTCAATCATTTCGTTCCTTTTTCCCAAGACGGCAATCTTTTCAAGGTCTCCTCCAAAGGTAAGTATGTGGGTCCGAATCCTGCTCCAGTACGAAAGTATTCATAATTTCATTTCCAGCCGTATCACGTGCGCACCGGCCTGCTAGTGAAAATTAAAAATGCACGTTAATGTCTATTCATGTGTTGCCAACAATCATTTCTAGTCAAACACGCGAACATTTTACTTTTGGTGCGTAAGCAATTGATACTTAAAGGAGGACGGTAGGTGTGCGATTCGATTTTCACACAGGCACAAAAAGTTTTATCATCCACGAATATAGCTTATTTTAGATTCAAACACCAAGCAGCTGGTAAGAAAAACCGATACGTAACATTTGACTTAACGTGTTGGTTTCGTATCTCCGTCGTAGAACTTCATGCATTTAAAGATGAAGCGCATGATGTGAACACTTAGTTAACAGGGACGAAACGATGTCAGATATACCTCCATTCAGAAGTAATAAACCGGGACTCGTATCAAGACCTTTCGTGGTTTATTACAGAAACTGTCGTCTTGTATTTTCAAGTTCAGATTTGGTTACGGATATAGGCGAAAATTTCGGTAATTTAAGACTCTTCATGGCTAGTCAGTAATATGATATTATATTAAACCGTCTTCACACTCTGGATGAAAATTCTATCACAACTGACCTACATTTCACGTTAAGACTACCCCAGGTGCCAGTTC
Source organism: Schistocerca serialis cubense (assembly GCF_023864345.2). Taxonomy (NCBI): domain Eukaryota; kingdom Metazoa; phylum Arthropoda; class Insecta; order Orthoptera; family Acrididae; genus Schistocerca; species Schistocerca serialis. The sequence goes on from NC_064649.1 coordinate 169,352,898, forward strand.
TCGAAATATTCTCAGTAGTGTTTCGCAAAAAGAGTGCCGCCTCCTCTAACGGGAATTCCCGGGGGGTTCCTGCAGCGTTTACGTAATATTCGCATGACGATCGGACCCACCGGTAACAGATCTGTGCGGGGGGCGCAAGCTTCTCAACTACCCTTAACGACATGGTGGGGAGTCTTGAGACTTACTCTACAACTGACTGCACCACCCTTTCTACTAGCAGCCCCCTTTGTAGATAACAGCTACACTTTCCTAGAATTCTCTCAGTCGCCTGAAGCTGGCAGTAGTAGGGAAGGCGAACTGTCCTTCCCTCTCGTACCGCTTTGCGACACACTGCCTGGATATTTGTTTGACGTGACATTACTTTCCCCTCAACAGTAGTAGTCGATACCAGTAATATTGACCTGTGCGAAACTAAGAATCTCATTGTATACAAAATTATATGAATTTTTCAGGAAAACGGCTGTTATATTTCAAGCTAAAATTTATGAAAAGGAATTACTTTATTTTCGCTGTTACAATCGATATGTACTATCTCTATAAGAACAGTTGAAACACTTTTTTTTACACATTTAAAACAACGAAGTATTTGACACCCTTAATAATAACAATATTGGAAAGGGTGTACAATTGCTATTACCGCAGAGTGAAGGATTAGTAAGCATGGCTCTGATGTGATCGGAAGTAGTTTTGTATTTTGGGAGAACAATGTAATTTCGGCGTTATTAATGCGAAAATGCAGAAGAATTTGTGATGTATAAAATGTGACAAAATAAATTGTCACTGCAGAATTTGTTTTTACGCTAATCTTCAAATGGAAATGGAAATGATCGTATGGCAGTGTTGGCCTGCAGGCCACATTCGGTGGAGTTGGGCCGCCGCATTGCGAGTCCACCTTAGGTGACGCCCGCCACATCGGCGTGACGGTGGACGCACAACACCCAGTCCCCTGCCGGGAATAGAACCCGGGCCTCACGTGTGGTATGCGGAAACGTTACCGCTAATCTGCAAAATTATTTAGATTGGTATGTTTACCTAAGACAATGAAACACGGGATGGAGTCGCAATATTTACGCCGTGAAAAGAAGTGTACGACGAAATAGTTGTATCGAGTGACAAAAGGACGATAGTCCACCTCAAAAAAAAGAGTGAGAAACATGCCGAACAGTGTGTGGATGGCGAAAACACAGTGAATATAGAACAGCGTTAAAAGCGGTAGTGCGACCTCCAGACCAGATGTGAGGAAACGCAGATCATCAAATCATCCCACTGATGATGGCTTAAAACAGTAAGAGACGAAACGCATATGGATTCAATAAAATAAATAGCAGCAGGAAAAGGCAGTTCGATTTGCAAAACAAGTATTTATATGCTTGCTGTAGAGGATGGCCACACAAACAAACTTGTTATTTAGATCAGTTGAACCGTGAGAATCTGGCACCCGAGAATTTCAGCTTCAGGAATTAGACCCGTAGACACAAACAACTGGAGCCAACTCTACGTATCTTTTCTTGTAAACTAAAAAGTTTATTCTAATCTTACTCCTGTCAAATCTTCAGAAAAGGCTTTGTAATTGTGTACATAGTTCCGCGTAGTCAGCGCGTACACAACTTTCCCACTAGAGCGCGCCCCGCTAAGCACAGCAGCGCAGGCGCAGCACTCGTCCGTCTCCGCACTACGAGATGGCGCTTCCTTAGAGACGGACCAAATTCTGCTTCCGCCGATCCGCGTATTAATGTGTAACACAGCCAATGAGATTGCTGCTGACGTAGAACCTTTTCTCCTCGCAGTGATACCTGAATGCGCGAGTGTACAGACCTCCGATTAATGCAGACTGACTAATCTTATTAGGCGCAGACAAACTTGACTATAGACTGGTATAGACTATCCTATTCCTGTACATAGCCATGAAGATAAATGAATAGACACTTTGTCAAGTATCAGAGATATGTGAGAATAAGATTAAGGTACCAAGACCAAAGGAACTTCAGATTGTCAATTGTAGATAGCATCCAGAATCAAGTTAAGTAATGTCTATGCTTTTTATTACTTTGAACAGAACTTGATCAACTTTCATAAATGTGTCTGAAAATTAGTCACCGTCACCGTCAATCTGCTACTCTAAGCGTGCAAGTGGCATTTCTGTCGTCTGACCTAACGGCAGAAGATAAACACGCCACGATAAGACCACGAGACATATTACTGACACTCGCTTACTTCGTTAGAGCGACAAGTGAAATAATCTGATGGTGTGTGTACCGAAAGTCTTACAGTACGCACAACACAGTAATCTACCCCTGCTTCCTAATTGCTGCTATTCTTCACTGATGTGCAAATTCGAGCAGCATACCACTAATAATGTATCCGAGTATTACCACAATTTTTTTCTGCTCATTTGCAGTAACACACATTTAGAACAAACCGCCACGCATCACATCAAATGGAACTTGCAGGAAAGTCATCCCATGTCCTTCCGCAGTCACTAAACGATTCTTCCAGATTTTCAACAGCATCGTCAGCAAACGGTCGCAGACTGTGTGCATATATAATCTAACAGAGCTCGTGACATCCTATCTCCCTGCTACAGGTGCCCTCGTCTCTGATGAAGACTCGCCGGCTGGGACGACTCGAGAAGTCTCATGGCCTCTCATGTATGTGAGGACCTGTTCCGTACACTACCGCGCATGTGTGTGTGTGTGTGTGTGTGTGTGTGTGTGTTCTTTTATCCTTCCTATCGACTGGAGTCACCTGCATTTTTCTTCCATTCACCTGGGACACTGAGCTTTCACGCCATTCGCTAAGACAGTAAGTATATCACTTTGTGGTCTAAGTTTACCGTAACATTGCTACTGATAGGCGCAATTCACAGGTAACGCGTGGTAATTTATCGTTTTCGCTCTCGATTTTCTGTGTCTCGCTGTTATGTCCTTAAACTTCCCGTCCATTCACTAGGTGTAATGGCCTTACGACAGCTGTATCTCAAGTAGTACTAACTTTAACAAATTTCATGGCAGCTTTCTTGAAATATTTAATGAAACTTTTCCAATTAAAGCCAAATGTAACAAAACGACTAAGAAGATTAAATGGATAGCTCGGGGTGTTTACCGTAACTACATAATGAACTGAAATATGACATTTTACTGTGTATGTGAAACATTATAAAGCAATCTTCAAAAAATTGTAAAGGCAGCAAAACAAATGGCAAACAATAAGTTTATTTTACAACATAATAGTAAGACAAAGGCAGTGTGGTCTGTTGTCAAATCAGAGCTAGTAATGAAATAACTACTGACTTTAAATGGATGATAATGTTGTTCTAAACCCAGCTCAAATATTGAACACACTAATCTTAGGTGTTAAAATAAATTCTTCATAAATGTAGCAAAGTTCAAAGTAGTTGTAGCAGGATAGAGTAAAGTAAATCCCTTTGGACTACCAAGAAGCTGAGTATCTCACAGATTTTAGAAGAGTCACAATAAAGGATGTGAAAAATGTTATATTGTAATTAAAAAATGAAAATTCTGCTGAGTGGGATAGGACACCAAGTAAAGTGATTAAAGTAGTATATGACATAATAGCACAGCCACTAGCTAAAATAATCAACCCATCTTTTGAACAGGGGTGCTTTCCTGCTGTGTTAGAAATAGAGCGATAGTTTGCCATATCTTCCCTCGACCTTTCCTTAAACAGAGGTCTCACTTTGGCATATTTTATTCTCCCAATCCTGTCAAAAGTGTTTGAGAAAGTAGCTGCAAATCAGATCAAAAATTTTGTCGTAAAAAATGATATTGTAAGTAACCAATTTGGATTCCAACAAGGAAAAAATACACTGGATGCAGTAAGTAACTTTATTGAGAAGATATGCAAATCATTGAATCAGAGGAGTAAAGTCGCAGGTATCTTCTGCTATCTTTCAAAAGCATTTGACTGAACCATGACTTGCTTATCTGCAAATTAAACAAATATGGGATTAAGGACATAGCTCTGAAATGGCTCACATCATACTTTCACAACAGAAAGCAAAGGGTGTCACATCAGATGCACTGAATTATTCTAAATGGAGTACAGTATCGCAAGGTGTGCCTCAAAGCTCCATTTGAGGCCAATCCTGTTCCTATTCTATGTAAATGACTTGCCCATAAATATAAATTCCCTGTCAGTTCTGTTTGCAGATGACACTTCTGTTTGAAGACGATGCAGAAAACATTCATTGTGAGCACAATGGGTACTCTAGAAAACTGGTCCCAGTTAAATGGCTTGAAACTGAACATTGCAAAAACCAATATGGTACATTTCAAAACCAAACATTTGAAATGTATGCATCTTAAAATACATCATAACAATCATCCTATGGAAGAAGTTAAACTGGAGTACACATATTGAGTTACTGTGTTAAGTTGTTGTCCACATTTAGTCCTAGGAATTTGACTATCAAATAAACTAAGCAGCTTTGCATTTGCAATGCAAATACTAGCAAACTCTACTGACATGAGTACACGAAAAATAGCAATCATAGTTATTTTGAATCTGTCATTAGGTATGGTATTTTCTGGGGAAATTCGAGTAGTGTATCTCGAATACTGAAACTGCAAAAGAATATTATATGATACATGTGTAGTGCAGAACAAACAAAATCTTGTCGCCCATTGTTTCGGAACCTGCAAATCCTAACAGTTCCCTCCATATACATTTATGAAATTATAATCTTTGTACACAGCAGACAGAGATTATTTGAGGAAAATCATTTTAACCACACGTGTAACACATTAAATTAACATAAAATTATTTTTCCCACACACCATTTGAAATTACATGCACAAACTCCACAGTGTATGGGGATGAAAATATATAACAAGCTAATGGGCAAAAATGTATTTAATATGAAGCCAGAGTGTCTAAAAATAAGGCTACAGCAGATTCTGTGGGGTAAATGCCACTATTCAGTAGAAGAATTCATAGAGGATGACATGATAATTTGAGCAAGGGGTAATTATTAGTCTTTTATTGTATGTGTATTTTATATTGTATTATTATGGTACCATTTGTTAAAATCAGGTGTTGTATGTATATGGTAAAACATTACCAAAATTTTGACATGTCTTCTATACCTGAATCAAATGATTTAGATTATGTACGTTATGAGAGTAATAAACCACAATTCACTGTGCCTCCAGTGGCGAGGAAGCAAACACTTATAAAGGCGAGAATCAAAAACAAAGGCGAGAATCAAAAACACGACACCATTGGAAAAGGAGCTACACGATAAAATATGTCGGTCATACAAAATGCCAGAGATGTAACTGAGCAGTAATGTATGTCTTGCAAAACGTAATTTGTGACTGCAAAGTGTGGCTCTGGATGTAAAGTGCTTACCTATGTGGCAGAGGATACTTGACCGTGTAACATCTTAGGGTTTTTGTTCTGCTTCATATGGAGTGTTGGAAAAACGAGTGCTTAAACTCGTGTGTGTGCGCCGAGTAATCAGTATATTTTCGTGTGCCCGGCCCCTGTGGGAGTGATACGTGGGGCAATGGTTCTTTAAATTTGGTAAGCAAGCTATCACAGGCTCTCTGTGTTTGTGTTCAAGTGTGTGCCAAGCTGAAAAACTGAGTATGTCGGGTATGTCAAACATGTCAATATTTGTGCTGCCCTTCATACACATGAGAGATCGGTAACATAGCAGGTGAGTGATGTTGAGGGTCCCATACATCTACACTTACACTGGAAATGTGCTTAATTCATTAGATAAAAAATTGTATGCAACTGGTATATGATGTATTTCATTGTGTAAATCACAATATCCTTTTAAGTAAATTACAATATTATAGTGCAACATGAAATGCTGGAAAATGGTTCAAATCTTAGATATCTGGCAGGAAACAAAGAGTGTTATTAGGAAAGAGACATGTACCAAGCTATCAGGCATCAGCCAATTGGGAACTAATTACATGTGGGGTCCCACAAGGTTCCATTTTAGGGCTCTTTTTCTTGTGTATATGACCATTCATCAGTAACATTACCAGATGCCAATTTCTTTTTGTTTGCCGATGATACAAACATTGCAATAAATAGCAAACCAAGTGTAGTCTTAGGAAGATCAGCTAATAAAGAATTGGCTAGGAACTTGTGATTAATGTCCACAAATATTTTGTCACTAACCTTTGAAAAAACACACTACATGCAGGTCAGACCTTTTAAGGGGGTGTTCCAGGAGTATATGCCTAACATACGATGACAAGCAGATGGAAATGGACAGCGTTAAATTCTTGGGATTACAGCTTGATGATAAATTCAACTGGGAGGAGCACACCACAGAACTGCTGAAGCGTCTTAAATCTGTTTGCAATGCGAATTGTGTCAGACATGGGGGATATAAAAATGAAAAAGCTGGCATACTATGCTTCCTTTCATTCCATAATGTCATATGGGATTATTTTTTTGGGGCAATTCATGAAGCCAAGCTAAAGTTTTCCGGGCACAAAAACGTGCAGTGAGTTATATGTGGTGTGAACTCAAGAACATCCTGCAGACGCCTGTTTAGGGAACTAGGGCTACTAACTACTGCTTCCCAATATATTTATTCCTTAACGAAATTTTGAAGTGTTTAGTAGTTGTATTACACGTTTATTACCATATAAATAAATAAATAACTATTTTAAATTCAGTGCATTAGCATTTGTAAAGTGATTCATATGACGGCCATGCCATTTGGGACTTGTGGAATGGTACATTAGCTTATTTGTTTGAGCTGTAAATATTTGTCATGTATTATTGTTTTTCTGATAAGTTCTACATTCTGGAGGACCACCTCACTACAGATGAATTGGAATGAAAGTAAATCCAATCTAATCTGAGAAACAGCGTCAACTCTTTCCGTATCTGAGTATGTAAGCCTAGAGCAGACTTACTTTGGATTCAAACAGAGTCGACGGCAGTTGAGAGATATATACCAGATAAATAAAGAAATAAATAAGTAACAGGTTCCACATGGTACACAAAGCAGGTTTTTACACCATTACAGAAGCTACGAAGAAAAGCACGCCAAATGTAAGACAACGTAAGATCCCAGCACTGGCGAAAGTGTTTTACAAAAGCTGGAAACTTTGCGCCAACTTCTACAACTAAAATGTCCCGAAATCTGGCAGAATCCAAAGAGATTCTCGTCGTATGTAAAGTACAACGTCAACACTCAATCGATACCTTCACTGCGCGATAAAAAATGGTGATATTGATGAAGTGGCACTAAAGCCGAGTTACCAAACGATTTTTCCGAAATACTTTCAGCAAAGTAAACTAGGTAAATATTCCAGTACTTAAATCAAGAACTACTACCAAGATGACTAACTCAGTAGCTGGTATCCTCGTTAACAAGTAGCTTACATCACTCAATGAAAGCAGGGCCTCCAGTTCAGATTGTATACCATTGAGGTTCGTTTCAAAATACGCTGATACAGTAACTCTATATTTAGCAATCACATACAACCTTTCGCTGACAGAAAGATCCACATCTAAAGACTGAAGCTGCACAAGTCACACCAATACCCAAGAGACACGGGTCTGTAACTGAGCGAATTACTATATCACTAACGCAGATTTGCAGCATGATTTTGGAACAAACTGTGTTCGTACATCAATTATCTAGAGGAAAGCTACTTGCTGACACACAGTGAACACCGGTTCAGACATCTTTGTCGTGAAACAGCGCAACACAACTAGCCCTTTAGTTCCGCAAAGTAGTGAGTGCTATCTACAGGGGGACCTCAAACTGATTCCACGTTTTTAGATTTCCAGGCTTTCGACACTTCCTCAGACGCGACTTGTAATAAAATTGCATAACTATGTATTATCGTCTTAGTTGTACGATGGAGTCAATTTCCTGTCAGAGAGGTCAGAGATCTTAATAATCTACGGAAAGTCATCTAGTAAAACAGAAGTAATATCCAGTGATCTCCAAGGGAGCGTTATAGACCCTCTGCTGTTCCTGATCTACACAAACGATTTAGGGGACAATCTGAGCAGTCGTCCTATACTGTCTGCCGACGATTCCGTCATTCACCGTCGTGTAAAGTCGTCAGATGATCAAAAACGAATTGCAAAATGGTTTAGAGAAGATATCTATATGACGCAAAGATTGGCGACTGTCTACCAATAAGGAGAACTGAGAGCATCCACATGTGAACGAGAAGATATCCGCTAAATTTCGGATTCACAATGCGTCGACGTAAAGGCTGTCAATTCAGATTAATAGCTAGGAATTACAACTACGGCATAATAAAACTGGAACGATCATACAGAATGTTGTGAGGAAACCAAACCGACGACTGCGATTTTCGACAGAACACTTGGAGAGAGCCACGGCTTCTACAAGAGAAGAGTGTACACAAGAAGCTTGTCCCCAGGTGTGGGATCCGCATCAGATAGGAGTGACGGAGGACAACAGTAAGTTGGAAGAAGGGCCGCTCGTTCTGTATTATCGCCAAGAACGGGAGACACTTTTGCGGATATGATACGCGAACTGGCGTGGCGATCGTTAAAACAAAGGCCTTTTCCGATTCTGTGAGATCTTCTGATGAGACTTTGGTCACCAGTCTTCTACTGGAGTGTGGCACCCAGAGCTCGCACGACGCGACTCAAGTGTTCGTGAGCCCCGCGCGCTGTTCGTGAGTGGAACGGAAGAGAGAGCGCGAAGCTGGGTCCATGAACCCTCTGCATCGCACTTCGTTTTGAACTGCGGATTACTCGTGTGCATGTAGATTGTGTCGAGCATCACAGTACTGATATGTTACTGCAACGTTACTGGCTTGTGTCTCTTACTCATCTGCATTAACTTACACTGAATCTGTATTTGGTATCACGAATGGCAGCTTGCTCTACACGTAGAAAAAATGCAGAGTCAACCTGTATCCTCATGGAGTCCCTTCCAAAGCTGTTTCACAGAGGAAGACCGCACTGCACTTCCTTCTCTAAATCCTCGCACAAACGAGAACATGGCTGACATCGAAGTAAGTGTCCAAGGAATAGAAAAGCAACTGAAATGACTCAGAGGAAAGTCAACTGGACCTGACGGGATACCAATTCGATTCTACACAGAGCACGCGAAAGAACTTGCCCCCCCCCCCCCTTCTAACAGCCGTGTACCGCAAGTCTCTAGAGGAATGGAGAGTTCCAAATGATTGGAAAAGAGCACAGGTAGTTCCACTTTTCAAGAAGGGTCTTCGAGCAGATGCGTAAAACTATACGCCTATATCTCCGACGTCGATCTGTTGTAGAATTTTAGAACATGTTTTTTGCTCGAGTATCATGTTTTTGGAAACCCAGAATCTACTATGTAGGAATCAACATGGATTCCGGAAACAGCGATCGTGTGAGACCCAACTCGCTTTAGTTGTTCATGAGACCCAGTAAATATTAAATACATTAGATACAGGCTCCCAGGTAGATGCCATTTTCCTCGACTTCCGGAAGACGTTCGATACAGTTCCGCACTGTGTCCTGATTAACAAAGTAAGAGCCTACGGAATATCAGACCAGCTGTGTGGCCGGATTGAAGACTTTTTAGCAAACAGAACACAGCATGTTGTTCTCAATGAGAGACGTCTACAGACGTTAAAGTAACCTCTGGCGTGCCAAAGGGTAGTGTAATGGGACCATTGATTTTCCAATATATATATATATATATATATATATATATATATATATATATATATATATATATATATATCCTAGTAGATAGTGTCTGAAGTTCCATGCGGCTTTTCGCGGATGATGCTGTAGTATACAGAGAAGTTGCAGCATTAGAAAATTGCAGCGAAATGCAGGAAGATCTGCAGCGGATAGGCACTTGGTGCAGGGATTGGCAACTGACCCTTAACATAGACAAATGTAATGTATTGTTAATACATAGAAAGAAGGATCTTTTATTGTATGATTATATGATAGCGGGACAAACACTGGTAGCAGTTTTTCTGTAAAATGTCAGAGTATGCGTACGGAATGATCTGAAGTGGAATGATCATATAGAATTGTTGGTACCAGGATGAGATTCATTGGAAGAGAAAATATAGTCCATCAACAAAGGAGGTGGCCTACTCGTTCGACCTATACTTGAGTATTGCTCATCACTGTGGGATCCGTACCAGGTCGGGTTGACAGAAGATCCAAAGAAGAGCGGCGCGTTTCGTCACAGGGTTATTTGGTGAGCGTGACAGGGTTACGGAGATGTTTAGCAAACTCGAGTACCAGACTCTGCAAGAGAGGCGCTCTGAATCGCGGTGTAGGTTTCGAGAGGGTGCTTTTCTGGATGAGGTATCGAATATATTGCTTCCCCCTACGTATACGATCACGAATGTAAAATTGGAGAGATTCGAGCGCGCACGGAGGCTTTCCGGCAGTCGTTTTTCCCGCGAACCATACGCGACTGAAACAGGAAAGGAAGGCACTGACAGTGACACGTAAAGTGTCCTCCGCCACACACCGTTGGGTGGCTTGCGGAGTATAAATGTAGATGTACTCTGCGTCATCAGCAAACAGTGGAGCACGTAATTGTGATCAAAGTGCAAAGCAGCTCAACACACTGGACCTAAGTGTAGAAGCACGGAAAGGTATCCTGTTTGCTGATGATTCGACAGTTCTATTAAAAGCCTGTTTGCTGATGATTCGACAGTTCTATTAAAAGGTGAAAACAGCGATGAGCTGCAATCAAGTGCTCCACGAGTCGGGCAGACCACATCCGCCAGCAAGGCTGCGGCTTCTGTGGTTTGTTCTGTCGTGGTGTACAGACATTCACCGCGACCGAATTTTTGTTTAGGATTGTAAAGTCGAGAGCGTCCTGTTACAAAACTCCGTTGTGGTCCACGGTGGGAGAATATGAAACAGCTTTCCACCGGTACGCTTAGTACGTTTAACCCAACACGGAAAATGAATATGACTACAGCAATAACTCTAAATAGCCACATCTAAAATATTTAGAAATATTGTAGAGAAATACACCTGCAGTTTCAGTACCTTTACAATTGAAAATAAGGCAGTCCCAATAATAAAGAGGAATAATTAAAGAATGGAAGCGTGCAAACATGTAGCAGTACTCAAACTTCCACTACCTTGCGACATGGAAGTCAAAACAACCTTCCGTGACATTAAAAGCAAGGGTGCTAACATTGAGTGCAACGGGAATTCCACTGTTAAATGCAGACGAGAGAGCGGATAGGTGGAAAGAATACATAGAAAGCCTATGGGGAAGAAAATTTGTTCGACGTGATAGAAGAAGAAACAGGAGCCGATTTAGAAGGGATAGGGGACCCCCGTATCAGAATTTAAAAGAGCTTTGAAGGACGTAACATCAAGTAAGTCAGAAGGGATAGATAACATTCCATCAGAATTTCTAAAATCGTTGGGGTAAGTAGCAGCAAAACGACTAGTCACGTTGGTACGTTGAATGTACGAGTCTAGCGACATACCATCTGACTTCCGGAAAAGCATCATCCACACAATTCCGAAGACGGTAAAAGCTGACAAGTGCGAGATTTACGGCACAATCTGCTTAACAGCTCCTGCATCTAAGTTGCTGACAAGAATAATATACAAAAGGAAGGAAAAGAAAATTGAGGATGCGCTAGATGACGATCAGTTTGGCTTTGCCTGTAAAAGGCACGGGAGAGGTAATTCTGACGTTGCGGTTAATAATGCAAAAAAGACTAAAGAAAAATCGAGATACGTTCACAGGATTTGTCGACCTAGAAAAAGTCGTTCGACAATGTAAAATGGTGCAAGATGTTCGAAATTCTGAGAAAAATAGGGATAGGCTATAGGGAGAAACGTGTCATGTACAATAGCCAAGAGGGAATAATAAGAGTGGACGGCCAAGAACGAAGTGCTCGTGTTGAAAGGGCCCCTACTCTTCAATCTGTACATCGAGGAAGCAATGATGGAAATAAAAGGAAGGTCCAGAAGTGGAATTAAAATTCAAGGTGAAAGGATATCAATGATACGATTCGCTGATGACATTGCTATCCTGAGTGGAAGTGAAGAAGAATTACATGACCCGCTAAATGAACAGTGTTGTGAGTACAGAGTATGGACAGAGTAAATCGTAGAAAGACTAAGGAAATGGGAAGCAGTAGAACTGAGAACAGCGAGGAACCTAATATCACGACTGCTGGTCGCGAAGTAGATGAAGTTAAGTTCTGCTACCTAGGCACAGGACGGAACAAGGAGGACATCAAAAGCAGAGTAGCAATGGCAAAAGGGCATTCCTGGCCAAGAGAAGTCCACTAATATCAGATATCGGCCTTAATTTGGGGAAGAAATTTCTGAGGATGTACAGCATTGTGTGGAAGTGAGATGTGGAATGTGCGAAAACCGGAACAGAAGAGAATCGAAGCATTTGAGATGTGGTGCTATAGACGAATGTTGAAAATTAGGTGGACTGATAAGGTAAGGAATGAGGAGGTTCTACGCAGAATCGGAGAGGAAAGGAATATGTGGGAAACACTGGTAAGGAGAAGGGACAGGATGACAGGACATCTGCTAAGACATGAGGGAATGACTTCCATGGTACTGGAGGGAGCTGTAGAAGGCAAGGACTGTAGAGGAAGAGATTGGAATACATGCAGCAAATGGAGGAGTTAGGTTGCAAGTGCTACTTTGAGATGAGTTTGGCACAGGAGAGGAATTCAGAGGAATTCGTGTCGGGCCGCATCACACCAGTCATAAGACTGACTGGGGGGGGGGGGGGAGGAGAACTTTGCGGCGCAACCAACCTATGGGAGAAAACCGCTAAATCAAACCTACTGCAGCTCACAGTCCCATCCCCCAATTAAATCACGGAGGAACAACTTACGGTAGTAACTACCCCACGTCTTATGGAACCCACCAGCCCCTTTGACGGTATTTGTTGGGTTTGGAATGTCGGAGTCCACACGAACGTGTTCAGAGACCTGTACCCACTAACAAAATCGGACAAACGCAACAGACCACCTCAGCCACACTGCCGATCTTGAGAAGCGAGTTGATACTGAACTACAACAGTTAACAGACACACTGCATACTTTGTCTGCCGTATAGCAGCGCGCATTATCAGAAAAAAGGCATGTGTAAGTAAAGATGCGATGTAGGAGATTGAAGGACCTTCCGCAACAGTGAACTGCTTTGTCATTAGCCATTAATTAATAGACTGAGTTACTGATTTCTGATCACTCAATAACCGTGTGCACAATCAACATTCATGTACCCAAAAATCAGAAGTAAAGAAACGTGCATAGAGGGACATGCATTCATCTGACTGAGAAATTTCTAGTCTAGTAAAAACAGGCAAGAGAACAGATGGAGATGCACTGACATTAACTCAAGACTTAAAAAAGTCACTATACAATCGGACAGTATCCTGAAACTAACTTTGTAGGCACAGAGTTCACTTTCAGAAGAACGAATGACATCGGCACTCAAACCAACACTGTTCTGGTAACTGACCTTCACGGTAACTTGTACTCAGGGATACTGGCGACTGAGTTGAACATCCAGTGACTATCTGGGAACCCGGTACCAGTTGCAAGTTGCCTAATTAATGCCTTCCAGCAACTATAAAAATTCGGTGTTCAATATTTTGTGTAGTTATTGACTGCTTTAACGCAAAAAGACACACTAAATGTTTAACATACGATTGTACGTCTTACCGAGCAGATGTCTGCTAGTGTGGACAGCTGGGAACTGTCGAGGCAGCGCGACTCCTCGCGTGCGACTTTATTCGTCGAGCATCTCAAGGTGAGTGCACTTACAGACTTCTGATAAACTTCAATCTCGTAAGCAGGAAAAAGTTTAGCAAAAGTTTGAAATTATGCTGCAAGTGAAATATTTAGCGCATTAACTCATTTGCAAAGCAGTCAGAAGTTTGACGCCGTCTTATAGACGGCAGTTAGAGTCTAAACAGTGGGCAATTTCCTGGCACATTTACAGCAGCTGGACTATAAGGTACTGAATTTTCACATATGAACAGGAACATGGAAATATCACTATAATAACAATATCAACATCTTCGTGATAATCATATGTACACCAATTATAGTAACTTGTGAACAACAACAAAGTTTGTCTTAACAGAACAAGGGTAACACATGCGTTACATGTAACAGCATAAGCACTCTGGAAATGTTTATGAACAGTCTTGTTTTATTACCTAATTGTTTCATTCACATTCTTCGTCACTGTAAAACTATTTATAAGGAAATATGACTGTAAAACTATTTATAAGGAAATATGACTGTCAATAACTGAACTACTGCCTGGGGTAACATTTCTACAAACATATCTAAACAATCGTATGGACATTACAGAATAACGATGTATTTGAATTACTGCAAATTTATATCCATAAAGTAAGACGGAAGCAAAGCTTAAGTGCAAGCACTTTTTCACCGCCAGGTAACAAACTAATTTAAAAACAAAGTTTCAAAAATTTACAAAGCGTTTACACAAACTTGGTTCACTATATTGGCATCAAAATAAACTTTACTGCAAACAAGCAGCTTGTAAAGTATCCAATTTACCAACTAGCATCATAAAACGAAACTACACAAAATATACCATTTCGTTTTGTGTAGTAATATTGCTAACACGTGTAGCAAGAGGAATGATGTGCAAACTAGACATGAAGGACACTTACTGAGGCTCAGTAGCCTCTCCCCAACACGTGCCATCCATCCGGTCATTAAAAAAGCCAGGGTGTCGCACAGTTCCTATTACAGAGAGATTCTGGAGCAAACTTTATCCGCCAAGTTTCATTAATGAACCCATGTCTGGAAACGTACAAAGTCCCTTTTACAACTCCTACAAGTCTGTAATAGGAATTGTGACATGCCCTGGGCATTGGAAGTGGCTAGTCATCTTACATTATTCACTTTAAGTGCAGTGCTACAAATAGCAAGAGCAATACTGTAGGTAAGTTCCAGATTCCAAAACAGTTTTAATGATTTAAAAAGATTGAGTGGAAAACTAGGTTTTAGAGTTTCTATGAATATGTGCCTAGATTTCCACATTATAAAAAAGCATTATGGCATCTCTGCAGTCATAAAATCATCTTTCAGCAATTACTGTATTAAAGAGGCGACATAAATAAACTTTATCATAGGCAGAGGCAATGTCTGGAACCAAAAATTAACGATAAAAAACTTAATCTACCTTAAAATTTCCATCTCAAACTGCGTGGACACATTTCGTTGCAAAATTTCCTCACCAAGCCAAATGCTCATTAACGTAAAAAAATGTAACAGCACGGTGCGGCAATTTTACTACAGATTTCTTAATTTATATTAAATTTATTTAACACCACTGAAAATGAGCCATGAGCATGAATGGTGTGGTATTTGTTACTAAATAAATGGCCAAAATGACCATCTTTCTTTTTTGATAGATTCTGAAGTCATGATATGCTGCCTGTCTGTTATCGGTAAAATATTCATACTTAATTGGCAGCTAAAATACAAATAACTATCATTTATCCACACCATTTAACTGGCACATTACATACAAACAAGGTCCGTTATTTGAGATGGTAACTATTTCATTTATTTTCATTTAAAATACAATGCATCGTGTGAGTCAGTTGGAAATCCACAGCCTCTATGCAGCATATTGTTGCTAAACGGAAGTGGGAAATGATGCTCAAACCACAAATATATAATAATTTTTTTGGTTGAACGTATTACAGTTTACAATGAGAAAAAATTAAGCTGCAGAACAGAAACAAAGTTGAATACCATGTAAAGTATATCTAAAGTGAAAGGAAGGCCAGAGCTACTTCATGTGTTGTGCACACACAACCAACTCGACCGGATCCCACCGGCTGTGTTGAAACACTGAGAAGGGAATCGCACGTTTGAGGTGCTGGGCTAAGGCTGGCATCTGGCACCGCATTTCTTCTGAGCCAGCTCCTTCCATACCGGACACAAGTGATAGCCACTGCTTCTGCATAACATCGCATCCAGCGCAATATTAGTCCTGACGCCTCGATGTAACTACAGCGTCTACGCGTGACGTAGAATCCACGACTTGCAGTCTGCGGCATTCGTGAAGTGCCCTCCATACGCTGGTGTCCTGGCTTCTACAATACTGAGGTACACGTTTTTGGGACGGTGAGGCACGTACGTGGCTGCTCGGCAAGCAGGGCTTCTGGCGCCAGACAGACTTGTGGAGCTTCGTTGGCCTGCAGGCAGGTGACATCCGTTGCCCGTGTAGGGTGCAGGTGAAGGCATCTGGCGAAGCTCTAGACCTCGTGTAGTCTTCCCATTAGCAGACTAGCAAAACATTTGTCCAGAATGACAATGGTCTTTCTCCCAGTAGCAGACACCAAAATACAAATGATGGTCTCAGGGCAGACGTCCGTGAGGTCTGGATGAAAGACCCGACTCTTAAAGTAGCGTCTGGGAGACTGCTTATTAAGAAGGTATTGTTTTGGGATGAAGTACGTCGTACTTGGCTCCAGCACAGTGCCCTGTCCTCATTGTCACTTCAATCTTCTCAAAACATCTGGCACCTCCAAACTTACTTTCGTGTCCGTCAGGAATGTCCAGCCTCTAGCATAACGTCACCGGAATTTTCAACGGCAGCCTGCTTTGTGTCACAAGCGTTTGTTCACTTGCCACGAAGGGCACTTCAGTGCCGTGCTCCTCTCCAGGATTGTCTCTCTACTAATGGCAGCAATAGGTTTCCAATATTCCCCACTACTTTTGGTGAGGACATCTCCAAGAGCAGCAAGTTCCCACTGTCAAGGACGCTTCCTTTAGGCAGGACGGCGAAAGAAGCCTTCCATACATTCACTTTTGTTGCAGAGAAACGTCTCCAACCATGCATCACGTTGTGTTCCAAATGCAGAACTCTTGCGACTGAGTATGTAATGGTAGGATCTCTGCCGTGTATACACCCAGTATTTTAGGAGCTGTAGCATTGCAGGCAGCCAGCCAGGATGAAACCTTCAGAATCACAGCCACTTCTGAGCTGCTCCCTTTACCACCAGCTGATGGGCTGACGGTGACAAATTTAATAATGCTCGTCAACAGCACAGTCTTCACAATGTTCAGATACAAGCATTGCCGAAAGTTTCCCCCCACATACACTGTGGAGATTCAAAACACTACTACTACTACTACTACTACTACTACTACTAGAATGCCTGAGGTCGTCCTCCCCATCAGAGAGAAGATTAAATAAAGAAAATGAAAGACACCCTCCGGCCTCGCAACCTAATACCGTCGGGGTCGAAAAAATCAAGAGTTGGCCAAGAGAGACCGACAGGAAAGGAAACAGAATACGCCTGACAAGGAAGAGGAAACAATGCCAGACGTCTCTAGTAGTGAGCAGACAGCGAGACAGATACAACTTTTTTAAAATGGTCAAATACTATTTGACAAACAGAACAAAGATATGTCATATGTATATCATACAGTATTAAATTTATGCTGAGGCAACATGTTGATAATACCATGTTCCCTAATACTGCAAGAACATTCTCTGGTCATGATACAACTCAACAATGGGTACGTTGTTGCATTACATGCAACATTACAAAACTGAATACCTCCAAGGTACCAGATACTTATGCTGTTACGTTTACTGAATCCTTTGAACAGTAATTTTTAGAACACAATGAAATTTACGATTTAAAGGCCTCTGTAGTCACTACAGGGTACACCACAGCTAAAAAATACTAGTATTAGAAGTATTTTCTTAACGTCGAGTACAGATGAAATAACTCTGCAGGTTGTTTGACCTGATCCTAATACACAAAATAATATATTTCACATTACTAAATTGCAATCAGACTATGAAATACTGAAATATGGGAGGGGCGTTCAGTAAGTAATGCAACAATTTTTTTTGAAAGCGGGTTGGTTTCATTCAGGATTTCAATACACCATATTATTCCCTGCAATTCTGCCTACAAAACCTTACTTTTCAACGTAACTTCCGTTCAGTGCCACGACCTCGCTGGTAGGGCTCGCACGCCCGCGCGACACCACAGCTTCACTCCGCTCTGCTGGTCGACGTCTCGTTGCACCGACAGCCTGACTGCAGAGACAGATCTTCAGTGGACAGATCTTCAGTGGACAGATCTTCCTGAGCCATCCGACAGTCCGGATCTCGCACCTTCTGGCTTCCATCTGTTTGTGCCGATGAAGTTTTCTACGCTCGTCTCGAGTGTGTAGACTCGTTCGAGGTCTTGCGATGCCACGGAGAAGATGTTCATTTCCATTTATGTGGCGACGAACGCGCTGGAGTCGTTCCTTCAGCTTCCTCACGGTGGCGCAACACACTTCAGAGATGACCTTCACACAGTGACGGAGGTAACCGAACATAGCAACACCTTCACAGTCTCAGAAGACCGCCACCGTGACTTTAGTGGGCCAGGATGTGGCTTCGAACTTTGTCTTCGGAAGAGATGGTATGGCGCCACCCACGTATTGCAGTTTTGTTTCTGGTTCGAAGTGACGCACCCACGTTTCGACGAAAAATCATCACCATCAGCCTAGTAACGCTGAGACAACTCGGCACTTCGATGCCCTTTACGGTCCTGAGTTGGGCGGCGAGGAAGCCAGCACGGCACACCCCCTACTGGTGGGCGGGTGTAGCAGCGAGGAGTCATCCGACGTGACCGGCGGATCTCAGGATTGGCACCTGTGCTTTCTGCCACTACCAGGTCTCCGTAGATGTTCTCCAGCGCCCGCGAATATCCGCGACGGTCTGGTTTTGCACCGAAAACTCGGCAGGTCTCTCCTCGGAGGCTACGTACAGTGCTGTCACTTATCGGAAATCCGCGGAATATTCCTACTTTGGTCCCTACAGTTTCATCATGCCCACAACAAATTGTGAATTTCTGGAACTGACATTGGCTGAGAAAAGAAATGTGTCGCATTGCTTACTGAACGCCCCTCTTACACAGTGTTACAAACTCAGATTGTCATTACGTGGAAAAAGCATCACACAGAAATAATGTTGTGGGATATTACAAGTAGTGTGTCTAGAGACATTTTGGAGGAGAAAGTACTGCCATTGTGGCAGCTGTAGTAATGTGTGCGGATAACCAAAAGTACAGTAACTGCCTGTATACACAGGTTACATAACAGGAACTAAATATAACTTTCCAGAAATTATTCTGTGAGTTTCTAAATTATCTTAAAGTAAGTTTTCTACAAATAAAATTTAAAGACGTAATGACTATCATTTACAAGCTCATTAAATTCCCAACTGTGCTTACACCTTCATCAACAATTTTTATATCTAAGTTTCACAATCTTATTTCGAGCCTCTGAGCTCTCATATAAACATTTTCTAAAAGATGTAAAAGAAAACATCGTCCACTTACAAATGTGTACTATGTTGCACGAGATGTGATGTACAGATTAAAGTATCAGCCCACACAGGAAGCCACACATGTGCAACATATTCTGTATCAAAGACAAAGGGAAGATCAGTACAGTATATGAGAGTTCCATACCTAGTATAACTCAAGGACGAAGATTTCGTCCTTTCACTGCAGGACCATACTGTATCGTGTGAGAACCACAACTAATCAAATCTACTAACAACACAGAATGAACGATTAATCAGCTGTTCCAACTTCAGCCGATTAATCAGCTGTTCCAACTTCAGCCGATTAATCAGCTGTTCCAACTTCAGCCGATTAATCAGCTGTTCCAACTTCAGCCGATTAATCAGCTGTTCCAACTTCAGCCGATTAATCAGCTGTTCCAACTTCAGCCGATTAATCAGCTGTTCCAACTTCAGCCGATTAATCAGCTGTTCCAACTTCAGCCGATTAATCAGCTGTTCCAACTTCAGCCGATTAATCAGCTGTTCCAACTTCAGCCAAAGACACACTAAAAGACAATGTACAAGTCTTCTCATACTTCAACATTAGGCACAGTACGTAGTTACCTGGCGTGCCAATTAGTGTTAGTTGAATCTTACATTCTAAAATACATCAAAATGGTATAAACCCAGTTACTGGACCGAGTAATATTTATACACAGAAGACTGATAATATCCAGTCCCTCGCGGTTTCCATCTCATCTTCGGGACAATGGCACATATACATTTCTGCAAATACATGTATCAGTTGCTTACCTATGAAGTACAATTATAAGAGTGACCTATAACCTAAGGAATAATAATATTTATGGCAAATGGCTACAAAAGTACATCTGGGTAAGAATTTCAGGTACGAGTGACTAACAACCAGATCATAAAAATATTCTCAAATTACGGTGCACAAGAAGTATCTTCCACATCAATCGTCTTGAATACCTTTAGAGACTCAGACTCCAATGTATAGAACAGTTTCAGACTGACTGCTTTGCAAATGCCCAACTGTCTTAAATGTTATATTAAGCATGTAGGAAAGGTTTGTGATTTCCAAAAAGCTTTAAACATAATTTCAAGCTCTCATTATGAAACATTTAATATAAATTTTCTATATACATCTCGTACTACGATGTTAAACTTTTGTCATAAGGTTATACCTCCTAAATACTAAATTATGACAGGAATTTAAATTCACTCCATATTTGTATGAAATAGTGAAAAATCAAAGAAAGCAGTTATATAGGCTACGTGCATCTGGTACTGTGTCGAACTGGATTAGTCATTTAGTAATACAGACTGTAGTGTTTGGGTACAAAAACATCATCTGTCCTCCTGGATACTTGAGCAACTGATGTGTACTGATATCTGCCTGCAGTTGTGAATGGTGTGTGTACAGCAGAAATTTACGATATTTGCAGATGACGCCATCATTGTAACAGAATATCCGTCAAACAATCACCAACTACATTTCCACCAACATTCTGTAGCAGGTTTGTCAATTCCCTTCCTGCCAACGTAAGCAATGTACATCTGGTCACGAAAAGCCAAACACCACTCAGTGACACTGCTGGTTATTCAGATAGAGATTTGATAACATCATCAGGTTCTTAGGCATTCACTTACAGTGCAAATCACGCTGGGAACGTCACATTTATTGGACTGAGGAGTGTGTCAGCTCAGAATCTCTGCAGATTAAGAGGTCGGAGAGGTAGCTTATTCTGCTTCTGCACACTACCTAGTGTCACATAGAACTATGTCCTGCGGGAACTCTCCTCTTAAACCGTTTTCACTGCTTCGTAGGGAGGTTAGAGTCGTGTACAGAGAGAGCCCGTGAACCTCCCGTTGCAAATAGTTTAGTCAGCTGAGAATATTTGCTACTGCTTCCCAACACCTATTTTCCCTAATATGTCGTGTGCCTAGAGACTATATCTTTGGTAACAGAACTCTGCCGTCAACGTTTGTGGCACTAAACAGAGGAATTATGTGAACTGTGTGCGCTGCAGAGACGCTATGCCTGCTGCTTTCCACCCCCTTCCCACTGAACTGAAAATCTTAATGAACAGTAAATATATATCCAAAACTAAACTACATAACTATCTCTAAACACTACGTTGGACAATATGTTTATAGACAACTTGTCTAAGATATACCCAACAAATTTCCTAATTGACAAATGTTAATACTAGTATTTCAGAGCTCAATGCAGCTTCACAACCTTAAAGGGCATTACGTATGACCCGTGCATTGTACCAGAAAAGCAGCAACTGGCTAATCTCCTGACTTCGTGAGAAGAACATACCACTCAGAGAACGAATGACAACACCACATCAAAAGCTCTCTACCAGGGCCTGACATTTACAGAAGTGGGACCAAGTATTAAAAAGCGTCAACTGAACTTTGAAGGTATTAGTCGATCAAAGTGCCAAATTCTGGGAAAGACACTGTTTAAGCATGTTATCAACACGGTCGTCCAGCAGTGAAGCCGTGGAAGAGGAAAGTGCATAGGTTGTGCAATATCGTCGATACAAAGCACCACAGTACCTATTGTGAAGGACGAGGACGAGTACACGTTTGAATATAATATAGCTGACAGCAACAATGTGCAATAGCGTGCGCGGCGAAAATGGTCAGTAGAGTTTGTGGGTGGGTGAGCGGTAGTGGGTACTGAAGCACACGAAACCCGCCGCCTAGTCACAGTCTGCGGCGAAGGGTCGAACGGAATAAATGGAGAGCGTCTACTGCAGAGGTTAATGCAGTTTAAACGAGAGAGTAACAGTGATAATGGGCCTCAAATAATTCTAGATAATGAATTTTGAGGACAATGAACCCAACCAGGATTACATCCTGTGCCTTTTATCAAACAGTTCAAACATTTCAGAGACATTAAACCAAACAAGCTAAAATGGATACGTGCGTTCGCCACACGAAATGTTAAGCATATGTATGAGACAGTGTATCCGAAAATTATTCGGAACGCGAAGAATTTGAAACGGCATTCTCAAATTTTGGTCTCCAGAAAAAAAGGGATGTAAAGTCAAAGCTTCCAACATATATCGGGGATAGAGTGCAAAATCAATGGCCACAACTTGCCACAAGCACAAGTAGTAATTTGAGAAGCCTTGATTTATTAAACCAAATGAAGTTTTGGAGACGGCCCGCTCCAAAACTAAAGTTATGGGAAATGGGTCAGAAGTCACAATGAAGACTATCAAGTGTAAACGCGTCACTGTCGCTAAAAACGAGAGAGAGAGAGAGAGAGAGAGAGAGAGAGAGAGAGAGAAAAAAAGAAGACTCAAATACATTTTAATGATGATGGATTATCATTTGGGTCGAGGGGGCGGTCGACAGCATGGTCAGCAGATATCATTACCCTGTATCCCAATGTGGCCAGGTGCGCAGCAAAACACCACCCCTTGCCACAGTGTTGGAGCCGCTGTAAGGAGTCACGGACGAGCTGCATCAGCAGGTCTACCGGATACAGTTGGTGTAGTGCCTGCAGTGCACCGAGATAGTCGCAACAGATAACAAAACTCGTACGGAGATGTCTGAACCCTCTCCAGTGCGATCAGAATGCCATGTAACTCCACATCAGAATTTGTAAATTTTCCTGGAATACTCACTTTAAAAACCCTATCAGGGAAAACCACATAACAACCGAGAGCATTCCCCTGCTGGGATCCATCTGTATAAATAACTATAAAACTATGGTACATACTTAAAATAGACGGAAACAAAGTTGTAACAACCAAGTCTGGAGTACAACATTTCGTGTACTGTGTCAAGCTTAAAATCACTTTGGGCCTCTGAAGACACCAACACAGCACTTCGTTGCATCCCAGAGAGATCCAGATCGTTGAGACAGTCTGTAGCATCTATACCAAATGGCTGGGTCGCTTGGGGCCGATTCCTGAACAGTCGTTCGAAGGTGGGTTGGATCACTGAACTAAATGCCAATGATTGAGGTAACGCTGAAAGTTTCAGCGCCTGTCGAGCCCAAAGGACACGTCGCCAGCCTCTAGGCTGGTCCGAAAGGCTCCAGTCGATATCCGAATGCCCTCACGGTGGACAGCATCTAACATCCGGAGGTAGGAAGGACTGGCGGATCCGTAGACCACGCTGCCATAGGCTAAGCGTGATCGAACAAATGCCCTGTCAGCACTGTTTTCCGCCAGGGCATTTCAAAATGTTCAACAACCGGAAGCCCTTTACACACACACACACACACACACACACACACACACACACACACACACACACACCAGGTTTACACACACACACACACACACACACACCAGGTTTACACACACACACACACACACACACACACACACACACACACACACCAGGTTTACACACACACACACACACACACACACACACACACCAGGTTTACACACACACACACACACACACACACACACACACACACACACACACACCAGGTTTACACACACACACACACACACACACACACACACACACACACACACACACACCAGGTTTACACACACACACACACACACACACACACCAGGTTTACACACACACACACACACACACACACACACACACACACACACACACACACACACACACACACACACACACCAGGTTTACACACACACACACACACACACACACACACACACACACACACACCAGGTTTACACACACACACACACACACACACCAGGTTTACACACACACACACACACACACACACCAGGTTTACACACACACACACACACACACACACACACACACACACACACACACACACACACACCAGGTTTACACACACACACACACACACACACACACACACACACACACACACCAGGTTTACACACACACACACACACACACCAGGTTTACACACACACACCAGGTTTACACACACACACCAGGTTTACACACACACACCAGGTTTACACACACACACCAGGTTTACACACACACACCAGGTTTACACACACACACCAGGTTTACACACACACACCAGGTTTACACACACACACCAGGTTTACACACACACACCAGGTTTACACACACACACCAGGTTTCCAGCCTCCTAGCCTCCTAATGGTCAGCTTTAGCGCCTCGTCGTCGCCGTAATATCAGAGAAAGAAGAAGATTGCAAAGTCATCCACAAACAGAGCATTTGACAGGGATCCTGACTGCAGAGGAAATGCCATTGATAGCGATGGCAAACTGTGCCACTGGGGCACCCCATTCTCCTGAACATGCCAGTCAGACATGGCATCACCAATGCGATAACGGAAACGCCGGTCCTCGAGAAAGGATTGGATCAGAAGCGGCAGGCATCCACGCACTTCCCATTCATGAAGTTGGTGAATGATGTACATCCAAGTATGTCGTATGCTTTTTCGAGGTAAAAAAAACTAAATGGTTTCAGCCTGAAGAGGACTCCTGTATCGCCGTCTCCAGTAGAATTAAGTTGTCAAAAGTGGAATCGTAGCGTCCGAAACCGCACTGGGAGCGGCCCAGGTGGCTTCAGTACTCTAGCAGCCAGGCGAGGCGGCGGTTGACCGTGCGCTCAACAGTCTTACCCGTACAGCTGGTAAGGGTGACACTCCGATAACTTAGGGGCGCTATAGTCCTTGTCTGGTTTCCAGAATGGAATTAATATTGCCTCCTTGCAAGTCGTGGGGTACTGTCCTTCAAACCAGATCTAATTGAAACAGGAGAGGAACTGACCTTTCGCTTGAGGGCACAGATGACTAAGCACGTTATAGTGGGTATCATCAGGTCCTGGAGCAGTGTGTCTGGCTGCAGATAAAGCTGATTCCAGTTCCCATGTGGAGAATGGAAGGTTGCAGGCTTCCTCATTACACGAGAAGAAATTGAGCTTCCTCATCTCTGCAGTCTGACGGAATACCTGAACAGCAGGAGCTTGTCTGGATGACTTAGTAACGGTAAAGAAGTTTGCAAAAACAGACTGTCTGATGGGATAGCAGCAATCAGTGATTGTATAATGTTACTTATAATCCGTCTTGAATGCAAATTTTTTTTATTCATATGAGCGGTTTATGTTCATCCAGAACAATCTTCAGATCTGTAACGATAATTATACTAATTTACTATTTCACGAAAGCAAATCTTTTTCATCCTATCTAATCAACATCAAATGTACCAGAACGTACCTGATATTTCAGTTACAGGAGTAACCCGTCCAAATCCATCAACTCTCATGCTGTGTCACAAAATTGGTTGGCAGAATGCACGTCATTTATATTAATTATAACACTATTACCAACAGGTGGCGTATGGAACATTTGTTACATTCCATTTGCACATGCTGTATTCAGTAGATTTTTTGATTAACTTATCTCCAAAAATACTTAAAATCTGTAGATGTCGAGGTTAAAATCTGTACTTTTCAAAATTATCCGTGGTTCCCGCCATTTCGGCGTTGTGCCGCGATCCGCTCAGTTGTCTGATGTCCATCGCCTCAAAGCACTCAGTCACCAACATTGAACACAATTTAGACATCCTGCATAGTGCTCATAAGGGACGGTTTCTTAAGATTTTGGAGGAAATTGAAATATACACCCACAAAAATAAAGATCCAGATTTAATCCTCAACGAGCAACACAAAAGTTTTGTCTCAAGTACAGATAGTGTTGAGGATCAATGGACAAAGTTCAAAACCGTCGTACAATATGCATTAGATCTGACTGAGGTTAACAGAATCATAGTAAATTTCACTGCCGCATTCTCAATCCGTACACTCACTCACTGGGAGAAGAAGTACATATTCACAGGAGAAGACAGCATTTCCACCCAAAAGTTTCGTTCTTACTGGGAATGCATATCGTAACAGATCATGAAACACTTTCATTCTTACTAGATTTGTACCCAATGAACAGCAGGCCAACGCACTGGTTGTTAGAGCTTCAAGAGTGAGAGTTTGAACTTACATACCGGTACAACAAAAATAATTGATCAGATGCTCCTTAAAGATTATGAGGGGGAAGGAAATGCGTTAAAGTCGTGCATATGAGCAAAAGCAAGTGATCATTCTTCTTGTGAGGGATGTACAGGGCGAGGTTTTTACAGAAAAATTTCTCCGTAGTATCAGATGGGAGCAGGTGGTCATCGAAATTCTTAAGACTACTAAAAAAATATCATCCTGATGCAGAGTGTACTGTAAAATGCCAACACCTTTGTCGTTGTACAAAAAACCCAATTTGTGGAGAATGATGGTAGAAGAGCAGGAGCTTTCAAAAAGCGGCTGAACATTTGAATATTTTATGCCAATTGCGTTCACGATAAACCACCCCCACCCCCAGTCCTGTAAGTGTGGGAGCGTAGTTAACGAAAATAAAACCCAAAAATTAAAGGTCTCGTCTCCCCTCTTATTCTGAAACCTCGAAAAAATAATAGCGTTTATATCACATCACAGTGGAGCCATCGCTGTGACCAAGCCATCGGCAGTACGCCCATTATTTACCGTATTTAACAATTTTCTTTTTATATTAATTGAATCAAATTCGTGGATTAACATAAGAAACGTACAACTTTGAACATGGCTGACGTTTGCAGCAATCTATACACAAATTTGAAAAATATGTAAAAATCAGCCAACCGGTTGCATAGGTTTTCTATATACCTTCACCAGGTTTCGTCACCGGTGTTACTTACGTTTTAATGTTTGACCTTTTGAAGAACATTATGTTTTATATTTTAATGTATGACTTGAGCAACTCAGCTCTGAAATTACTGTGCATCTTTGATATGTTCTTCATGTAATTACCTTACCTTGAGATGAAGTCACCCTTAGAAGTGAGGAAACCTGGTCAAGGTATATAGAAAACCTATGCAACCGGTTGGCTGATTCTTACATATTTTTCAAACAAGAAAGGTAAATGGTTCAAATGGCTCTGAGCACTATGGGACTTCTGAGGTCCTAAGTCCCCTAGAACTTAGAACTACTTAAACCTAACTAACTTAAGGATATCACACATCCATGCCCGAGGCAGGACTCGAACCTGCGACCGGAGGGGTCGCGCCGTTCCAGACTGTAGCGCCTAGAACCGCTCGGCCACCCCAGCCGGCCGAAAGCCAAATGAACTACATATTATAAAACAGTTTTGTACCAACCCGTGTTCACTCAGGTACGAGCAGCCCTTAGCGGCTTGCCATCTTATTTATTACTTTTCATGACGTCTCCTTTCCGGCTTAGATTTTTTTTTAGAATGTGACTTGTAAGTACTGCATCTCTTTCCAGTCAGTACACACTTCAGTTTATTAATGTCTTATATACCTATTATGTTATAGAACAGTTTAATTCTGAAGACGACGCTCGTAGTAGCGTCGAAACCTGGTCAATTTTGACTTAATATTTGTGACTGAGGGTTTATTTGTTGTAATATAATTCTGACACGGTCACTGAACCTTAGCAGCGATGTTCAAAGTTTATTATAAAACCAGCAAGAGAAAAATAAATATGACCCATTGAGCAGCTATAACATTTTCAGTTCGCGCAGAATATAAAACATTTATGTTAGCGTTTTAACAATAGGTACCGAAAGAGAAATGGTGTTGAACTAGTACTATTTGAAGAGGTAGTATCGAAGGAAATTGAAGATCCGAAATGTGAAATAATTTGGGTGAAGGTCATGGTTAAAGCAGGCACAGACATGGTAATTGGATGTGTCTATAGGCCCCCTGGCTCAGCAGCTGTTGTGGCTGAGCACCTGAAGGATAGTTTGGAAAATATTTCGAGTAGATTTCCCCACTATGTTATAGTTCTAGGTGGAGATTTTAATTTGCCGGATACAGACTGGGAGACTCAAACGTTCATAACGGGTGGCAGGAACAAAGAATCCATTGCATGTTTTTTTTTTTTAAGTGCTTTATCTGAAAACTAACTTGAGCAGTTAAACAGAGAACCGACTCGTGGCGATAACATTAGACCTTCTGGTGACAGATAGACCCGAACTATTTGAAACAGTTAACGCAGAACAGGGAATCAGCGATCATAAAGCGGTTACTGCATCGATGATGTCAGCCGTAAATAGAAATATTAAAAAGGGCGGGACGATTTTTCTGTTTAGCAAAAGTGACAAAAAGATTACAGAGTTTCCAGAATGAGTTTGGAAGGTAGGAGACGAGATACTGGCAGAAGTAAAGCTGTGAGTACCGGGCGTGAGTCGTGCTTCGGTAGCTCAGATGGTAGAGCACTTGCCCGCGAAAGGCAAAGGTCCCGAGTTAGAGTCACGGTCGGGCACACAGTTTTAATCTGCCAGGAAGTTTCAGATTACAGAGTACCTGACGGCTGAACACAAAAGTTTTGTCTCAAGTACAGATAGTGTTGATCAGTGGACAAAGTTCAAAACCATCGTACAATATGCGTTAGACGAGTATGTGCCAAGCAAGATCGTAACAGATGGATAAGAGCCACCGTGGTGCAACAACCGAGTTAGAAAACTGCTGCGGAAGCGAAGGGAACTTCACAGCAAACAAACATAGCCAAAGCCTTGCAGACAAACAAAAATTACGCGAAGCGAAATGTAATGTGAGGAGGGCTATGCGAGAGGCGTTCAATGAATTCGAAAGTAAATTTCTATGTACTGACTTGGCAGAAAAAAGACTAAGAAATTTTGGTCAAAGCGAAAGGTGGATCAAAACAAAATGTCCAGACACTCTGTGACCAACATGGTACTGAAACAGAGGATGACAGACTAAAAGCCGAAATACTAAATGTCTTTTTCCAAAGCTGTTTCACAGAGGAAGACTGCACTGTAGCTCCTTCTCTAGATTGTCGCATAGATGACAAAGTGGTAGATATCAAAATAGATGACAGAGGGATAAAGAAAATCAAAATCGCTCAAAAGAGGAAAGGCCGCTGGACCTGATGGGATACCAGTTCGATTTTACACAGAGTACGTGAAGGAACTTGCCCCCGTTCTTGCAGCGGTGTACCGTAGGTCTCTAGAAGAGCGTAGCGTTCCAAAGGATTGGAAAAGGGCACAGGTCATCCCCGTTTTGAAGAAGGGACGTCGAACAGATGTGCAGAACTATAGACCTATATCTCTAACGTCGATCAGTTGCAGAATTTTGGAACACGTATTATGTTCGAGTATAATGACTATTCTGGAGACTAGAAATCTACTCTGTACGAATCAGCATGGGTTTCGAAAAAGACGGTCGTGTGAAACCCAGCTCGCGCTATTCGTCCTCGAGACTCAGAGGGTCATAGACACGGGTTCACAGGTAGATGCCGTGTTTCTTGACTTCCGCAAGGCGTTCGATACAGTTCCCCACAGTCGTTTAATGAGCAAAGTAAGAGCATATGGACTATCAGACGAATTTTGTGATTGGATTGAAGAGTTCCTAGATAACAGAACGCAGCATGTCATTCTCAATGGTGAGAAGTCTTCCGAAGTAAGAGTGATTTCAGGTGTGCCGCAGGGGAGTGTCGTAGGACCGTTGCTATTCACAATATACATAAATGACCTTGTGGATGACATCGGAAGTTCACCGAGACTTTTTGCAGATGATGCTGTGGTATATCGAGAGGTTGTAACAATGGAAAATTGTACTGAAATGCAGGAGGATCTGCAGCGAATTGCCGCACGGTGCAGGGAATGGCAATTGAATCTCAATGCAGACAAGTGTAATGTGCTGCGAATACATAGAATGATAGATCCGTTATCATTTAGCTACAAAATAGCAGGTCACCAACTGGAAGCAGTTAATTCCATAAATTATCTGGGAGTAGGCATTAGGAGTGATTTGAAATGCAATGATCATATAAAGTTGATCGTTGGTAAAGCAGATGCCAGACAGATTCATTGGAAGAATCCTAAGGAAATGCAATCCGATAAGAAAGGAGGTAGGTTACAGTACGCTTGTTCGCCCACTGCTTCAATACTGCTCAGCAGTGTGGGATCCGTACCAGATAGGATTGATATGAGAGATAGAGAAGATCCAACGGAGAGCAGCGCGCTTCGTTACAGGTTCTTTCAGTAATCGCGAAAGCGTTACGCAGATGGTAGATAAACTCCAGTGGAAGACTCTGCAGGAGAGACGCTCAGTAGCTCGGTACGGGCTTTTGTTGAAGTTTCGAGAACATACCTTCACCAAAGAGTCAAGCAGTAGATTGCTCCCTCCTACGTATATCTCGCGAAGAGACCGTGAGGATAAAATCAGAGAGATTAGAGCGCTCACAGAAGCATACCGAAAATCCTCCTTTCCACGAACAATACGAGACTGGAATAGAAGGGAGACCCTGTAGAGGTACTCAGGGTACCCTCCGCCACACCGTCAGGTGGCTTGCCGAGTGTAGATGTAGAGGTATACTGTACACATTTGGAATTTTGAAAACTTGTATTGTCTTTGGAATGGTTGTCAGGCATCTGGTAATAACTCTTGATGACGGGTTTCCTGTGACGTGAGGTAGTTGAGGAGGGAGCGGGCAGAGCACGTATCGCCGCCTTTTGGTCATTGTTCTCGGCTGGGTAAGGCTTCAGCATATTATAAGCCATCCGCGTGCTGAAGTGTTAGCGTGTGGTCAACTAGATTGGACAGTCATTTCAGCTCATCAATTTGCAACTTCATAATGTGTATTCATTCCGCATTAATATTTGCTTTTGGTGCAGAACATTGAAGTCAGTCCGAATAGCAATTCAACAGCAACTATTAAAACTGA
The DNA here is from genome assembly GCF_023864345.2 of Schistocerca serialis cubense. Lineage (NCBI taxonomy): Eukaryota > Metazoa > Arthropoda > Insecta > Orthoptera > Acrididae > Schistocerca > Schistocerca serialis. Next base: position 169,383,922 of record NC_064649.1, read on the forward strand.
GGAATTGCTTCCTGTCAACGTTGTTTGAATGAGTGACATGTTCCCTGCTGCCTGTGCGTGCTCTGCTTCCTCTGACTGCACTGCTGTTTCAAATCACATTTATTACCCTGCCTGTGTATAACATTAGCCTCTGTAGTTGTCAGTACATCCCTGTCCTAATAGCCTGTTATTGTATCATTCAGTTTAGTATTTGATACGTGTTTAGAAATTCAATCACCGAATTTACCTTAGGGTGGGCCTTTATGATTCACATACTTCTTTACGGCAAAATGCAACATTGCACAACCAGACGCCTACATTAGCAACAGAGCCACTAAATAAAGATAATTTACTGAAATGAAATACAGTTCCAGATACCTCTGACACTAGTGATGTATATACGCCGACTGAAGTGGCGAATGAAAATTTTTACGAATGGCTGGATTCGAACCCAGGCCCCTTGTTCACTAGGCAGACACCCTAACCTCTACGCCACCCTGTCATAGTGGTTTCGCAGAATCGCCCCGACTACCCTAGCACGCTTCCATCCTCCATCGTTCCACATCACACTTGGTATTCCCAAAAAGCTAAAAGCATTGCTGAGGCTCTCCAACTGTATAGGAATAGCACCTCGGCATCTAATGGAATCTAATTTGTTCCTATCCAAGCACTGCAGAATATGCACACACCTGTCGTTTCATTTGCCTCTACTTTATAATTTTGTTATAAAACTGGGAGCCAGAGGCTGAAGGAGCCATGGCCTGCGCGACCCACGGCTGCCGGCTCTTCTTCAGAGCCTACCGCCACAGCAGGTAAGCCCTCCTGTGTTCCAGTTAAAGGAGGGAAAAAACAAGGAATCCCAGTAGAATGCTACACCACGATGCCAGATCCCATCGTGCCATCAGACTCAGAACCCAATTTCGTTCGTGTTCTTCCATTCCAAACGGAGGAGGTAGAACAAAATATTGGTCATCAGTAGAGGGAACTATAAACAGTGGTAAGCCGTGGTGGATGCCGTAACGAACAACACGACTCCCGAGATTAAGACGAGCCTCCTGTGAGCACGATCATTTTCGGAGGCAATATATTCGTCATACAGTTTGAGAGATCAGGAAAGACCATGCAAGAACAAGACTTCAACTGTTTTCAGTTCAAACTCTTCCTTTATCGCCTGGCAGTAACATCCACCCTAGCACTTTGATAGGACCGTGACTACTCACTGCCTCGATTGTTGCTTAAGTAGGGGGGTTTAGGTTTTGATGTTGCTATCGTCACGTAGCGCTCTGTATTAAAATCAATGGCTGTGCTGTGCTGCGTGCAGTCTGTGGATGGTTGGCATTGTTGGCATATCCGCTATTGTAGTGTTAGGCAGTTGGAGGTGAGCCGCCAGCAGTGGTGGATGTGGGGAGAGATGGAGTTTTGAGAGCGGACGATCTGGACGTGTGTCCGCCAGAAACAGTAAATTTGTAAGACTGGATGTCATAAACTGATATTTATTATGACTTTTGAGCACTATTAAGGTAAGTACATTGATTGTTCTCTATCAAAATCTTTCATTTGCTGACTATGCCTATCAGTAGTTAGTGCCTTCAGTAGTTAGAATCTTATTTAGCTGGCAGTATTGGCGCTCGCTGTATTGCAGTAGTTCGAGGAACGAAGATTTTTGTGTGCGATTCATTTTGTAGGGATTTTTGTCAGTCAGATTGCATTGCGCTAAAAATAGTGTCAATTTAATGTTGATCGGAATAAGTAAAGAGCGAAATGTCTGTACATTCAGTTCTGCTCAGCTGTTTGAAAATCAAATAACCTAAGATGTTTATCAGCACTGTCATTCATTAATTATTCAAAGGTGATGTTTCAGTTGCTCGAGGTTGATGCCCAGGTCCTTAAAAAAGAGGAATTGGCTACCAGCACCCAGCCTCTTCCTTACAGGTCTCATCTGTCAGGTGTTCCTTTCAGCCTACAGGTCACAGCCAATGTAAGCTGGTATCAAACACCACGCTCAGAAATTTCCAACAATCTGATTTTTTAAAAGTCTCTCCCATTTCCTCAGAAATCTTAGTTCCTGACAACCCACGCAGTCCTGCGGAACTGATCATACGGGGTGCTTCACGAAGACATCCAGACATTTTAATGTCTTGTTCTACAAGTAAGACTAAAGGAGGAAGTTTACATGAGCATAGGTTCGCAAATGTTTAGTTGCAGAGTTACGGCTAATAAAATATTTTACCTGAAATTTAGCAACTTTGCTAATGCTAAGCCATCGCAAAACTATACGGCGTTAAAGTGAACCACAATTTCCATTTATATTGTTATTGGTCTGGTGAATCTAATGAAACATGTCCCAGGCGTGTATCTGCATTACTTGCCCTTATTATGAATGCAATATACGAAATTAAGAACCACTCTGCGAAGCTGAAACGAGCAACAAAATCTGTTCATACACGTACAGCTAAATGCACTGAACTCTGTGGAGTCATTTTTGAACTTTTATTGAGAAATTGTATGTACACTGAACAACTGCCTTAACACTGTGTTTTGTTTTCCGGTCGAACGTAAGTTAACGTATGGCATGGTATTAACAAAAGCGGGTTATCTGACATTCACACACATTCAGTTAACGTTATTACCATCATCTTTCGAAAATTAAATTCTCTACAGCTTCTGTTAGTCTATAGTTTGAGAAAGAAATTGGGTCGAGTAGTTAATAAATTAAAAATTGTACGAAATTACTTCTTTGCCCCCTGAATGTTTTGGAAAACTACTGCAGATACACGTCTGGGACATGATTTATTGGAGTCACCAGACCAATAACAAAATAAATCTTTCTTTGCTTTAACCTCGTATAGTTTTGAGATGGCTTCATATTAGCGAAGTTGTTAAATTTCAGGTAAAATCTTATTAGCCATAACTTTAGTTTTACTTGTAGACTGACATATTAAAATATTCGCAAAATTACTTGTAAGGCTAACGCACGTGATACCAGAAACCCATTGCGAGGCCGACATTTAAGCATTCCAAGGCCTTGTATAAGAACCGGACTAGCTGCCGAGGACACTCAAATATCTGAAATTCAGTTGTTTTATCTGTATGACGAAACACTTATGAAATTTATGTACCATCCGATTGCCACGGACCCCAAAGGCATTAAAAAATTGTTGGAGTTTAGTATGAACAGCCATGACCAGGTGAGACCATTTGCATACAGTGGTGTAAAGATTGTGGAGGTTACATCTGTGAACCCAGGATATAATCCTACGACAGAGTGTCTGGCAACAGTGACAAGTGGCAATTGAAGCAACAGGGGATTCTCGAAAATGAGTTGGTGCCACCATTTTGTTCTTTGTGCTACCGTCTATCGATTACGCTCTTAAAACACGAACAAAACAGGTTTTTTCTGCCCTAGAGTGTACCTCGAAAACCGTCTACAGATGCAAAACTGTCTTTCCACTTCTGGTTGCAAAGCAAAAGAGTGAATCAATTTTATGATAAAGTAGAACTTTATGTATCCTTAGCATGCGCCATTATTAAAAAGGTTTGAAAATACAAAACTCTTTGTACACATTATGTATTTTGTCCGAATAACACAGTCTTCCCAGCTTATTACTTCATAAACTTTACGTTTGAGCCTATGGGTGGCAATTTGTCAAGTTGTCCTTACTGCAAACTAATGTGAAACAAAAGAGTTGCACGTCAACTGTTACCTAGCCATATTTGCGCGTCTTTCTCGGCTTGGCTTGTTCGGGAGTTATGGAGAACGTTTGTGGTATTGTTGTTGGATAAAATACGAAGAGTGCTTTATCATTTCCTCCATGATCATGGATGCTACTGATAGAAGCCATGTACAATCAGTTACAAAAGAAAAAGGTCGTGAAAGTCTGCCATTCCTTCTGGCTGGAAGAGGAACAAAGCGAAACATATAGTTAAGATTTAGTCCTCAACCCCAGTATTTTATGCTATTTCACTGCATGGAAATAACATAACGAACATTTCTGTAAACAGTAAGTTACACTGCGATGTTTTAGGTTTATGTTAATGTAAACTATAGTCATTTTATATGGCTGCAGACAGGAACGATTTTCGTGATTGAACAGTGCATCACTGATTATATAATCATTTGTTTAGGAAAACTTAGTACAGTATATGATTTTTTAGTGCATTATCCTAGCTTCTTATTAGTACTGTTATTTGGTAGATATTCCGCAAGTGGATTTCCAGTTCGTACCCATTGCAAGCATGCAGCTTCATCAGTATACCAGTGTGCAAGAGTATCAATGCAGAATATAAGGAGATCACACCGGGCCTTTTATAAAGTTGCAGACAAAATTAAACAGGACACACACACACACACACACACACACACACACACACACAGTCTAATCTCCGAGGAGGCGTCGCATTGAAGCAGCAGATTCCGGTAAAAACAAAAGCTTCAATCAGATACTATTTGCCCAATCTGAAAGCAGTAACCTAACTCAGCAATTGCGCGTGCGCCAAAAGATATTTACTAGTGTTCTTGGCATATCAACAGCGAGAATACAAAGAGTCTGTACACGGTACTTACAGACAGAAGCTCCAATTGAAAGACGAGGTGGAGACCGAATGGCGAATATTTATCAAGGAAAACGGGGTGTGGTTAAGAAGTTTGAGAGGCTGAAACCAGTGCAATCACACGCTACTGCTGTGGAAAAACATTAGTAGACTATGTCCAGTGAATTATCGATCGCAAAGCTTTGGAAAATGTTTAATGCGGAGCCAGAGAAAACTGTGGATAAAGTTACATACGAGTTTTTCAGATTTATTTTTATATCTGATAATATCAGTTTCGCTTCCCCAGAAACCGACTGTTGCTCAGTGTGCATCAGTTTAGAACAAATACAGCAATTAACCCGAACAACTGGACATGAGGTGAAGAAACAAGTGTTAACACAACTTGCTTTATACAAAGCTAAGGCAAATGCTTTTTATGATATACTGGAAGTTGAGGACAATGGTGAAATAACCTTGACATTTGACTGCTAGAAAACTCTTCCACTGCCTAAACTGCAAGATCAAAGTGCTTGTTATACACGTTAAATATACGCGTATAATTTTACAATCTGTCAAGGACCATCTGGTTCATTGCAAAACAAGAACACATTTATATACACATGGAAAGAAACTGACTTTGCAAAGGGATCCAATGAAATTGTGTCTTGTGTACATCACAGGTTAACATCTACAGACGTAACTACCATCCGACTGATGTCCGTTGTGGAGGGCAAAACAAAAACCAAACGATGTTGGGTATGCTGTGCTATTGGCTAACACGAGAAGCTCCTGTCTACGTGAAACGAGTGAAGATATTCTATCGAATGGTTTAACATTCGTTTCTACCATCCGACAATTTTTGGCCAAACAAAAGTTCACCGAGTGAATACAATGAAGTGTTTTAGGATCACGGAATAGTTTTGCAATTAGGAATAGATATCTGTGTTGGAAGGCTGCAGTTGCTGGTGTCTTTAAGCCACCTCGTCAGTGGCACTTCAGATTTGCCCCTGTAAAAGGGGTTCTGTTCACCAGAAGTAAACAAAGAGAAGCACCAGCAAGAGAGGAAGTGGCTCATAGAATGGAAACTGGTGAAGGAAGAGGGATATGCAGACGAGACAGTCATCTCGTCCATGGAGCCAAACGTTATCAGAATTGGAAGAGCCTTAAAGGAAGCTGAAGCGAGGGATTTTGATTTCCTGCTCAAAAAGCATTTCGGGCACACTTGGTAAAAAAGGAAAATCTCGCTTTCTACGAGAATGTAATCCACTGTCAGACAGCTGGGAACAATGCAGATGAAGATTCATCCAGAGGAATGAGTTGACAGTGTAATTTAGAGGGGACGGGGCGGGACTTTAAAGCTTGTGACGTATTAACTACTTTCAAACTATTGTTTAGTGTCACATACCTTGTAATCAAAACCTTGAGGTACGCCGATGACTTAATTCTGTCAGACGGCAAAGGGCTTGGAACAGCAGTTGAACGGAATGGATAGCGTCTTGAAAGGAGGATATAAGATGATCAACAAAAGCAAAACGAGGATAATGGAATGTAGTCGAATTAAGTCGGGTGATGCTGAGGGAATTAGATTAGGGAATGAGACAAAGTAGTTAAGGAGTTTTGCTATTTGGGGGAGCAAAATAACTGATGATGGTCGAAGTAGAGACGATATAAAATGTAGACTGGCAATGGCAAGGAAAGCGTTTCTGAAGAGAAATTTGTTAACATCGAGTATAGATTTAAGTGTCAGGAAGTCATTTCTGAAAGTATTTGTATGGAGTGTAGCCATGTGTAGAAGTGAAACATGGACGATAAATAGTTTAGACAGGAAGAGAATAGAAGCTTTCGAAATGTGGTGCTACAGAAGATTGCTGAAGATTATATGGGTAGATCACATAACTAATGAGGAGGTACTGAATAGGATTGGGGAGAAGAGGAGTTTGTGGCACAACTTGACTAGAAGAAGGGACCGGTTGGTAGGACATGTTATGAGGCATCAATGGATCACCAATTTAGTGTTGGAGGGCAGCGTGGAGGGTAAAAATCTTAGAGGGAGACCAAGAGATGAATACACTAAGCACATTCAGAAGGATGTAGGCTGTAGTAGGTACTGGGAGATGAAGAGGCTTGCACAGGATAGAGTAGCATGGAGAGCTGCATCAAACCAGTCTCAGGACTGAAGACCACAACAACTTTGTAATCACATTCAGTTTTAGTCATTAAATCTTTCGTAACACTATTAAGGTGTGTGTGTGTGTTTTTATGTAATGATAATATATGCTCATCGATCTCTACAGAGGCATAACTCCGTAGATCCCCGGGAACAGAGGCAAAACTCCGTGAAATCAAATTATTTTAGGTAATTACTTGCAAAATAAAAACCAAATTTTTCAGGGATTGTCAGAAATAAACTCCTTTGGTAAGCATAAATCTACGATGAAAAAGAATTTCTAATATCTTTCATATGAAGTAAGAAGTTTTTTGCGTTTCCTGAAAAAATGTTCTAGTGCACTCACTGCATTTTGCTTCTGGACACCTCAGATACGCAGGGATTGTTAGAAGTAGAAGACAGACATCAGGCCTGATTTTCGTTGAAGTCTCTCTCTTTCATTATTGATATTTAATATCCCGTTTCGCTCTTTAAGTGATATCGCATTCGGTAGCTGCTAGGAGGAGGGTGTCTCGCCAAACCTGTCACAACCAATAACGAAAGATGTGGGGAGGAGGAAAGTTTGAATGCGAATTACTTTGGTGATGATGCTGTAGTCTACAGTAAAGTAGTATCACACGAAAGTTGTGAACAAGTCAATGAGGATTTGCAGAAAAATGCGTGGTGTAATGACTGGCAGTTATCTCTCAATATTAGTGTAACCTACTGCGTATAACAAGGCGAAAATCCCCATTAATGTACGAGTACAAAATAAATTCCCAGTCCTTGGAAGCAGTAACATCCGTCAAGTATCTGGGTGTGACTATTGGAAATGATCTGAAATGGAATGATCAGATTACACAAGTAGCGGGCAAGGCGAACTCTAGATTGCGGTTTATTGGTAGAATCCTGAAGCGATGCAGTCCTTCAACAAAGGAAATTGCTTACAATACGTTAGTTTGTCCAGTCAGTATTTTTCGTCTGTATGGGAGCCTTACCAGTTGGGTCTCATTCAAGAGAATGAAGAGATCCAAAGAAGAGCGGCAAGATTCGTGACCGGTACATTTAGTCATCGCGTGAGTGTTACAAATATCAAACGAAGTTTGAAGTGGGACACACTTGCAGATAGACGACGCGCTAAACGGAAGAGGCTGCTCACTAAATTCCGGAATCCGATCTTCGCCGAGGATGTAGAGCATATACCATTACCACCAACTTTCCACTTTCGCAAGATGACCATTCAAATGGTCAGATGGTCAGTCTTTTTTCCCTCGTGCGATCCGCGAGTGGAACAAAGGGTGGAGGGGGGGGGGGGGGGCGAGAATATGACTTGGGCGCGGACTGCGCCTCAGCCACACACCGTTTGGTGGCTATCTGAGTATATATGTAGATCTACATGTGGCAATGACCTATGTTAGCAGCAACTTCCCATGGTTGCACTTCTTACATATAAAGTAACTTAAGCTTTTCTTATTGATATAGTTATTAGACTCAGCTACCGAAGACTAATTTGAAAAGTATTTTACTCTGACGGACAAAAGATTTACGCTCTTCGCTTATTAGCTTTAGTAATAGTTACTTTCTAAGAACCTTCAACATCGCAGCGCGTCAGCAATCGTTGGTTAATATATTAAAAACTAAAAACCCGCCTAGACTGCGAAGAAGCGCCTAGTGGTAAGTGTTACCCCAGGTTTCGGCGTAGATAACTACACCTTCTTCAGAACAATAAAACCCATAAGTGCCTAAAAAGACCTTTGTCAATTATTAAAAGAACACCATAGCTACACATTTATAAATCAAAGAGAAATGGAAACACAAACAGTACATACGTACGAAGTCAAAACCACTACTTAATGGTGTACGCTCCACCCCAGACCGGCCCATGTTCGATAACCTGCAGCCAAGCCGCAAACTGTCGCTCACTTGCAAGCCTGACCCGCTACCAGCAGGTGGCCAACAGTACGTGGCAGAACTAAAATAACGATAGCTTGTTCACGGTGTTTCAGGCTAGTATCTATGAGCAAACTGGAGACAGAAAAATTTCAGTATTATCGCTAAAATCAAATTGTTGTTTCTCGCTATCATTGGCTACATGAAATTATCCTCTCATTGACTACACGACCTGCCCTGTTACCAATCAATGAGCAGTCCTGGTTGGCACTTAGTTTCAGATTATAGGCGACACAAGCAGATTCCAAACGAAGAAAGAATGACAGAAAAATTAGACAAAACAAAGTCAATACGACAGTGACAATGACAAAATAATTAACGTAATAGAACAAATAAAGTCTCGATCAGATTTAGAAATAAAATTTTGCTGTATTTTGCGGGGTTCGAACCTATGGACTTTCACATCTCAGTTTTTACGCTAACCTCTGTGCTACACTCCTACATGGTGTCTGGTTATATCTGACTATGGCGACCCAGTCAATGATTAATGTATGGTAGCCTTTAAAAATCGAACTTCGCATAATGTGGCAAGCTTATCCAAAGTAAACCAGCCTCTGTAATTGTAACTTTTATACGTCGCCAAATGACATCTTGTGTAGAAGACTCCAATGGCGTGGTTAGTGCTGTGTATGAAACTTGTGTATTTCATTAGCATCGTACATGTGATGGAATACAAAATAATAGGCCAAATCCAGGATTTGGATCTACACACATCAAGAAAAAAGCCGGACAAAGATCACTGGAAATCAACTGACAAAGTACTATTGTAGTTCGGCAACAGTGAACACTCCAGGCATACTGTTGAGCACTCCAATTGAAGAAAACCAGTTCGAATGTGTTGGTTGGTTGGTTTAAAGGTGGGAGAAGGGACCAAACTACATGGTCATCGGTCCCTTGTTCCTAATAAAACAATGGCACAAGTGTGAGAATAAAATAGACGAGACATAACACAAAACGGAAAGGAAAAGCCACAAAAAACGAAGGGAAGGCAACACTAAAAGGAACAAAGGAGGACAAGAAAAGCGACGCTAGAAACAGAAGAGAGTAAAACGTGAAAGCAGATTACAGTGGCTGGCCAACCACGAGAATAAAAAGGGAAAGCCAGCCACTCTGCAGCACATTAAAACCTCCACCCTAAAAGCACTAGGGTGTCAGACACTGAGGGACGAAGGACATGCGCTAAAACCTACATAGAAGTATAAAACCCACTCTAGGGGATAAAACGTAAAACTGAAGCTGCTGTGGAGGTATTGTCGCCCGACACCGAAGGCAGGGTGCTGGGAAAGTTAAAAGTCTGCCGCAGAGCGGCTAGAAGTGCGCAGTCCAGCAAGAGGTGGACGACCGTCATTTGGGAGCCACAGCGACACTGAGGTGGGTCCTCGCGACGGAGTAGGTGACCGTGCGTTAGCCACGTATGGACAATGCGGAGCCGGCAGAGGACAACTGATTCCCTGCGAGAGGCTTGCATGGAAGACTTCCACAGATTCATAGTCTCCTTAAGGACACGCAGGTCGTCGTGCATGCTGTTACGCCATTCCGTCTCCCAAAGCCGGAAAACCCTGCGATGTAAGACAGAACGCAGGTCAACTTCAGAGATGCCTATCTCTAGAAGCGGCTTCCGCGTCTCCTATTTGGCCAGATTGTCGGCACGTTCGTTGCCGGGATTCTGACGTGTCCTGGGGTCCACACAAAACACCACGGAAGAGCGGGACTGTTCCATGGCATAGACAGACTCCTGAATGTAGGCTACCAGAGGGTGGCGAGGGTAGCACTGGTCGATAGCTTGTAGGCTGCTCAGCGAGTCAGTACACAGGAGACATAACTCGCCAGGACATGAGCGGATGTACTAAAGAGCACGAGACATGGCCGCCAGCTCTGCAGTGAAAACACTCCAGCCAACTGGCAAGGAGTGCTGCTCAACATGTCCTCCATGACCATATGCGAAGCCTACGTGACCATCAGCCATTCAGCCGTCGGTGTTAACCACCTCAGAGCCCTAGAACACGTCAAGAAGAGAGGAAAGGACAGCAGAGAGCGGCAGGGTTAACAGAGTCCTTAGGGCCCTGCAAAAGGTCCAGACCAAGCTGCGGCCGAGGCGTACACCATGGAGGCTTACGTGAACAGACTGCAAGTAGAGGTGGTAAAGGGAAGGGACTTTATTTCGGTGAGAAGGTACCGCACACGAACTGTAATCGTTAGCCCCGATCTGGGCCGCCGATGCGGGAGATGGACTGCCGCGGGCGGAAAAAGGAGACAGTAATTCGGATGCTCAGGGGAGCTATGAATGTGTGCTGCGTAGCTGGCGAGCAGCTGCGCACGTCTGATCTCCAGTGGAGGGACCCCAGCCTCCACCAGTACGCTGGTCACCAGACTCGTCCTAAAAGCTCCTGTCGCTAATCTAACACCACAGTGGTGCACAGGGTTGAGTAAATGCAATGCTGAAGGTGCTGCCGAACCATAAACCACACTCCGGTAGTCAATTTGGCATTGCACAAGGGCTGTGTAGAGCTGCAGCAGTGTAGAGGAATCTGCACCCCAAGTACTGTTGCTCAGGCAACACAGGGCTTTGAGGTGCTGCCAGCACTTCTGCTTAAGCTGACAAAGATGGAGTCAAGTCAATCGAGCATCGAAAACCAGTCCTAGGAATTGATGTCTCCACTACAGTGAATGGATCATCATTAAGGTAAACAGCGGGTTCTGGATAAACGGTACGATGCCGACAGAAGTGCACAACAAACTACTCTCCAGCTGAAAACTGGAAGCCGTCGACTACAGGCCAGCCTTGTGGATGGCTCCCTGGAAGCGCCGCTCAGCAGCAGTACGAGATGCTGAAGTCGTCTGCATACAGACAAGGCGAGACGGAGGGCCCAACACCTGCTACTGGACTTAATGGCCACTAAAAATAGAGAGACTCAATACGGAGCCCTGCGGGACTCCATTCTCTTGGATATGGGTGGAAATATGGGAGGCACCAACTTGGACATGGAAAGTATGGAGCGACAGGAAGTTTTGGATAAAAATCGGGAGTGATCCCAGGAAACCCCACTCATACAATGCGGCAACGATATGATGTCTCCAAGTCGCGTCGTATGCTTTACAGAAGTCAAAAAATATGGCAATCAGGTGCTGTCATCTGGAAAACGCAGTTCGGATGGCAGACTCGAATGGACAAGATTATCAATGGTAGAGCAACCCTGGCAGAAACCACCCTGACATGGAGCCAGAAGGCCACGTGACTCCAGGACCCGACCCAACTGCCGACATACCATACGTTCCAGCAGCTTACAAAGAACGTTGGTGAGGCAGATGGGCTGATAGCTATCCACATCACGCGTGTTTTTGCTGGGTTTCAGCACCAGAATTATGGTGCTCTCCCGCCATTGCGATGGAAAGATGCCATCGCACCAGATCCAGTTGATGACAAGAAGATGTCACTTGTATTCAGATGAGAGATGTTTGATCATCTGGCTGTGGATGCGATCAGGCCCAGGAGCTGTGTCAGGGTAATGTGCAAGGGCACTGAGGAGCTCCCACTCTGTAAATGGGGCGTTATAGGATTTACTGCAGCGTGTAGTGAATGAGAGGACGTTCCCTTCCAGCCACTGTTTGAATGCAAAAGGCTCTCCAATGCAGAGGCTTAAGAAAAGTACTCTGCAATCTAGTTTGTGTCGGTACATAACTCTCCATTTATGCTAACACCAGCGACAGCTGTTGGGGCCTGGTACCTGGAAAGACGTTTGATCTTTGCCCAGAGTTGGGAGGGTGACGTATGGCACCCAATGGGCGAGACGTATCTCTTTCAGCACTCCTGATCCATCATTTGATATGTTGGCGAACATGGGCACGGAGCCGTTTAAAGGCTATGAGGTGCTCCAGGGAAGATTGCCACTTATGCCGCTGTAGAGCTCGCCAACATTCCTCAATTGCTTCAGCGACTTCCGGCGACAGCAGAGGTGAAAGTTCCCCAGTCCGCCTTGTTCAAAGCCCATCTGGGCAGGCGTCCATTACCTGACGCTGGGGCAGTGACAGGAAGATGGGGACGTGGTCACTACCACACAGGTCGTCATGTGCTTTCCAGTCGATAGATGGGAGAAGTCCTGGGTTGCAAATTGATAAATTAATGGCCGAGTAACTACCATGAGCCACACTGAAATATGTGGTGGCCCCAGTATTTAAGAGGCAGAGGTCGAATTGCGTCAGTAAAATTTCGACATCTCTGCCTCCGCCAATAAGCATGGTACTACCACACAAGGAGTTATGGGAATTAAAATCTTTCAAAAGTAGAAAAGGAGTTGAGCAATCGGTCCAGTTAATACATTTAGGTGTACTGCACCATCTGGAGGACGATATTCATCGCAGACAGTTTATTTCCTGCATCATCATTCTGACAGCCACAGCTTCAAGAGGGGTTTGAAGGGGCACATGTTCAGTACAGACAGAGTTTAGGACATAAAAGCGAACTCCACCAGACATCATTATAGTCACTATGGTTCCTGTAATATCCGTTATAGCTGCGGAGGGAGGGGGTCGGCATTGCTGGCAACCAGGTTTCCTGGAGGGCAATGCAGATAGCAGGTGTAAAGCTTAAAAGTTGCCGTAGCTCAGCTAGGTGGTGTGTCACGGTCTGGCGAGACCTAGGTCCTCAGTGGACGCCAAAATCTCCACTCCATCCTCAGCTGCAGAGCTTGTAGGTAGCAGTGGTCCTTGGTCTTTGGGGTTTTCTTTTTGGATTTCTCTTGCTGCTTTATGGGTTTCCCTGACGGAGGACTTCACTGGCTCAGTTTCTGGGACTGAGGATGAGTGTGGAGCCCAACGACCAGCTGCTTTTGGGCTCTTCAGCCACAGGCGCATGTCGTCTTTCCCACTAGAAGATACCTGGGAAGGGAGTGACCCAAGGGACCCCTTCCTAGCGAGAGAAGCTGAAGATTTGCACTTCTCCAGCTTAAAAGTGGGGATGGACGTCCCTGATGGTTGTGGGCGTTGCTCCCAAAGTAGGTGGTGCAGGAGCAACATGGAGGGAAATTTCTCCCACAATCAAGGGGGCAAGTGTAGTCTTCTGGCTCTGAGAAGTGACCTGGGTTGGTGGAGCTGATGGTGTCAGAACTGTTGTAGTGGCAGCGTAGGACCATGTCATATGCACAGGATGCAGGTGTTCAAATTTTCTCTTAGCCTCAGTGTAGGTCAGTCTGTCCAGGGTCTTTTACTCCACGATTTTCCTTTCTTTTTGGAGAATCCTGCAGTCAGGCAAGCAAGGCGAATGGTGCTCTCCACAGTTGACAGAAGGGGGCACATGGAGTTTTGGGATATGACGGGCATCTGCAATCTCGGCATGTGACGCTGGAGGTACAGCGGGAAGACATATGGCCGAATTTCCAGTACTTAAAACACCACTTCGGCAGAGGGATATAGGGCTTTACATCACACTGGTAGACCATCACTTTGATCTTCTCAGGGAATGTATCACCCCCAAAGGCCAAGATGAAGGCACCAGTGGCAACCTGATCATACTTTGGACCCGGTGGACACGCCAGACGAAATTTACACCTCGCCACTAAATTGGCGCACAGCTCACGTCTGACTGCAGAAGGTCTCCGTGATACATGATACCCTGGACCATATTTAAGCTGTTATGGGGCGTGATGGTTACAGAAACCTCACCCAACTTATCACAAGCGAGCAACCTCCGTGACTGGGCAGAGGGTGCTGTTTGATAGAGACTGACCTACATCATTTTGGCCAAGTCCACCACCTCCCCGAACTAGTCCTCTAAATGCTCAACAAAAAACTGAGGCTTCGTCATGAAATATTCCTCATCAGCTCTCAAACATACAAGGTACTGGGGCCAATACGATCCGCTGCCAGCCCGACACTCCTCCCATGGTGAGGCCAGGGAGGGGAACGATTTGGGGTCTTACTTCTGTGCACTGAATTGAGCTCGTGATTGCTTAGAGACTGTTGGTGTTTCACCAACAGCAAAAGATGACGGACTACACTTCACTGCATGTCATCCGCCCTGATGCCACCAACCAGGGACCCTCCCCATTGGCGCCACCCAGCCACAGTTAAGGCCACCTGGCAGAATGGCCATTGCCACGAGTCCCAATGCCCCATGGAGATGGGCATCTACCCTTTGGCATACGTGAGCCGCTAACGGCGCAGTCATCAGCAGAGCAATCCCTGTGTGGTCAAGGGGCTACAACCAACAGGGTACATGGCGGCCCTACCGCAATGGACTAGCTACCGTGCTGGGTATCAGCTGCAAAGAAGTCACTGGTCATTGTCGACGCAGAAATCAACACTGCATAGTGCATGGAGGAAAAAGCATCCAGGAAGGTGTCCTCACCCAAGAGAGAATGGACAGGACTGCAATGCGACAGTGAGCAAGTGGGTTAAAGGTATCAATGCACAATGGACACGATGCACTTTGTAAGGCGCCTTTCCCCAATTGGCTCGCTCTTCGGGAAAATTTTGAAGAATGGAGGTCAAATCACTACAGGGGACCATCACAAAGGATCGAAATGTGTGATACTCCATTTAGTCGCCTCGTACGACAGGCAGGAATACCTCGGGCCTAGTCTAACCCCCAGACCCGCAGGGGGCGGTTCCGATGTGTGAAGTGTCAACTATTTAGTAATTTTTATCAGTATAGTTCACAACTTTCTCACTGCATCTACAGCACAAAATGGGCCAAGATCCTTTGACCAAAGTGCAGGTGAAGTCGAAATTTCTAATTTTGACCATAATCTGCTGTGGTCTTCAAAACTCAGGACGATATGGGTAATGCTGATGGTTCTTCAGATGCAGACAGTCCATAATTGAGGCTACATTGCAAAATATCAACCTTAAGAGGGCGACAGAAAGAAGTGTAACTAGTAAAATTCGACAGGCCTGAGAAACAGAACGACCGCTCTTTGCAGTTTTCTTTCATTAAAACGTACGAATAGGTTAACCAGTGTGAAAGATAAAACCACATGCCATAATGTAAAACATCATGACAGAACATTTTCTACATTTATGTCCGGTCCATTAAGCAGAAGCAGAGGATAACATGAAAGTCAGAAGACGGTGGCCATGCATTAACTTTACAAGGCCTCTCCCCAAAATCACACATTTGGAAAAGGATTTTCTTACTTTCACAACTACGACCCACAAAAATAAATGTACATCTTGCAGGTATGAAATTCTTTCATGCATCTGAAACGTTGCCCTTCATGGCAGTCGATCCACATTCCGATGTTCAGGTTGTTACAATTCATGGGTTATATAATCGTTTATTGGTATAACTATACAATTGTGAGTAGTTGTTTGCTTCAGAGTATCATCAAAGCTGTCAATCTGCAGCGTGTGTTGTAGCTGTGACGTATGATACAGGTTAAATAGAACATTTTCCGAATCCAGCAAGTAACAGCGAGAGCATATGGGTTTCCTTCAACACTTATCTGTTGAAATCTTATCAGAGCGAGTACACAGAGGCATTTTGCTATGTACTAGTTTGAAAATTAGAACATTCCTCCATCGTGCAGTTTGGTAACACCAAAATAGTGACATCACAGCAACACACCAGATTACTAAAATGCACTTTACTGTAAGTGGATGAGCAATGCAGAATGGACGGCATCATGCATATTTTCATGACTAAAAGTTGAGTGCTTGTATGTTCCACACAAGGACACTATTGAAGTTATTCAATACATCAAAGGTGTAACTCCAGACCTCCAGATGATAAATGCTCACCTTTGTGTAGTGGATTTTGAATCAAAAATACAATACAGGAGAATACTATAAAAGATCCTTGGGAATTTTCAACTGATCTTGTTGGCGATTGACTTGCCTTCCCAAAAAGATTTCATTACAACAAAATCTTTTGTTTCCGAAATCCAAAAGTAGTTCGAATGTCAATTATGGATTGACTTCCAGGCTAAATCCAGATTACGTGTGATCAAAATGAGAAATTTAATACTAGCAAAATTAGAAATTTTTCATCATAACTATGCCGTTTGGAGTAAGGATCTTAGTCTCTAGTATAATGAGGTACACCCTGTTCCTACTCTACACCTCAGCATTAGCAACACGTATCCTGTCCTTTGATTATTCTGTATATCAACTGATCAGCTGGCGCACACACATGCTGTCGACGGGAAGTACCTTTCAGGCTAGTCAATTTGGTCAATGCTGTTTATGAGATACCTGCAATTAATACTGCTGCAAACATCTTGCCATGAAAATATGATATGGAAATACTGACATTTAATTTCTGTCCAGAGCGTACAGATCTGCACAGCGCAATGTGGCCTATCTGTTCCATATACTGCAGTCACAGTTCAACCAAGGTACTGCCACACAACATGTCGTGGCAAGTTACAGAGCCGGTTGGTTACATACACACATTTGGATACAGAAAGATTTTCACTCTGCAGCGTAGTGTGCGCTGATATGAAACTTCCTGGCAGATTAAAACTGTGTGCCGGACCGAGACTAACTCGGCACCTTTGCCTTTCACAGTCAAGTGCTTTACCATCTGAGCTACCCAAGCACGACTCACGCCCCGTCCTCACAGCTTTACTTCTGCCAGTACCTCGTCTCCTACTTTCCAAACTTTATAGAAGCCCTCCTGCGAACCTTTGGAAGGTAGGGGACGAGGTACTGGCAGAAGTAAAGCTGTGAAGACGGGGCGTGAGTCGTGCTTGGGTAGCTCAGTTGGTAGAGCATTTTCCCACGAAAGGTAAAGGTCCCGAGTTCGAGTCTCGGCCCGGCACACAGGTTTAATCTGCCAGGAAGTTTCACACATTTGGATAGTTTGCATACCAATTTGATTTTACGAGTTGACCGACTCACCTCGATTCCAATGTTGGTTTAGGTCAGACAACCACCTCGCTTCGACAGACCTCCATACACACTGCGTCTGAATGTCACATTGGCCCCATTACCAGAGAGGAGATGGTCCACTTCCCAGTACAAAGAGTGGGAATCTGGCAGTCTCAGTGCTGCTGTGGAGACCCAAACAATGCCAACTGCTCGGGATGGGTACTCTTGTTTTTGAAGTACATGCATCATCTCCATTACGAAACCTGAATCA
Source organism: Schistocerca serialis cubense (assembly GCF_023864345.2). Classification (NCBI taxonomy): domain Eukaryota; kingdom Metazoa; phylum Arthropoda; class Insecta; order Orthoptera; family Acrididae; genus Schistocerca; species Schistocerca serialis. Next base: position 169,401,603 of record NC_064649.1, read on the forward strand.
ACATGAGCAGCTGCCTCTCTGGTACTGCGAACAGCTGACAGCAAGGGGAAACTACAGCTGTAATTTTTCATGAGGGCATGAAACTTTACTGTATGGTTAAATGATGGCGTCCTCTTGGGTAAAATATTCCGGAGGTAAAATAGTCCCCCATTCGGATCTCCGGGCGGGGACTACTCAGAAGGACGTCATAATCAGGAGAAAGAAAACTGGCGTTCTACGGGTCGGAGCGTGGAATGTCAGATCCCTTAATCGGGCAGGTAGGTTAGAAAATTAAAAAAGGGAATGGATAAGTTAGATATAGTGGGAATTAGTGAAGTTCGGTGGCAGGAGGAACAAGACTTCTGGTCAGGTGAATACAGGGTTATAAAAACAAAATCAAATAGGGGCAATGCGGGAGTAGGTTTAATAATGAATAAAAAATAGGAGCATGGGTCAGCTACTACAAACATAGTGAACACATTGTAGCCAAGAGAGATGCGAAGCCTACACCTACCACAGTAGTACAAGTTTATATGCCAACTGGTTACGCAGATGAAGAAATTGAAGAAATGTACGATGAGAAAAGAAATTATTGAGATAGTGAAGGAAGACGAAAATTTAATAGCCATAGGGGACTGGAATTCGATAGCAGGAACAGAAGGAAAGGTAGCAGGTCAATAATGAAGAGAGATAAGGAATGAAAGAGGAAGCCGCCTGGTAGAATTTTGCACAGAGCATAACTTGATCATAGCTAACACTTTGTTGTGGACTGGCAAGACAGCCAATCCACTGTGACGGGTAGCCGAAAGGCACGCGTTTAAGCTCACGCAGGATGGCGTGAGGTCTGGAACAGGACAATGTCTTGAGACTAGCAAAAAAAGGTACGTAGAATCTGCAATACTTAACTTTAATCCGTAATTGGTGAACATCGGTCTGACGGTACATGCATCACAAGAGAAATAGCAAATGATAATGGCGCCTTACTAGATCGTAGCAAATGACGTAGCTGAAGGCTATGCTAACTATCGTCTCGGCAAATGAGAGCGTATGTAGACAGTGAACCATCGCTAGCAAAGTCGGCTGTACAACTGGGGCGAATGCTAAGAAGTCTCTCTAGACCTGCCGTGTGGCGGCGCTCGGTCTGCAATCACTGACAGTGGCGACACGCGGGTCCGACGTATACTAACGGACCACGGCCGATTTAAAGGCTACCACCTAGCAAGTGTGGTGTCTGGCGGTGACACCAAACTTTTTTTTTTAAATCATGAAAGAAGGTTGTATACACGGAAGAAGCGTGTAGATACTGGAAGGTTTCAGAGATTGTATAAGGCTAAGACAGATTTAGGAACCAGGTTTTAAATTTTAAGACATTTCCAGGGGGCAGATGTTGACCCTGACCAGAATCTATTGTTTAGGAACTGTAGATTAAAAACGAAGAAACTGCAAAACGGTGGGAATTTAACGAGATGGGACCTGGATAAACTGACTAAACCAGAGGTTGTACAGAGTTTCAGGGCTAGCATAAGGGAACAATTGACGTGAATGGGGGGAAAGAAGTATAATAGAAGAAGAATGGATAGAGTTGAGTGATGAAATATTGAAGGCAGCAGAGGATCAAGTAGGTAAAAAGATGAGGGATAGTAGAAAGCCTTGGGTAACAAAAGAGATATTGAATTGAAAATATAAAAATGCAGTAAATGAGGCAGGCAAAAAGGAATACAAACGTCTAAAAATGAGACCGACCGGAAGTGCAAAACGGCTAAGCAGGGATGGCTAGAGGGAAAATTTAAGGTCGTATAGGCATATATCAATAGGGGTAAGATCGATACCGCCTACAGGAAAATTAAAGAGACCTTTGGAGAAAAGAGAACCACTTGTATGAATATCAAGAGCTCAGATGGAAACCCAGTTCCAAGCAAAGAAGGAAAGCAGAAAGGTGGAAGGAGTATATAGAGGGTCTATACAAGGCCGATGTACTTGAGGGAAATGTTATGGAAATGGAAGAGGACGTAACTGAAGATGAAATTGGAGGTATGATACTGCATGAAGAGTTTGACAGAGCACTGAAAGACCTGAGTCGAAACAAGGCCCCGGGAGTGGACAACATTCCATTAGAACTACTGACGGCCTTGGGAGAGCCAGTACTGACAAAACTCTACCATCCGGTGAGCAAGATGTATAAAAAAGGCGAAATACCCTCAGACGTCAAGAAGAATATAGTAATTCCAATCCCAAAGAAAGCAGGTGTGAAAATTAACGAACTATCAGTTTACAAACGAATGGAAAAACTGGTAGATGCCGACCTCGGGGAAGATCAGTTTGGATTCCGTATAAATGTTGGAACACGTGAGGCAATACTGACCATACGATTTATCTTAGAAGAAAGATAAAGGAATGGTAAGTCTACGTTTCTAGCATTTGTAGACTTAGAGAAAGCTTTTGACAATGTTGACTGGAATACTCTCTTTCAAATTCTGAATGTGGCAGGGGTAAAATACAGGGAGCGAAAGGCTATTTACAATTTGTTCAAGAACCAGATGGCAGTTATAAGAATCTAGAGGCATGAAAGGGAAGCAGAGGTTGGGAAGGGAGTGAGACAGGGTTGTAGCCTATCCCCGATGTTATTCAATCTGTATATTGAGCAAGCAATAAAGGAAACAAAAGAAAAATTTGGAGTAGGAATTAAAATCCACGGAGAAGAAATAAAAACTTTGAGGTTTGCCGATGACATTGTAATTGTGTCAAGCAGTAAAGGACCTGGAAGAGCAGCTGAACGGAATGGACAGTGTCTTGGAAGGAGGATATAAGATGATCAAAAAAAGCAAAACGACGATAACGGAATGCAGTCGAATAAAATCAGGTGATGCTAAGGGAATTAGATTAGGAAATGAAACTAAGTAGTAGATGAGTTCCGGTATTTGGGGAGCAAAATAACTGATGATTGTCGAAGTAGAGAGGATATAAAATGTAGACTAGCAATGGCAAGAAAAACGTGTCTGAAGAAGAAAAATTTGTTGACATCGAGTATAGATTTACGTGTCAGGAAGTGTTTTCTAAAAGTATTTGTATGGAGTGTACAGTGTAGCCATGTATGGATGTGAAACAAGAAGAGAATAAAAGCTTTCGAAATGTGATGCTACAGAAGGATACTGAAGATTAGATGGGTAGATCACGTAACTAAATCAGGTACTGAATAGAATCCAGGAGAAGAATTTGTGGCACAACTTGACTAGAAGGAGGGATCGGTTAGGACACGTTTTGCGGCATCAGGGGATCACCTATTTAGTATTAGAGGGAATCGTGGAGGGTAAAAATCAGAGGGAGACCAAGAGATGGATAGACTAAGCAGATTCAGGAGGATGTAGATTGCAGTAGGTACTTTCAGCTGAAGCTTGCACAATATAGAATAGCATGGAGAGCTGCATCAAGCCAGTGTCTGGACCGAAGACCACAACAACACAACCTCTTGGGACCCTACATCCTATTCCAATCACATCTCCAGTCTTCCGAAAAGGGTATATATGTAATTATTAATGTACACAAATTTAAAATGTAGTTTTGACATTATTTAAAAGATGTCCCATCAGTAAAAGGAATGAAGGAAACGTGTTGGATTGAAGAAACAAATGTTCCATCGTGATTTACACAGAATACAATCTTCAGGCATGTGGTAGGAATGATTTCCTTATTGTGATCACGGAGTAATTTACGATAAAGTTCCGTTATTTCGAACTCAGCGACAGCTATTTTTGTTTTGAAGCCAGAAATTGTTTGAATCCATAATAAAAGTATGACGCGACTTTTCAGTTTGAATCAGACTCATGTGTTAATTGTTAATAGTAATTAGACCTGTAATTACGGCCAAATTTTACACTTACAAAAATTAATTAGTTGCATCTATGCCTTTCATTCGATAGAACTTATCACCCTTTACACCTGAAAATGTTAGCATGATTTTTCTTTGAGTCTATTTACTATATGCAAATTAACGAAATATATTGTTGCAATGACAAAACAGTTTATAGTCTGTACGGAATTATTGATTTATTCTTTGTGAATTTCTATGTAACCTGGCAAGGTGTACGTAAAAACTAACTTTTCTTATGTAAAATTCAGTATGTAACAGTGATTGTATTTGTTTTAAGCCATATAAATAAAGGCAGTTTGTACGCCGCCATACTTCAGTCTCAGGCAGAATTTTGTATCAATAGCATGTAGTCAGACTTGTCACGGTGTGGACTGTTTTGTAACTGGAACAGGTAAATTCTACGAAGTAAAACACGCTCGCCGTCGAACAATTGCGAAATAAGAACCTTTGTAAACGAGAAAATATTCTAAAACTTATTTCGAGCATTTCATAATACCCATGTGGCGATGCAGTAACATCAAAATGAACCTACGGCATCAAGAAGCCGCACCCCGGATTACAGATGCACGCAATTGCTTGCAAAACATATACCAGGTTAACTGAACTTTAATTTTCGATGTTTTGCACCTAAATCGGTAAAAAACCAATGCAACTCGTGGTAATGGTATTTAAAACGTGGTATGAAATAATTAGATAGCGACGGAACATTGTTTCTCGTGTGTTGATCTACGACACATCACAAACATTAGTAAATACGATTCCTCAGGAAACTTTAAAGGCGATTTTCTCCGGAAACTTGTGAAAAACGTTAAGAACGGCTTGTTTTTGCCACTTTTCGACGGTGCTGCACTCGCCTGTTTGGCTACCGATCTGGAGGCGGCGTGAAGAGCTCAACAGTACACAGACTGCTATCGTACATTTTTGAAATAAAAACTACGTCGCTGAAATACGGTTAAGAAAAACCCTGAAGCCTGTCATTCATTAGAATACCTTCAAGTTTCATTTACTGTAACATAGTAATAATACATAAACAGTGTAAGTACCCACAATACCTAAGCACGGCCCACAACCAGTGTACATGTTCTACAGCCAAGGATGCAGCCAGGATTTTGTCAAAGGGGAGGTCCGATTTGTTAAAAAGGACATCGAAAAGGCTCATGTTTTTCACTTACTCTGAAAATGCATTTGGCTATTTTGTGTGCACGATTTGTTTTCGGGTGACAGCATTTGGTATACAAGAAGGAAATTCTCAAACGCACAAATATTTCTTTATTTGGCATTATGATAACTTCACTGTCAATGAATTAAAATTCTAATATAATGTAGTGCCTCTTTGCACAACACAGCGTCTTCTGGAAGTAGGTTCAGTATCGCACAGCAGAAAATTTTAACGGTGGGATGAGTAACTTCAATGGACACCTCTTTTGAAAATAGCTGTCTTCCTCCTACTACGATCTTGCATTTAAATTTATTATCTGAAACCAAGTCAGTTTCTTCAGTACATCTGAGCAAACTAAGTTCCTCAGTTCTGTCTCTGATTTTACTAGAGTATCTTCCATTTCGTTAAAATTCTCAAGTTTCCTTAAGTGATCAAGAACTTTCTAAATGACTATTTCAACAGTCAGCTTGAAACTGTGGAAATCAAATTTGTTTGTAAAGGAAAAGGAGACCCACGACCAGGACCTGGAGAACACGCGATAGTCGACAAGTCGCCGTGTCATCCCCAGTCCCACCGAGGAAAAATCTCTGGCAGCACCAGAAATCTAACCTGGGTCCTCCACATGAGTGTCGCACTGACCAATCGCCTACGGCGGCGGACGATGTACTTTATAAAGCGAAAGTGAGTACACAGTACAACGAGCTACAGTTTTGGAATCTTAGCACCGATTCAAGCCTTGACTGCAACTAGACTTCTGTGCGACCTCCAATGGATTAGTGTTTATCCAGAGTAATACGAGGTTTGTTCCAAAAATTCCTGAACACGCCTGCGTTTAATGCGAAAACTGCCGGGAGTTTCATTGTTTTATGTTATTGATCATTGCTTTAGTCAGTACATCGTTGTGTTACGTGTGTTCGCGAATTTCGAGATGCCATAGTTAGAGGAGCAACGCGTCTGCATTAAGTTTCGCGTGAAACTCGAGAAAACCTTTACAGACCCCAAACGATGCAGGAACCCTACGGTGGCGAGTGCTTAAGCCGTACTTTGTGTTACGAATGGTTCACACGGTTTAAAAATGTCGGGACGAAAGCTAAAGACGACCCTCGTTCAGGACGGCCTTCCACGTCCACCGACGACGCTCGTTAGAGTAACGTCAACGAAACTGTGCCTGCCGGTTTAAGAGTAACTGTCAGAGATTACAGACGTCTAACATTTCTGTTTGGTCATGTCATGAAATCCTCACACATCTTGGAATTATGGCTTTGGCCTCACGATATCTGCATCCACACTCCGCAATCCACCATACGGTGCATGGCGGAGTGCACCTCGTACCACAACTAGCATCTTCTCTCCCTGTTCCACTTCCAAACAGAACGAGGGAAAAACGACTGCCTATATCCCTCTGTACGAGCCCCAATCTCTTATCTTTGTGGTCTTTCCGCGAAATGTAAGTTGGCGGCAGTAAAATTGTACTGCAGTCAGCCTCAAATGCTGGTTCTCTAGATTTCCTCAGTATCGATTCACGAAAAGAACGCCTCCTTTCCTCTAGAGACTCCCACCCGAGTTCCTGAAGCATTTCCGTAACACTCGCGTTATGATCAAACCTACCAGTAACGAATCTAGCAGCCCGCCTCTGAATTGCTTACATGTCCTCCCTCAATCCGACCTGATACGGATCCCAAAAGCCCGAGCAGTACTCGTGAATATGTCGTATTAGTGTTTTATAAGCGGGCTCCTTTACAGATGAACCACATCTTCCCAAAATTCTACCAATGAACCGAAGACGACTATCCGCCTTGACCACAACTGCCATTACATGCTTGTCCCACTTCATATCGCTCTGCAAGTTACGCCCAAATATTTAATCGACGTGGCTGTGTCAAGCGCTACGCTACTAATGGAGTATTCAAACATTACGGGATTCTTTTTCCTATTCATCTGCATTAATTTACATTTATCTGCCATTCTATACAGCAATCGCAAATCCTGTCCAAGTCATCTTGTATCCTCCTCCAGTCACTCAACGACGACACCTTCCCATACACCACAACATCATCAGCAAACAGCGGCACATTGTTATCCACCCTATCCAAAAGATCTTTTATGTAGATAGAAAACATAACGCACCCGCACATTTATGCCTGTTGGTGCGTGGCTACTGCACGAACAATAGCGCACTGCTGCCTCCTCCGTACTCTCCAGACGTGGCCCCTGCGAACTTATTTCCAAAATTGAAATCCCTTTGCAACGCTGAAGATTTGGAACGACAGGCGAGTTTAATTCGCAGCCGGCGCTTCGCGCGAGCCTGCAAGATGTCTACCGAGACGGCGTCCGTAAGCGAGAACGGTGTATCAATTGTGGAGGAGAGTATTACGAAGGAGACCGTGCACAATAAGTCACAGCTAAGCGTAGAGAGGTTTTGTGGAAAAGTTCGAGTTTTTGAACAGATCTCGTGCAGTCTTTGATAAACGACGTTGTAGAGACCACAGTACAACCGTACAGTAGAAATATCTCTGGAATAAGGGACTGTTGTAAAATGGAATCTCTTGAAAGAATGTGGGACCCAGAAAAGCCTATAACTGCACTATTTGTAGCGAATTAAGATTTAAAATACCTCCACAGGTCTAAATAAAAAAATAACATTTGACTAGTTTGATCCAAACGCCCGTTATTTACGTTCGTAAACAGCCACACTATCCACTGTCGCTGAAACAGAGGTGAAACGCTCACGGAATGTAATTATACCGGCGTAGAGTTCTTACATATAAACCGTTTCTACGTGCTCTAATAATGATTTTCAAAGGAAATGTGCGATATGTTAGCCTGCAATGAATCACCTCGTGTACTGTATATTATATTGCTTGAGGAATGAAGGGAAAAGTCACTTTCAGGACAAAAATATCAAACTGGAAAAAGTGGACACATGGGACAACATTCTCGTAGAATGAAAAAAGTGGTGGCCCAAAGGAAACTCCTGTTGAAAAAAACACAAAGCTTGTACATCGTACCCTCTATGTCTTATTTTAAACTTAAAATACCAAAACTGCTGGACAACTTTGAAATTTGAAGTACGTTCACATTTTCCACAGTTCATGCAAATTCCTCGAAATACGAGGGTGGCCCGTAAGTGCCCGGCCTGACCGGGAGATGGCAGTTTTGTTGAGAAGTACCTCTGGATTAGAAAGTATAAGATCTATGATGCACATGTTTCAAGTTTCAAGACGCCACATTGTTTAGTATTTGTTTGGTAGCCATCAATAGAGAACGTTGTGATTCAATTTGTGAAAATGGAGAAAATTGGTCATCGTTATGTGATAATTTTTTTTAAGGCCTCAGCGCAACCAATATCGAAGCCGAGCTATATTCTAATTTGGGAGAGTCTGCGCCTTCCTTGACAACAGTAAGAGTTTAAAAAAAGCCGTACGAGCTGCCAAGACTAGGATCACAGTAGTCGACCAAATGAGGTGACGACTCCAGAAATGGCGAAAACATCCACAAAGCGGTACTGGATGATCGTCGACGAAGTGCGAGAGCTGGCAGACATAGGACGCATTTCAAGAACTGCGGTACGCCGCATATTACCTGAAAACTTGGACATGAGATAACTGTGTGCAAGATTTGTGCCGCGTTTGCTCACACTCTAGCAGAAACAACGTCGTGAAGATGTTTCAATTGAGTGTTTAGTAAAGTTTCGCAGCAACAAAGGTTTTTGCGCCGTTTCGTAACCGTTGATGAAACAGTGGTCCACCTCTTCACTCCCGAGACGAAAAAAAATCAAAACGATGGTCACAAATTGGAGAACGGACTCAAAGAAGGCGGAGACCGTTTCAGCTGCAGACAAGGTCATGGCGTCAGTTTTTTGGGATGCGCGTGGAATTATTTTCATTGACTACCTTGTAAAAGGAAAAACTATCAACGGCGAGTATTGAGCGATCTTATTGCACCGTTTGGGCGAAGAAATCGAGCAGGAACGGCCGCATTTGGCCAAGAAAATGTTGTTCCTTCAGGACAATGCACCAGCTGCCAAGTCCATTATTACAATACCGAAAATGAATTAAAGTTTGAATTGCTACCTCATGCACCCTATTCGCCAGATTTAGCCACCTCGGATTAGTTCCAGTTCCCAAACTTGAAAAAATGTCTCGGTGGTCGAAGATTTTCAACAAATGAACACGTGATGTCGGCAGTTAATGGCTATTAAGAGGTTGTGATATTCGCTATTTTTGGCTTCATTAAAACAGCAAATAGTTAATACTTTCAGCCAGAAGGCAAATACTTGTTTATAAAGAATGATTAATGTATAATGAGGCGTCGCATAGCGAAGGTGGAATTTCCTAAATAATGTAATTCGTCGTCTTTGGGCGGCAATATAAACAGAAAAATACGGATAGATATGCGATCCTTCACGATTTTGTTCGCTGGAGAACAAATGAAGCCTTGAGCGCTAAAAAAAAAGACTTACTGTTTTCGTAAGACGGACGGAGATTTGTGGCGGTCTGATCTAATTTTTTACTAAATAAATTAAAACGTGTGCCGTCTGAGAGAAGTGTAGAAAAGAACTGTTATAACATCTTGACTACGCACGAGCGACTCAAGAGGACAATGGCTATCTATATAAAAGAGCGCTCAATGGACATGAAACGGACATAAAAATCTACCGTCATTGTAGTACTAAGCTTAAGGTACGATATATGTTTTAGTTATAATAAATATTAGTTCTGGGAATACTGAACCATTTAGCAGTGCTCATTCCTATCATCTCAGTATTATTTTCATTTTAATTATGCATTTTGCTAAGATTACAGACACCAAGATCAGCAGTCCAATGTGCGTGTTACATTGATAAAAATAAAACTGTTTCATCGTCTTCTTGCATAAGGCTTAAATATTGAATTTTCCTTTTGTGTGATGTTACAGTTGCTTTTGCGCCCTGAAGAACTTTCTGGCCCCTTAGGAAATTGTTTTGTCATAACAATAACTTCACAACCGGGTATGATCGTATCTACGATCATGAAGTAATTAGAATGACGATAACGCAATTTCTTAATCAATAGCACGCTAGTTGTGACTGCTTCAAGCCACGCGAAACTGCAAATAAAGACTATTCACATTTCATAATGCAATATTTTATGACAATGGTCGATCCACGATTCTTACGCCGATTTGATAAAACAGTAAGCGAAATCTCAAATTCCAACTTTTCCATTGAATAACATCTCACTTATTTTGTTACATCACAAGGTGTTACAGTTCTCATTATAAAAAAAAGAGTATCGAACTTATTGAACATCGCTGGGAAAAGTGTATACAGCTGAAAAGAGATTATATTGGAAACTACATTTCCCCTAAAATTTGTGTGTTTTCTTTGTTGGGTCGGGTACATATGGAACCAGCCTCGTATGATAATCGCTCACGACAGGAAACCTCAACAGTGAGACAGGCAGTGACATGGGGTCTCAGTGAGCCACCTCGCGGTCTGAGCTAACTGAACAAGCGACCAGTGACACGTCACGCTAGCACAACTTTAAGGCTAACCTAAAGAGTTTTACTGAGCGCTGTCGTGCCAGCCTCCAGCTCCAGACGCAAGTGTGTGTCGCCACTGCGCGCTGGATTAAATGCTGTTCTAATAGAATGACGGGGCAGAGTTTCTGGAGATGTTTGTGGGGCACGTCGCGCGAGAAGTATAGCGATACTGACAAGAAATGAGGCACTTTTTCATTTTCTTAAGAAATGCATAATGGTTTCGTGAGGCACACAGAAAAACTAACATGTTAGTTTTGCACAAGGACGAAAGCAAATGTCATTGGTGGTCCGAGAATCTATTACAAAGGCAAAGATGAAGAAAAAAAGATATAGTGGCTTCCAGCAGCACGCGAACCATGATCCATGGTTAATTACATGTAGTCTGCAGCATTATTATTATTCACCCCAGCGTCCGGAAGGCTTTTATCTCCAGTGCGTTATCAGTCATTAACATTTAATCACATATGGACCGACCACCTCAGCAGTTTCTTCCTTCGGAATTCACACACACGCGCACACATTTAATCATGAGAAATAGTACCAACGGTGACGTACGTATAATCAATCCGCGGTATTCGGAAAACGACGTTTAAGGCCCCTCTCTGGACACGCACAATTTATCGGCCGACCGACCGATTTCGTGTCAGCCTATGCATGTCCCGACCGACCGCACTCAGCGATTACAGAGCCGCCCCGTTGTTTTGATTTGTTTCTCGTAAGTTCATTGAATTATGTTCTACGAGATTCCACTTGATCTTACACAGATACAAAAACGGGGGTCCGCCTTGGCTGTTTTGGAGGTAACCAGGCCAAGCAAGTCCGAGAGAAAACTGTGGGCAAAGAAGTGGCTAATCTAAGGAAAGAAATTCGCCCACATTCTGTTACGTAAGCAGGTGGGAGCTGATGATTTTCGTAATTACTTCACAATGGGTGAACCGTGCATTTCGGAGCTGCTGACAGTCATCAAACCATTCTAAGAGAAAAATAATGCAGTCATGGCAGACGCTGTCAGTTGCGATTTCCAGCCACTTGCAGAAATTAAGCCTGCCGCCGTGGCCGAGCGGTTCTAGGCGCTTCAGTCTAGAACCGCGTGACTGCTACAGTCGCAGGTTCAAATCCTGCCTCGGGCATGGATGTGTGTGATGTCCTTAGGTTACTTAGGTTTAAGTAGTTCTAAGTTCTAGGGGACTGATGACCTAAGATGTTAAGTGCCATAGTGCTCAGAGCCATTTGAACAATTTTTTTTTGTATTTGTAAAAAAAAAGAAAAAATTAAAGGGGTCTTGCCGCTGTTGGGGTTGATTTTAGCCTTTGACTATGCCCATTAGGGGAAGCTGTTTTATATTTGTTCTGAAGAAGGCGTGGTTACCCACGCTGAAACCTAGGTAAACACCAGGTAGTTTGTGCAATCGAGGCGGAGTTTTCATAACTATTTCGATACTTACGATTTCTGGCGGGCTGCAATGCTGAAAGTTCAAAATAAATAAAACAAAAGGCATTCGTGACAATGTTGTTATTAATTTATGAATGGTGGTAATATTATTAATTTATTTATGGCAGTAGCATAAAAGGTGCCCGGTAAATTTAAGAGACTCATTTCATATTCGAAGAAGAAAGGCAACAAAAAGAAAAGAAGAAAAAAACACTTTGCTCTTCATAGCAGAGAGCTTGGATATAGCCTGGACTTTTTAACACTTACAGCAGTGAAGCAAGTAGATGTTATGAATTAATGTCCCTGGAATGTCGATATTTCGGTTTTTAGATTTCATTTCGATTAGTATCGAAAATAAAACCTAAAAACAGAATTACAGGAGGCCGACTGACCCTCACCTGACCATCACCTCACCTGGATACCTCATCTGCAGACCCTCGAGTGTCATGCACTTTGCCTCACCTTCCGTATCCGCCTCGCGTCCCCCACGCGGATCCTCTACGACCTGATCCCTTTCCCCCACCTGCTCCTCTTCCTCGAACATATCTGCACACTCTGCACCTCCCGCCGCCTGGATCCCCCTCACCCCCTGGTTGCTCCTCTCCTCTCCTCTCCCACCCCCTCCCCTGCCACGCCTTCACTGTCGTGTCCCCCCTACCCTCCCTCTCTACACCCTTCATCTCCTTTCCCACGGTGGCTTCCATCAACTCCCCTTCCCGGGTGATGCCCTCTCTCCCTCCATTTATCCCTCCTATCAACTCTTATCGTCACTCCCCCTCTTTTCCTCTGTCCTTCTCCCGGGTTCCCTCTCCCCCCCTTCCATCCTCTTTTTTCCCCACCTACCCTCTCTCTGCTCCCTTCTCTTCCCTAAGTCCTTTTGCATTTGCCTCCTCTGCCTTTTCCCATTCCCTCTTGCGTTTGTCCTGCCCTCCCCCCCCTTATGAGTCCTCTCCCTCCTTCCTTGTTTTCCCCCTCATCTGTCCAGGTCCACCCCCACATCTGAGGTAGGCTACGGTGTGTCCTCTTTGTGCCAACATTTTAGTGCAGTGTTTACAGTGAGTGTTCAGTGCTGTGTGTATTTCCGAAGTGTTGCGAACGGACATCGTACTGTAGCTGGGTGTGATTTTATATCTTTTGCAAACAGAAACCAGACTGTCGCCATGTTTTTTAATTGTCTGTCTACGATGGTACCTGTCTACTTCATGTGTATTTTATTCGCTTTGCCAACCCTTTGCTTTATGCTTTAACTTTCCACAATTTTACGCCGTTTTACAATTTAAGTCACCGTTTTATCGCCTGCTTTTATTGTTTCTTAACTTCTTCTTACGTTTTAAAAAGTCTGTAGGCTGCAGAGCAGCGTAGTAAGCTGCTGCCAGCCCGGCCCCTTTGGAGGGAATCGAAATTCAATAAAGAAAAAAAAAAAAATAGAAAGAGGCCAATCGACTTTCCATCTCTCTATATGCCATACGGAACCATGGTGGATTCATTAAAAAATGAAACAAGTGCTTCGTTTCTTGCATCTCTTTTGCTATACGCCTCGGGAGACGCGTCCCACAAACATCTGCATCCTTTAAATTTCTCTAAACATGCTGTCCTTAAAGTTTCGTCCGCCGCACACCCTGCCACGTACATCGGAACAGTATTTAATTCCGCACGCGGTTGGTCCGACAGCGCTAGACACGACAAGCGCGCCGAGTCGGGCAGCCGGCAGCCGGCAGCCGGCAGTCGGCAGTCGGTCGGTCTGTCAAAACACCGACACTCGTCCGATTAGCCGGTCGGCCGTACGTAGGGCCGCATTCGTTCAGCGAGGCGCCGCTGGCGAGTCACGTGGTCTGGCTCACAGCCGCGGCCGACGAAACGAAGCGCCGTGGCTCATTCTGCTTCCGTGTGTGACGACTGCCGACTGCGCTTGTCGGTATTATGCAGTACAGTGTATAGTTCTGTTGTGTCGGGGCTGCTGTGGCGGTAGAGCAGTTTTTGGGTCTGGAGTTGCTCTTTGTGTTGTCAGAGGTTTTTTTTTTTCCACTCTGGAGAGGTTTCTTCTTCTCACCCCTCAGAACAGCGAGACGAGACTGATCACGTACTGCAGCACGACAGCCGTGGTAAGTGAACGCGCTTACGTTTCTTGTAAATCGTATTTCTCCATAAAATAAAGCTCTTTCTTAAAAGTGTGTTGCATAAAAAATGAAAATGAACGTTACATATGACTTGTTTGTTCATTAAAACTTTTCTCTACTCACACAATAGCATGGTCATTGTGAATATTTTGACAGTAAATAAGAAAATAAATCTATATTTTATGTTGTTCGCTCGTTTAGATTCGTTGGATGATTAAATTTGATCAGCAGTGGTTGCGCTGTTTATTTTTGCTTTAGTGGTTTTATTTCTGTCATTTGACTTGAGATTTCTTATCGATCCAACTCGTAAACCTCCCAGGTGAAGGCTGTGAGAAGGAAAGTGGGAAACCGATCAAACATGGCACAGTATGTTGTCAGGATTTTCGGGAAGAGAACAGGGAACGGACACCAGTTTCGTCGTGCAGCTCACTGCCGCTTGCAGTCGGCGAAGAAATTGTGAGCGACGGGCTTATTTCGTGTAACAGCGGACAATTTTTTAAAATCTATGGTTAGGTTGCGTTTTTGATATCACTTATGTGGCAGTTTTCGTTTATTGTACAGCGGATTTCGTTTAAGGTAGGGTAAGTCGAGGTCTGCGTAACGGGTCTGACGTCAGTGTTGGTTTTTGGCATTGAGGGCTGCCGCACAGGTAAAGTGGGTCAACTGAGACATCCGACCCCACCTGTCGGCTTTGACCCGTGACGTAAGGGTGTTGTGGTGTGACAAGTCATAATGGCGCGGGGTTTAGTTTGAGTGTTTTGTTTCTAGATGTAGGTGGGTGGTGGGGGTGGTTGTTTTATGATTGTTGTGATCTGTTTTGTTGCAGTTTGAGTTGTAGACTGAGATTTATTCATTGATGGATCTTTGATTTTGGGTGGAGGGGGGAGTTTGGATGGGGGGTTGGTAGGTTGTGGGTGCGTTGGGACTTTTTCGTGTGTGTGTGTGTGTGTGTGTGTGTGTGTGTGTGTGTGTGTGTGTGTGTGAGAGAGAGAGAGTGTGAGAGAGAGAGAGTGTGAGAGAGAGAGAGTGTGAGAGAGAGAGAGTGTGAGAGAGAGAGAGTGTGAGAGAGAGAGAGAGTGAGTGAGTGTAGCGCCGGAACTTTTTCGTGGTAAGTAATCGTGTTTTTTTGGGTGTATTTTTCGTGTTACGATGTTCGGTATGGTATTAGTTGTGAGGGCGGTGGAATATACTGCATGTGTTTTTAGTTGATGTTTCGGTATTGGCACTTGGATTTGATTTATGTATCTTTGGGGAATCACTCGATTCAATTTTTTTTTTTTGATATCGTTGGTTTTTGAGCTATATGGGTCAAGGGAAGTGTCAGATTCCAGTGGGCTGTTTTAGCTAAGTTTTGGTATCGTGAACTACTATAAACCTATGTAGGTCAAGTGAAGTATTCATTCCAATTTTATTTGTTTAGGTGGTGGTGGTGGTGGTGGTGGTGGTGGTGGTGGTGGTGGAGGAGGAGGAATGTTTGAAGTTTTTGGCCCAAAAACCCCCAATTTCCCACGCTCATCCTGTTAGTTTGATTATATTCTTGGAGGAAGATGTGTGTGTTGGGTTTCTAATTTGTTTTCGTTATGTCATAGGCGCTATAATGGAGTCGTTGTCGATAGTCGTTTCCGCCGTATTGGTGACGTCATTGGTCAAAGGAGACGGGTGGAATCGGACACTTCTGTAATCCCGGTCAAGTTCGTGAAGTTTATTAGTATCCTTTGTATCACTTAAGCGACATAGGAACTGTCGTAATACCATTCATCATACGCACAGCACAATTAAATGATCGTAAAGCTAATATTTTAAAATATATTAAAAGAAATTCGGAATGAGCTAATGCATGGGCCTTCCACGAGCTCTGACTCGACATGCATGCAGTACGGTTTGAGAAACACATATATCACGTCATTCATAGTTACAAGAATGTACAAACAAAATACAAAATTTAGAATGACAACAGCATGTTCGAATGACAATGAAGAATATAAGTTTAGTGGTACATGCATTCAGAATTTTATAGAAACATTTAACGGGTAATTTTTCAAATTTTGGCGTAAATTTTCTCATCTCCATTTCCTTTGATGCAAATTAGCGGAGCATTATACAGCTTTATTGCTTAATGGTTCAAATGTTTGACTTTTTTCTACGTCTTTCTCCATGCAGATTATTACTTACACTTGTATTGCAGTTATGAGTCCGAATTCATACGTAAACTATTAAAGTGTGTACTTGTATAAAGGAGACTTTTGAGTATGTACAAAGACGGTATTGTAAGAATTTTATCTGCACCTGCGTCCATTCTTAAGAAGCTGGGGAGTTTGATTTTCTTAATTATCAAAGACTGGATGAATCCTGGATTTCGGAGCATGTCAGTTCTTAAAAAGGATAGTCACGAGAGACAGGCTGTAAGCTGGGAGGGAAGCTGTTAACCACATGACGATCCGTAGTCACTGGCAGAGGTTGAGAGGACCTCAAATTCGCCACGATTGTTAACTCGTATCCTGAAACCGGCAATGTGATTTATAGCTGACTGAGGAAAGTGAATAAAACATTCATGTGAACGTAAGTAATTTATTTATGCATGTAGCATAGATCTGTTAAACTCATTTCAAATTCGAAGGAGGAAAAAATGTGGAGGTGGCACACATGAATCAGAAAAGTTGCGTTTAAAAATTGTCTGAATGTAAAAAGAAAGTCCCACAATTTGCTACTTGTACCACAGGCCATGCTTATAGGCTGGACTTTCTGAAGCTTAAACAATGAAGCAAGCATGGTTCTGGTTTCGGTTTTTAGATTTCATTTACGATAAGTATCGGAAATAAAACACACAAAGGAAATACTGAGGATCGGCGGAGTTTTTCTGTGTGCCTCACGAAACCATTATGCATTTGTTAAGAAAATGAAAAAGTGCCTCATTTCTTGTCAGTATCGCTATACTTCTCGCGCGACGTGCCCCACAAACATCTCCAGAAACTCTGCCCCGTCATTCTATTAGAACAGCATTTAATCCAGCGCGCAGTGGCGACACACACTTGCGTCTGGAGCTGGAGGCTGGCACGACAGCGCTCAGTAAAACTCTTTAGGTTAGCCTTAAAGTTGTGCTAGCGTGACGTCACTGGTCGCTTGTTCAGTTAGCTCAGACCGCGAGGTGGCTCACTGAGACCCCATGTCACTGCCTGTCTCACTGTTGAGGTTTCCTGTCGTGAGCGATTATCATACGAGGCTGGTTCCATATGTACCCGACCCAACAAAGAAAACACACAAATTTTAGGGGAAATGTAGTTTCCAATATAATCTCTTTTCAGCTGTATACACTTTTCCCAGCGATGTTCAATAAGTTCGATACTCTTTTTTTTATAATGAGAACTGTAACACCTTGTGATGTAACAAAATAAGTGAGATGTTATTCAATGGAAAAGTTGGAATTTGAGATTTCGCTTACTGTTTTATCAAATCGGCGTAAGAATCGTGGATCGACCATTGTCATAAAATATTGCATTATGAAATGTGAATAGTCTTTATTTGCAGTTTCGCGTGGCTTGAAGCAGTCACAACTAGCGTGCTATTGATTAAGAAATTGCGTTATCGTCATTCTAATTACTTCATGATCGTAGATACGATCATACCCGGTTGTGAAGTTATTGTTATGACAAAACAATTTCCTAAGGGGCCAGAAAGTTCTTCAGGGCGCAAAAGCAACTGTAACATCACACAAAAGGAAAATTCAATATTTAAGCCTTATGCAAGAAGACGATGAAACAGTTTTATTTTTATCAATGTAACACGCACATTGGACTGCTGATCTTGGTGTCTGTAATCTTAGCAAAATGCATAATTAAAATGAAAATAATACTGAGATGATAGGAATGAGCACTGCTAAATGGTTCAGTATTCCCAGAACTAATATTTATTATAACTAAAACATATATCGTACCTTAAGCTTAGTACTACAATGACGGTAGATTTTTATGTCCGTTTCATGTCCATTGAGCGCTCTTTTATATAGATAGCCATTGTCCTCTTGAGTCGCTCGTGCGTAGTCAAGATGTTATAACAGTTCTTTTCTACACTTCTCTCAGACGGCACACGTTTTAATTTATTTAGTAAAAAATTAGATCAGACCGCCACAAATCTCCGTCCGTCTTACGAAAACAGTAAGTCTTTTTTTTTAGCGCTCAAGGCTTCATTTGTTCTCCAGCGAACAAAATCGTGAAGGATCGCATATCTATCCGTATTTTTCTGTTTATATTGCCGCCCAAAGACGACGAATTACATTATTTAGGAAATTCCACCTTCGCTATGCGACGCCTCATTATACATTAATCATTCTTTATAAACAAGTATTTGCCTTCTGGCTGAAAGTATTAACTATTTGCTGTTTTAATGAAGCCAAAAATAGCGAATATCACAACCTCTTAATAGCCATTAACTGCCGACATCACGTGTTCATTTGTTGAAAATCTTCGACCACCGAGACATTTTTTCAAGTTTGGGAACTGGAACTAATCCGAGGTGGCTAAATCTGGCGAATAGGGTGCATGAGGTAGCAATTCAAACTTTAATTCATTTTCGGTATTGTAATAATGGACTTGGGAGCTGGTGCATTGTCCTGAAGGAACAACATTTTCTTGGCCAAATGCGGCCGTTCCTGCTCGATTTCTTCGCCCAAACGGTGCAATAAGATCGCTCAATACTCGCCGTTGATAGTTTTTCCTTTTACAAGGTAGTCAATGAAAATAATTCCACGCGCATCCCAAAAAACTGACGCCATGACCTTGTCTGCAGCTGAAACGGTCTCCGCCTTCTTTGAGTCCGTTCTCCAATTTGTGACCATCGTTTTGATTTTTTTTCGTCTCGGGAGTGAAGAGGTGGACCACTGTTTCATCAACGGTTACGAAACGGCGCAAAAACCTTTGTTGCTGCGAAACTTTACTAAACACTCAATTGAAACATCTTCACGACGTTGTTTCTGCTAGAGTGTGAGCAAACGCGGCACAAATCTTGCACACAGTTATCTCATGTCCAAGTTTTCAGGTAATATGCGGCGTACCGCAGTTCTTGAAATGCGTCCTATGTCTGCCAGCTCTCGCACTTCGTCGACGATCATCCAGTACCGCTTTGTGGATGTTTTCGCCATTTCTGGAGTCGTCACCTCATTTGGTCGACTACTGTGATCCTAGTCTTGGCAGCTCGTACGGCTTTTTTTAAACTCTTACTGTTGTCAAGGAAGGCGCAGACTCTCCCAAATTAGAATATAGCTCGGCTTCGATATTGGTTGCGCTGAGGCCTTAAAAAAAATTATCACATAACGATGACCAATTTTCTCCATTTTCACAAATTGAATCACAACGTTCTCTATTGATGGCTACCAAACAAATACTAAACAATGTGGCGTCTTGAAACTTGAAACATGTGCATCATAGATCTTATACTTTCTAATCCAGAGGTACTTCTCAACAAAACTGCCATCTCCCGGTCAGGCCGGGCACTTACGGGCCACCCTCGTATTTCGAGGAATTTGCATGAACTGTGGAAAATGTGAACGTACTTCAAATTTCAAAGTTGTCCAGCAGTTTTGGTATTTTAAGTTTAAAATAAGACATAGAGGGTACGATGTACAAGCTTTGTGTTTTTTTCAACAGGAGTTTCCTTTGGGCCACCACTTTTTTCATTCTACGAGAATGTTGTCCCATGTGTCCACTTTTTCCAGTTTGATATTTTTGTCCTGAAAGTGACTTTTCCCTTCATTCCTCAAGCAATATAATATACAGTACACGAGGTGATTCATTGCAGGCTAACATATCGCACATTTCCTTTGAAAATCATTATTAGAGCACGTAGAAACGGTTTATATGTAAGAACTCTACGCCGGTATAATTACATTCCGTGAGCGTTTCACCTCTGTTTCAGCGACAGTGGATAGTGTGGCTGTTTACGAACGTAAATAACGGGCGTTTGGATCAAACTAGTCAAATGTTATTTTTTTATTTAGACCTGTGGAGGTATTTTAAATCTTAATTCGCTACAAATAGTGCAGTTATAGGCTTTTCTGGGTCCCACATTCTTTCAAGAGATTCCATTTTACAACAGTCCCTTATTCCAGAGATATTTCTACTGTACGGTTGTACTGTGGTCTCTACAACGTCGTTTATCAAAGACTGCACGAGATCTGTTCAAAAACTCGAACTTTTCCACAAAACCTCTCTACGCTTAGCTGTGACTTATTGTGCACGGTCTCCTTCGTAATACTCTCCTCCACAATTGATACACCGTTCTCGCTTACGGACGCCGTCTCGGTAGACATCTTGCAGGCTCGCGCGAAGCGCCGGCTGCGAATTAAACTCGCCTGTCGTTCCAAATCTTCAGCGTTGCAAAGGGATTTCAATTTTGGAAATAAGTTCGCAGGGGCCACGTCTGGAGAGTACGGAGGAGGCAGCAGTGCGCTATTGTTCGTGCAGTAGCCACGCACCAACAGGCATAAATGTGCGGGTGCGTTATGTTTTCTATCTACATAAAAGATCTTTTGGATAGGGTGGATAACAATGTGCCGCTGTTTGCTGATGATGTTGTGGTGTATGGGAAGGTGTCGTCGTTGAGTGACTGGAGGAGGATACAAGATGACTTGGACAGGATTTGCGATTGCTGTATAGAATGGCAGATAAATGTAAATTAATGCAGATGAATAGGAAAAAGAATCCCGTAATGTTTGAATACTCCATTAGTAGCGTAGCGCTTGACACAGCCACGTCGATTAAATATTTGGGCGTAACTTGCAGAGCGATATGAAGTGGGACAAGCATGTAATGGCAGTTGTGGTCAAGGCGGATAGTCGTCTTCGGTTCATTGGTAGAATTTTGGGAAGATGTGGTTCATCTGTAAAGGAGCCCGCTTATAAAACACTAATACGACATATTCACGAGTACTGCTCGGGCTTTTGGGATCCGTATCAGGTCGGATTGAGGGAGGACATGTAAGCAATTCAGAGGCGGGCTGCTAGATTCGTTACTGGTAGGTTTGATCATAACGCGAGTGTTACGGAAATGCTTCAGGAACTCGGGTGGGAGTCTCTAGAGGAAAGGAGGCGTTCTTTTCGTGAATCGATACTGAGGAAATCTAGAGAACCAGCATTTGAGGCTGACTGCAGTACAATTTTACTGCCGCCAACTTACATTTCGCGGAAAGACCACAAAGATAAGAGATTGGGGCTCGTACAGAGGGATATAGGCAGTCGTTTTTCCCTCGTTCTGTTTGGAAGTGGAACAGGGAGAGAAGATGCTAGTTGTGGTACGAGGTGCACTCCGCCATGCACCGTATGGTGGATTGCGGAGTGTGGATGCAGATATCGTGAGGCCAAAGCCATAATTCCAAGATGTGTGAGGATTTCATGACATGACCAAACAGAAATGTTAGACGTCTGTAATCTCTGACAGTTACTCTTAAACCGGCAGGCACAGTTTCGTTGACGTTACTCTAACGAGCGTCGTCGGTGGACGTGGAAGGCCGTCCTGAACGAGGGTCGTCTTTAGCTTTCGTCCCGACATTTTTAAACCGTGTGAACCATTCGTAACACAAAGTACGGCTTAAGCACTCGCCACCGTAGGGTTCCTGCATCGTTTGGGGTCTGTAAAGGTTTTCTCGAGTTTCACGCGAAACTTAATGCAGACGCGTTGCTCCTCTAACTATGGCATCTCGAAATTCGCGAACACACGTAACACAACGATGTACTGACTAAAGCAATGATCAATAACATAAAACAATGAAACTCCCGGCAGTTTTCGCATTAAACGCAGGCGTGTTCAGGAATTTTTGGAACAAACCTCGTATTACTCTGGATAAACACTAATCCATTGGAGGTCGCACAGAAGTCTAGTTGCAGTCAAGGCTTGAATCGGTGCTAAGATTCCAAAACTGTAGCTCGTTGTACTGTGTACTCACTTTCGCTTTATAAAGTACATCGTCCGCCGCCGTAGGCGATTGGTCAGTGCGACACTCATGTGGAGGACCCAGGTTAGATTTCTGGTGCTGCCAGAGATTTTTCCTCGGTGGGACTGGGGATGACACGGCGACTTGTCGACTATCGCGTGTTCTCCAGGTCCTGGTCGTGGGTCTCCTTTTCCTTTACAAACAAATTTGATTTCCACAGTTTCAAGCTGACTGTTGAAATAGTCATTTAGAAAGTTCTTGATCACTTAAGGAAACTTGAGAATTTTAACGAAATGGAAGATACTCTAGTAAAATCAGAGACAGAACTGAGGAACTTAGTTTGCTCAGATGTACTGAAGAAACTGACTTGGTTTCAGATAATAAATTTAAATGCAAGATCGTAGTAGGAGGAAGACAGCTATTTTCAAAAGAGGTGTCCATTGAAGTTACTCATCCCACCGTTAAAATTTTCTGCTGTGCGATACTGAACCTACTTCCAGAAGACGCTGTGTTGTGCAAAGAGGCACTACATTATATTAGAATTTTAATTCATTGACAGTGAAGTTATCATAATGCCAAATAAAGAAATATTTGTGCGTTTGAGAATTTCCTTCTTGTATACCAAATGCTGTCACCCGAAAACAAATCGTGCACACAAAATAGCCAAATGCATTTTCAGAGTAAGTGAAAAACATGAGCCTTTTCGATGTCCTTTTTAACAAATCGGACCTCCCCTTTGACAAAATCCTGGCTGCATCCTTGGCTGTAGAACATGTACACTGGTTGTGGGCCGTGCTTAGGTATTGTGGGTACTTACACTGTTTATGTATTATTACTATGTTACAGTAAATGAAACTTGAAGGTATTCTAATGAATGACAGGCTTCAGGGTTTTTCTTAACCGTATTTCAGCGACGTAGTTTTTATTTCAAAAATGTACGATAGCAGTCTGTGTACTGTTGAGCTCTTCACGCCGCCTCCAGATCGGTAGCCAAACAGGCGAGTGCAGCACCGTCGAAAAGTGGCAAAAACAAGCCGTTCTTAACGTTTTTCACAAGTTTCCGGAGAAAATCGCCTTTAAAGTTTCCTGAGGAATCGTATTTACTAATGTTTGTGATGTGTCGTAGATCAACACACGAGAAACAATGTTCCGTCGCTATCTAATTATTTCATACCACGTTTTAAATACCATTACCACGAGTTGCATTGGTTTTTTACCGATTTAGGTGCAAAACATCGAAAATTAAAGTTCAGTTAACCTGGTATATGTTTTGCAAGCAATTGCGTGCATCTGTAATCCGGGGTGCGGCTTCTTGATGCCGTAGGTTCATTTTGATGTTACTGCATCGCCACATGGGTATTATGAAATGCTCGAAATAAGTTTTAGAATATTTTCTCGTTTACAAAGGTTCTTATTTCGCAATTGTTCGACGGCGAGCGTGTTTTACTTCGTAGAATTTACCTGTTCCAGTTACAAAACAGTCCACACCGTGACAAGTCTGACTACATGCTATTGATACAAAATTCTGCCTGAGACTGAAGTATGGCGGCGTACAAACTGCCTTTATTTATATGGCTTAAAACAAATACAATCACTGTTACATACTGAATTTTACATAAGAAAAGTTAGTTTTTACGTACACCTTGCCAGGTTACATAGAAATTCACAAAGAATAAATCAATAATTCCGTACAGACTATAAACTGTTTTGTCATTGCAACAATATATTTCGTTAATTTGCATATAGTAAATAGACTCAAAGAAAAATCATGCTAACATTTTCAGGTGTAAAGGGTGATAAGTTCTATCGAATGAAAGGCATAGATGCAACTAATTAATTTTTGTAAGTGTAAAATTTGGCCGTAATTACAGGTCTAATTACTATTAACAATTAACACATGAGTCTGATTCAAACTGAAAAGTCGCGTCATACTTTTATTATGGATTCAAACAATTTCTGGCTTCAAAACAAAAATAGCTGTCGCTGAGTTCGAAATAACGGAACTTTATCGTAAATTACTCCGTGATCACAATAAGGAAATCATTCCTACCACATGCCTGAAGATTGTATTCTGTGTAAATCACGATGGAACATTTGTTTCTTCAATCCAACACGTTTCCTTCATTCCTTTTACTGATGGGACATCTTTTAAATAATGTCAAAACTACATTTTAAATTTGTGTACATTAATAATTACATATATACCCTTTTCGGAAGACTGGAGATGTGATTGGAATAGGATGTAGGGTCCCAAGAGGTTGTGTTGTTGTGGTCTTCGGTCCAGACACTGGCTTGATGCAGCTCTCCATGCTATTCTATATTGTGCAAGCTTCAGCTGAAAGTACCTACTGCAATCTACATCCTCCTGAATCTGCTTAGTCTATCCATCTCTTGGTCTCCCTCTGATTTTTACCCTCCACGATTCCCTCTAATACTAAATAGGTGATCCCCTGATGCCGCAAAACGTGTCCTAACCGATCCCTCCTTCTAGTCAAGTTGTGCCACAAATTCTTCTCCTGGATTCTATTCAGTACCTGATTTAGTTACGTGATCTACCCATCTAATCTTCAGTATCCTTCTGTAGCATCACATTTCGAAAGCTTTTATTCTCTTCTTGTTTCACATCCATACATGGCTACACTGTACACTCCATACAAATACTTTTAGAAAACACTTCCTGACACGTAAATCTATACTCGATGTCAACAAATTTTTCTTCTTCAGACACGTTTTTCTTGCCATTGCTAGTCTACATTTTATATCCTCTCTACTTCGACAATCATCAGTTATTTTGCTCCCCAAATACCGGAACTCATCTACTACTTAGTTTCATTTCCTAATCTAATTCCCTTAGCATCACCTGATTTTATTCGACTGCATTCCGTTATCGTCGTTTTGCTTTTTTTGATCATCTTATATCCTCCTTCCAAGACACTGTCCATTCCGTTCAGCTGCTCTTCCAGGTCCTTTACTGCTTGACACAATTACAATGTCATCGGCAAACCTCAAAGTTTTTATTTCTTCTCCGTGGATTTTAATTCCTACTCCAAATTTTTCTTTTGTTTCCTTTATTGCTTGCTCAATATACAGATTGAATAACATCGGGGATAGGCTACAACCCTGTCTCACTCCCTTCCCAACCTCTGCTTCCCTTTCATGCCTCTAGATTCTTATAACTGCCATCTGGTTCTTGAACAAATTGTAAATAGCCTTTCGCTCCCTGTATTTTACCCCTGCCACATTCAGAATTTGAAAGAGAGTATTCCAGTCAACATTGTCAAAAGCTTTCTCTAAGTCTACAAATGCTAGAAACGTAGACTTACCATTCCTTTATCTTTCTTCTAAGATAAATCGTATGGTCAGTATTGCCTCACGTGTTCCAACATTTATACGGAATCCAAACTGATCTTCCCCGAGGTCGGCATCTACCAGTTTTTCCATTCGTTTGTAAACTGATAGTTCGTTAATTTTCACACCTGCTTTCTTTGGGATTGGAATTACTATATTCTTCTTGACGTCTGAGGGTATTTCGCCTTTTTTATACATCTTGCTCACCGGATGGTAGAGTTTTGTCAGTACTGGCTCTCCCAAGGCCGTCAGTAGTTCTAATGGAATGTTGTCCACTCCCGGGGCCTTGTTTCGACTCAGGTCTTTCAGTGCTCTGTCAAACTCTTCATGCAGTATCATACCTCCAATTTCATCTTCAGTTACGTCCTCTTCCATTTCCATAACATTTCCCTCAAGTACATCGGCCTTGTATAGACCCTCTATATACTCCTTCCACCTTTCTGCTTTCCTTCTTTGCTTGGAACTGGGTTTCCATCTGAGCTCTTGATATTCATACAAGTGGTTCTCTTTTCTCCAAAGGTCTCTTTAATTTTCCTGTAGGCGGTATCGATCTTACCCCTATTGATATATGCCTATACGACCTTAAATTTTCCCTCTAGCCATCCCTGCTTAGCCGTTTTGCACTTCCGGTCGGTCTCATTTTTAGACGTTTGTATTCCTTTTTGCCTGCCTCATTTACTGCATTTTTATATTTTCAATTCAATATCTCTTTTGTTACCCAAGGCTTTCTACTATCCCTCATCTTTTTACCTACTTGATCCTCTGCTGCCTTCAATATTTCATCACTCAACTCTATCCATTCTTCTTCTATTATACTTCTTTCCCCCCATTCACGTCAATTGTTCCCTTATGCTAGCCCTGAAACTCTGTACAACCTCTGGTTTAGTCAGTTTATCCAGGTCCCATCTCGTTAAATTCCCACCGTTTTGCAGTTTCTTCGTTTTTAATCTACAGTTCCTAAACAATAGATTCTGGTCAGGGTCAACATCTGCCCCCTGGAAATGTCTTAAAATTTAAAACCTGGTTCCTAAATCTGTCTTAGCCTTATACAATCTCTGAAACCTTCCAGTATCTACACGCTTCTTCCGTGTATACAACCTTCTTTCATGATTTAAAAAAAAAAGTTTGGTGTCACCGCCAGACACCACACTTGCTAGGTGGTAGCCTTTAAATCGGCCGTGGTCCGTTAGTATACGTCGGACCCGCGTGTCGCCACTGTCAGTGATTGCAGACCGAGCGCCGCCACACGGCAGGTCTAGAGAGACTTCTTAGCATTCGCCCCAGTTGTACAGCCGACTTTGCTAGCGATGGTTCACTGTCTACATACGCTCTCATTTGCCGAGACGATAGTTAGCATAGCCTTCAGCTACGTCATTTGCTACGATCTAGTAAGGCGCCATTATCATTTGCTATTTCTCTTGTGATGCATGTACCGTCAGACCGATGTTCACCAATTACGGATTAAAGTTAAGTATTGCAGATTCTACGTACCTTTTTTTGCTAGTCTCAAGACATTGTCCTGTTCCAGACCTCACGCCATCCTGCGTGAGCTTAAACGCGTGCCTTTCGGCTACCCGTCACAGTGGATTGGCTGTCTTGCCAGTCCACAACAAAGTGTTAGCTATGATCAAGTTATGCTCTGTGCAAAATTCTACCAGGCGGCTTCCTCTTTCATTCCTTATCTCTCTTCATTATTGACCTGCTACCTTTCCTTCTGTTCCTGCTATCGAATTCCAGTCCCCTATGGCTATTAAATTTTCGTCTTCCTTCACTATCTCAATAATTTCTTTTCTCATCGTACATTTCTTCAATTTCTTCATCTGCGTAACCAGTTGGCATATAAACTTGTACTACTGTGGTAGGTGTAGGCTTCGCATCTCTCTTGGCTACAATGTGTTCACTATGTTTGTAGTAGCTGACCCATGCTCCTATTTTTTATTCATTATTAAACCTACTCCCGCATTGCCCCTATTTGATTTTGTTTTTATAACCCTGTATTCACCTGACCAGAAGTCTTGTTCCTCCTGCCACCGAACTTCACTAATTCCCACTATATCTAACTTATCCATTCCCTTTTTTAATTTTCTAACCTACCTGCCCGATTAAGGGATCTGACATTCCACGCTCCGACCCGTAGAACGCCAGTTTTCTTTCTCCTGATTATGACGTCCTTCTGAGTAGTCCCCGCCCGGAGATCCGAATGGGGGACTATTTTACCTCCGGAATATTTTACCCAAGAGGACGCCATCATTTAACCATACAGTAAAGTTTCATGCCCTCATGAAAAATTACAGCTGTAGTTTCCCCTTGCTGTCAGCTGTTCGCAGTACCAGAGAGGCAGCTGCTCATGTTGATTCAGGTTTCGTAATGGAGATGATGCATGTACTTCAAAAACAAGAGTACCCATCCCGAGCAGTTGGCATTGTTTGGGTCTCCACAGCAGCACTGAGACTGCCAGATTCCCACTCTTTGTACTGGGAAGTGGACCATCTCCTCTCTGGTAATGGGGCCAATGTGACATTCAGACGCAGTGTGTATGGAGGTCTGTCGAAGCGAGGTGGTTGTCTGACCTAAACCAACATTGGAATCGAGGTGAGTCGGTCAACTCGTAAAATCAAATTGGTATGCAAACTATCCAAATGTGTGAAACTTCCTGGCAGATTAAACCTGTGTGCCGGGCCGAGACTCGAACTCGGGACCTTTACCTTTCGTGGGAAAATGCTCTACCAACTGAGCTACCCAAGCACGACTCACGCCCCGTCTTCACAGCTTTACTTCTGCCAGTACCTCGTCCCCTACCTTCCAAAGGTTCGCAGGAGGGCTTCTATAAAGTTTGGAAAGTAGGAGACGAGGTACTGGCAGAAGTAAAGCTGTGAGGACGGGGCGTGAGTCGTGCTTGGGTAGCTCAGATGGTAAAGCACTTGACTGTGAAAGGCAAAGGTGCCGAGTTAGTCTCGGTCCGGCACACAGTTTTAATCTGCCAGGAAGTTTCATATCAGCGCACACTACGCTGCAGAGTGAAAATCTTTCTGTATCCAAATGTGTGTATGTAACCAACCGGCTCTGTAACTTGCCACGACATGTTGTGTGGCAGTACCTTGGTTGAACTGTGACTGCAGTATATGGAACAGATAGGCCACATTGCGCTGTGCAGATCTGTACGCTCTGGACAGAAATTAAATGTCAGTATTTCCATATCATATTTTCATGGCAAGATGTTTGCAGCAGTATTAATTGCAGGTATCTCATAAACAGCATTGACCAAATTGACTAGCCTGAAAGGTACTTCCCGTCGACAGCATGTGTGTGCGCCAGCTGATCAGTTGATATACAGAATAATCAAAGGACAGGATACGTGTTGCTAATGCTGAGGTGTAGAGTAGGAACAGGGTGTACCTCATTATACTAGAGACTAAGATCCTTACTCCAAACGGCATAGTTATGATGAAAAATTTCTAATTTTGCTAGTATTAAATTTCTCATTTTGATCACACGTAATCTGGATTTAGCCTGGAAGTCAATCCATAATTGACATTCGAACTACTTTTGGATTTCGGAAACAAAAGATTTTGTTGTAATGAAATCTTTTTGGGAAGGCAAGTCAATCGCCAACAAGATCAGTTGAAAATTCCCAAGGATCTTTTATAGTATTCTCCTGTATTGTATTTTTGATTCAAAATCCACTACACAAAGGTGAGCATTTATCATCTGGAGGTCTGGAGTTACACCTTTGATGTATTGAATAACTTCAATAGTGTCCTTGTGTGGAACATACAAGCACTCAACTTTTAGTCATGAAAATATGCATGATGCCGTCCATTCTGCATTGCTCATCCACTTACAGTAAAGTGCATTTTAGTAATCTGGTGTGTTGCTGTGATGTCACTATTTTGGTGTTACCAAACTGCACGATGGAGGAATGTTCTAATTTTCAAACTAGTACATAGCAAAATGCCTCTGTGTACTCGCTCTGATAAGATTTCAACAGATAAGTGTTGAAGGAAACCCATATGCTCTCGCTGTTACTTGCTGGATTCGGAAAATGTTCTATTTAACCTGTATCATACGTCACAGCTACAACACACGCTGCAGATTGACAGCTTTGATGATACTCTGAAGCAAACAACTACTCACAATTGTATAGTTATACCAATAAACGATTATATAACCCATGAATTGTAACAACCTGAACATCGGAATGTGGATCGACTGCCATGAAGGGCAACGTTTCAGATGCATGAAAGAATTTCATACCTGCAAGATGTACATTTATTTTTGTGGGTCGTAGTTGTGAAAGTAAGAAAATCCTTTTCCAAATGTGTGATTTTGGGGAGAGGCCTTGTAAAGTTAATGCATGGCCACCGTCTTCTGACTTTCATGTTATCCTCTGCTTCTGCTTAATGGACCGGACATAAATGTAGAAAATGTTCTGTCATGATGTTTTACATTATGGCATGTGGTTTTATCTTTCACACTGGTTAACCTATTCGTACGTTTTAATGAAAGAAAACTGCAAAGAGCGGTCGTTCTGTTTCTCAGGCCTGTCGAATTTTACTAGTTACACTTCTTTCTGTCGCCCTCTTAAGGTTGATATTTTGCAATGTAGCCTCAATTATGGACTGTCTGCATCTGAAGAACCATCAGCATTACCCATATCGTCCTGAGTTTTGAAGACCACAGCAGATTATGGTCAAAATTAGAAATTTCGACTTCACCTGCACTTTGGTCAAAGGATCTTGGCCCATTTTGTGCTGTAGATGCAGTGAGAAAGTTGTGAACTATACTGATAAAAATTACTAAATAGTTGACACTTCACACATCAGAACCGCCCCCTGCGGGTCTGGGGGTTAGACTAGGCCCGAGGTACTCCTGCCTGTCGTACGAGGCGACTAAATGGAGTATCACACATTTCGGCCTTTGTGATGGTCCCCTCTAGGGATTTGACCTCCATTCTTCAAAATTTTCCCGAAGAGCGAGCCAATTGGGGAAAGGCGCCTTACAAAGTGCATCGTGTCCATTGTGCATTGATACCTTTAACCCACTTGCTCACTGTCTCATTGCAGTCCTGTCCAGTCTCTCTTGGGTGAGGACACCTTCCTGGATGCTTTTTCCTCCATGCACTATGCAGTGTTGATTTCTGCGTCGACAATGACCAGTGACTTCTTTGCAGCTGATACCCAGCACGGTAGCTAGTCCATTGCGGTAGGGCCGCCATGTACCCTGTTGGTTGTAGCCCCTTGACCACACAGGGATTGCTCTGCTGATGACTGCGCCGTTAGCGGCTCACGTATGCCAAAGGGTAGATGCCCATCTCCATGGGGCATTGGGACTCGTGGCAATGGCCATTCTGCCAGGTGGCCTTAACTGTGGCTGGGTGGCGCCAATGGGGAGGGTCCCTGGTTGGTGGCATCAGGGCGGATGACATGCAGTGAAGTGTAGTCTGTCATCTTTTGCTGTTGGTGAAACACCAACAGTCTCTAAGCAATCACGAGCTCAATTCAGTGCACAGAAGTAAGACCCCAAATCGTTCCCCTCCCTGGCCTCACCATGGGAGGAGTGTCAGGCTGGCAGCGGATCGTATTGGCCCCAGTACCTTGTATGTTTGAGAGCTGATGGGGAATATTTCATGACGAAGCCTCAGTTTTTTGTTGAGCATTTAGAGGACTAGTTCGGGGAGGTGGTGGACTTGGCCAAAATGATGTAGGTCAGTCTCTATCAAACAGCACCCTCTGCCCAGTCACAGAGGTTGCTCGCTTGTGACAAGTTGGGTGAGGTTTCTGTAACCATCACGCCCCATAACAGCTTAAATATGGTCCAGGGTATCATGTATCACGGAGACCTTCTGCAGTCAGACGTGAGCTGTGCGCCAATTTAGTGGCGAGGTGTAAATTTCGTCTGGCGTGTCCACCGGGTCCAAAGTATGATCAGGTTGCCACTGGTGCCTTCATCTTGGCCTTTGGGGGTGATACATTCCCTGAGAAGATCAAAGTGATGGTCTACCAGTGTGATGTAAAGCCCTATATCCCTCTGCCGAAGTGGTGTTTTAAGTACTGGAAATTCGGCCATATGTCTTCCCGCTGTACCTCCAGCGTCACATGCCGAGATTGCAGATGCCCGTCATATCCCAAAACTCCATGTGCCCCCTTCTGTCAACTGTGGAGAGCACCATTCGCCTTGCTTGCCTGACTGCAGGATTCTCCAAAAAGAAAGGAAAATCGTGGAGTAAAAGACCCTGGACAGACTGACCTACACTGAGGCTAAGAGAAAATTTGAACACCTGCATCCTGTGCATATGACATGGTCCTACGCTGCCACTACAACAGTTCTGACACCATCAGCTCCACCAACCCAGGTCACTTCTCAGAGCCAGAAGACTACACTTGCCCCCTTGATTGTGGGAGAAATTTCCCTCCATGTTGCTCCTGCACCACCTACTTTGGGAGCAACGCCCACAACCATCAGGGACGTCCATCCCCACTTTTAAGCTGGAGAAGTGCAAATCTTCAGCTTCTCTCGCTAGGAAGGGGTCCCTTGGGTCACTCCCTTCCCAGGTATCTTCTAGTGGGAAAGACGACATGCGCCTGTGGCTGAAGAGCCCAAAAGCAGCTGGTCGTTGGGCTCCACACTCATCCTCAGTCCCAGAAACTGAGCCAGTGAAGTCCTCCGTCAGGGAAACCCATAAAGCAGCAAGAGAAATCCAAAAAGAAAACCCCAAAGACCAAGGACCACTGCTACCTACAAGCTCTGCAGCTGAGGATGGAGTGGAGATTTTGGCGTCCACTGAGGACCTAGGTCTCGCCAGACCGTGACACACCACCTAGCTGAGCTACGGCAACTTTTAAGCTTTACACCTGCTATCTGCATTGCCCTCCAGGAAACCTGGTTGCCAGCAATGCCGACCCCCTCCCTCCGCAGCTATAACGGATATTACAGGAACCATAGTGACTATAATGATGTCTGGTGGAGTTCGCTTTTATGTCCTAAACTCTGTCTGTACTGAACATGTGCCCCTTCAAACCCCTCTTGAAGCTGTGGCTGTCAGAATGATGATGCAGGAAATAAACTGTCTGCGATGAATATCGTCCTCCAGATGGTGCAGTACACCTAAATGTATTAACTGGACCGATTGCTTAACTCCTTTTCTACTTTTGAAAGATTTTAATTCCCATAACTCCTTGTGTGGTAGTACCATGCTTATTGGCGGAGGCAGAGATGTCGAAATTTTACTGACGCAATTCG
The DNA here is from genome assembly GCF_023864345.2 of Schistocerca serialis cubense. NCBI lineage: Eukaryota > Metazoa > Arthropoda > Insecta > Orthoptera > Acrididae > Schistocerca > Schistocerca serialis. The sequence continues at coordinate 169,434,187 of NC_064649.1, forward strand.
ACCTCTGCCTCTTAAATACTGGGGCCACCACATATTTCAGTGTGGCTCATGGTAGTTACTCGGCCATTAATTTATCAATTTGCAACCCAGGACTTCTCCCATCTATCGACTGGAAAGCACATGACGACCTGTGTGGTAGTGACCACGTCCCCATCTTCCTGTCACTGCCCCAGCGTCAGGTAATGGACGCCTGCCCAGATGGGCTTTGAACAAGGCGGACTGGGGAACTTTCACCTCTGCTGTCGCCGGAAGTCGCTGAAGCAATTGAGGAATGTTGGCGAGCTCTACAGCGGCATAAGTGGCAATCTTCCCTGGAGCACCTCATAGCCTTTAAACGGCTCCGTGCCCATGTTCGCCAACATATCAAATGATGGATCAGGAGTGCTGAAAGAGATACGTCTCGCCCATTGGGTGCCATACGTCACCCTCCCAACTCTGGGCAAAGATCAAACGTCTTTCCAGGTACCAGGCCCCAACAGCTGTCGCTGGTGTTAGCATAAATGGAGAGTTATGTACCGACACAAACTAGATTGCAGAGTACTTTTCTTAAGCCTCTGCATTGGAGAGCCTTTTGCATTCAAACAGTGGCTGGAAGGGAACGTCCTCTCATTCACTACACGCTGCAGTAAATCCTATAACGCCCCATTTACAGAGTGGGAGCTCCTCAGTGCCCTTGCACATTACCCTGACACAGCTCCTGGGCCTGATCGCATCCACAGCCAGATGATCAAACATCTCTCATCTGAATACAAGTGACATCTTCTTGTCATCAACTGGATCTGGTGCGATGGCATCTTTCCATCGCAATGGCGGGAGAGCACCATAATTCTGGTGCTGAAACCCAGCAAAAACACGCGTGATGTGGATAGCTATCAGCCCATCTGCCTCACCAACGTTCTTTGTAAGCTGCTGGAACGTATGGTATGTCGGCAGTTGGGTCGGGTCCTGGAGTCACGTGGCCTTCTGGCTCCATGTCAGGGTGGTTTCTGCCAGGGTTGCTCTACCATTGATAATCTTGTCCATTCGAGTCTGCCATCCGAACTGCGTTTTCCAGATGACAGCACCTGATTGCCATATTTTTTGACTTCTGTAAAGCATACGACGCGACTTGGAGACATCATATCGTTGCCGCATTGTATGAGTGGGGTTTCCTGGGATCACTCCCGATTTTTATCCAAAACTTCCTGTCGCTCCATACTTTCCATGTCCAAGTTGGTGCCTCCCATATTTCCACCCATATCCAAGAGAATGGAGTCCCGCAGGGCTCCGTATTGAGTCTCTCTATTTTTAGTGGCCATTAAGTCCAGTAGCAGGTGTTGGGCCCTCCGTCTCGCCTTGTCTGTATGCAGACGACTTCAGCATCTCGTACTGCTGCTGAGCGGCGCTTCCAGGGAGCCATCCACAAGGCTGGCCTGTAGTCGACGGCTTCCAGTTTTCAGCTGGAGAGTAGTTTGTCGTGCACTCCTGTCGGCATCGTACCATTTATCCAGAACCCGCTGTTTACCTTAATGATGATCCAGTCACTGTAGTGGAGACATATCAATTCCTAGGACTGGTTTTCAACGCTGGATTGACTCGGCTCCATCATCTTCGTCAGCTTAAGCAGAAGTGCTGGCAGCACCTCAAAGCCCTGTGTTACCTGAGCAAGACTACTTGGGGTGCAGATTCCTCTACACTGCTGCAGCTCTACAGAGCCCTTGTGCAATGCCAAATTGACTACCGGAGTGTGGTTTATGGTTCGGCAGCACCTTCAGCATTGCATTTACTCAACCCTGTGCACCACTGTGGTGTTAGATTAGCGACAGGAGATTTTAGGACGAGTCCGGTGACCAGCGTACTGGTGGAAGCTGGTGTCCCTCCACTGCAGATCAGACGTGCGCAGCTGCTCGCCAGCTACGCAGCACACATTCATAGTTCCCCTGAGCATCCGAATTACTGTCTCCTTTTTCCGCCCGCGGCAGTCCATCTCCCGCATCGGCGGCCCAGATCGGGGCTAACGATTACAGTTCGTGTGCGGTACCTTCTCACCGAAATGGAGTCCCTTCCCTTTACCACCTCTACTTGCAGTCTGTTCACGTAAGCCTCCATGGTGTACGCCTCGGCCGCAGCTTAGTCTGGACCTTTTGCAGGGCCCTAAGGACTCCGTTAACCCTGCCGCTCTCTGCTGTCATTTCCTCTCTTCTTGACGTGTTCTAGGGCTCTGAGGTGGTTAACACCGACGGCTGAATGGCTGATGGTCACGTAGGCTTCGCATATGGTCATGGAGGACATGTTGAGCAGCACTCCTTGCCAGTTGGCTGGAGTGTTTTCACTGCAGAGCTGGCGGCCATATCTCGTGCTCTTTAGCACATCCGCTCGTGTCCTGGCGAGTCATTTCTCCTGTGTACTGACTCACTGAGCAGCCTACAAGCTATCGACCAGTGCTACCCTCGCCACCCTCTGGTAGCGTACATTCAGGAGTCTGTCTATGCCATGGAACAGTCCCGCTCCTCCGTGGTGTTTGTGTGGACCCCAGGACACGTCAGAATCCTGGCCAAATAGGAGACGCGGAAGCCGCTTCTAGAGATAGGCATCTCTGAAGTTGACCTGCGTTCTGTCTTACATCGCAGGGTTTTCCGGCTTTGGGAGACGGAATGGCGTAACAGCATGCACGACGACCTGCGTGTCATTAAGGAGACTGAGTATGTGGAAGTCTTCCATGCAAGCCTCTCGCAGGGAATCAGTTGTCCTCTGCCGGCTCCGCATTGTCCATACGTGGCTAACGCACGGTCACCTACTCCGTCGCGAGGACCCACCTCAGTGTCGCTGTGGCTCCCAAATGACGGTCGTCCACCTCTTGCTGGACTGCGCACTTCTAGCCGCTCTGCGGCAGACTTTTAACTTTACCAGCACCCTGCCTTCGATGTTGGGCGACAATACCTCCACAGCAGCTTCAGTTTTACGTTTTATCCCCGAGAGTGGGTTTTATACTTCTATGTAGGTTTTAGCGCTTGTTCTTCGTCCCTCAGTGTCCTACACCCTAGTGCTTTTAGGGTGGAGGTTTTAATGTGCTGCAGAGTGGCTGGCTTTCCCTTTTTATTCTCGTGGTTGGCCATCCACTGTAATCTGCTTTCACGTTTTACTCTCTTCTGTTTCTAGCGTCTTTTCTTGTCTTCCTTTGTTCCTTTTAGTGTTGCCTTCCCTTCGTTTTTTGTGGCTTTTCCTTTCCGTTTTGTGTTATGTCTCGTCTATTTTATTCTCACACTTGTGCCATTGTTTTATTAGGAACAAGGGACCGATGACCATGTAGTTTGGTCCCTTCTCCCACCTTTAAACCAACCAACAAACACATTCGAACTGGTTTTCTTCAATTGGAGTGCTCAACATTATGCCTGGAGTGTTCACTGTTGCCGAACTACAATAGTACTTTGTCAGTTCATTTCCAGTAATCTTTGTCCGGCTTTTTTCTTGATGTGTGTAGATCTCAATCCTGGATTTGGCCTATTATTTTGTATTCCATCACATGAGATAACACCAACCAACTATCGTACGTGTGCGGGAGGGGGGGCTCCCGCACACGTACGATGCTAATGAAATACACAAGTTTCATACACAGCACTAACCACGCCATTGGAGTCTTCTACACAAGATGTCATTTGGCGATGTATAAAAGTTACAATTACAGAGGCTGGTTTACTTTAGATAAGCTTGCCGCATTATGCGAAGTTCGGTTTTTAAAGGCTACCATACATTAATCATTGACTGGGTCGCCAGTCAGATATAACCAGACACCATGTAGTAGTGTAGCACAGAGGTTAGCGTAAAAACTGAGATGTGAAAGTCCATAGGTTCGAACCCCGCAAAATACAGCAAAATTTTATTTCTAAGTCTGATCGAGACTTTATTTGTTCTATTAAGTTAATTATTTTGTCATTGTCACTGTCGTATTGACTTTGTTTTGTCTAATTTTTCTGTCATTCTTTCTTCGTTTGGAATCTGCTTGTGTCGCCTATAATCTGAAACAAAGTGCCAACCAGGACTGCTCATTGATTGGTAACAGGGCAGCTCGTGTAGTCAATGAGAGGATAATTTCATGTAGCCAATGACAGCGAGAAACAACAATTTGATTTTAGCGATAATACTAAAATTTTTCTGTCCCCAGTTTGCTCACAGATACTAGCCTGAAACGCCGTGAACAAGCGGTCGTTATTTTAGTTCTGCCACGTACTGCTGGCCACCTGCTGGTAGCGGGTCAGGCTTGCAAGTGAGCGACAGTTTGCGGCTTGGCTGCAGTTTATCGAACATGGGCCGGTCTGGGCTGGAGCGTACGCCATTAAGTAGTGGTTTTGACTTCGTACGTATGTACTGTTTGTGTTTCCATTTCTCTTTGATTTATAAATATGTAGCTATGGTGTTCTTTTAATAATTGACAAAGGTCTTTTTAGGCACTTATGGGTTTTATTGTTCTGAAGGTGTAATTATCTACGCCGAAACCAGGGGTAACACTTACCACTAGGCGCTTTTTCGCAGTCTAGGCGGGTTTTTAGTTTTGAATATATTAACCAACGATTGCTGACGCGCTGCGATGTTGAAGGTTCTTAGAAAGTAACTATTACTAAAGCTAATAAGCGAAGAGCGTAAATCTTTTGTCAGAGTAAAATACTTTTCAAATTAGTCTTCGGTAGTTGAGTCTAATAACTATATCAATAAGAAAAGCTTACGTTACTTTGTATGTAAGAAGTGCAACCATGGGAAGTTGCTGCTAACATAGGTCATTGCCACATGTAGATCTACATAGATACTCAAATAGCCACCAAACGGTGTGTGGCTGAGGCGCAGTTCGCGCCTAAGTCGTATTCTCCCCCCCCCCCCCCCCCCACCCCTTCTGTTCCACTCGCGGATCGCACGAGGGAAAAACGACTGACCATTTGAATGGTCATCATTGCGAAAGTGGAAAGTTGGTGGTAATAGTATATGATCTACATCCTCGGCGAAGATCGGATTCCGGAATTTAGTGAGCAGCCTCTTCCGTTTAGTGCGTCGTCTATCTGCAACTGTGTCCCACTTCAAACTTCGTTTGATATTTGTAACACTCACGCGATGACAAAATGTACCGGTCACGAATCTTGCCGCTCTTCTTTGGATCTCTTCATTCTCTTGAATGAGACCCAACTGGTAAGGCTCCCATACAGACGAAAAATACTGACTGGACAAACTAACGTATTGTAAGCAATTTCCTTTGTTGAAGGACTGCATCGCTTCAGGATTCTACCAATAAACTGCAATCTAGAGTTCGCCTTGCCCGCTACTTGTGTAATCTGATCATTCCATTTGAGATCATTTCGAATAGTCACACCCAGATACTTGACGGATGTTACTGCTTCCAAGGACTGGGCATTTATTTTGTACTCGTACATTAATGGGGATTTTCGCCTTGTTATACGCAGTGGGTTACACTAATATTGAGAGATAACTGCCAGTCATTACACTATGCATTTATTTTCTGCAAATCCTCATTGATTTGTTCACAACTTTCGTGTGATACTTTACCGTAGACCACAGCATCATCACCAAAGTAATTCGCATTCAAACTTTCCTCCTCCCCACATCTTTCGTTATTGGTTGTGACAGGTTTGGCGAGATACCCTCCTCGCAGCTACTGAATGCGATATCACTTAAAGAGCGAAATGGGATATTAAATATCAAGAATGAAAGAGAGAGAGACTTCAACGAAAATCAGGCCTGATGTCTGTCTTCTACTTCTAACAATCCCTGCGTATCTGAGGTGTCCAGAAGCAAAATGCAGTGAGTGCACTAGAACATTTTTTTCAGGAAACGCAAAAAACTTCTTACTTCATATGAAAGATATTCGAAATTCTTTTTCATCGTAGATTTATGCTTACCAAAGGAGTTTATTTCTGACAATCCCTGAAAAATTTGGCTTTTATTTTGCCAGTAATTACCTAAAATAATTTGATTTCACGGAGTTTTGCCTCTGTTCCCGGGGATCTACGGAGTTACGCCTCTGTAGAGATCGATGAGCATATATTATCGTTACATAAAAACACACACACCTTAATAGTGTTACGAAAGATTTAATGACTAAAACTGAATGTGATTACAAAGTTGTTGTGGTCTTCAGTCCTGAGACTGGTTTGATGCAGCTCTCCACGCTACTCTATCCTGTGAAAGCCTCATCTCCCAGTACCCACTACAGCCTACATCCTTCTGAATCTGCTTAGTGTATTCATCTCTTGGTCTCCCTCTATGATTTTTACCCTCCACGCTGCCCTCCAACACTAAATTGGTGATCCATTGATGCCTCAGAACATGTCCTACCAACCGGTCCCTTCTTCTAGTAAAGTTGTGCCACAAACTCCTCTTCTCCCCAATCCTATTCAGTACCTCCTCATTAGTTATATGATCTACGCATATAATCTTCAGCATTCTTCTGTAGCACCACATTTCGAAAGCTTCTATTCTCTTCCTGTCTAAACTATGTATCGTCCATGTTTCACTTCTACACATGGCTACACTCCATACAAATACTTTCAGAAATGACTTCCTGACACTTAAATCTATACTCGATGTTAACAAATTTCTCTTCAGAAACGCTTTCCTTGTCATTGCCAGTCTACATTTTATATCGTCTCTACTTCGACCATCATCAGTTATTTTGCTCCCCAAATAGCAAAACTCCTTAACTACTTTGTCTCATTCCCTAATCTAATTCCCTCAGCATCACCCGACTTAATTCGACTACATTCCATTATCCTCGTTTTCCTTTTGTTGATCATCTTATATGCTCATTTCAAGACGCTATCCATTCCGTTCAACTGCTGTTCCAAGCCCTTTGCTGTCTGACAGAATTACGTCATCGGCGAACCTCAAGGTTTTGATTACAAGGTATGACACTAAACAATAGTTTGAAAGTAGTTAATACGTCACAAGCTTTAAAGTCCCGCCCGTCCCCTCTAAATTACACTGTCAACTCATTCCTCTGGATGAATCTTCATCTGCATTGTTCCCAGCTGTCTGACAGTGGATTACATTCTTGTAGAAAGCGAGATTTTCCTTTTTTACCAAGTGTGCCCGAAATGCTTTTTGAGCAGGAAATTGAAATCCCTCGCTTCAGCTTCCTTTAAGGCTCTTCCGATAACGTTTGGCTCCATGGACGAGATGACTGTCTCGTCTGCATATCCCTCTTCCTTCACCAGTTTCCATTCTATGAGCCACTTCCCCTCTTGCTGGTGCTTCTCTTTGTTTACTTCTGGTGAACAGAACCCCTTTTACAGGGGCAAATCTGAAGTGCCACTGACGAGGTGGCTTAAAGACACCAGCAACTGCAGCCTTCCAACACAGATATCTATTCCTAATTGCAAAACTATTCAGTGATCCTCAAACACTTCATTGTATTCACTCGGTGAACTTTTGTTTGGCCAAAAATTGTCGGATGGTAGAAACGAATGTTCAACCATTCGATAAAATATCTTCACTCGTTTCACGTAGACAGGAGCTTCTCGTGTTAGCCAATAGCACAGCATACCCAACATCGTTTGGTTTTTGTTTTGCCCTCCACAACTGACATCAGTCGGATGGTAGTTACGTCTGTAGATGTTAACCTGTGATGTACACAAGACACAATTTCATTGGATCCCTTTGCAAAGTCTGTTTCTTTCCATGTGTATATAAATGTGTTCTTGTTTTGCAATGAACCAGATGGTCCTTGACAGATTGTAAAATTATACTCGTATATTTAACGCGTATAATAAGCACTTTGATCTTGCAGTTTAGGCAGTGGAAGAGTTTTCTAGCAGTCAAATGTCAGGGTTATTTCACCATTGTCCTCAACTTCCAGTATATCATAAAAAGCATTTGCCTTAGCTTTGTATAAAGCAAGTTGTTAACTCTTGTTTCTTCACCTCATGTCCAGTTGTTCAGGTTAATTGCTGTATTTGTTCTAAACTGATGCACACTGAGCAACAGTCGGTTTCCGGGGAAGCGAAACTGATATTATCAGATATAAAAATAAATCTGAAAAACTCGTATGTAACTTTATCCACAGTTTTCTCTGGATCCGCATTAAACATTTTCCAAAGCTTTGCGATCGATAATTCACTGGACATAGTCTACTAACGTTTTTTCCACAGCAGTAGCGTGTGATTGCACTGGTTTCAGCTTCTCAAACTTCTTAACCACACCCCGTTTTCCTTGATAAATATTCGCCATTCGGTCTCCACCTCGTCTTTCAATTGGAGCTTCTGTCTGTAAGTACCGTGTACAGACTCTTTGTATTCTCGCTGTTGATATGCCAAGAACGCTAGTAAATATCTTTTGGCGCACGCGCAATTGCTGAGTTAGGTTACTGCTTTCAGAATGGGCAAATAGTATCTGATTGAAGATTTTGTTTTTACTGGAATCTGCTGCTTCAATGCGACGCCTCCTCGGAGATTAGACTGTGTGTGTGTGTGTGTGTGTGTGTGTGTGTGTGTGTGTGTGTGTGTGTGTGTGTGTCCTGTTTAAGGCCCGGTGTGATCTCCTTATATTCTGCATTGATACTCTTGCATACTGGTATACTGATGAAGCTGCATGCTTGCAATGGGTACGAACTGGAAATCCACTTGCGGAATATCTACCAAAGAACAGTACTAATAAGAAGCTAGGATAATGCACAAAAAAATCATATACTGTACTAAGTTTTCCTAAACAAATGATTATATAATCAGTGATGCACTGTTCAATCACGAAAATCGTTCCTGTCTGCAGCCATATAAAATGACTATAGTTTACATTAACATAAACCTAAAACATCGCAGTGTAACTTACTGTTTACAGAAATGTTCGTTATGTTATTTCCATGCAGTGAAATAGCATAAAATACTGGGGTTGAGGACTAAATCTTAACTATATGTTTCGCTTTGTTCCTCTTCCAGTCAGAAGGAATGGCAGACTTTCACGACCTTTTTCTTTTGTAACTGATTGCACATGGCTTCTATCAGTAGCATCCATGATCATGGAGGAAATGATAAAGCACTCTTCGTATTTTATCCAGCAACAATACCACAAACGTTCTCCATAACTCCCGAACAAGCCAAGCCGAGAAAGACGCGCCAATATGGCTAGGTAACAGTTGACGTGCAACTGTCTTTTCACATTAGTTTGCAGTAAGGACAACTTGACAAATTGCCACCCATAGCCTCAAACGTAAAGTTTATGAAGTAATAAGCTGGGAAGACTGTTATTCGGACAAAATACATAATGTATACAAAGAGTTTTGTATTTTCAAACCTTTTTAATAATGGCGCATGCTAAGGATACATAAAGTTCTACTTCATCATACAATGGATTCACTCTTTTGCTTTGCAACCAGAAATGGAAAGACAGTTTTGCATCTGTAGACGGTTTTCGAGGTACATTCTAGGGCAGAAAAAACCTGTTTTGTTCGTGTTTTAAGAGCGTAATCGATAGATGGCAGCACAGAGAACAAAATGGTGGCACAAACTCATTTTCGAGAAAATCCCCTGTTGCTTCAATTGCCACTTGTCACTGTTGCCAGACACTCTGTCGTAGGATTATATCCTGGGTTCACAGATGTAACCTCCACAATCTTTACACCACTGTATGCAAATGGTCTCACCTGGTCATGGCTGTTCATACTAAACTTAACTCCCACAATTTTTTAATGCCTTTGGGGTCCGTGGCAATCGGATGGTACATAAATTTCATAAGTGTTTTGTCATACAGACAAAACTGAATTTCAGATATTTGAGTGTCCTCGGCAGCTAGTCCAGTTCTTGTACAAGGCCTTGGAATGCTTAAATGTCGGCCTCGCAATGGGTTTCTGGTATCACGTGCGTTAGCCTTACACGTAATTTTGCGAATATTTTAATATGTCAGTCTACAAGTAAAACTAAAGAAAAACGTTCATATGAACATAGGTCTGCAAATGTTTAGTTACGGAGTTATGGCTAATAAGATTTTACCTGAAATTTAACAACTTCGCTAATATGAAGCCATCTCAAAACTATACGAGGTTAAAGCAAAGAAAGATTTATTTTGTTATTGGTCTGGTGACTCCAATAAATCATGTCCCAGACGTGTATCTGCAGTAGTTTTCCAAAACATTCAGAGGGGCAAAGAAGTAATTTCGTACAACTTGTAATTTATTAACTACTTGACCCAATTTCTTTCTCAAACTATAGACAAACAGAAGCTGTAGAGAATTTAATTTTCGAAAAATGATGGTAATAACGTTAACTGAATGTGTGTGAATGTCAGATAACCCGCTTTTGTTAATACCATGCCATACGTTAACTCACGTTCGACCTGAAAACAAAACAGTGTTAAGGTAGTTGTTAAGTTGCTAAAATTCAGGTAAAATATTTTATTAGCTGTAACTCTGCAACTAAACATTAGCGAACCTATGCTCATGTAAACTTCCTCCTTTAGTCTTACTTGTAGAACAAGACATTAAAATGTCTGGATGTCTTCGTGAAGCACCCCGTATGATCAGTTCCGCAGGACTGCGTGGGTTGTCAGGAACTAAAATTTCTGAGGAAATGGGAGAGACTTTTAAAAAATCAGATTGTTGGAAATTTCTGAGAGTGGTGTTGTTTGATACCAGCTTACATTGGCTGTGACCTGTAGGCTGAAAGGAACACCTGACAGATGAGACCTGTAAGGAAGAGGCTGGGTGCTGGTAGCCAATTCCTCTTTTAAGGACCTGGGCATCAACCTCGAGCAACTGAAACATCACCTTTGAATAATTAATGAATGACAGTGCTGATAAACATCTTAGGTTATTTGATTTTCAAACAGCTGAGCAGAACTGAATGTACAGACATTTCGCTCTTTACTTATTCCGATCAACACTAAATTGACACTATTTTTAGCGCAATGCAATCTGACTGACAAAAATCCCTACAAAATGAATCTCACACAAAATCTTCGTTCCTCGAACTACTGCAATACAGCGAGCGCCAATACTGTCAGCTAAATAAGATTCTAACTACTGAAGGCACTAACTACTGATAGGCATAGTCAGCAAATGAAAGATTTTGATAGAGAACAATCAATGTACTTACCTTAATAGTGTTCAAAAGTCATAATAAATATATCAGTTTATGACATCCAGTCTTACAAATTTACTGTTTCTGGCGGACACACGTCCAGATCGTCCGCTCTCAAAACTCCATCTCTCTCCCCACATCCACCACTGCTGGCGGCTCACCTCCAACTGCCTAACACTACAATAGCGGATATTCCAACAATGCCAACCATCCACAGACTGCACACAGCACAGCCAGTGATTTTCATACAGAGCGCTACGTGACGTTAGCAACATCAAAACCTAAACCCCCCTACTTAAACAATCGAGGCAGTGAGTAGTCACGGTCCTATCAAAGTGCTAGGGTGGATGTTACTACCAGGCGATAAAGGAAGAGTTTGAACTGAAACCAGTTGAAGTCTTGTTCTTGCATGTTCTTTCCTGATCTCTCAAACTGTATGACGAATATTTTGCCTCCGAAAATGATCGTGCTCACAGGAGGCTCGTCTTAATCTCGGGAGTCGTGTTCGTTACGGCATCCACCACGGTTTACCACTGTTTATAGTTCCCTCTACTGATGACCAATATTTTGTTCTACCTCCTCCGTTTGGAATGGAAGAACACGAACGAAATTGGGTTCTGAGTCTGATGGCACGATGGGATCTGGCATCGTGGTGTAGCATTCTACTGGGATTCCTTGTTTTTTCCCTCCTTTAACTGGAGCGCAGGAGGGCTTACCTGCTGTGGCGATAGGCTCTGAAGAAGAGCCGGCAGCCGTGGGTCGCGCAGGCCATGACTCCTTCAGCCTCTGGCTGCTAGTTTTATAACAAAATTATAAAGTAGTCAAATGAAACTAGAGGTGTGTGCATATCCTGCCGTGCCGGGATGGTAACAAATTAAATTCCATTAGATGCCGAGGTGCTATTCCTATACAGTTGGAGAGCCTCAGCAATGCTTTTAGCTTTTTGGGAATACCAAGTGTGATGTGGAACGATGGAGGATGGAAGCGTGCTAGGGTAGTCGGGGCGATTCTGCGAAACCACTGACAGGGCGTCGTAGGGGTTAGGGTGTCTGCCTAGTGAACAAGGGGCCTGGGTTCCGTCCAATCTAGTTGACCACACGCTAACACTTCAGCACGCGGATGGCTTATAATATGCTGAAGCCTTAACCAGCCGAGAACAATGACCAAAAGGCGGCGATACGTGCTCTGCCTGCTCCCTCCTCAACTACCTCACGTCACAGGAAACCCGTCATCAAGAGTTATTACCAGATGCCTGACAACCATTCCAAAGACAATACAAGTTTTCAAAATTCCAAATGTGTACAGTATACCTCTACATCTACACTCGGCAAGCCACCTGACGGTGTGGCGGAGGGTACCCTGAGTACCTCTACAGGGTCTCCCTTCTATTCCAGTCTCGTATTGTTCGTGGAAAGGAGGATTTTCGGTATGCTTCTGTGAGTGCTCTAATCTCTCTGATTTTATCCTCACGGTCTCTTCGCGAGATATACGTAGGAGGGAGCAATCTACTGCTTGACTCTTCGGTGAAGGTATGTTCTCGAAACTTCAACAAAAACCCGTACCGAGCTACTGAGCGTCTCTCCTGCAGAGTCTTCCATTGGAGTTTATCTACCATCTGCGTAACGCTTTCGCGATTACTGAAAGAACCTGTAACGAAGCGCGCTGCTCTCCGTTGGATCTTCTCTCTCTATCTCTCATATCAACCCTATCTGGTACGGATCCCACACTGCTGAGCAGTATTGAAGCAGTGGGCGAACAAGCGTACTGTAACCTACCTCCTTTCTTATCGGATTGCATTTCCTTAGGATTCTTCCAATGACTCTGTCTGGCATCTGCTTTACCGACGATCAACTTTATATGATCATTGCATTTTAAATGACTCCTAATGCATACTCCCAGATAATTTATGGAATTAACTGCTTCCAGTTGCTGACATGCTATTTTGTAGCTAAATGATAACGGATCTATCATTCTATGTATTCGCAGCACATCACACTTGTCTACATTGAGATTCAATTGCCATTCCCTGCACCGTGCGTCAATTCGCTGCAGATCCTCCTGCATTTTAGTAAAATTTTCCATTGTTACAACCTCTCGATACACCACAGCATCATCTGCAAAAAGTCTCGGTGAACTTCCGATGTCATTCACAAGGTCATTTATGTATATTGTGAATAGCAACGGTCCTACGACACTCCCCTGCGGCACACCTGAAATCACTCTTACTTCGGAAGACTTCTCACCATTGAGAATGACATGCTGCGTTCTGTTATCTAGGAACTCTTCAATCCAATCACACAATTCGTCTGATAGTCCATATGCTCTTACTTTGTTCATTAAACGACTGTGGGGAACTGTATCGAACGCCTTGCGGAAGTCAAGAAACACGGCATCTATCTGTGAACCCGTGTCCATGGCCCTCTGAGTCTCGTGGACGAATAGCGCGAGCTGGGTTTCACACGACCGTCTTTTTCGAAACCCATGCTGATCCCTACAGAGTAGATTTCTAGTCTCCAGGAAAGTCATTATACTCGAACATAATACGTGTTCCAAAATTCTACAACTGATCGACGTTGGAGATATAGGTCTATAGTTCTGCACATCTGTTCGACGTCCCTTCTTGAAAACGGGGATGACCTGTGCCCTTCTCCAATCCTCTGGAACGCTACGCTCTTCTAGAGACCTACGGTACACCGCGGCAAGAAGGGGGGCAAGTCCCTTCGCGTACTCTGTGTAAAATCGAACTGGTATCCCATCAGGTCCAGCGGCCTTTCCTCTTTTGAGCGATTTTGATTGTTTCTCTATCCCTCTGTCATCTAGTTTGATATCTACCATTTTGTCATCTATGCGACAATCTAGAGGAGCAGCTACAGTGCAGTCTTCCTCTGTGAAACAGCTTTGGAAGAAGACATTTAGTATTTCGGCCTTTAGTCTGTCATCCTCTGTTTCAGTACCATGTTGGTCACAGAGTGTCTGGACATTTTGTTTTGATCCACCTTCCACTTTGACCAAAATTTCTTAGGATTTTCTGCCAAGTCAGTACATAGAACTTTACTTTCGAATTCATTGAACGCCTCTCGCATAGCCCTCCTCACATTACATTTCGCTTCGCGTAATTTTTGTTTGTCTGCAAGGCTTTGGCTATGTTTGTTTGCTGTGAAGTTCCCTTCGCTTCCGCAGCAGTTTTCTAACTCGGTTGTTGCACCACGGTGGCTCTTTTCCATCTGTCACGATCTTGCTTGGCACATACTCGTCTAACGTATATTGTGCGATGGTTTTGAACTTTGTCCACTGATCAACACTATCTGTACTTGAGACAAAACTTTTATGTTCAGCCGTCAGGTACTCTGTAATCTGAAACTTCCTGGCAGATTAAAACTGTGTGCCCGACCGAGACTCGAACTCGGGACCTTTGCCTTTCGCGGGCAAGTGCTCTACCATCTGAGCTACCGAAGCACGACTCACGCCCGGTACTCACAGCTTTACTTCTGCCAGTATCTCGTCTCCTACCTTCCAAACTCATTCTGGAAACTCTGTAATCTGCTTTTTGTCACTTTTGCTAAACAGAAAAATCGTCCTGCCCTTTTTAATATTTCTATTTACGGCTGAAATCATCGATGCATTAACCGCTTTATGATCGCTGATTCCCTGTTCTGCGTTAACTGTTTCAAATAGTTCAGGTCTGTCTGTCACCAGAAGGTCTAATGTTATCGCCACGAGTCGGTTCTCTGTTTAACTGCTCAAGGTAGTTTTCAGATAAAGCACTTAAAAAAAATTCAATGGATTCTTTGTTCCTGCCACCCGTTATGAACGTTTGTCTCCCAGTCTGTATCCGGCAAATTAAAATCTCCACCTAGAACTATAACATAGTGGGGAAATCTACTCCAAATATTTTCCAAATTATCCTTCAGGTGCTCAGCCACAACAGCTGCTGAGCCAGGGGGCCTATAGACACATCCAATTACCATGTCTGTGCCTGCTTTAACCGTGACCTTCACCCAAATTATTTCACAATTCGGATCTTCAATTTCCTTCGATACTACCTCTTCAAATAGTACTAGTTTAACACCATTTCTTTTTCGGTACCTATTGTTAAGACGCTAACATAAATGTTTTATATTCTGCACGAACTGAAAATGTTATAGCTGCTCAATGGGTCATATTTATTTTTCTCTTGCTGGTTTTATAATAAACTTTGAACATCGCTGCTAAGGTTCAGTGACCGTGTCAGAATTATATTAGAACAAATAACCCCTCAGTCACAAATATTAAGTCAAAATTCACCAGGTTTCGACGCTACTACGAGCGTCGTCTTCAGAATTAAACTGTTCTATAACATAATAGGTATATAAGACATTAATAAACTGAAGTGTGTACTGACTGGAAAGAGATGCAGTACTTACAAGTCACATTCTAAAAAAATTCTAAGCCGGAAAGGAGACGTCATGAAAAGTAATAAATAAGAAGGCAAGCCAGTAAGGGCTGCTCTTACCTGAGTGAACACGGGTTGCTACAAAACTGTTTTATAATATGTAGTTCGTTTGCCTTTCGGCCGGCTGGGGTGGCCGAGCGGTTCTAGGCGCTACAGTCTGGAACCGCGCGACCCCTCCGGTCGCAGGTTCGTGTCCTGCCTCGGGCATGGATGTGTGATGTCCTTAAGTTAGTTAGGTTTAAGTAGTTCTAAGTTCTAGGGGACTGAGGACCTCAGAAGTCACATAGTGCTCAGAGCCATTTGAACCATTTACCTTTCTTATTTGAAAAACATGTAAGAATCAGCCAACCGGTTGCATAGGTTTTCTATATACCTTGACCAGGTTTCCTCACTTCTAAGGGTGACTTCATCTCAAGGTAAGGTAATTACATGAAGAACATATCAAAGATGCACAGTGATTTCAGGGCTGACTTGCTCAAGTCATACATTATGTTTTATATTTTAATGTTCTTCAAAAGGTCAAGCATTAAAACATAAGTAACACCGGTGACGAAACCTGGTGAAGGTATATAGAAAACCTATGCAACCGGTTGGCTGATTTTTACATATTTTTCAAATTTGTGTATAGATTGCTGCAAACGTCAGCCGTGTTCAAAGTTGTACCTTTCTTATGTTAATCCACGAATTTGATTCAATTAACATAAAAAGAAAATTGTTAAATACGGTAAATAATGGGCGTACTGCCGATGGCTTGGTCACAGCGATGGTACCACTGTGATGTGATATAAACGCTATTATTTTTTCGAGGTTTCAGAATAAGAGGGGAGACGAGACCTTAAGTTTTTGGGTTTTATTTTCGTTAATTACGCTCCCACACTTACAGGACTGGGAGTGGGGGGTGGTTTATCGTGAACGCAATTGGCATAAAATATTCAGATGTTCAGCCGCTTTTTGAAAGATCCTGCTCTTCTACCATCATTCTCCACAAATTGGGTTTTTTGTACAACGAGAAAGGTGTTGGCATTTTAAAGTACACTCTGCATCAGGATGATATTTTTTTAGTAGTCTTAAGAATTTCGATCACCACCTGCTCCCATCTGATATTACGGAGAAATTTTTCTGTGAAAACCTCGCCCTGTACATCCCTCACAAGAAGAATGATCACTTGCTTTTGCTCATATGCACGACTTAAACGCATTTCTTTCATAATCTTTAAGGAGCATCTGATCAATTATTTTTGTTGTACCGGTATGTAATGAATTTCAAAATCACACTCTTGAAGCGCTAACAACCATTGCGTTGGCCTGCTGTTCGTTGGGTACAAATTTAGTAAGAATGAAAGTGTTTTATGATCTGTTAAGATATGTATTCCCAGTAAGAACGAAACTTTTGGGTGGAAATGCTGTCTTCTCCTGTGAATATGTACTTCCTCTCCCAGTGAGTGAGTGTACGGATTGCGAATGCGGCAGTGAAATTTACTATGATTCTGTTAACCTCAGTCAGATCTAATGCATATTGTACGACGGTTTTGAACTTTGTCCATTGATCCTCAACACTATCTGTACTTGAGACAAAACTTTTGTGTTGCTCGTTGAGGATTAAATCTGGATCTTTATTTTTGTGGGTGTATATTT
Source organism: Schistocerca serialis cubense (assembly GCF_023864345.2). NCBI lineage: Eukaryota > Metazoa > Arthropoda > Insecta > Orthoptera > Acrididae > Schistocerca > Schistocerca serialis. The sequence continues at coordinate 169,451,301 of NC_064649.1, forward strand.
CAATTTCCTCCAAAATCTTAAGAAACCGTCCCTTATGAGCACTATGCAGGATGTCTAAATTGTGTTCAATGTTGGTGACTGAGTGCTTTGAGGCGATGGACATCAGACAACTGAGCGGATCGCGGCACAACGCCGAAATGGCGGGAACCACGGATAATTTTGAAAAGTACAGATTTTAACCTCGACATCTACAGATTTTAAGTATTTTTGGAGATAAGTTAATCAAAAAATCTACTGAATACAGCATGTGCAAATGGAATGTAACAAATGTTCCATACGCCACCTGTTGGTAATAGTGTTATAATTAATATAAATGACGTGCATTCTGCCAACCAATTTTGTGACACAGCATGAGAGTTGATGGATTTGGACGGGTTACTCCTGTAACTGAAATATCAGGTACGTTCTGGTACATTTGATGTTGATTAGATAGGATGAAAAAGATTTGCTTTCGTGAAATAGTAAATTAGTATAATTATCGTTACAGATCTGAAGATTGTTCTGGATGAACATAAACCGCTCATATGAATAAAAAAAATTTGCATTCAAGACGGATTATAAGTAACATTATACAATCACTGATTGCTGCTATCCCATCAGACAGTCTGTTTTTGCAAACTTCTTTACCGTTACTAAGTCATCCAGACAAGCTCCTGCTGTTCAGGTATTCCGTCAGACTGCAGAGATGAGGAAGCTCAATTTCTTCTCGTGTAATGAGGAAGCCTGCAACCTTCCATTCTCCACATGGGAACTGGAATCAGCTTTATCTGCAGCCAGACACACTGCTCCAGGACCTGATGATACCCACTATAACGTGCTTAGTCATCTGTGCCCTCAAGCGAAAGGTCAGTTCCTCTCCTGTTTCAATTAGATCTGGTTTGAAGGACAGTACCCCACGACTTGCAAGGAGGCAATATTAATTCCATTCTGGAAACCAGACAAGGACTATAGCGCCCCTAAGTTATCGGAGTGTCACCCTTACCAGCTGTACGGGTAAGACTGTTGAGCGCACGGTCAACCGCCGCCTCGCCTGGCTGCTAGAGTACTGAAGCCACCTGGGCCGCTCCCAGTGCGGTTTCGGACGCTACGATTCCACTTTTGACAACTTAATTCTACTGGAGACGGCGATACAGGAGTCCTCTTCAGGCTGAAACCATTTAGTTTTTTTACCTCGAAAAAGCATACGACATACTTGGATGTACATCATTCACCAACTTCATGAATGGGAAGTGCGTGGATGCCTGCCGCTTCTGATCCAATCCTTTCTCGAGGACCGGCGTTTCCGTTATCGCATTGGTGATGCCATGTCTGATTGGCATGTTCAGGAGAATGGGGTGCCCCAGTGGCACAGTTTGCCATCGCTATCAATGGCATTTCCTCTGCAGTCAGGATCCCTGTCAAATGCTCTGTTTGTGGATGACTTTGCAATCTTCTTCTTTCTCTGATATTACGGCGACGACGAGGCGCTAAAGCTGACCATTAGGAGGCTAGGAGGCTGGAAACCGTGTGTGTGTGTGTGTGTGTGTGTGTGTGTGTGTGTGTGTGTGTGTGTGTGTGTGTGTGTGTGTGTGTGTGTAAAGGGCTTCCGGTTGTTGAACATTTTGAAATGCCCTGGCGGAAAACAGTGCTGACAGGGCATTTGTTCGATCACGCTTAGACTATGGCAGCGTGGTCTACGGATCCGCCAGTCCTTCCTACCTCCGGATGTTAGATGCTGTCCACCGTGAGGGCATTCGGATATCGACTGGAGCCTTTCGGACCTGCCTAGAGGCTGGCGACGTGTCCTTTGGGCTCGACAGGCGCTGAAACTTTCAGCGTTACCTCAATCATTGGCATTTAGTTCAGTGATCCAACCCACCTTCGAACGACTGTTCTGGAATCGGCCCCAAGCGACCCAGCCATTTGGTATAGATACTACAAACTGTCTAAACGATCTGGATCTGTCTGGGATGCAACGAAGTGCAGTGTTGGTGTCTTCAGAGGCCCAAAGTTATTTTAAGCTTGACACGGTACACGAAAAGTTGTACTCCAGACTTGGTTGTTAAAACTTTGTTTTCGTCTATTTTAAGTATGTACCATAGTTTTATAGTTATTTATACAGATGGATCCCAGCAGGGGAATGCTCTCGTTTGTTCTGTGGTTTTCCCTGATAGGGTTTTTAAAGTGAGTATTCCAGGAAAATTTACAAATTCTGATGTGGAGTTATATGGCATTCTGATCGCACTGGAGAGGGTTCAGACATCACCGTACGAGTTTTGTTATCTCTTGCGACTGTCTTGGTGCACTGCAGGCACTACACCAAATGAATCCGGTAGACCCGCTGATGCAGCTCGTCCGTGACTCCTTACAGCAGCTTCAACACTGTGGCAAGGGGTGGTGTTTTGCTGCGCACCTGGCCACCTGGCCACATTGGGATACAGGGTAATGATATCTGCTGACCATGCTGTCGACCGCCCCCTCGACCCAAATGATAATCCATCATTAAAATGTATTTGAGTCTTTCTTCTCTCTCTCTCTCTCTCTCTCTCTCTCTCTCTCTCTCTCTCTCTCTCTCTCTCTCTCGTTTTTAGCGACAGTGACGCGTTTACACTTGATAGTCTTCATTGTGACATTGTGACTTCTGACCCATTTCCCATAACTTTAGTTTCGGAGAGGGCCGTCTCCAAAACTTCATTTGGTTTAATAAATCAAGGCTTCTCAGATTACTTCTTGTGCTTGTGGCAAGTTGTGGCCATTGATTTTGCACTCTATCCCCGACATATGTTGGAAGCTTTGACTTTACATCCCTTTGTTTTTTCTCGAGACCAAAATTTGAGAATGCCGTTTCAAATTCTTCGCGTTCGGAATAATTTTCGGACACACTGTCTCATATATGTGCTTAACACTTCGTGTGGCTAACGCACGTGTCTATTTTAGCTTGTTTGGTTTAATGTCTCTGAAATGTTTGAACTGTTTGATAAAAGGCACAGGATGTAATCCTGATTGGGTTCATTGTCCTCAAAATTCCATTATCTAAAATTGAGGCCCATTATCACTGTTACTCTCTCGTTTGATGCTGCATTAACCTCTGCAGTAGACGCTCTCCATTTATTCCGTTCGACCCTTCGCCGCAGTCTCTGACTAGGCGGCGGGTTTCGTGTGCTTCAGTAACCGCTCACCCACCCAGAAACTCTATTGACCATTTTCGCCGCGCACGCTATTGCACATTGTTGCTGTCAGCTATATTATATTCAAACGTGTACTCGTCCTCGTCCTTCACAATAGGTACGGTGGTACTTTGTATCGACGATATTGCACAACCTAGCCACTTTCCTCTTTCACGTAGATGATCGCTATTATTTGCACGGCTTCACTGCTGGACGACCGTGTTGATAACATGCTTAAACAGTGTCTTTCCTAGAATTTGGCACTTTGATCGACTAATACCTTCAAAGTTCAGTTGACGCTTTTTAATACTTGGTCCCACTTCTGTAAATGTTTGGCCCTGGTAGAGATCTTTTGATGTGGTGTTCAGTCATTCGTTCTCTGAGTGGTATGTTCTTATCACGAAGTCAGGAGATTAGCCAGTTGTTGCTTTTCTAGTACAACGCACGAGTCATACGTAGTGCCCTTTAAGGCTGTGAAGCTGCATTGAGCTCTGAAATACTAGTATTGTTTGTCAATTAGGAAATTTGTTGGGTATATCTTAGATGAGTTGTCTATAAACATATTGTCCAACGTAGTGTTTAGAGATAGTTATGTGGTTTAGTTTTAAATATATATTTACTGTTCATTAAGATTTTCAGTTCAGTGGGAAGGGGGTGGAAAGCAGCAGGCATAGCGTCTCTGCAGCGCACACAGTTCACATAATTCCTCTGTTTAGTGCCACAAACGTTGACGGCAGAGTTCTGTTACCAAAGATCTAGTCTCTAGGCACACGACATATTAGGGAAAATAGGTGTTGGGAAGCAGTAGCAAATATTCTCAGCTGACTAAACTATTTGCAACGGGGGGTTCACGGGCTCTCTCTGTACACGACTCTAACCTCCCTACGAAGCAGTGAAAACGGTTTAAGAGGAGAGTTCCCGCAGGACATAGTCCTATGTGACAGTAGGTAGTGTGCAGAAGCAGAATAAGCTACCTCTCTGACCTCTTAATCTCCAGAGATTCTGAGCTGACACACTCCTCAGTCCAATAAACGTGACGTTCCCAGCGTGATTTGCACTGTAAGTGAATGCCTAAGAACCTGATGCTATCAAATCTCTATCTGAATAACCAGCAGTGTCACTGAGTGTTCTGTTTGGCTTTTCGTGACCAGATGTACATTGCTTACGTTGGCAGGAAGGGAATTGACAAACCTGCTACAGAATGTTGGTGGAAATGTAGTTGGTGATTGTTTGACGGATATTCTGTTACAATGATGGCGTCATCTGCAAATATCGTAAATTTCTGCTGTACACACACCATTCACAACTGCAGGCAGATCTCAGTACACATCACAGTCGCTGAAGGATCCAGGAGGACAGAAGAATGTTTTTGTACCCAAACACTACAGTCTGTATTACTAAATGACTAATCCGGTTCATGGCACAGTACCAGATGCACGTAGCCTATATAACTGCTTTCTTTGATTTTTCACTATTTCATACAAATATGGAGTGAATTTAAATTCCTGTCATAATTTAGTATTTAGGAGGTATAACCTTATGACAAAAGTTTAACATCGTGGTACGAGATGTATATAGAAAATTTATTTTAAATGTATCATAATGAGAGCTTTAAATTGTTTAAAGATTTTTGGAAATCACAAACCTTTCCTACAGTTGGGCATTTGCAAAGCAGTCAATCTGAAACTGTTCTATACGTTAGTCTGTCTCTAAAGGTACTGAAGACGATTGATGTGGAAGATACTTCTTGTGCACCGTAATTTGAGAATATTTTTATGATCTGGTTGTTCGTCACTCTTGCCTGAAATTCTTACCCAGATGTACTTTTGTAGCCATAAATATTATTATTCCTTAAGTTATAGGTCACTCTTACAATTGTACTTCATAGGTAAGCAACTGATACATGTATTTGCAGAAATATGTTCCATTTTCCCGAAGATGAGATGGAAACCGTGAGGGGCTGGATATTATCAGTCTTCTCACTGTGTATAAATATTACTCACAATCCAGTAACTGTGTTTATACCATTTTGATGTATTTTAGAATGTAAGATTCAACTAACACTAATTGGCACGCCAGGTAACTACGTACTGTGTCTAATGTTGAAGTATGAGAAGACTTGTACATTGTCTTTTAGTGTCTCTTCAGCTGAAGTTGGAACAGCTGATTAATCGGCTGAAGTTGGAACAGCTGATTAATCGGCTGAAGTTGGAACAGCTGATTAATCGGCTGAAGTTGGAACAGCTGATTAATCGGCTGAAGTTGGAACAGCTGATTAATCGGCTGAAGTTGGAACAGCTGATTAATCGGCTGAAGTTGGAACAGCTGATTAATCGGCTGAAGTTGGAACAGCTGATTAATCGGCTGAAGTTGGAACAGCTGATTAATCGGCTGAAGTTGGAACAGCTGATTAATCGGCTGAAGTTGGAACAGCTGATTAATCGGCTGAAGTTGGAACAGCTGATTAATCGGCTGAAGTTGGAACAGCTGATTAATCGGCTGAAGTTGGAACAGCTGATTAATCGGCTGAAGTTGGAACAGCTGATTAATCGGCTGAAGTTGGAACAGCTGATTAATCGGCTGAAGTTGGAACAGCTGATTAATCGGCTGAAGTTGGAACAGCTGATTAATCGGCTGAAGTTGGAACAGCTGATTAATCGGCTGAAGTTGGAACAGCTGATTAATCGGCTGAAGTTGGAACAGCTGATTAATCGTTCATTCTGTGTTAGTAGATTTGATTAGTTGTGGTTCTCACACGATACAGTATGGTCCTGCAGTGAAAGGACGAAATCTTCGTCCTTGAGTTATACTAGGTATGGAACTATCATATACTGTACTGATCTTCCCTTTGTCTTTGATACAGAATGTTGCACATGTGTGGCTTCCTGTGTGGGCTGATACTTTAATCTGTACATCACATCTCGTGCAACATGGTACACATTTGTAAGTGGACGATGTTTTCTTTTACATCTTTTAGAAAATGTTTATATGAGAGCTCAGAGCCTCGAAATAAGATTGTGAAACTTAGATATAAAAATTGTTGATGAAGGTGTAAGCACAGTTGGGAATTTAATGAGCTTGTAAATGATTGTCATTACGTCTTTAAATTTTATTTGTAGAAAACTTACTTTAAGATAATTTAGAAACTCACAGAATAATTTCTGGAAAGTTATATTTAGTTCCTGTTATGTAACCTGTGTATACAGGCAGTTACTGTACTTTTTGTTATCCGCACACATTACTACAGCTGCCACAATGGCAGTACTTTCTCCTCCAAAATGTCTCTAGACACACTACTTGTAATATCCCTCAACATTATTTCTGTGTGATGCTTTTTCCACGTAATGACAATCTGAGTTTGTAACACTGTGTAAGAGGGGCGTTCAGTAAGCAATGCGACACATTTTTCTCAGCCAATGTCAGTTCCAGAAATTCACAATTTGTTGTGGGCATGATGAAACTGTAGGGACCGAAGTAGGAATATTCCGCGGGTTTCCGATAAGTGGCAGCACTGTACGTAGCCTCTGAGGAGAGACCTGCCGAGTTTTCGGTGCAAAACCAGACTGTCGCGGATATTGGCGGGCGCTGGAGAACATCTACGGAGACCTGGTAGTGGCAGAAAGCACAGGTGCCAATCCTGAGATCCGCCGGTCACGTCGGATGACTCCTCGCTGCTACACCCGCCCACCAGTAGGGGGTGTGCCGTGCTGGCTTCCTCGCCACCCAACTCAGGGCCGTAAAGGGCATCGAAGTGCCGAGTTGTCTCAGCGTTACTAGGCTGATGGTGGTGATTTTTCGTCGAAACGTGGGTGCGTCACTTCGAACCAGAAACAAAACTGCAATACGTGGGTGGCGCCATACCATCTCTTCCGGAGACAAAGTTCGAAGCCACATCCTGGCTCACTAAAGTCACGGTGGCGGTCTTCTGAGACTGTGAAGGTGTTGCTATGTTCGGTTACATCCGTCACTGTGTGAAGGTCATCTCTGAAGTGTGTTGCGCCACCGTGAGGAAGCTGAAGGAACGACTCCAGCGCGTTCGTCGCCACATAAATGGAAATGAACACCTCCGTGGCATCGCAAGACCTCGAACGAGTCTACACACTCGAGACGAGCGTAGAAAACTTCATCGGCACAAACAGATTGAAGCCAGACGGTGCGAGATCCGGACTGTCGGATGGCTCAGGAAGATCTGTCCACTGAAGATCTGTCCACTGAAGATCTGTCCACTGAAGATCTGTCCACTGAAGATCTGTCCACTGAAGATCTGTCCCTGCAGGCAGGCTGTCGGTGCAACGAGACGTCGACCAGCAGAGCGGAGTGGAGTGGTGGTGTCGCGCAGGCGTGCGAGCCCTACCAGCGAGGTCGTGGCACTGAACGGAAGTTACGTTGAAAAGTAAAGTTTTGTAGGCAGAATCGCAGGGAATAATATGGTGTATTGAAATCCTGAATGAAACCAACCCGCTTTAAAAAAAAAATTGTTGCATTACTTACTGAACGCCCCTCCCATATTTCAGTATTTCATAGTCTGATTGCAATTTAGTAATGTGAAATATATTATTTTGTGTATTAGGATCAGGTCAAACAACCTGCAGAGTTATTTCATCTGTACTCGACGTTAAGAAAATACTTCTAATACTAGTATTTATTTTTTAGCTGTGGTGTACCCTGTAGTGACTACAGAGGCCTTTAAATCGTAAATTTCATTGTGTTCTAAAAATTACTGTTCAAACGATTCAGTAAATGTAACAGCACAAGTATCTGGTACCTTGGAGGTATTCAGTTTTGTAATGTTGCCTGTAATGCAACAACGTACCCATTGTTGAGTTGTATCATGACCAGAGAATGTTCTTGCAGTATTAGAGAACATGGTATTGTCAACATGTTGCCTCAGCATAAATTTAATACTGTATGATTTACATATGACATATCTTTGTTCTGTTTGTCAAATAGTATTTGACCATTTTAAAGTTGTATCTGTCTCGCTGTCTGCTCACTACTAGAGACGTCTGGCATTGTTTCCTCTTCCTTGTCAGGCGTATTCTGTTTCCTTTCCTGTCGGTCTCTCTTGGCCAACTCTTGATTTTTTCGACCCCGACGGTATTAGGTTGCGAGGCCGGAGGGTGTCTTTCATTTTCTTTATTTAATCTTCTCTCTGATGGGGAGGACGACCTCCTCAGGCATTGTAGTAGTAGTAATAGTAGTAGTAGTAGTAGTAGTATTTTGAATCTCCACAATGTATGTGGGGAAACTTTCGGCAATGCTTGTATTTGAACATTGTGAAGACTGTGCTGTTGACGAGCATTATTAAATTTGTCACCGTCAGCCCATCAGCTGGTAGTAAAGGGAGCAACTCAAAAGTGGCTGTGATTCTGAAGGTTTCATCCTGGCTGGCTGCCTGCAATGCTACAGCTCCTAAAATACTGGGTGTATACACGGCAGAGATCCTACCATTACATACTCAGTCGCAGGAGTTCTGCATTTGGAACACAACGTGATACATGGTTGGAGACGTTTCTCTGCAACAAAAGTGAATGTATGGAAGGCTTCTTTCGCCGTCCTGCCTAAAGGAAGCGTCCTTGACCGTGGGAACTTGCTGCTCTTGGAGATGTCCTCACCAAAAGTAGTGGGAATATTGGAAACCTATTGCTGCCATTAGTAGAGAGACAATCCTGGAGAGGAGCACGGCACTGAAGTGCCCTTCGTGGCAAGTGAACAAACGCTTGTGACACAAAGCAGGCTGCCATTGAAAATTCCGGTGACGTTATGCTAGAGGCTGGACATTCCTGATGGACACGAAAGTAAGTTTGGAGGTGCCAGATGTTTTGAGAAGATTGAAGTGACAATGAGGACAGGGCACTGTGCTGGAGCCAAGTACGACGTACTTCATCCCAAAACAATACCTTCTTAATAAGCAGTCTCCCAGACGCTACTTTAAGAGTCGGGTCTTTCATCCAGACCTCACGGATGTCTGCCCTGAGCCCATCACTTGTATTTTGGTGTCCGCTACTGGGAGAAAGACCATTGTCATTCTGGACAAATGTTTTGCTAGTCTGCTAATGGGAAGACACGAGGTCTAGAGCTTCGCCAGATGCCTTCACCTGCACCCTACACGGGCAACGGATGTCAGCTGCCTGCAGGGCAACCAAGTTCCACCAATCTGTCTGGCGTCAGAAGCCCTGCTTGCCGAGCAGCCACGTACGTGCCTCACCGTCCCAAAAACGTGTACCTCAGTATTGTAGAAGCCAGGACACCAGCGTACGGAGGGCACTTCATGAATGCCGCAGACTGCAAGTCGTGGATCCTACGTCACGCGTCGACGCTGTAGTTACATTGAGGCGACCGGACTAGTATTGCGCTGGATGCGATGTTACACAGAAGCAGTGGCTATCACTTATGTCCGGTATGGAAGGAAAGGAGCCGGCTCAGAAGAAATGCGGTGCCAGATGCCAGCCTTAGCCCAGCACCTCAAACGTGCCATTCCCTTCTCAATGTTTCAACACAGCCGGTGAGATCTGGTCGGGTTGGTTGTGTGTGCACAACACATGAAGTAGCTCTGGCCTTCCTTTCACTTTAGATATACTTTACATGGTATTCAACTTTGTTTCTGTTCTGCAGCTTAATTTTTTCTCATTGTAAACTGTAATACGTTCAGCCAAAAAAATTGTTATATATTTGTGGTTTGAGCATCATTTCCCACTTCCGTTTAGCAACAATATGCTGCAGAGAGGCTGTGGATTTCCAACGGACTCACACGATGCATTGTATTTTAAATGAAAATAAATGAAATAGTTACCATCTCAAATAACGGACCTTGTTTGTATGTAATGTGCCAGTTAAATGGTGTGGATAAATGATAGTTATTTGTTGTATTTTAGCTGCCAATTAAGTATGAATATTTTACCGATAACAGACAGGCAGCATATCATGACTTCAGAATCTATCAAAAAAGAACGATGGTCATTTTGGCCATTTATTTAGTAACAAATACCACACCATTCATGCTCATGGCTCATTTTCAGTGGTGTTAAATAAATTTAATATAAATTAAGAAATCTGTTGTAAAATTGCCGCACCGTGCTGTTACATTTTTTACGTTAATGAGCATTTGGCTTGGTGTGGAAATTTTCCAACGAAATGTGTCCACGCAGTTTGAGATGGAAATTTTAAGGTAGATTAAGTTTTTTATCGTTAATTTTTGGTTCCAGACATTGCCTCGGCCTATGATAGTTTATTTATGTCGCCTCTTTAATACAGTAATTGCTGAAAGATGATTTTATGACTGCAGAGATGCCATAATGCTTTTTTATAATGTGGAAATCTAGGCACATATTCATAGAAACTCTAAAGCCTAGTTTTCCACTCAATCTTTTTAAATCATTAAAACTGTTTTGGAATCTGGAACTTACCTACAGTATTGGTCTTGCTATTTGTAGCACTGCACTTAAAGTGAATAATGTAAGATGACTAGCCACTTCCAATGCCCAGGGCATGTCACAATTCCTATTACAGACTTGTAGGAGTTGTAAAAGGGACTTTGTACGTTTCCAGACATGGGTTCATTAATGAAACTTGGCGGATAAAGTTTGCTCCAGAATCTCTCTGTAATAGGAACTGTGCGACACCCTGGCTTTCTTAGTGACCAGATGGGTGGCACGTGTTGAGGGGAGGCTACTGAGCCTCAGTAAGTGTCCTTCATGTCTAGTTTGCACATCATTCCTCTTGCTACACGTGTTATCAATATTACTACACAAAAAGAAATGGTATATTTTGTGTAGTTTCTTTTTATGATGCTAGTTGGTAAATTGGATACTTTACAAGCTGCTTGTTTGCAGTAAAGTTTATTTTGATGCCAATATAGTGAACCAAGTTTGTGAAAACGCTTTGTAAATTTTTGAAACTTTGTTTTTAAATTAGTTGGTTACCTGGCGGTGAAAAACTGCTTGCACTTAAGCTTTGCTTCCGTCTTACTTTATGGATATAAATTTGCAGTAATTCAAATACATCGTTATTCTGTAATGTCCATACGATTGTTTAGATATGTTTGTAGAAATGTTACCCCAGGCAGTAGTTCGGTTATTGACAGTCATATTTCCTTATAAATAGTTTTACAGTCATATTTCCTTATAAATAGTTTTACAGTCATATTTCCTTATAAATAGTTTTATAGTCATATTTCCTTATAAATAGTTTTACAGTGACGAAGAATGTGAATGAAAAAATTAGGTAATATTACAACAGACTGTTCATAAACATTTTCAGAGTGCTTATGCTGTTATATGTAACGCATGTTACCCTTATTCTGTTAAGACAAACTTTGTTGTTCGCAAGTTACTATAATTGGTGTACATATGATTATCACGAAGATGTTGATATTGTTATTATAGTGATATTTCCATGTTCCTGTTCACATGTGAAAATTCAGTACCTTATAGTCCAGCTGCTGTAAATGTGCCAGGAAATTGCCCACTGTTTAGACTCTAACTGCCGTCTATAAGACGGCGTCAAACTACTGACTGCTTTGCAAATGAGTTAATGCGCTAAATATTTCACTTGCAGCATAATTTCAAACTTTTGCTAAACTTTTTCCTGCTTACGAGATTGAAGTTTATCAGAAGTCTAAGTGCACTCACCTTGAGATGCTCGACGAATAAAGTCGCACGCGAGGAGTCGCGCTGCCTCGACAGTTCCCAGCTGTCCACACTAGCAGACATCTGCTCGGTAAGACGTACAATCGTATGTTAAACATTTAGTGTCTTTTTGCGTTAAAGCAGTCAATAACTACACGAAATATTGAAAACCGAATTTTTATAGTTGCTGTAAGGCATTAATTAGGCAACTTGCAACTGGTACCGGGTTCCCAGATAGTCCCTGGATGTTAAACTCAGTCGCCAGTATCCCTGAGTACAAGTTACCGTGAAGGTCAGTTACCGGAACAGTGCTAGTTTAATAAGTGACGATGTCATTCGTTCTTCTGAAAGTGAACTCCGTGCCTACAAAGTTAGTTTCACGATACTGTCCGACTGTATAGTGACTTTTTTAACAGTCTTGAGTTAATGTCAGGGCATCTCCATCTGTTCTCTTGCCTGTTTTTACTAGACTAGAAATTTCTCAATCAGATGAATGCCTGTCCCCTCTATGCACGTTTCTTACTTTACTTCTCTGATTTTTGGGTACATGAATGTTGACTGAGTTACTGATTTCTGATCACCCAATAACCGTGTGCACAGTCTATTAATTAATGGCTAATGACAAAGCAGTTAACTGTTGCGGAAGGTCCTTTAATCTCCTACATCGCATCTTCACTTACACATGCCCTTTTTCTGATAATGCGCGCTGCAATACGGCACACAAAGTATACAGTGTGTCTGTTAACTGTTGTACTTGAGTATCAACTCGCTCCTCAAGATCAGCAGTGTGGCTGAGGTGGTCTGTTGCGTTTGTCCGATTTTTAGTGGGTACAGGTCTCTGAACACGTTCGTGTGGACTCCGACAATCCAAACCCAACAAATACCGTCAAAGGGGGTGGTGGGTTCCATAAGACGTGGGGTAGTTACTTCCGTAAGTTGTTCCTCCGTGATTTAATTGGGGGATGGGACTGTGAGCTGCAGTAGGTTTGATTTAGCGGTTTTCTCCCATAGGTTGGTTGCGCCGCAAAGTTCTCCTCCCCCCCCCCCCCCCCCGCCAAGTCAGTCTTATGACTGGTGTGATGCGGCCCGACACGAATTCCTCTGAATTCCTCTGAATTCCTCTCCTGTGCCAAACTCATCTCAAAGTAGCACTTGCAACCTAACTCCTCCATTTGCTGCATGTATTCCAATCTCTTCCTCTACAGTTTTTGCCCTCTACAGCTCTCTCCAGTACCATGGAAGTCATTCCCTCATGTCTTAGCAGATGTCCTGTCATCCTGTCCCTTCTCCTTACCAGTGTTTCCCACATATTCCTTTCCTCTCCGATTCTGCGTAGAACCTCCTCATTCCTTACCTTATCAGTCCACCTAATTTTCAACATTCGTCTCAAATGCTTCGATTCTCTTCTGTTCCGGTTTTCGCACATTCCACGTTTCACTTCCACACAATGCTGTACATTCTCAGAAATTTCTTCCTCAAATTAAGGCCGATATTTGATATTAGTGGACTTCTCTTGGCCAGGAATGCCCTTTTGCCCTTTTGCCATTGCTACTCTTTTGATGTCCTCCTTGCTCCGTCCTGTGCCTAGGTAGCAGAACTCCTTAACTTCATCTACTTCGCGACCAGCAGTCGTGATATTAAGTTCCTCGCTGTTCTCAGTTCTACTGCTTCTCATTTCCTTAGTCTTTCTACGATTTACTCTCTGTCCATACTCTGTACTCACAACACTGTTCATTTAGCAGATCATTAATTCTTCTTCACTTTCACTCAGGATAGCAATGTCATCAGCGAATCGTATCATTGATATCCTTTCACCTTGAATTTTAATTCCAGTTCTGGACCTTTCTTTTATTCCCATAATTCCTTCCTCGATGTACAGATTGAGCAGTAGGGGCCCTTTTAATATGAGCACTTCGTTCTTAGGCGTCCACTCTTATTATTCCCTCTTGGCTATTGTACATGACAAGTTTCTCCCTATAGCCTACCCCTATTTTTCTCAGAATTTCGAACATCTTGCACCATTTTACATTGTCGAACGACTTTTTCTAGGTCGACAAATCCTGTGAACGTATCTCGATTTTTCTTTAGTCGTGTTTGCATTATTAACCGCAACGTCAGAATTACCTCTCCCATGCCTTTTACAGGAAAAGCCAAACTGATCGTCATCTAGCGCATCCTCAATTTTCTTTTCCTTTCTTTTGTATATTATTCTTGTCAGCAACTTAGATGCAGCAGCTGTTAAGCAGATTGTGCTGTAAATCTCGCACTTGTCAGCTTTTACCGTCTTCGGAATTGTGTGGATGATGCTTTTCCGGAAGTCAGTCGCTACTCGTACATTCAACGTACCAACGTGAATAGTCGTTTTGCTGCTACTTACCCCAACGATTTTAGAAATTCTGATGGAATGTTATCTATACCTTCTGACTTACTTGATGTTAAGTCCTTCAAAGCTCTTTTAAATTCTAATATGGGGGTCCCCTATCCCTTCTAAATCGGCTCCTGTTTCTTCTTCTATCACGTCGAACAAATTTTCTCCCCCATAGAGGCTTTCAATGTATTCTTTCCACCTATCCGCTCTCTCGTCTGCATTTAACAGTAGAATTCCCGTTGCACTCAATGTTATCACCCTTGCTTTTAATGTCACAGAAGGTTGTTTTGACTTCCCTGTCGCAAGGTAGTGGAAGTTTGAGTACTGCTACATGTTTGCACGCTTCCATTCTTTAATTATTCCTCTTAATTATTGGGACTGCCTTATTTTCAATTGTAAAGGTACTGAAACTGCTGGTGTATTTCTCTACAATATTTCTAAATATTTTAGATGTGGCTATTTAGAGTTACTGCTGTAGTCATATTCATTTTCCGTGTTGGGTTAAACGTACTAAGCGTACCGGTGGAAAGCTGTTTCGTATTCTCTCACAGTGGAACACAACGGAGTTTTGTAACAGGACGCTCTCGACTTTACAATCCTAAACAAAAATTCGGTCGCGGTGAATGTCTGTACACCACGACAGAACAACCCACAGAAACCGCAGCCTTGCTGGCGGATGTGGTCTGCCCGACTCGTGGAGCACTTGATTGCAGCTCATCGCTGTTTTCACCTTTTAATAGAACTGGCGAATCATCAGCAAACAGGATACCTTTCCGTGCTTCTACACTTAGGTCCAGTGTGTTGAGCTGCTTTGCACTTTGATCACAATTACGTGCTCCACTGTTTGCTGATGACGCAGTGGCACCCAGAAAAGTACATCTACATTTATACTCCGCAAGCCACCCAACGGTGTGTGGCGGAGGACACTTTACGTGTCACTGTCATTGCCTTCCTTTCCTGTTCCAGTCGCGTATTGTTCGCGGGAAAAACGACTGCCGGAAAGCCTCCGTGCGCGCTCGAATCTCTCCAATTTTACATTCGTGATTGTATATGTAGGGGGAAGCAATATATTAGATACCTCATCCAGAAAAGCACCCTCTCGAAACCTACACCGCGATTCAGAGCGCCTCTCTTGCAGTGTCTGGTACTCGAGTTTGCTAAACATCTCCGTAACGCTATCACGCTCACCAAATAACCCTGTGACGAAACGCGCCGCTCTTCTTTGGATCTTCTCTATCAGCCCGACCTGGTACGGATCCCACAGTGATGAGCAATTCTCAAGTATAGGTCGAACGAGTGTTTTGTAAGCCACCATCATTTGTTGATGGACTATATTTTCTAAGGACTCTTCCAATGAATCTCAACCTGGTACCCGCCTTACCAACAATTCTATATGATCATTCCACTTCAGATCATTCCGTACGCATACTCCCAGATATTTTACAGAAAAACTGCTAGCAGTGTTTGTCCCGCTATCATATAATCATACAGTAAAAGATCCTTCTTTCTGTGTATTCGCAATACATTACATATGTCTATGTTAAGGGTCAGTTGCCAATCCCTGCACCAAGTGCCTATGTGCTGCAGATATTCCTGCATTTCGCTACAATTTTTTAATGCTGCAACTTCTCTGTATACTACAGCATCATACGCGAAAAGCCGCATGGAACTTCAGACACTATCTACTAGGATATATATATATATATATATATATATATATATATATATATATATAGGAAAATCAATGGTCCCATTGCACTACCCTTTGGCACGCCAGAGGTTACTTTAACGTCTGTAGACATCTCTCCATTGAGGACAACATGCTGTGTTCTGTTTGCTAAAAACTCCTTCAATCCGGCCACACAGCTGGTCTGATATTCCGTAGGCTCTTACTTTGTCAGGCGACAGTGCGGAATTGTATCGAACGTCTTCCGGAAGTCGAGGAAAATGGCATCTACCTGGGAGCCTGTATCTAATATTTACTGGGTCTCATGAACAACTAAAGCGAGTTGGGTCTCACACGATCGCTGTTTCCGGAATCTATGTTGATTCCTACAGAATAGGTTCTGGGTTCCCAGAAATGTCATGATACGCGAGCAAAAAACATGTTCTAAAATTCCACAACAGATTGACGTCGGAGATATAGGCGTATAGTTTTACGCATCTGCTCGAAGACCCTTCTTGAAAACTGGAACTACCTGTGCTCTTTTCCAATCATTTGGAAGCTTCCGTTCTTCTAGAGACTTGCGGTACACGGCTGTTAGAAGGGGGGAAAGTTCTTTCGCGTGCTCTGTGTAGAATCGAATTGGTATCCCGTCAGGTCCAGTGGACTTTCCTCCGAGTCATTTCAGTTGCTTTTCTATTCCTTGGACACGTACTTAGATGTCAGCCATGTTGTCGTTTGTGCGAGGATTTAGAGAAGGAACTGGAGTGCGGTCTTCCTCTGTGAAACAGCTTTGGAAGGGACTCCATGAGGACACAGGTTGACTCTGCATTTTTTCTACGTGTAGAGCAAGCTGCCATTCATGACACCAAATACAGTTTCAGTGTAAGTTAATGCAGATGAGTAAGAGACACAAGCCAGCAACGTTGCAATAACATATCAGTACTGTGACGCTCGACACAATCTACATCCACACGAGTAATCTGCAGTTCAAAACGAAGTGCGATGCAGAGGGTTCATGGACCCAGCTTCGCGCTCTCTCTTCCGTTCCACTCGCGAACAGCGCGCGGGGCTCGCGAACACTTGAGTCGCGTCGTGCGAGCTCTGGGTGCCACACTCCAGTAGAAGACTGGTGACCAAAGTCTCATCAGAAGATCTCACAGCATCGGAAAAGGCCTTTGTTGTAACGATCGCCACGCCAATTCGCGTATCATATCCGTGAAAGTGTCTCCCCTACTTGGCGATAATAGAGAACGAGCGGCCCTTCTTCCAACTTACTGTTGTCCTCCGTCACTCCTATCTGATGCGGATCCCACACCTGGGGGACAAGCTTCTTGTGTACACTCTTCTCTCGTAGAAGCCGTGGCTCTCTCCAAGTGTTCTGTCGAAAATCGCAGTCGTCGGTTTGGTTTCCTCACAATATTCTGTATGATCGTTCCAGTTTTATTATGCCGTAGTTGTAATTTCTAGCTATTAAACTGAATTGACAGCCTTTACATCGACGCATTGTGAATCCGAAATTTAGCGGATATCTTCTCGTTCACATGTGGATGCTCTCAGTTCTCTTTGCGTCATACAGATATCTTCTCTAAACCATTTTGCAATTAGTTTTTGATCGACTGACGACTTTACACGACGGTGAATGACTGAATCGTTGGCTAACAGTATAGGACTGCTCAGATTGTCCCCTAAATCGTTTGTGTAGATCAGGAACAGCAGAGGATCTATAACGCTCCCTTGGAGATCATTGGATATTACTTCTGTTTTACTAGATGACTTTCCGTAGATTATTAAGATCTCTGATCTCTGACCTCTGACAGGAAATTGACTCCAGCGAACAACTAAGACGATAATACATAGTTATGCAATTTTATTACAAGTCCCGTCTGAGGAAGTGTGTCGAAAGCCTGGAAATCTAAAAACGTGGAATCATTTTGAGGTCCCCCTGTAGACAGCACTCACTACTTTGCGGAACTAAAGCGTTAGTTGTGTTGCGCTGCTTCACGACAAAGATGTCTGAACCGTTGTTGACTGTGTGTCAACAAGTAGCTTTCCTCGAGATAATTGATGTACGAACACAGTTTGTTCCAAAATCCTGCTGCAAATCTGCGTTAGTCATAGTAATTCGCTCAGTTACAGACCCGTGTCTCTTGGGTATTGGTGTGACTTGTGCAGCTTCAGTCTTTAGGTGTGGATCTTTGTCAGCAGACGGTTGTATGTGATTGCTAAATGTAGAGTTACTGTATCAGTGTATTCTGAAACGAACCTCAATGGTATAAAATCTGAACTGGAGGCCTTGCTTTCATTAAGTGATGTAAGCTACTTCTCAACGAGGATACCAGCTGCTGAGTTAGTCATCTTGGTAGTAGTTCTTGATTTAAGTACTGGAATATTTACCTAGTTTTCTTTGCTGAAAGTATTTCGGAAAAATCATGTTTGGCAACTCGGCTTTAGTGCCACTTCATCAATATCACCATTTTTTATCGCGCAGTGAAGGTATCGAGTGTTGACGTTGTACTTTACATACGACGAGAATCTCTTTGGATTCTGCCAGATTTCGGGACATTTTCGTTGCAGATGTTGGCGCAAAGTTTCCAGCTTCTGTAAAACACTTTCGCCAGTGCTGGGATCTTACGTTGTCTTAAATTTGGCGTGCTTTTCTTCGTAGCTTCTGTAATGGTGTAACAACCTGCTTTGTGTACCATGTGGGACCTGTTGTTTATTTCTTTATTTATGTGGTATATATATATATATCTCTCAACTGCCGTCGATCCTGTTTGAATCCAAAGTAAGTCTGGTCTAGGCTTACATACAGAAAGAGTTGACGCTGTTTCTCAGATTGGATTAGATTTACTTTCATTCCAATTGATCTGTAGTGAGGTGGTCCTCCAGAATGTAGAACTTGTCAGAAAAACAATAATACATGACAAATATTTACAGCTCAAATAAATAAGCTAATGTACCACTCCACAAGTCCCAAATGGCATGGCTGTCATATGAATCATTTTACAAATGCTAATGCACTGAATTTAAAATACTTTTTTATTTATTTATAAGGTAATAAACGTGTAATACAACTACTAAACAATTAAAAATTTTGTTAAGGAATAAATATATTGGGAAGCAGTAGTTAGTATCCCTAGTTCCCTAAACAGGCTTCTGCAGGATGTTCTTCCGTTCACACTACATATAACTCACTGCACGTTTTTCTGCCCGGAAAACTTTAGCTTGTCGTGATGAATTGCCCCAAAAAATAATCCCATATGACATTATGGAATGAAAGCAAGCATAGTATGCCAGCTTTTTCATTTTTATATCCCCCATACCTGACACAATTCGCATTGCAAACAGATTTAAGACGCTTCAACAGTTCTGTGGTGTGCTCCTCCCAGTTGAATTTATCAAGCTGTAATCCCAAGAATTTAACACTGTCCACTTCTATCTCCTTGCCATCGTATGTTAGGCATATACTCCTGGGACAGCCCTTAACTTTTGCCAGTGCTGGGATCTTACGTTGTCTTAAAAGTTCTGAACTGCATGTAGTGTGTTTTTTCAAAGGTTAGTGACAAAATATTTGTGGACATTAATCACAGGTTCCTAGCCAATTCTTTATTAGCTAATCTTCCTAAGATTACACTTGATTTGCTATTTATTGCAATGTTTGTATCATCGGCAAACACAAAGAACTTGGCATCTGGTAATGTTATTGATGAATGGTCATATACACAAGAAAAAGGGCCCTAAAATGGAACCGTGTGGGACCCCACATGTAATTAGTTCCCAGTTGGATGATGCCTGATGCTTTAATACTTGTCTCTTTACTAATAACACCCTTTATTTCCTGCCAGAGATATAAGATTTGAACCATTTTGCAGCAATTCCTGTTACACTATAATATTCTAATTTACTTAAAAGGATATTGTGGTTTACACAATGAAATACGTTATATACCAGTTCCATGCAATTTTTTATCTAATGAATTAAGCACATTTCCAGTGTAAGTGTAGATGTATGGGACCCTCAACATCACTCACCTGCTATGTTCCCGATCTCTCATGTGTATGAAGGGCAGCACGAATATTGACATGTTTGACATACCCGAGAGTGCCACTCAGTTCTTCAGCTTGTCACACACGTGAACACAAACACAGAGAGCCTGTGAAAGCTTGCTTACCAAATTTAAAGAACCATTCCCCCACGTATCACTCCCACAGGGGCCGGGCACACGAAAATATACTGATTACTCGGCGCGCGCGCGCGCGCGCGCGCACACACACACACACACACACACACACACACACACACACACACACACACACACACACACACACACACACACGAGTTTAAGCACTCGTTTTTTCCCACACTCCATATGAAGCAGAACAAAAAGAAACCCTAAGACATGTTACACGGTCAAGTATCCTCTGCCACAAAGGTAAGCACTTTACATCCAGAGCCACACTTTGCAGTCACAAATTAAGTTTTTGCAAGACATACATTACTGCTCAGTTACATCTCTGGCATTTTGTATGACCGACATATTTTATCGTGTAGCTCCTTTTCCAATGGCGTCGTGTTTTTGATTCTCGCCTTTATAAGTGTTTGCTTCCTCGCCACTGGAGGCACAGTGAATTGTGGTTTATTACTCTCATAACGTACATAATCTAAATCATTTGATTCAGGTACAGGAGACACGTCAAAATTTTGGTAATGTTTTACCATATACGTACAACACCTGATTTTAACAAATTGTACCATAATACAATATAAAAATACACATACAATAAAAACTAACAATTAAAACTGATTTTAACAAATGGTACAATACAATTTTTTTACACATACAATAAAAGTCTAATAATTACCCCTTTCTCAAATTGTCATCTATGAATTCTTCTACTGAATAGTAGCATTTATCCCACAGAATCTGCTGTAGCCTTATTTTTAGACACTCTGGCTTCATATTAAATATATTTTTGCCCATTAGCTTGTTATATATTTTCATCCCCATACACTGTGGAGTTTGTGCATGTAATTTCAAATGGTGTGTGGGTAACATAAAATTATTTTTATTTCTTGTGTTACATGTGTGATTAAAATGATTTTCCTCAAATAATTTTTGTCTGCTGTGTACAAAGATTATAATTTCATAAATGTATATGGAGGGAACTCTTAGGATTTGCAGGTTCCGAAATAATGGGCGACAAGATTTTGTTTGTTGTGCACTACACATGTATCATATAATTTTCTTTTGCAGTTTCAGTATTCGAGATACACTACTTGAATTTCCCCAGAAAATACCATACCTAATGACAGATTCAAAATAACTATGATTGCTATTTTTCGTGTACTCATGTCAGTAGAGTTTGCTAGTATTTGCATTGCAAATGCAAAGCTGCTTAGTTTGATAGTCAAATTCCTAGGACTAAATGTGGACAACAACTTAACACAGTAACTCAATATGTGTACTCCAGTTTAACTTCTTCCATAGGATTATTGTGATGATGTATTTTAAGATGCACACATTTCAAATGTTTGGTTTTGAAATGTACCATATTGGTTTTTGCAATGTTCAGTTTCAAGCCATTTAACTGGAACCAGTTTTCTAGAGTACCCATTGTGCTCACAATGAATTTTTTCTGCATCGTCTTCAAACAGAAGTGTCATCTGCAAACAGAACTGACAGGGAATTTATATTTATGGGCAAGTCATTTACATAGAATAGGAACAGGATTGGCCTCAAATGGAGCTTTGAGGCACGCCTTGCGATACTGTACTCCATTTAGAATAATTCAGTGCATTTGATGTGACACCCTTTGCTTTCTGTTGTGAAAGTATGATGTGAGCCATTTCAGAGCTTTGTCCTTAATCCCATATTTGTTTAATTTGCAGATAAGCAAGTCATGGTTCACAGAGTCAAATGCTTTTGAAAGATAGCAGAAGATACCTGCGACTTTACTCCTCTGATTCAATGATTTGCATATCTTCTCAATAAAGTTACTTACTGCATCCAGTGTATTTTTCCTTGTTGGAATCCAAATTGGTTACTTACAATATCATTTTTTATGATAAAATTTTTGATCTGATTTGCAGCTACTTTCTCAAACACTTTTGACAGGATTGGGAGAATAAAATATGCCAAAGTGAGACCTCTGTTTAAGGAAAGGTCGAGGGAAGATATGGCAAACTATCGCCCTATTTCTAACACAGCAGGAAAGCACCCCTGTTCAAAAGATGGGTTGATTATTTTAGCTAGTGGCTGTGCTATTATGTCATATACTGCTTTAATCACTTTACTTGGTGTCCTATCCCACTCAGCAGAATTTTCATTTTTTAATGACAATATAACATTTTTCACATCCTTTATTGTGACTCTTCTAAAATCTGTGTGATACTCAGCTTCTTGGTAGTCCAAAGGGATTTACTTTACTCTATCCTGCTACATAAACTTCGGACTTTGCTACATTTATGAAGAATTTATTTTAACACCTAAGATTAGTGTGTTCAATATTTGAGCTGGGTTTAGAACAACATTATCATCCATTTAAAGTCAGTAGTTATTTCATTACTAGCTCTGATTTGACAACAGACCACACTGCCTTTGTCTTACTATTATGTTGTAAAATAAACTTATTGTTTGCCATTTGTTTTGCTGCCTTTACAATTTTTTTGAAGATTGCTTTATAATGTTTCACATACACAGTAAAATGTCTGTTATATTTCAGTTCATTATGTAGTTACGGTAAACACCCCGAGCTATCCATTTAATCTTCTTAGTCGTTTTGTTACATTTGGCTTTAATTGGAAAAGTTTCATTAAATATTTGAAGAAAGCTACCATGAAATTTGTTAAAGATAGTACTACTTGAGATACAGCTGTCGTAAGGCCATTACACCTAGTGAATGGACGGGAAGTTTAAGGACATAACAGCGAGACACACAAAACCGAGAGCGAAAACGATAAATTACCACGCGTTACCTGTGAATTGCGCCTATCAGTAGCAATGTTACGGTAAACTTAGACCACAAAGTGATGTACTTACTGTCTTAGCGAATGGCGTGAAAGCTCAGTGTCCCCAGTGAATGGAAAAAAATGCAGGTGACTCCAGTCTATAGGAAGGGTAAAAGAACACACACACACACACACACACACACACACACACACACACACACACACACACACACACACACACACACAGGCGCGCGCGCGCGCGCGCGCGTCCGGGCCTCCGACAGAGCCGGTAGTGTACGGAACAGGTCCTCACATACATGAGAGGCCACGAGACTTCTCGAGTCGTCCCAGCTGGCGAGTCATCAGACGAGGGCACCTGTAGCAGGGAGATAAGATGTCACGAGCTCTGTTAGATTATATATGCACACAGTCTGTGACCGTTTGCTGATGATGCTGTTGAAAATCGGGAAGAATCGTTTAGTGACTGCGGAAGGACACGGGATGACTTTCCTGCAAGTTCCATTTGATGTGATGCGTGGCGGTTTGTTCTAAATGTGTGTTACTGCAAATGAGCAGAAAAAAATTGTGGTAATACTCGGATACATTATTAGTGGTATGCTGCTCGAATTTGCACATCAGTGAAGAATAGCAGCAATTAGGAAGCAGGGGTAGATTACTGTGGTGTGCGTACTGTAAGACTTTTGGTACACACACCATCAGATTATTTCACTTGTCGCTCTAACGAAGTAGGCGAGTGTCAGTAATATGTCTCGTGGTCTTATCGTGGCGTGTTTATCTTCTGCCGTTAGGTCAGACGATAGAAATGCCACTTGCACGCTTAGAGTAGCAGATTGACGGTGACCAACTTTAATAAATGTGTCTGAAAATTAATCAAGTTCTGTTCAAAGTAATAAAAAGCATAGACATTATTTAACTTGATTCTGGATGCTATCTACAATTGAGAATCTGAAGTTCCTTTGGTCTTGGTACCTTAATCTTATTCTCACATCTCTGATACTTGATAAAGTGTCTATTCATTTATCTTCATGGCTATGTACAGGAATATGATAGTCTATACCAGTCTATAGTCAAGTTTGTCTGCGCCTAATAAGATTAGTCAGTCTGCATTAATCGGAGGTCTGCACTCGCGCGTTCAGGTATCACTGCGAGGAGAAAAGGTTCTATGTCAGCAGCAATCTCATTGGCTATGTTACACATTAATACGCGGATCGGCGGAAGCAGAATTTGGTCCGTCTCTAAGGCAGCGCCATCTCGTAGTGCGGAGACGGACGAGTGCTGCGCCTGCGCTGTTGTGCTTAGCGGGGCGCGCTCTAGTGGGAAAGTTGTGTACGCGCTGACCATGCAGAACTATGTACACAATTACAAAGCCTTTTCTGAAGATTTGACAGGAGTAAGATTAGAATAAACTTTTTAGTTTACAAGAAAAGATACGTAGAGTTGGCTCCAGTTGTTTGTGTCTACGGGTCTAATTCCTGAAGCTGAAATTCTCGCATGCCAGATTCTCACGGTTCAACTGATCTAAATAACAAGTTTCTGTGGATATCCTCCACAGCAAGCATATAAATACTTGTTTTGCAAATCGAACTGCCTTTTCCTGCTGCTATTTATTTCATTGAATCCATACGCGTTTCGTCTTACTGTTTTAAGCCATCATCAGTGGGATGATTTGAGTTACCTCACATCTGGTCTGGAGGTCGCACTACCACTTTTAATGCTGTTCTATATTCACCGTGTTTTCGCCATCCACACACTGTTCGGCATGTTTCTCACTCTTTTTTTGAGGTGGACTATCGTCCTTTTGTCACTCGATACAACTATTTCGTCGTACACTTCTTTTCACGGTGTAAATATTGCGACTCCATCCCGTGTTTCATTGTCTTAGGTAAACATACCAATCTAAATAATTTTGCAGATTAGCGGTGACGTTTCCGCATACCACACATGAGGCCCGGGTTCTATTCCCGGCAGGGGACTGGGTGTTGAGCGTCCACCGTCACGCCGATGTGGCGGGCGTCACCTAAGGTGGACTCGCAATGCGGCGGCCCAACTCCACCGAATGGGGCCTGCAGGCCAACACTGCCATACGATCATTTCCATTTCCATTTGAAGATTAACGTAAAAACAAATTTTGCAGTGACAATTTATTTTGTCACATTTTATACATCACAAATTCTTCTGCATTTTCGCATTAATAACGCCGAAATTACATTGTTCGCCCAAAATACAAAACTACTTCCGATCACATCAGAGCCATGCTTACTAATCCATCACTCTGCGGTAAAGCAATTGTAAACCCTTTCCAATATTGTTATTATTAAGGGTGTCAAATACTTCGTGGTTTTAAATGTGTAAAAAAAGTTTCAACTGTACTTTTAGAGATAGTACATATCGATTGTAACCGCGAAAATAAAGTAATTCCTTTTCATAAATTTTAGCTTGAAATATAACAGCCGTTTTCCTGAAAAATTCATATAATTTTGTATACAATGAGATTCTTAGTTTCGCACAGGTCAATATTACTGGTATCGACTACTACTGTTGAGGGGAAAGTAATATCACGTCAAACAAATATCCAGGCAGTGTGTCGCAAAGCGGTACGAGAGGGAAGGACAGTTCGCCTTCCCTACTACTGCCAGCTTCAGGGGACTGAGAGAATTCTAGGAAAGTGTAACTGTTTTCTACAAAGGGGGCTGCTGGTAGAAAGGGTGGTGCAGTCGGTTGTAGAGTAAGTCTCAAAACTCCCCACCATGTCGTTAAGGGTAGTTGAGAAGCTTGCCCCCCCCCCCCACAGATCTGTTACCGGTGGGTGCGATCGTCATGCGAATATTACGTAAACGCTGCAGGAACCCCCCGGGAATTCCCGTTAGAGAAGAAGGCACTCTTTTTGCGAAACACTACTGAGAATATTTCGAGAACTGGCACCTGGGGTAGTCTTAACGTGAAATGTAGGTCAGTTGTGATAGAATTTTCATGCAGAGTGTGAAGACGATCTAATCTAATCTAATCTAATCATATCATATTACTGACTAGCCATGAAGAGTCTTAAATTACCGAAATTTTCGTGTATATCCGTAACCAAATCTGAACTTGAAAATACAAGACGACAGTTTTTGTAATAAACCACGAAAGGTCTTGAAACGAGTCCCGGTTTATTACTTCTGAATGGAGGTATATCTGACATCGTTTCATCCCTGTTAACTAAGTGTTCACATCATGTGCTTCATCTTTAAATGCATGAAGTTTTACGACGGACATACGAAACCAACACGTTAAGTCAAATGTTACGTATCGGTTTTTCTTACCAGCTGCTTGGTGTTTGAATCTAAAATAAGCTATATTCGTGGATGATAGAGGAGGAGGGTAGGTGTGCGATTCGATTGTCACACAGGCACAAAAATTTTTAAGTATCAATTGCTTACTCACCAAAAGTAAGATGTTCGCGTGTTTGACTAGAAATGATTATTGGCAACACATGAATAGACATTAACGTGCATTTTTAATTTTCACTAGCAGGCCGGTGCGCACGTGATACGGCTTGAAATAAAATTATGAATACTTTCGTACTTGAGCAGGATTCGGACCCACATACTTACCTTTGGAGGAGACCTTGAAAAGATTGCCGTCTTGGGAAAAAGGAACGAAATGATTGAACTATACTCTTCCGAAAGATTCAGATCCTTGAAAGAGGAGATACGAATTCGAATCTCAGTCCAGCACCAAATTTTTCAACGTCACTAAGAGCGCTGTTCATTTAAATGGCTAACGGTTCATCAAATAAAATAAAATTTTCGAATGTAACTAAATTTACTGCCGGCAGTATTTCTGTTTACCACGACTTCCGCCTCTGTCATTTCCCAACGTAAACCGTCTCAGCCCCTGTTGGTAATGAAGCAATGTGATGTTTAATGCGGATTCTGGATTATAGCGTCTTCCTCTTGAAGTTACCAGAGGTAAAGTAATTCTGTCTGTGCCTCTTAAAAGTAAATGCCTGAACCCACGCATTTCATTTCACCTGTGATAGTTCGTTCCACCAGACCATCGTGGCCACATTTCCCAGCCCCCGGTGTGTGCTGTAACGGATGATGTGCTTAGCTTACAAAATGAACCATTTACTTGACTAGTCACGGTGGACAAAATGCAAAGTAGAAGCAAGCTTCTGACGCGGACATCATGCTATTCTCATGTCAGCAGCACGTATGGACTCTTCTAGGCATCACACCCTAGATGTGAAGCCATTTTAAAGTTTCACAAATTCAGCAAATTTCTTAGTAATAATGACGGTAATAGTTTGAAGTTACCGGATAATTCAGAGTGGAGTTTTTCGATTATCATTTTCTTCATACCGTTGCTGGAACCCATGTGCTTGAGGATCATTTAATACCTTTTGGTCATTATAGAAGTAGTTGACCCAGAACAGGTTCTTTCCCTGCCTACGGAATTCTTTTCATATTAATATCAAACATGAGCAATTACTCGTAGATTACATTAAAACTAAAGTAATTGATGAAAACGTTACTTGATAACAAAAACGCGCTGCCCTTTTCATTTACTTGCACCTAGAGAACGCTGTCGAATTCTGCCAAAGAAAAATCTGAAGGCCGTAAGATCCCTTGGCTATGTCGCTGTCAGTTCTTCCATATGATTTGGTCAACGTGACCTGTTCCAAGTTGTGTATGACAGAACGTTTTAGAAAATAGATTGATAGAATGAAAATCTTTCTTTTTATTGCATAGGAAACCAAAGCTCTAAGTTCAAAATTAAATTTGAACTAATATTCCGATAATGTTCGCCTCTATAATGTACGAAAGTATTTCACAGTTGCAAAACCGGCATCCGACTCAGTGAGCTAGAATTTAGGTTACTTAAACTGGCGTCACTCTGACCTTACACTTCGTCGCTGACCGTAATGTAGCGAAGACTGTTTGCCAGTGCTCTCTCACCGGAAAATATGCTTCAACCCAATAGGCTCCATAAGTACACTGTAACAGTAATTTCTGTGTGTATACAATGCATACGGATTGTAGAATTTAGTGGTGCTCTCTCTCTCTCCCTCTTCCACTTTTGTATACAATAAGCCTGACCTAAACGGGCGCTTTATCATTACAGGTCCTCGGCAGTGCAACATCATACTGAAAACAGTAATGTGCATTTACTGACAACCTCACTGTTCGTTTTACCTGATTTATTTAATTGATTACAAAAACAATACCATCCAGTAGGAGTAATTTAGTCCCCCTTTTCCTTCTGTGAAATTTGCCGCATTTCGCTGGTTGTCTGTGAATCGTTTACCGGCCGTACTCTATCGTGGTTTGGAAGGCAAAAAGCTTACATAGTGCCGTTAAGACGATTTCTTTAAACTCCTTCAGATATGCCAGTTTTTAGTTTCTTCTTAAATCTTCTTATACCGCAACATTCACAGATATCGTAAATAGGAAAAGCTCTTTATCCAGGTACGAAGGTTGTAAAACAAACTTCCCACAGTTTGTGTCGGGTTGATCTTGTGATACCTCTTAGACAAAATACTTACGTAGTGCTATCGGACAAGTAGTGTTCCTGTAGCTGTGGGAATCATTGGTTGAAAACGAGTGAAACATCAGTGGTACAATAGTGCTAAATATTCAAAATGATTATCCACAAACGGAGATGTATTTAGCTTCAATAGTATAGACTGTGTATCCTTGTCTTCCTTGAGTGGCCATTGGAAGTTTACACACACACACACACACACACACACACACACACACACACACACACACGACAGCAACGCTAACTATAGCTTCAAAGCATTCAAACTAATTTTTTTCATAATTCTACTGGGTCTTCAGCGTGCAATATGTGTTGCAGACACAGTCTTGAACAAAAAATTGACTGCCGAGTCGATCACGTAATGTGGACAATACAGTCGTGCTCTCCTCAGACTTCTGTCCCACAATCTGCTCGATACGGCAACTTTGTATACGGCGGAACCTCCCGGAGGAAGCTTTGACTTCAACTGTAGTCTTGAGGTAAAACGCGAGACTAGCTAATATGACGTCCCGTAACTGAAAGCGCATATCGATAAAATGTTTATCACCCCCTTCCTCTTGGTGCTGAAGCTATGAGTATAATTAAAAGTGAATCTACAATATATTTCTCTCTGTCACATCGGTAATAACAGCTTGGTTTAACAATATTTCAGCGAGAGATTTCTTGGCCGACCACCTGCCTCTGAGCATCGCAGTCACTTGAGATCTGCGGCACCCGTTTGCTGCCAGCCGGCGGGGGTCTGAGGCACTGCGCTGCCTCGCCTTCTGCTGACAACTTCTGGACCACTCCTCACTCTCGACGGTGTACAATGCTTTAATGTTGAGTGGTGACCCATCAGATCTGTCTACGATTTGTGTTTCATACTCGATAGCAACGAAGGCACAAAACAGTTTTTATTTGGAAAGTATTTCATTACACTAGTATGCAATACATCAATGTGGTACAGAATTAATTATAGCATGCTGTATCAGAAACAATGACATTAAAGTGTGGTCCAGTTCTTTTTCCTTCCACAGGAGATTCTTAAGAATAACACATACGAATCCATGACAAAACTAACTTAGCCAAGGCACAGAGAGTAAATGCACCGTAATGTGTTAGGGAATCAAATAAAGAAACCCATGTATTGGAGAGATTGTGTCAATACCTTTCAGAACCTGCTCTATAGCTACTGAGGCAAATTGCTTGTTTAGAGGTCCATACATTAACTAATGGAGAAGTGAACGCTGTTCAAAAGTGATATTTAAAATATTCAAATATGGGCAATTTTGTCAATTTTTCTCCGGATAGCTTGTAACCTCCCCGGAGAAATTTGAATGGCAAAAATTTGAATGGCAAAAATTTGAATGGCAAAAATTTGAATGGCAAAAATTTGAATGGCAAAAATTTGAATGGCAAAAATTTGAATGGCAAAAATTTGAATGGCAAAAATTTGAATGGCAAAAATTTGAATGGCAAAAATTTGAATGGCAAAAATTTGAATGGCAAAAATTTGAATGGCAAAAATTTGAATGGCAAAAATTTGAATGGCAAAAATTTGAATGGCAAAAATTTGAATGGCAAAAATTTGAATGGCAAAAATTTGAATGGCAAAAATTTGAATGGCAAAAATTTGAATGGCAATGAAAATCGTGCTAAGTGTAACCTCCCCGCAAAATTTTGAAAGACAATATTTAAATGTTAACGAGAATAGAACCTAATGTAAGCTCCCAGCAAATAAAATAATTTGACGATGACAAATGAGAAATAGCAATCTAAACCAAGTGAAAGCTGCCCACAAAAATGTAAGACAATTCAATGATAATGAAATCTGTGACAATGAAAACGCAAATAGACCGAAATGTCGATCTTAGGCCCTGTGCAACTTTGAATTTAAGTGAAACTTTTCTTTAAGAAAATGCATGGGAAACTTTCTTTTAATTCAAATGATTGTTTTCAAACCAAGCATTTTTAAGAAAAGCAATTATTGGGGCGCTTCTTGAATAAATTAGTTACAGTTAAGATACATTACATTCTCAGATGTGCGCAATGCTGCTTCATTACCTTATTTAAAAAATATACCTCGTCCTGAATCTTGACCAGAGCCCCATGTCGACGCCCGCCGACTCCTCACACACAACTCCGACTATCTCTCGCGCGCTACTAGCACTGACGAACTACATGCTCTCGTGACTCGCTACGTACAACTACTGCCTCGCAACTCTACTGAACTCTCGCGCGGTCAAGCGCAGACTAGCAACGATAAATAACTCTCTGGTCAGAGATTCTGTCATGCCTCGCCATCGCTGCTACATAACATACCTTTAATCCAATTGAAGCTTGAAACACGTAAGTTAAGAGAGCCGCTGTTGGCAAATGTCAGCAAAGGGTTCCTAATCGCTACTGTGGACATTAAGTATAGAGGCCCTACACTAATCAAGAGGTTCATTTCCTTCATACTTATCACCCTGGCATGTGAGTCTTAAGTGAAGAACAATACTGAAATTCGTATCGTTGACGGTCGATTCGAATTTCTTCAGAGATGCTGGTATTGCTAAGCAGCTTGGCGGTCATAGATCTCTGCTTTCTGACTATTACACATAAAGTCCTCTTGGCAGTGCGACCCAGTAAGTTGTGTTACAGGTTTTCGTCCGATTTCGTTACAGAATTTTTCTGTAAATTCGCAGCTCCATAAAATATATCAGAAAAAAAGGTCACACACGCTAGCACCTACCACGGTTAGAACCGATGACTCACTGTGGCATGAGAGACACTGCTGCCAGCACACCACTCTCATCATGGTATTGGCCGCTCAGCCTCATAACACATCATGAAAGATAATAAAAGTGAATTTTGTATTCTCCACATAAGTGACCAATTTTTTATCTAAATAAATGCCGAGTGTCTTAGTTTACATGAGGATTATATAGCTCGAGTCACTAAATTCACTTGATATTCCCTTTCCATTTGAATGAGTCAATTCAGTATCATACGTGGAAGTGATTGTCGCAAGCATTTGGCAACACTGTGACAGTGCAATGTTGCCAATTCCTGGCTGTGCTAGGAATGGCTCTGTAGCGGTATGTGAGAAGAATCCCATGCTCGTGTCATAGGATACAAAGGAGGCGCGTGGTTTGACAACTGGTAAGAGAAAATGCTGCAAATTAACCAAACATTCAGGTGTATAATCTTCCATCACAAGTGTTTTATTCGTATATATTTTGTGGGAAACTGTGACAAGGTTAATTACAAAGTAACACGATATATCAGTACAATAAAAGTCTTTGCCCACCTGTCACGCAAAGTAAGATAAAGTTGATTTCCAAACAATTTGCACCTCGATGCTATCGATTTCGAGGTCCAATCTTGTGATCATTCATGAAATTCTACTTGTAACGTTGTTGTGGAAGCTACAAGAAACACAGTAAACTAATCATCCTGTGCCACGTAATAATGCGCATAATTTTTAAATGTATTGATTAAGACAGAAACTGAAAATTCAGAAGAGAAGAATTGAAGTGCAGATGCAGGCACTGTGCAGAACTGCACTTTTTCATTTTCACCTCTATACAATTAATGTATACTAACCAGCATATTCATTGCCTTCGTAATGTTTCCCTCTTAATTAGACGCATGGGTGTAGTTCCAGTTCATCATTAGAAGACTAATTGTTTCTTTGTACCCTTCCATCTACTATCCTTCTCCCACGAGGTATTAGAACGAGGTCGTAAGAAGGCTAACGAATTATAATCGAAAGACACTGAGACGCTAATTAGACTTCTCATGGTGTTAAGTGGACAGAAATAATTGGGAATTATTGCGTGCATCACTGGCATCCCATTGTCCTCCTCTGAGATTTTCATATTACGCTGAACATCAGATGCCGAGATAAATGTGTGTATTCCCCGTGACGAACAAATCAGTAATCAGGGATGTTTGCTGCATCCCAAACAATAGTTAACAATTAACAAAATAACCAAGAAAGGTGGAGTGTTTTATGCAGTGCCCCAATTAGTGTTCGTACCACTTTGTAGCCAAACAGCCAGAACAGAATTCAGTAACAGGTAATATCTCGTTGTACTAGCGATATGTATGCAGATGAAAGAAACACTATCAACTATACTTGCTTTACATGACGAGTCTTTTTATTTTGCTCTTTATTTTTTGAGGAAAGCATCGAGACGCGCGAGTAATAAGCAAGTAGGCATATAATCTATTTACAGTTGTTTTAAAAGGTGTATGTTCGCATTATGTATCGTGATGAGTATTACTACGAAATTCCAATTATCGACAGTCTGTGTTGTGCTTGCTTCTGTGATAGGTTTCACACCACTGAATGAGATGAAGCTTGTTCTCTCAACATGTACTCTGGTCTCCACACACCTGGCCTACATTTTGTATTTCCACTGTCTTGGCATTTCTCTTTGAAGTGTTCAGGAAAGGGATACTTACTAATGTTCTGACCTGTCCGTGTCTTACCTACACCCCCTTATTGTGGTGTCTGTCTAGCGAACAGTATGTAGAAATTCTAAACATTCAGACAAATCATATTACACAAAACTTTTGTAATAAAATTCATTAATTGCAACAGTTAATTGCACTAATTTGTCTCAGGCAAACAGCGACGTACAAAATAAACTCTCTTCAGTATAGACAAGCCCAAGCATGTGCTAGATAGTGTACAAGCGAAGTGAATAGAGTTGACGCTGCCATACAAGTCGCCAGTCGGTCGCGGCGCTTACGTCCTCTGCTGCCGCGTTGTCATCCTGGAGAGGAGTTGGTCAGCGTGCGATTCTCTCTCCCCCCCCCCCCCCCTCTCTGTCTCGTTACCGACTGGCGTGCCGGCGCTTCACTTCACGCCGTAACACTTACCGTGTACAATGCACTTACATTTCCACCCTTATCGATTTCCTCGAGCTCTTTATTTCACTCACAACCCTAAGTTCCGTCTATTAAAATTTCGCCCAGTGCCAGTGGTGGTCACCTTTGTGCTCAGACGGCAACGACTACCAGATCCACCGGTTAGTCCCTCAAGCGTTAGGGGTAAAACCCAATGGGACTCAGGGAAAGTAAGGCTAGCAACTTGCTTCCCTGGTACTTTACATATGATGCTGGCAACAATCAGAGCACAATGCCTCGGACCTTTGGAGGTGACGGAGTCCCACCTCTAACTGCCAAGTCGTATCTTTGGACTCCCTGGTTTGTCAAACAAATGGTAATGAAATGGGGAGCTATTAATATCAATGGGGGCTACTCTGGGAAGAAGGTAGATCTGGCAGAGGCTGCAAGTAAGATGGGGCTGGACGTTTTAACTGTTTGTGACATTCGGGTAAGGGGTGAGAAAGAAGAGGAAGTGGGAGAGTACAAGGTCTACCTGTCAGGAGTCAAAGCAGGAATAGCACAATGGGGTGTAGGGCTTTACATCAGGAAAGAAATGGGACCCAGCGTAGTTGCAATAAGGTATGTAAACGAACGACTGATGTGGATAGATTTGACAGTGTCTAGCAAGAAAATTAGGATTGTGTCAGTATATTCGCATTGTGAAGGGACAGATCAAGATAAGACGGATAGTTTTTATGAGGCACTCAGTGATGTAGTTAAGGACAATGACAGTGTTCGTCTCATGGGTGATTTTAACGCCAGGATTGGAAATCGAACAGAAGATGAAAAGGTTATGGGTAAATTTGGAGAGCATATGGAGGCCAACAGGAACGGGCAGCAACTCTTGTATTTCTGTGCCAGTATGGGCTTAGTAATCACAAACGCCTTTTTTAAACATAAGAACATTCACCGGTATACTTGGAAAGGCAGGGGAACCAGATCTGTCATTGACTATATAATAACAGATCAGGAATTCAGGAAGGCTGTGAGGGACACATGTGTATTCAGGGGATTCTTTGATGACACTGATCATTATTTAATCTGCAGTGAAATTGGGATTGTGAGGCCGAAAGTGCAGGTCAGGTCAGGTCCATTTGTAGGAGGATAAGAGTGGAGAAACGTCAGGATAAGGAAATCAGGCACCAGTACATAACAGCGATCTCAGAAAGGTACCAGTTAGTTGAATGTAGTCAATTACAGTAATTGGAAAAGGAATGGACAAGGTACAGGGACACAGTACTAGAAGTGGCTAAAGAATGTCTTGGAACAGTAGTGTGTAAAAGTAGGAGGAAGCAAACAGCTTGGTGGAATGACACAGTCAAGGCAGCCTGTAAAAGGAAAAAGAAGGCGTATCAAAAATGGCTACATACTAGAACTCAGGTAGACAGAGAAAGTTATGTTGAAGAAAGAAACAAAGGCAAACAGATAATTGCAGCATCCAAGAAGAAATCTTGGGAAGACTTTGGAAACAGGTTGGCGACTTTGGAAACAGGTTGGCGACTTTGGAAACAGGTTGGCGACTTTGGAAACAGGTTGGCGACTTTGGAAACAGGTTGGCGACTTTGGAAACAGGTTGGCGACTTTGGAAACAGGTTGGCGACTTTGGAAACAGGTTGGCGACTTTGGAAACAGGTTGGCGACTTTGGAAACAGGTTGGCGACTTTGGAAACAGGTTGGCGACTTTGGAAACAGGTTGGCGACTTTGGAAACAGGTTGGCGACTTTGGAAACAGGTTGGCGACTTTGGAAACAGGTTGGCGACTTTGGAAACAGGTTGGCGACTTTGGAAACAGGTTGGCGACTTTGGAAACAGGTTGGCGACTTTGGAAACAGGTTGGCGACTTTGGAAACAGGTTGGCGACTTTGGAAACAGGTTGGCGACTTTGGAAACAGGTTGGCGACTTTGGAAACAGGTTGGCGACTTTGGAAACAGGTTGGCGACTTTGGAAACAGGTTGGCGACTTTGGAAACAGGTTGGCGACTTTGGAAACAGGTTGGCGACTTTGGAAACAGGTTGGCGACTTTGGAAACAGGTTGGCGACTTTGGAAACAGGTTGGCGACTTTGGAAACAGGTTGGCGACTTTGGAAACAGGTTGGCGACTTTGGAAACAGGTTGGCGACTTTGGAAACAGGTTGGCGACTTTGGAAACAGGTTGGCGACTTTGGAAACAGGTTGGCGACTTTGGAAACAGGTTGGCGACTTTGGAAACAGGTTGGCGACTTTGGAAACAGGTTGGCGACTTTGGAAACAGGTTGGCGACTTTGGAAACAGGTTGGCGACTTTGGAAACAGGTTGGCGACTTTGGAAACAGGTTGGCGACTTTGGAAACAGGTTGGCGACTTTGGAAACAGGTTGGCGACTTTGGAAACAGGTTGGCGACTTTGGAAACAGGTTGGCGACTTTGGAAACAGGTTGGCGACTTTGGAAACAGGTTGGCGACTTTGGAAACAGGTTGGCGACTTTGGAAACAGGTTGGCGACTTTGGAAACAGGTTGGCGACTTTGGAAACAGGTTGGCGACTTTGGAAACAGGTTGGCGACTTTGGAAACAGGTTGGCGACTTTGGAAACAGGTTGGCGACTTTGGAAACAGGTTGGCGACTTTGGAAACAGGTTGGCGACTTTGGAAACAGGTTGGCGACTTTGGAAACAGGTTGGCGACTTTGGAAACAGGTTGGCGACTTTGGAAACAGGTTGGCGACTTTGGAAACAGGTTGGCGACTTTGGAAACAGGTTGGCGACTTTGGAAACAGGTTGGCGACTTTGGAAACAGGTTGGCGACTTTGGAAACAGGTTGGCGACTTTGGAAACAGGTTGGCGACTTTGGAAACAGGTTGGCGACTTTGGAAACAGGTTGGCGACTTTGGAAACAGGTTGGCGACTTTGGAAACAGGTTGGCGACTTTGGAAACAGGTTGGCGACTTTGGAAACAGGTTGGCGACTTTGGAAACAGGTTGGCGACTTTGGAAACAGGTTGGCGACTTTGGAAACAGGTTGGCGACTTTGGAAACAGGTTGGCGACTTTGGAAACAGGTTGGCGACTTTGGAAACAGGTTGGCGACTTTGGAAACAGGTTGGCGACTTTGGAAACAGGTTGGCGACTTTGGAAACAGGTTGGCGACTTTGGAAACAGGTTGGCGACTTTGGAAACAGGTTGGCGACTTTGGAAACAGGTTGGCGACTTTGGAAACAGGTTGGCGACTTTGGAAACAGGTTGGCGACTTTGGAAACAGGTTGGCGACTTTGGAAACAGGTTGGCGACTTTGGAAACAGGTTGGCGACTTTGGAAACAGGTTGGCGACTTTGGAAACAGGTTGGCGACTTTGGAAACAGGTTGGCGACTTTGGAAACAGGTTGGCGACTTTGGAAACAGGTTGGCGACTTTGGAAACAGGTTGGCGACTTTGGAAACAGGTTGGCGACTTTGGAAACAGGTTGGCGACTTTGGAAACAGGTTGGCGACTTTGGAAACAGGTTGGCGACTTTGGAAACAGGTTGGCGACTTTGGAAACAGGTTGGCGACTTTGGAAACAGGTTGGCGACTTTGGAAACAGGTTGGCGACTTTGGAAACAGGTTGGCGACTTTGGAAACAGGTTGGCGACTTTGGAAACAGGTTGGCGACTTTGGAAACAGGTTGGCGACTTTGGAAACAGGTTGGCGACTTTGGAAACAGGTTGGCGACTTTGGAAACAGGTTGGCGACTTTGGAAACAGGTTGGCGACTTTGGAAACAGGTTGGCGACTTTGGAAACAGGTTGGCGACTTTGGAAACAGGTTGGCGACTTTGGAAACAGGTTGGCGACTTTGGAAACAGGTTGGCGACTTTGGAAACAGGTTGGCGACTTTGGAAACAGGTTGGCGACTTTGGAAACAGGTTGGCGACTTTGGAAACAGGTTGGCGACTTTGGAAACAGGTTGGCGACTTTGGAAACAGGTTGGCGACTTTGGAAACAGGTTGGCGACTTTGGAAACAGGTTGGCGACTTTGGAAACAGGTTGGCGACTTTGGAAACAGGTTGGCGACTTTGGAAACAGGTTGGCGACTTTGGAAACAGGTTGGCGACTTTGGAAACAGGTTGGCGACTTTGGAAACAGGTTGGCGACTTTGGAAACAGGTTGGCGACTTTGGAAACAGGTTGGCGACTTTGGAAACAGGTTGGCGACTTTGGAAACAGGTTGGCGACTTTGGAAACAGGTTGGCGACTTTGGAAACAGGTTGGCGACTTTGGAAACAGGTTGGCGACTTTGGAAACAGGTTGGCGACTTTGGAAACAGGTTGGCGACTTTGGAAACAGGTTGGCGACTTTGGAAACAGGTTGGCGACTTTGGAAACAGGTTGGCGACTTTGGAAACAGGTTGGCGACTTTGGAAACAGGTTGGCGACTTTGGAAACAGGTTGGCGACTTTGGAAACAGGTTGGCGACTTTGGAAACAGGTTGGCGACTTTGGAAACAGGTTGGCGACTTTGGAAACAGGTTGGCGACTTTGGAAACAGGTTGGCGACTTTGGAAACAGGTTGGCGACTTTGGAAACAGGTTGGCGACTTTGGAAACAGGTTGGCGACTTTGGAAACAGGTTGGCGACTTTGGAAACAGGTTGGCGACTTTGGAAACAGGTTGGCGACTTTGGAAACAGGTTGGCGACTTTGGAAACAGGTTGGCGACTTTGGAAACAGGTTGGCGACTTTGGAAACAGGTTGGCGACTTTGGAAACAGGTTGGCGACTTTGGAAACAGGTTGGCGACTTTGGAAACAGGTTGGCGACTTTGGAAACAGGTTGGCGACTTTGGAAACAGGTTGGCGACTTTGGAAACAGGTTGGCGACTTTGGAAACAGGTTGGCGACTTTGGAAACAGGTTGGCGACTTTGGAAACAGGTTGGCGACTTTGGAAACAGGTTGGCGACTTTGGAAACAGGTTGGCGACTTTGGAAACAGGTTGGCGACTTTGGAAACAGGTTGGCGACTTTGGAAACAGGTTGGCGACTTTGGAAACAGCTGCTGGAAAACCATTCTGGAGTGTAATTAGCAGTCTTCGAAAGGGAGGTAAGAAGGAAATACAAGTATTTTGGACAGGTCAGGAAAACTGCTGGTGAATCCTGTTGATTCCTTGGCAGATGGAGGGAAAATTTTGAAGAGTTGCTCCATGTAGGTGAAAATACGATCAGTAACGTTTCAGATTTCGATGTACAATGGGATAGGAATAATGATGGAAATGGGATCACATTTGAGGAAGTGGAGAAAATGGTCAATAGATTGCAGTGAAATAAAGCGGCTGGGGTGGATGAAATTAAGTCAGAACTCATCAAATACAGTGGAATGTCAGGTCTTAAATGGCTACACAGGAGAATTGAAATGGCTTGGCAGGTTCCATAAGACTGGACGAAAGCAGTAATCACACCAATC
Source organism: Schistocerca serialis cubense (assembly GCF_023864345.2). NCBI lineage: Eukaryota > Metazoa > Arthropoda > Insecta > Orthoptera > Acrididae > Schistocerca > Schistocerca serialis. The sequence goes on from NC_064649.1 coordinate 169,489,863, forward strand.
TTTAAACATGGAAACAGAAAAGATTGTAACAACTACAGAGGTATCTCTTTAATCAGCGTTGTGGGTAAAATCTTCTCAGGTATTGTTGAAAGTATAGTGCGACTATTAGCTGACGACAAATTGGATCAAAATCAGTGTGAGTTTAGGCCTCTTAGAGGTTGTCAGGACCAGATCTTTAGCTTACGGCAAGTAATGGAGAAGTGTTACGAGTGGAACAGGGAACTGTATCTATGCTTTATAGATCTAGAAAAGGCATATGACCTGGTTCGTAGGAGGACGTTATTGTCTGTTCTACGAGATTATGGAATAGGAGGCAAACTTTTGCAAGCAATTAAAGGTCTTTACATGGATAGTCAGGCAGCAGTTAGAGTTGACGGTAAATTGAGTTCACGGTTCAGAGTAGTTTCAGGGGTAAGACAAGGCTGCAACCTGTCTCCACTGTTGTTCATATTATTTATGGATCATATGCTGAAAACAATAGACTGGCTGGGTGAGATTAAGATATGTGAACACAAAATAAGCAGTCTTGCATATGCGGATGACTTAGTTGTGATGGCAGATTCGATTGAAAGTTAAGTAATATTTCACAGCTAGATCAGAAATGTAAGGACTATGGTATGAAGATTGGCATCTCCAAAACGAAAGTAATGTCAGTGGGAAAGAGATATAAACGGATTGAGTGCCAAATAGGAGGAACAAAGTTAGAACAGGTGGACGGTTTCAAGTATTTAGGATGCATATTCTCACAGGATGGCAACATAGTGAAAGAACTGGAAGTGAGGTGTAGCAAAGCTAATGCAGTTGGCGCTCAGCTACGATCTACTCTCTTCTGCAAGAAGGAAGTCAGTACCGAGACTATCTGTGCACCGTTCAATCTTTCGACCGACTTTGTTGTATGGGAGCGAAAGCTGGGTGGATTCAGGTTACCTTATCACAAGGTTGAGGTTACGAACAGGCTTAGATGGTGGGGTCATGTTACACGCATGGGAGAAGCAAGGTTACCCAAGAGACTCATGGGTTCAGCAGCAGTAGAGGGTGGTATTGGTATTGGTATTGGTATTGGTATTGGTATTATTTTGCTTGGGACACTTTTGGGTGGTGCTGCACTACGTAATTTGCACGGATTCGTTATTTACTAGAATATGTTTCCACCAAATGTAATCCATAACACCACAAACGTCTTGTTTGCTTCTCTCTCTCTCCACTTGTTAGGCACCTTCGGGGCTCTGACTGTCAGATGAAAGAAACGGGTAAGTGTTGACCAGTAGCACAATTCCACAGAACTGAACTGTTCGGTACGTATGTTTCAGCATTACCACACTAATTATTTGTAATATATGTGCCACTACTTTTTATGCAACCTGTGTAGAAACAGGGGCTGACACCCAAAACTGAAGTGACAATTCGAGTTTTACTGGTACAGATATGGTGTATATGGACGAAAGCAGCAAGTGACGGTTTGAACGAAGGTTGGGAATCGAACCTGGCTCAGGTGTGTTGGAGCCGCCGCAGAGGCACCTCGTCACAAACCGCCGTGGCAAGCCTACCTCCTCTGTCTGGATTCTCCCTGTTGCCCCAGACTACTGTACATTCCCCTTACACGCAGGCAATGTGCCTTCGTGACTCAGTGGCTGACGCACCTGCCTAGTACGCAGGAGACGAAGGTTACATTCCCAGGCTTGGTACAGATTTGCTGCACTGAAGCAAACTGTCACTCATTTGTATTATATGTAACAGACATTATGAGCTGTTCACTGTATTACATGCCCTCAGTATAATCGCCCCTCCATTCCTAGCACCTCCTCTCCCCCACCCCTCCCCCCACCACGCCCTGAAACTGTCCGTAGAGTGGTTAAAGCCGCCATAAAGGCGAGAGATGAACATGCCCCCATGTAACGTCCGCAAGTAAGTGTCCAGGCACTTGTGTTCCACTTCTATACACTACTGGATGCAGACGCACGCTACGGGTTTTCGCTACAGCTACGCAACATGTCCAGGCCCAGTACGAGGTCCGCCCTCTGCCTCGAATCTCGTGCAGTTACCATCCCTGTTTGTAGATAACCCGATTGCAAAACGTCTTCCGTACTTTTGTAACAAGATGGTCACGCACTAACAAACTAAGTCTTCATTCCGTTACATAGGTTTGATCGGGTGGGACTACGTAACTGCTTTTGCTTTTTGCACACTACACGAGTGGTTACCTTAACTGGCAAACATGTTCTCCACCCGTAGCATGACTGCCTTGAGAGATCCCATCCACACTCAAGATAGACATACGTTTTTGTTCATATAGGTCAATAATTATCACCGTATGTTTCAAATTACGGCGTGCAGACACGTCATTCAACGTAAATCCGAATATCTGCTTACATTCCATGTTCGATATGCCCGCCATCATTGCGCCACAGCATCGACAGACGAATAGAGGTCTGCATGACCCGCTGAAATGTCGGAACACAGATGCTTATGAGCTCCTGAATGGCTGCTTTCAGCTCAGGAATGGTTTTGGGGTGATTGCTGTACACAGCTCCACAAAATGGAGTCGCACATTAAAGACTGGCCACCGTATTTTCCGGGTATGAACACACAATCGATTGCCATGCCAGTGGCCTCTTGGTACCCCAGAATGTGTTCCTCCAGGACATCACACTCCCACGTCGATGGCGTCGAGCTGCGTTCTCGCACAAACACATCTTCTCGAAATCGGAGAGGGGAAGAAAGCATCTTCCAAAACCTTGAAGTTCCGTTCGGGAGTCTCCGTGCCATCGAGGCAGAGTCTCCGTGCCATCGAGGCATACCGCACAGATTATTCCGTGACTGGTGTCCAATCAGCCGTTGAGGGCGAAGGGACGTCCAAGACGTGAAATGCAGATCCTCAGCCCCCCCCCCCAAATGCGCTTGACGAACCTATCCACATGACGGTGGGCCTCCTCGCTAAACCAAACCATACAGCGCCTACTAATTCCCACCACGCCTCGCGGACAACCGTGCAGTTCGAACATACTGACTCAAAGCTTTCAGGAGTTCTTATTGAAGTAATGAAATAAAATACTCGTAATCACCCTGTGCATCGCGTAATGCCGTAGAGACTGCACATACCGTTACACATACCTTAATACTGCTAACCATGTGCAAAATACTATTGAGGGTTGACACATCCCTCTGCTGCAATTGCCGGCATGTGCCAGATTCTTGAGAGAAAGCACCTGCTTGGAGATGTAAATACGTGTTTAAATAGGTCCTCTGCATTGTGCGATTTACGTAACGTTAGTGTATCACCAAACTGCCATGGGGCTGCGTAGGCCTTCAAATAAGTTACTCTATCAACCAGATTGTTCCGTGTAAGGCCGCTGTCAATACCGTTTGCCGGTGATGCTGTAGTTGTTCACAACGTTCGTGTGATACTACTCAATGAGGACTGGCAGTTATTACACACATTTATTTCCTGCAAGTCATCTCTCAATATTAGTGCAACATACTGCGTATAACACGGTGATCATTTATTGTGTACTCTGAAACTCATCATTCATGTAAGTCTGTGGACGCGGTAACCTCCGTGAAGTATATGGGTGTGACTATTCGAAATGATCCCAAATGGAATGGTAAGATTACAGAAGTAACGGATAAGGCGAACTCTAGATTGCGGTTTATTGGTACAATCCTTCAACGAAGGACTGCATCGCTTCAGGACGTAGCTTACAATGACTACGTCAGTTCTTCAGACCAGTATGGTCTGATTAGAGAGATTGAGAAGGTCCATACAAGAGCGGCAAGATTCGTGACTTGTAACGCTCTCGCGATGGCTAAATTCCGAAATCCAATCCAATCTCATAGAACGTTTGCACCAGACGAGGGTGCTCACTAAACGTCCCACCTCACTATGCGATTTGAAAGATTGTTTACCGCGTCTATGTGCAAGTGTGATGTTTGCAGTGACAACATATCTTTTACTGAAAAGCCAGTGGAATGGTACAAACAATTACTCAGTAGTTTGTTCGACCTGGGCCCCGTTGTTGTTACTCCCCTATCAGGTCAGACGTAATTGTCGCCTATGCAGATGACCTGTCATCCCCATCCATCACCCGTTCCATTCTCTTTCCTTAAACCTTCCTGACAACTTGGAGCCAAGGCGGTGCTGTACCCCGTCCCCTTTGTCGATTTCCCAGGGATGGTACCCCCCCCCCCCTTCACTTGTTTATCGTCGGGCATTTGCTGCTCTATGTGCACACATGAAGCAAGCCACATTTATTGACACTGATGGCTCGAAAACATCGTTAGGTGTAGGGAGTGCCTATATTGTTGGCGACGCCCCAAATCAATATCGGCTTCCCGACCAGTGTTCGGTTTATACTGCGGAGCTTTACGCTGTTCTCCAGGCTGTCCACTACATCCGCCGCCATCAGCGGATACAGTACGTTATCTGCTCAGATTCTCTCAGCTCTCTCCTCAGTCTCCAAGCTCTTTATCCTGTGCACCCTCTGGTCCACCGGATTCAGGACTGTCTGCGCTTCCTCCACCTGGGGGCGTCTCGGTGGCGTTCCTCCAGCGCCCGGGACACGCTGGTATCTGTGGAAATGAGGCGGCCGATATTGCGGCCAAGGCTGCAGTCTCTCTTCTTCGGCCAGCTATTCAATAGATTCCCTTCGCCGATCTACGGAGCGTTTTATGTCACGTGTTGTTCTTTTATGGCACGCACATTGGTCGACGCTTCCCCGTAATAAATTGCGGGACGTGAAAGCTCTTCCTTGTGCTTGGAGCGCTTCCTCCCGAACTCGTCGTCGGGAGGAGGTAATTTTAGCTAGACTCCGGATAGGGCACTGTCTTTTTAGCCATCGACATCTTTTAAGCGGCGATCCTCCCCCCACTGCTCTCAACTGTGGACGGTAAGACACCTTTTACTCGAGTGCCCCTATTTTACTCGAGTGCCCCTATTTTACTCGAGTGCCCCTATTTTACTCGAGTGCCCCTATTTTACTCGAGTGCCCCTATTTTACTCGAGTGCCCCTATTTTACTCGAGTGCCCCTATTTTACTCGAGTGCCCCTATTTTACTCGAGTGCCCCTATTTTACTCGAGTGCCCCTATTTTACTCGAGTGCCCCTATTTTACTCGAGTGCCCCTATTTTACTCGAGTGCCCCTATTTTACTCGAGTGCCCCTATTTTACTCGAGTGCCCCTATTTTACTCGAGTGCCCCTATTTTACTCGAGTGCCCCTATTTTACTCGAGTGCCCCTATTTTACTCGAGTGCCCCTATTTTACTCGAGTGCCCCTATTTTACTCGAGTGCCCCTATTTTACTCGAGTGCCCCTATTTTACTCCAGTGCCCCTATTTTACTCCAGTGCCCCTATTTTACTCCAGTGCCCCTATTTTACTCCAGTGCCCCTATTTTACTCCGTTACGCGCCCGTCTACAGCTGTCGCCTGATATCGTCAATTTTAGCAGATGACACGCGATCGGCCAAGCGCGTTCTCGAGTTCATCAGTGAAATGACGTCAGTCATTTGAAGCTCGTTTTGGGGACAGTCAACCCCCTTCTATAGTGGTGTTAGTTTCTCCAGACGTACAAGGAAAGCTTTAACATTTGTTGCGTTTCGCTCCCATTGCTGCTGGTTTCCATTTTCGTTTTTGTACTATGATCATTAGCGCCCAGTCCGTGCCTTATGGGTTTTGGGCGCAAAACTAACAATCGAAGCCCCATCCAGAAGGTAGTAGGGGTTCGTTTGTGTTATGTCCCAGAAGATGGGCTGCAGATTGTGAGGACAGCGTTTGGGAACCCTTTTAATTACTTTCCGGTTGTCCATCTACCATTCGAGTACTACTCGGTCTTTACAACGGTTTTCTAGACTACAGTTCAGTGACTGTGGTACCTCCAGATTGTGCACGGCCTGGTTCATGGCATCAACACTGCGTTACCACATGTATTGAACTGCCAGTTCTGAAGCGGAATTGGTGTTGGCCCATACACACAGAGCTCTCAGGGGTGTTTGCAGGCGCTTACACCGTTCAGTAACGTTGAAACAAAACGAGCATCGGAGATAACGAACCAGATTATCTCTATGGTCACACCGTTACGAACGGTGTCCATTCGGAAACAACCCTAAGTGTTAATAAACCTTTTACTATTGCAGCCTTTGTAACATGATTGCATGTTAATTGACAACTGTGCTACGTTATGTCGACCAAAACATGCTACCACAATATCAGTTGCCCATTTCTATTACAAGAACCTTATACGCACATCATGTGCTATGTTAGATTTTCCGGGCTGACAAAATGCATGTCGATGTTGTCAGTCTGTTTGACTGGCACTTGTTTGACTGTTTATGTGTCGTTTGTGTGTAAATCTGTCGCAGTCTGACGAACATATCTATAATCACACTGATTGTGTTTGTGTGTTGATTAATTATTGTGCCCTGTATCTGATTATATATAATCAATGTCTGCGCAGGCAGACCTGGAACGTGAGGTCGAGCAGCGGCTCTGCTGATGTAGGAATATTTTCTGTCCTTAGTATCTGCCATCCAGAGGGTGATTGAGCGGACACTGCAGACAGCGGATGCTACGTAGATTGTCAGGATGATAGTATCTCTTGTTTCTGTAGCCTACTTACTTTTAATCTAGAATTTCATTAGTTGTGGCGGGCTTGGTTTCTGGTGTGGACCCAGAGGTGGCACTACACGGAGTGTGGGGGACATGTTAAGAAAACACCAAGCCAATCGGCGACCCTCTTTGGGACGTCACACGCTTCTTCATTGCTTTTTGCCTTTACACGTTTTGCATTGGTATCGGCGGCGCTTTGTATGGGACTGACATGTTGTCTTTCTAGAACACACAGTATGTTGCGGGCGGAGGTTGTTTCTAGACGCACGTTGACATCGTTGCAAGTGTCACTCCCGCAGATTTGTCATGTAATTGGAACTACTGGCCCAAAACTTATACAAGTAGACCGAGTTTAGTATTGGTCTGTGGCCTGAGTGTTTCGATTCAGGGGACTACGTGCCTGTCCCTTTTTCCTTGGGGTGAAGAGTGCCTCGCAATACAAATGTGATGTACTGTTTACATAGTGTTATACCCAGGAATATCATCCTTACATACACATCATATGGAAACCCCTACGACACGTCTGTGTTCACACCAAAACCCACGTACAACCTCTTCAGTCTGGATTATTAATTGTTTAATAGTGATTTGTCATTTACGTTCGCCAAGCGTCTAATTATGCATTGTCTGAGTGTGAGCCTGAGTAAACTTGGGAATAAGTACGGGAGGTGCACCCCACCACGCACATTTGGTATAACCAAGTCCAGTCTCTCTCCGAGTGACGTCGCAAGATTTCCGCCGAGCAGCCAGGTAACCTCGAGTGGTGCGGCGAGTCATCCACAAGCAGCTGGAACACGGCGTATTGCACTTCTCATCGGGAACTGTCGTTTGCGGCGGCGGCTGCCGGGTTCATATACGGCTTGCTAGTTAATGGAGCCGTCGGCTGGGGTCGCGGTTTTCCAGGGAAAAAACCAATCGCAATGCTTCCTGGCGTAGCCAGTTGCTCTGTGCTGACTCTCACACGCGCGAAGGCGGCCAGCGATGTATTTGGCGGCCGCGTACTGGAGCGCGTTGTTCGGTGTTTGTGCACAAGAAAATGTACATATTCCTACGTTGCGATAAATTGTGGTATACACCACTTCTTCACATTGTCGGTTTTGTTTGTGAATGTATATAAGCTCATCGTCCAACTCATCTATCCTCTACGTTAATGTTATTTGTCTGAATGTTTCCATTACACCACTGGATGATATTGCTTTGCCACGTTATAATCTATGGAGCCACCGATTGCCATGTCATCTATATATTGTACCGTATTAACGCAGCTATCCTGTAACGTCGTTGAGTGTGTGAGGGGGGCGGGATGGGTTCATTATCAAATAAATCCTCTGCCGCAGCATTACGTTGTCTTCTCCAGGAAATTGCTCTTTGGTAGCTTCTCTGTAATGTTGATGGTGATTTGTATTTGTGTGATTGTTCTGAGGTTGGCAGTGGGCGTTCGCGATTCGTGTGTGACAGCTAGAGTTGTATGACCGGCTCCTGGACAGTATAGACTGCCTGTCACAGACAGTGTGGGTGGTCCTGATTGATTTTATATGTATATTCCCTTTTCTGGGATGTAGATTCGTGGCGATTGTCTGTCGAACAGCTTTGGCGTCGTGATGTGTGATATATATATAGAGGGATGTCGCCAGTTGTGTTTTAGCCTGTTCTATCCTTCGAGCCTCTTTGACACTGACATATTCTGCCGCTTTAACTACAGAGCCCAAAACCAGTGTTTGTATTCGTTAGGTTTCGTACTTGTTGCTGCAGGTCTTTGTTGTGTGACTGTAGTTGAGTGCAGCGAACCATGTCCATAAAATGATACCGTAGAGGACGGAAATAGGCATTGTCTCTTCTAATATGGGATTGTATCGAATTTAGTTAATGTAAGGTCGGAGCGGGGGACGACTGCATAGTTTGGCAAAGGGTGAAAGGTGGCTACACTGAGCCACAGCGCCAGAGATTGCGCCAAAGAGTATTATTCAGCCGCCTCCACTGGCAGTGCTTGGGGAGAACTCGTAGTAGGCCGTGCGTGCTGAGATGTGATACCGAAAAGTTTGTGTTGAGATGTGATAGTAAGGCGTCGGTGTGGAAATATTGTAATGATTAGAGAGTGCTTTTCGTCAATATATGAAGGTAATACAAATAAAAGGAAAATGTTTTCTTTTATCTCAAGCCAGATGCTTTGTTGACTGAACCTGTAATGATGCATTATTTACGACATTGTCTTCTTGTATTAGTGTAATTCTGGTTTCCTTACGCAATTAGAGTATATCTATTTTGTAATTACGTCAGTATAAATGATATTTCAAACTTCTTGTCGTATTGAAGAAGAACCGTGCCAAATGTGTACGTTGAATCACACTTCCACACACAGAACAGTTACTCTTGTGCTTGTTGTTGCGTTGGTTTTATAGTTGCTGGGGACTTAATTGTGTTAACGAAAATTTTCTTTCATTGTTGTTCCATGCAGTCAGATTGCGTACAAATACTAGTCAGGGCCAACCGTTTACGAGACACAGCGTAATCGGACCTACAACCACCAAAAATAAATTTCAAAATAATTATTATTAAAAATCAAGCCCCCCCCATGCAAGGGACCAACCAACATTTAATCGTTCAGTAGGTAACATGGACGTAATAGGTTGACAGTGGTAGTTTAATACATAGAATGTGTATTTGTCTGTCTCATTAGTGTGGAAACGCATTAAAGTTACTTTGCGGTTTAGTATGCCACTTAGCGTTGTATCAGGAAATTTAAAATATGCATCACCTGTCGCAACTGAATAAAGCAACCAACATATGCAGACATCATTTGGTTTCCGCCACAACAGCACAAAATTCCACCACATGTGGAGGTGGGTGTATTGTTAGTTTCATTCGAAAAACATCTCTGATATACCTTCTTTTGTCTGCAGGGTAAATATAACGATTTGTAATGCAAAATGTGCACTCTTTTCGCAAAGAATGGGTTCGTACAGCAGAGTTAGTTGGTGTTCTGAGGGGATTCGTCATGCAAGATAACTGGGTTTTGCCCGCTATGTATCGAAAAGGTTTGTTCTTGTTGTAGTAGCTAATCTAACGTACAGACTGCAGTTCAGTGTGTATCTTCCGTAGCACTACGTGTATCTAAGCGCGATCATCTGCCACGTGAGAAGCAGAAGCACCGTATGTGGGTTTGAGAACTTAACACCGCTGTCGAGCATGGGAGTGGGGCTGTGCAGAAACTATGCACTCTTTCACATCATTTATGGCTGCTGCACCCTGCTGTCGCCTTAATGTTCCGAAACATACACTGAACGACGAAGCATAAATCTAAACGGATAAAATTAGGAATTGGCCCAATCCCACAATACATCATTTATACGACTCAACTGGAATAAAACGTGGTAACAGAACACGTGGTCCGCTGTAGGGTGTGACGTACAAACAACACTGGCAGCGGGTAAGAATGCCCTCTTCTGAGCTGCCGCGGTGTGGTGCAGGCAGTGACAGAAGTTCAGGAGTGTCCAACGTTTGTAGTGTAGGGGACAAACGTTGGTAATTTAGCACTTACGTACAGGGGATGTCGTAGTGTGGCATTGTTTTGCTCCTGTCAGTGGGGCGGGGGTGAACCCTTCCAGACTGGAGCAAACTATCTTTCAGCACGACAATGCGTGAGTATACGTGTCGTCACTTTGCATGCAAATCGTACTCTGCCTTCCTAACCACAAATGTTTACAGCATACTGCTAGTTCTCAAAGAGGAGCATTGTTTCCACTGGTTCCCTTAGTTTTATATAAGCAGCACACCGTGTTGTAGCATTCTACTCGTCACTGTGTTGACAATTTATGTACGTCCACGAATTTATATAAGGTTACTATATTCGTACGTTTTTGTTTATATGTCATATACTAAACTCATTTGCTTTACAGTTTTGTGGTCATTGATCACAACACATTCATAGCATGCCAGGCATTTCCAGTGCATTATGTGTATCTCAACATTAGGTTTGCGGTCTTTCCACTTATACGTAATGTAAAACGTGCCTGAACATAACTTTTGGCACTCACTTCGACACTTGCAGCTCATTTTCTGTCACTGCACATACGCACGAAGTGCTAGTGTACAGGCGTACAGCGCCTTTACAGAGACAGTATTTGACAGGCAAAACATCCCATAGTCAGGTGACATTAGCACACAAAGCAAGAGTGCAGTTTTCTTCACCAATAAACTGCATAACTACATGTATGCACATGAAATATGAAATCAGCTGTGAACTAATATCTCACATGGGCATGCGTATGGTAACTGAACTGTGATGGAAAAAAATAGCGTCCGCGACGGTCGCAGGTTCGAATCATGCCTTGGGCATCGATGTCCTTAGAACTACTTAGATTAGTTCGGTTTACGTTCTGGGGGACTGATAACATCAGAGGTCACGTCCCATAGTCCCCAGATAGCGTTTCCAAACAATTGGTTCAAATGGCTCTAACGAAGTTTAGAAGGTCCCAGAGAATGTCGAAACATTTACACCGTCAGACGATATTCTACCACGGAAATTATTAAAGTCGGCATCCGCACAATATGAACATTTGGCATCCCAAAAGTACAGTGCAAACACAGAAACAACAACACTTGTACAGAGTTTCAAAGCCAGCTATTATGTGAAAAGATACTCCTTTAACCACACCTAGTGCAAAACAACCTATTAACACACACACACACCTGCCCCTGCCCAGGCAAACAGAGCAATGTTCAGATTGTGACCGTGTGCAGTAGGCCACCTGCAGCTTGCCCATTCTTCTAGCAGGCCTATCAATGGTCGCTAGGCCACGTTCTATTCGAAAACCTTCACCGATGAGTTCAGTGATACCAACAGATATTACCTCCTTCCCCTGAATGCCACATTGTTGCCTTCAACGTTCACGCTACCAGTGTGTTCCAAAAAGGCTGACGTCACGCATACAATATCACCTGTCGCATATTGGCAACCAATATACGACGTGATGTGATGTTTTCAGTGTGGATTCCTTCTCGAACGGACGCTTGAAAAAATAAACAGTAGCTACGACTTAGTTTCAGCACATTGAATAAGTAATTCGTAACAGCAAATGGCCTGTTGTAGGCTGTAATGTAAATGTTACTTATGGTGCGATGAGGTCAAGAAACAAAGAACATTTTCACGCCATTGTGAAACACACAGTCTTATAAATACACTCCTGGAAATGGAAAAAAAGAACACATTGAAACCGGTGTGTCAGACCCACCATACTTGCTCCGGACACTGCGAGAGGGCTGTACAAGCAATGATCGCACGCACGGCACAGCGGACACACCAGGAACAGCGGTGTTGGCCGTCGAATGGCGCTAGCTGCGCAGCATTTGGCTGACACTGACGGCGGCGGTGCACAGTTTGCCGTGGCATACGGATATCCATCGCAGTCTTTAACACTGGTAGCATGCCGCGACAGCGTGGACGTGAACCGTATGTGCAGTTGACGGACTTTGAGCGAGGGCGTATAGTGGGCATGCGGGAGGCCGGGTGGATGTACCGCCGAATTGCTCAACACGTGGGGCGTGAGGTCTCGACAGTACATCGATGTTGTCGCCAGTGGTCGGCGGAAGGTGCACGTGCCCGTCGACCTGGGACCGGACCGCAGCGACGCACGGATGCACGCCAAGACCGTAGGATCCTACGCAGTGCCGTAGGGGACCGCACCGCCACTTCCCAGCAAATTAGGGACACTGTTGCTCCTGGGGTATCGGCGAGGACCATTCGCAACCGTCTCCATGAAGCTGGGCTACGGTCTCGCACACCGTTAGGCCGTCTTCCGCTCACGCCCCAACATCGTGCAGCCCGCCTCCAGTGGTGTCGCGACAGGCGTGAATGGAGGGACGAATGGAGACGGGTCGTCTTCAGCGATGAGAGTCGCTTCTGCCTTGGTGCCAATGATGGTCGTATGCATGTTTGGCGCCGTGCAGGTGAGCGCCACAATCAGGACGGCATACGACAGAGGCACACAGGGCCAACACCCGGCATCATGCTGTGGGGAGCGATCTCCTACTCTGGCCGTACACCACTGGTGATCGTCGAGGGGACACTGAATAGTGCACGGTACATCCAAACCGTCGTCGAACCCATCGTTCTACCATTCCTAGACCGGCAAGGGACCTTGCTGTTCCAACAGGACAATGCACGTCCGCATGTATCCCGTGCCACCCAACGTGCTCTAGAAGGTGTAAGTCAACTACCCTGGCCAGCAAGATCTCCGGATCTGTCCCCCATTGAGCATGTTTGGGACTGGATGAAGCGTCGTCTCACGCGGTCTGCACGTCCAGCACGAACGCTGGTCCAACTGAGGCGCCAGGTGGAAATGGCATGGCAAGCCGTTCCACAGGACTACATCCAGCATCTCTACGATCGTCTCCATGGGAGAATAGCAGCCTGCATTGCTGCGAAAGGTGGATATACACTGTACTAGTGCCGACATTGTGCATGCTCTGTTGCCTGTGTCTATGTGCCTGTGGTTCTGTCAGTGTGATGATGTGATGTATCTGACCCCAGGAATGTGTCAATAAAGTTTCCCCTTCCTGGGACAATGACTTCACGGTGTTCTTATTTCAATTTCCAGGAGTGTAGATATATTCATCCATTCGATTTTCATGCAAATAATATTTTTTGGGGAAAATTTCTTAGATAAGTCATATTTGCCTCAAACTTTATGTCGTCGTCGTCGTCCGTCCTGAGACTGGTTTGATGCAGCTCTATCCTGTGCAAGCTTTTTCATCTCCCAGTACTTACTGCAGCCTACATCCTTCTGAATCTGCTTAGTGTATTCATCTCTTGGTCTCCCTCTACGATTTTTATCCTCCACGCTGCCCTCCAATACTAAATTGGTGATTCCTTGATGCCTCAGAACATGTCCTACCAACCGGTCCCTTCTTCTAGTCAAGTTGTGCCACAAACTCCTCTTCTCCCCAATCCTATTCAGTACCTCCTCATTAGTTATATGATCTACGCATATAATCTTCAGCATTCTTCTGTAGCACCACATTTCGAAAGCTTCTATTCTCTTCTTGTCCAAACTATTTACCGTCCATGTTTCACTTCCATACATGGCTACACTCCATACAAATACTTTCAGGAACGACTTCCTGACACTTAAATCTATACTCGATGTGTTGTGTGCTCTGATTACAATAATCATATCCTCGTCCTCTCTGTGAGACATTTTGTTAGAACCGACTGTAAATGATGCCGCTACGTGTTAGTCGACCGGTCCGTTTCTTCAACATTCCAGATACACTAAATGCGGATCGTGTCACTGGTAAGTGCCTCACAGTGGTTACGAATCAGTGTGACGAATACCAGAATGTTTCTCCAATTTCCAACGAATGATGTCACTTTATTGATAGCTCTACAGTCTACTACCTGCTTCACTGGGCCTATTATAAGACATTAATGCTTTGTCAGAACACTTACAAATACTGGTGTTGAATGCAAAGCAAGTAAACTGGATACTAATTGCTCAGATCACCGTATTTTAAGTGATGTTTACTTACCATCCTCCAGAATGTGTTTCAAACTATTTCCTGCAAGTCTTTAAACTGAATTGTGATCTTTGTTACGATGTTGCTTCGTCAATATTATTGCTTGTTAATTGTTTCAGTTGGTAGCAATTATTTCGCGGTAGCGTTTGGGGTACGATTTTGTCGAATATGCTTTCAATAATCACTTCATTTATGTAATGTACATGTCTTCAGTGAGATTTTCACTCTGCAGCGGACTGTGTGCCATTATAAAACTTCCTGGCAGATTAAAACTGTGTGCCGGACCGAGACTTGAACTCGGGTAGCTCAGATGGTGGAGCACTTGTGCGTGGGAGCTTTGCCATTCGCGGGCGAAAGCTTCACTTCCTCACAGCTTCACTTCTGCCAGTACCTCGTCTCCTACCTTCCAAACGTCACAGAAGCTCTCCTGAGAACCTCGCAGAGGCAAAGGCAGATTGATAACTGTACTGGACCGACACTCTGTTTTAGACACAGTGTTCCTTTCAATAGAGCTGTGTCATGATTCTGAATACATTTGCTGTCCACTGATAACAGATGCAAATGACCAAGTTTCGAAAGTAAAACACAAACCGACCGACATTCCATATGGAGGGTTTCACTGTCCCTACAGATAACCTCATGACCGCAGCTCGGTCTGCCTGGAGTCCGCCGCCAGAGACCAGTTCTGCAGTCAGTGTGGAATGACGACCCCCCCAAGTCCCAATTAGCTGGGAATCTTTCCCTCGACTCATCTGCCCTGCCTCCCGAGCGCCTTTCAGTAAGCATTCAATCCAAAATTACTCGAACTCTCATTTCTGTGTTTCATGCTTTTAATTCTGTATTGGCTGGCCTGTGACGCCTTTGAGCACGGACATGTACAAATATTCCTTCGTAATGCCGGTCCCCTTGGCTGAGTTTTTCCTCGGGTAGTTAACAAGTAACGCGTGTTCTGCCGGTTTGGGCTGAAGGAGGCAGAGGCTGTGATCTGAGCCCAGTCGGAGGGTCCTCGCCAGGGCGGTCTGGGTTCCATCTCCAGCTTATTTACATTAACCAATCTGTGCGTTTCTTGTATTGCACCAACATTTAGTTTTTATGTGGTCAAGATTGAGCAAATGCTTCCGAAGCTGCACGCCCTCACCCCATTTAAAAGATGCTGAGATCCTGCGCTTTCCACTTGTGGTGTGGGAGACAGTCGCCACACGAGGTGCTACCGCCGTTGTGCGCTCGGCCCCCAAGTGTGGCTCTGGCCAGGGTTGACAGAGGCGGACTGTGTGGCGCTCACACGTCAAATGAAACGTTTTTTTAAATTAGATCTAGAAAAAAACAGAAAGCTGACCATTTTAATCGCAGGCTCTAGCGAACTTCCTCCTGCAATAATACCAGTCATTAAATAATGAAAACCACTACACACTGACATGAGACTGCGGCGGCGCGGTTCTTTCCGTCCCTTTACGATGGACCTGCACCTACCTGTGAACATTGTCTCAGCAAATCATCATCAGTAGGAAAGCCGAGCGAAACCTACTGTACTTCGACGTGAACCAGGCTGCAGTTAAAGTCACTAATGTACGTTTCGGGATAGAACCGCGCTGCCGCAAGGCGTGCACACTTCACAGGACAGTCGGTGCGTCCACGGAAGAGTTTCCGCAGCCCGCACTCTTCCCGTCGTCAGGAAAAGCTCTGCAAAGTTTCGTCTTTTAGGCACGAGCGGGTGTGCGGTGGACCTTATACGAACGCATGTGCTCGCTCTGACGTCACAGGTGGCCCCTCTAGTTGTGCACGTTGACGGCCTCCGCACCCTTACCGGGAGCGCACGTTCTTCTGCAGCTAACAACGACGGTTTCGGCAATTTTTATTTCAGAGACTGTACAATGAAAGGAAACTTAGGAACGAGCCAAGTACGTCTTTTGCAAATCTTTCATTTAACAACACATTATGGGACAAACTAATAACCTTTTATATTTACCCCCGCATACAAACAGCCGACCAGTTGTCGCAATGGATAAAGAAATTCTTTGCCTATGTTTCAAGCATGAATTTGTCTTCAGAAGGTAACTTAAGGCCAATGGAAATCGTAGCTTACGTTAGACGTATGATAACGACGACTGGTACTTATTTTATACGCCAAGAATAAATTTAAAGGTTCATACTTTTCTGTAGTCCTATAATGTCAGATTGTAAGAACTCTCGCATTAATGTACCATCGCCGTTTTTACAATTGTCGGTATAGATCCATGTGTCAGAAATAAAATATAGCCCCACAATTAGGGTTTGTCACGTTAATATACAACAGTCGGTTGTGAGCTCTGCAAGATCCACGAGCCGAGTGCAGTTACTCTGAAAACAGGGCAGGTGGCGCCCGTGCCGAGAAACATACGCCAATTGGCGTACCAAGCCAACGTGTAAATTATCTGTATTAATAACGTCCTTACGTGAAGTAACACGGAAAAACGGAAGCGAATTATTTTCTTTTGCAACAATCGGAATGATCATGCATCGACAAAAATATTACATTCTTTAACATCAATGCTTGTTACTAGGACATTTATTTCAATTTAAACGATAAAAAGCAGCCTCGCGCATATCTAATAATATTATGTAAACTCCCATGTATGTTTTACCTTATACAATAATACTCCTCGGCCGGCCCAGCCACCATGATACACCAGACTAGCGACTAGCAACAACTGAGGTTGTCTGTAGCTGTAGCAGTTAGTCCTAACAAGCGCACAGTTCGTACAGTCAACACTGCTCTCTGGTCAGCGATTCTCTTATACCTTGCATATCGCAGGCAGCGCATACCTCTTACAATACATAAAAAAAATTAGTTTCTCGGCGAAAGCGCCACCTGCCTTTTTTATGTATGCCACCGGGGGTCAGAGTTTGTGGGCTTCAATAGTATAGTTATACACCCAAACGGTAGACATCTCAGAAATGTACAATTGACAATACAGTGTTAGTAATGGCTCTTGTCAAGAAAGAATTACGAACAGGATCGTGTACCACATTCACAGGAAAAATGTTATTTTTGCCTGGCTCTAAAAATTAAGGGCTGATGTAATAGCAAACATACATCGTGACAAAACCACGATTACGTAAGGGGTGGTGAGCTTAAAGCACTGAAGGTGTATCAGCTTCCTGAGGAAATAAACCACAAAGGTTACCAGCATTATTATACCGTCAACAGTACAGGTTTAAAGCCTTCGAACAAATTGTCTACAAGCAAGGTTCAACTGGTCGTTCAGTATATTACCGTCCTTTATATCTGTGGGGAGAGTAGCTCAAGGTGTTAGCTGCACAACAGCAACGGGTTCACGTAATAATTGAAAATGTGTAAATCTATGTTTTACCTACAATATGTGAATCTCGTAGAAACTACTTTGGAGGACAACTGAAGGCTAATTACTGGAATCTACTGTACGGTCTTGAACGCATACTTTACTAATAGAGAGACCAGTTCCCGAAGGCACAGGAGAGACGGGCGTACGGCCTCTGCAGTGCGAAGCGGCCACCACCCAGTGCTACCGGGAGTCTGGCTAGCACCGACCTCGGGCTGTGGCACGTACCCCGTACCACCTGGTAGGGCGACAGACGTCACGTCTGTACCGACACGTCTCTTAGGGCGTGTCGACAGAAATGCGAGAGGCTGCCACACACAAGACATACCCCATCCCTCACTGACTGACACATCTTCCAGTATACGACTCTTCTGGTCTGACACCGGAGTCACTTGTCTGTGCTTTTCAGTATTTACGATTAGAAGTGAAATAAGCAGGCGGTGCGAAATCAGACGTGATCACACTTTTTACCGTCGTTCCGTAGTAAATGGTGATGAGTGTGTCCCGAGGATAAATACGAGGGGTACGCCAGAGCCCGACAGACCGACTCGGCCGGCGGATGAAGGCGATGGCAGGCTGCACACCTCGGTCGCCGTCCCATGGCGCACCCCGAGTCCCAGTGCTGCCTACACACCTGCTGCTGTTTTGACAAGTCCGGACGACAGGCTGACATCGTCAGCAGACCTGTCTAAGGTTTTCGTCTCGTTTTTGTACCCCCACCTGGAAACCATGTTAAGCACAATAACAGACCTATGACAATCTGTTTTCCTTTACAGTAATATATACTCATTTTAAGTACAAATTCTTAAAATGTGACATCACTGTGTAAAGATTTGGAGTAATCGTTCGACAATTTGGCGATGTGGGTCTGAAATATTCACGCAAGCTAACATCGATTTGCAGTAGGATTTTGGAACGCAAATAAAAGCGGTGGCTCGTTTTAATTTTTATTGCAATATTACTATACCTTGCTGTTGGGGCTGTGATTTTTGAAACCTTTTTGTCTAAGCCAGCAAGGTACAACAGAGGCCACTACTTCCACCACATCAAGTGCATTAGTGCTCACGTACTGACACCGAGCCGGAAAACACCAGTTTATAAAAAAAATGGTTTAAATGGCTCTGAGCACTAAGCGACTTGACCTCAGGTTAGTTAGGAGTTATCGGTCGCCTAGAACGTAGAACTAGCTAAACCTAAGGACATCACACACATCCATACCCGAGGCAGGATTCGAACCTGCGACCGTTGCGGTCGCTCGCTTCCAGACTAGCCAGCCACTCCGGCCGGCCCCAGTTTATCAATGGCGAATAGTTGAACATGATTACTACTGTCATAGGTGCAATGGTCGTGCCAGGCGCACGATATTGAATCTTTATCCTATCGTTAATGGCGCGAGACGTAGAACTACAACGGTTGCTATAAGGTCGTGCACATCATTCTGTGACACTAGGGGTGATTTCACGTAATGAAAGAGAGAATATAATATTAACGGACTCATTTATTAAACAGTTGAGAATCGAACAATAATACCACCAAATGAGGGTGGGGGAAGAAAGATTCGAGTTGAGCAGCCTGCCCCCCACGAACTTTCATAACAAGCCACGACAGCAGGAGAAAAGGAATTTTAGTAACGATCGCCGTATTATCAAATGGGGTCCAGTTTACTAAAGGAAGGGGTTGCAGGCATGCAACGACCACCACCACGTATCAGCCAAAGACTAAGAAAGATGCTACTGTGCGTGAGTCGCTCGGTAGCCTCCCGTACTGAAGGAATAAAACCCGCAAGACGCGAAACTGTTCACAGTGAGCTACAAGGTTCCCTGTGGGCCGCAGGGCGCGAGTCTGCAGCGCACGCCGGCGCCGGCGCTCGTGCTCACCGAACTTCACCTCCTGCAAGCGGCGCCCCCGGCCACACCAGGACTGCCCTACTGGCCCTCAGCCCACCACCCACCCGCGAAAAACGGGCGAGCACCTCAACTGGCCAATCACAGGGCCGCAATTTCACAGGGAGGCGACCTCGCAACGTTAAAATCGATCATAAATAGTAGGTAGTTCCCCAACCTGCCTTACCAACCAACTGAGAAGAAACTTTCAGTAGTGGCCAATGTTCAAACGACACTACGTGCTGCCCTCGCAATCGGAAAACGGAAAGCCATCATGGCTGCTAGGAAATAAGGAAACTTCCTGGCGCCAAGCTCCTCTCACAGATCAGTGTGAGACAAGCTGTACAAATCGTCAAATCAGGCAACCGATAGAAATAATTCAGGTAATAATAATTGTACCGAGTATGAAATGCGAGCACTGAATGTATACATGTTGACAGACGTGCACCACATTCACCAGTGTCAATAAATCTGTTTCTCCGAGATACAAATAGCCAACGCGGATTATTCAGGGAATAGCTAGTTATGTTTCACATGAACGGTATGTTCTCACGAAGTAATGATACTCTATGACTCTGACGTTCGCCAAGGAAGTATTACGTATCGACAGATGTTTTACAGCCCCTCCGTTGTTCATAATCGACATAAACGATTTAGGACACAGTCTGAACGGTGGTCTTAGATTGTTTGCAGATGGTGGTTGAACCGTGATTTATTTTCAAACAATATTCTTAAGAATTCATTTCATTTGCTAGCGATTCATCGAGAACATTAACACATTTAATCACACTATGTAAGCGTGCAACTGGTTCTGATTTCGTCACTTGCCAGGGGGTAACTGATTCTAAAATTGTAAACGTCCCATTTGTTAGAAGGAATTTAATCAGAAAGCACCCTCTCAATCTGATATTTATTCACTTTATTCATAGTGCCTAAAAGCATTTTGTTTTAAACAACTTTTAAAGTTAAACCTTGTTTCTTTCTGTCTCTGAGTGTATGAGCTTTCGGGCAGAGAATCGTGCCGCTCCCTTTTGACACGGCCGTAGTTACCACCGCTCACAACAGCCTCTGAAAGACTAAACTAAGTTGCAGATTTGCACCAGTGTAACTCACCAGATAAAGTTGTAACAATTTACACAAGCTATGCACCCCAGACTGGTGTTTTGTACCAACAATTAAAATATTAACCTTGCCACCGAAGGTGCAACTTCATTTTAGTATATGATCAAGTTGCCACCCTTTCACCGTAAGACTCTAACTTCTACGAAATCATTTTAATAAAAGCCCATGAAATGCAAACTTATATAAAATTCTACAAGGTTGGCTAAACAATATTAAGATGCTCTACAGTACACTGATATTTTTGCCTATGATCTTGAGAAACGGTATCTAAGTTTCCAAAGATCAAAACGCAATTTCTTGGAGTGTAACGGCCTAATACCTGAAATATGTTAACACCAAATGCGACAAACATGAGAGGCAGCTGCTAACGTACGGCAGATCGATAGGGACATTACCGAACAACCCGAACCGCAGGTTGCTCTACCCCGCCCCTACTCTATAAATTGAATGGTCTGTTTATAAGGGAAAAACAACCACTTTTCCGCGGGTGAGCAAACGGGGAAGACTGGTAGCACGACCCCAAAACAAAGCGGCTGGTGACCTCAACAAGAAAACAGAATTTAAGAACAGTAAATGAAACAAGATATCACCAATCACGTCTAATAAACTGCGATTTCTCGAGAAGACCTGGCGCAGCACCCCGAATTCGCTCTCCCGAACCGTCCGCTGCCCGCCGCTTCAACGGACGCAGGAAGGCGCGCCGATCTCCCGTCTCACGGCGTCGCAGCTCGCACCGGCCAGACTGACGTGGTTTGACTCCTGTTGCTCTCGTGTCGGCCGCGAAGCCACTACCCCTCGCTATACGGCGCGGCCCACTGGACTCACGTGGAGACCTCACACGCGCCGACGCTCAATGCGGACAAGTCATCTCGTGTCTCAGTGCGGGACGGACCGACCAACCGACCGATCCAACCGCCAATGACCGTCGCCCGGGCAACTCGAGCAGGCTGGCGGCCTAACGCGCAGACTCAGATGCAGGAACTAAGCACCGAGTGGGCGACCACTCGCTGAGTTCTCTTACGGGCGGAGTGGAAAGAGACTCATTTTCCCGGCTTTAAAGGTTGATTCGAAGGACACACTACCTGCCTAAGAAATGCGGACGAGAGACTGACCAAGACTGCCCGACGGGCGAGCTCATAGCGCCCCTTAAATGCTCGTGAACAGGCAACCTTTCGCCTTTCCCACCAGAGGGAGACACCAAAGAGCTGCGACTGCCACAGCGGCGCCACCGCCAGAAACGGAGGGCGACTGCTTCACACTACGCGCTGCGGCGCGCTCTTCAAAACAATGACGACTCTAACAGCCCGCGGGAAAAACGAAAATCTTGAACAAAGAGTGGCCTACATCTACGCCTACACGCTTACCCTGCAATTCACAATTACGTGAATTTACGCTACTTCTCTATCGTTCCACTGATGGCGCCCCCACACCTTTCATTCGATCGGCAAGGCGGTCACGTGACCGACATTACAAGTCAGACAGACAGACTGGCACGGCTAGCTGCTACCCGTGCCAGTTTCCACACGTCTGCTCCTTAACAACTTTGATTTTAATGTTTCTTTACAAAGCATCGCTCCTGCGAAACGCAAATCACCCTTCATCACAAGACATGTGAGAAAGGGTATCAGACGGATGCCATATTCCTTGACTTCCGGAAAGCGTTTGCAGTGGGGCACCGAGTCAGATTCCTAACTAAGATACGAGCATATGGGATTAGTTCCCATGTATGTGAGTGGCTCGAAGACTTCTGAAGTAATAGAACCCAGTACGTTGCCCTCGATGGTGAGTGTTCATCGGAGGTGAGGGTATCATCTGGAGTGCCCCAGGGAAGTGTGGTAGGTCCACTGTTGTTTTCTACCTATATAAATGATCTTTTGGATAGGGTGGATTTGCTGATGATGCTGTGGTGTATGGGAAGGTGTCGTCGTTGAGTGACTGTAGGAGGATACAAAATGACTTGGACAGGATTTGTGATTGGTGTAAAGAATGGCAGCTAACTCTAAATATAGATAGATGTAAATTAATGCAGATGAATAGGAAAAAGAACCCCATAATGTTTGAATACTCCATTAGTAGTGTAGCGCTTGACAGTCACGTCGACTAAATATTTGGGCGTAACATTGCAGAACGATATGAAGTGGGACAAGCATGTAGTGGCAGTTGTGGGGAAGGCGGATAGTCGTCTTCGGTTCGTTGGTAGAATTTTGGGAATATGTGGTTCATCTGTAGAGGAGACCGCTTATAAAATGCTAATACGACCTATTCTCGAGTACTGCTCGAGCGTTTGGGATCCGTATCAGGTCGGATTGAGAGAGGACATGGAAGCAATTCAGAGGCAGGCTGCTAGATTTGTTACTGGTAGGTTTGATCACGCGAGTGTTACGAAAATGCTTCAGGAACTCGGGTGGGAGTCTCCAGAGCAAAGGAGGCGTTCTTTCGTGAATCGCTACTGAGGAAATTTAGAGAACCAGCATTTGAGGCTGACTGCAGTACAATTTTACTGCCGCCAACTTACATTTCGCGGAAAGACCACAAAGATAAGAGAGATTAGGGCTCGTACAGAGGCATATAGGCAGTCATTTTTCCCCCGTTCTGTTTGGGAGTGGAACAGGGAGAGAAGATGCTCGTTGTGGTACCAGGTACTCTCCGCCACACACCGTACGGTGGATTGCGGAGTATGTATGTAGATGAAATTTGTCAACTGTCCAAGATACATTGCCATTTATCAACAGCTTCTCCTTATTATCTCTAGTTCTTCACGTTTATTCCCAAAACATAGTTCACATCGTATATAACAGACTGTGGTGCAAAATTCTGGCTCAGTTAAGTGTAATTTTAACGCGTGACGTAAAAAGTCACCGTGTGCACCATATTCTCCCCTTTCGTATTTGCAGCTCTTAACAAGTGAATTTTATATTTTCATCGTTCGCAGTTAAAACTAAGCTGCTTTTCCAGCGTCTCGCCTGCTCTACATACGCCGACGAGCCAAACCGCTGACGCGACCGGTTTAATAGCGTATCGGTCACGTTTAAAGTGCGCGTCATTTATGATGGCGGCCGAGTTTGTGTTTTGCGGCGTCAGATGCGCAGAACGAACCTAGTCAGCCAATGAACAGAGAACGACGTTGCCAGAGCTCGACAGCAGTGCAGAGCACGGACGAGTGTCTTCAGTTTTAGAAACGTTCAGTCATAAATAAAGTAATTGCTTTTGTTCAATGTCTTGAATGCTTTTTCTACACTTTCTATAAAAGAAAGTCTGCTTTCTTTATACTAATTGGTTTAATTAATTAATAGAATATGAAGCAAACAAGCAATAAGCCTCCGGAAACGTGTTTGTATCATTTTCACTAACCGCATTTTCGCAATAAAGAACAGCGGTAGTTGTTTATTTCCTATTGTACTTCGACGAAACGTGAGTAATTTGTAGTCATACCAACAGTGTTTGTCGGTATTTTGCGCGACAGTTTAAAGTTCTCCGGGAGAATAATTGAGCGACGAGCTGTATTAGCAGCCATACACTTTGAACTCAGAACCTTTCACTCAGCGTAATGGTTAATCCTTAGTCGGTGGTTAATACTTTCTTTATTTAAATAGAATATCGCATTGTCTTACATTCAAACGAATCAAATTAATGAAATAATTTTTTGAAATTTCTAGTGGCAACTAAAATCGACCATACGGAAAGTATACGCTGTGGACTTTTACCGCTGCGAAATCTTCAAAATTTCGTGCAACGGTTTACTACATCAAATGCTGCACAATAACTGCGTTAAACATCTAAACAAAGTTAAGTCATTTATGGTGGGACGTTTCAGTCAAGAAGATGTGTAAAAATCAAATTTTTGGGCCAAAAAGGTTTTGTGAAATCGAATGATAAGTGTGTCAAAGTAGTCGAAACACCGTGTGTCTGCACAGGCGAGCAATACAGTGATGACAAAATCGCGCACATCGCGCACATCGCGGAATTCGGGGAGCACGTGTCTGTAGCAGCGAAAGGGTTAATGCGGCCGTGGTGGATTTACTTCATAAACTGCGCGCTCCCCCCTAAACGTAAGTCTGCGAACTATACTATACTATGGCGCTGCTTCTCTTTGCTGCGTTGCCAGTTGTACGCGCCATCTCCCGCGTGTGGGCGGGCATGCGCGAGCCGCCAAGATAAAAGAATTGAACTATAGGAACGCCGTACAGCGGCTGTTTCGTGTGACGTGGGTCTGACAAGTACGCGGAGTCGCAGCAGCACGTGGGAAGCCGCCATCGGCTCGAGATCCAGTCTGTTAGCCCGTGTCCA
The DNA here is from genome assembly GCF_023864345.2 of Schistocerca serialis cubense. Classification (NCBI taxonomy): domain Eukaryota; kingdom Metazoa; phylum Arthropoda; class Insecta; order Orthoptera; family Acrididae; genus Schistocerca; species Schistocerca serialis. Next base: position 169,514,609 of record NC_064649.1, read on the forward strand.
CGGAGCAACTCGGCGGGCTAAGCGGGACCTGCTGGAAGCGAGGAGCGCCGCGTTGTGAGCTCCAGCTGTTCCCACGACGCCAGCACGCCAGCAGCCGCCTCGCTCGGCAGTTGGCGCGAAACCCGGTCCCGGTCCCAGGCGCTGGGCTCCGACAGCCTACCGCTGCTCCCAGTGGATGTACAGAATGTCGGCACGTGCCGCTAGTGTAATGGCTCCCCATTCGCCTCTCTAAGCTCGACATTTCCACAGAACAGCAATTCACACAGCATTCTATCCAAAACAAATCGGCCTGATGCAGAAGCCACGCCTAAATATACTGTTGTCCCGTACGTACGCGAACTTTTGTACCACACTGAAAACTTCATAAAAATATTTTTATAAAGCTTCTCTACTAATAAATTGCAGCAATAAGGCTCGTTTCACACTGGGACACACGTGACGGACACTGACAGAGATACATTCGTTTGAATTGGAGCATTCACACCGGGACACTGCACCGAGTCACCGAGTCATTATTTGGATGTTTACTAAAAACCCTGTTCCAAACTGGGGACATTGTTTCATTGCCCTCGGTCCTTGTTTCCCAATATAAATTCTGTATCCTTGTGATTCGAATGGTTCCTCTGTGGTGTTTCTCATTTCTTGGATCCCTGTTATTAAAATTTTTTGTTTACTTCAGACCGGAAAACTTAAGGATCTCACAGATAGTGAGTTTATGTTGTGTGTTGCTATATAATTTATTTGCTCATGTTTAATCTTTTTGTGTTTTAGTGTGCATTTGGATGGCTGCAAACGCTCCGATTCGTTGCTGTCTTCTAGTTGACTACCCACCGAATCCGATGTAGCCTTTTCCTGCCTTTTTGAGCAGGACGGTGGAATTTTTTCCTAAAAGACCTTTCCATTTTTGACTGTCGAAGGTTGTCAACCTTAGTTGGAGCAAGCTCCGATTTACAACTCCGGTTGTTAACCGCAGAGGGTGTGTCTGCTCTGCGAGAGCTATTTTATTTCACTCAAGTCCGCCGGTAAACCGGTGAGGACTTCCCTATCCGCCACCTGGGACGCGCCACGTAGGACTATCACCTCTCCTCCTACTATGACAGCATTTATTAAAATTATAGTTGCCGGGTGTCTCAGTTGGTTATCTATGTCTACAAAATTATGCAGGTTGCACACAAGCATACACACGCACGCACACGTAGTTTTGCTCCAAATGCTTTATTTTTTTTTTTTTTACAGGTACTTGGGGGCCGGATCATCCATGATGGACTTACATTTTCAGTGCAGAATTGGAGTATCAACTATCTCGTATATTATAAGAGACGTTTGCTCTGCCATATCGCGTAAAATGAAGTCAAAATGTTTTCCCGATCTCTCGAAAGATCCATGGCTTGCCTCAGCTGAAGGATTCCATAAGAGGGCGAACTTTCCTCATTGTGTGGGTGCAGTGGACGGGAAGCACATCATAATTATAGTAGAGTGAACCACTGGAAGTGAGTTATACAAATCCAAGAACTATTTTTCCATTCTGTTGTTAACTGTTTGTGATTCAACGTACAAATTCTTATTTGTAGACGTTGGAGCATATGGGAAATCGTCCGACTCAACTGTGTTTCGTAATACAGTGTTAAATAATAAACTACAAGATGGTACGCCAGATTTACCTGCACCAAAACAACTGTCATTGTCGTTTGAAAGACGTATGCCATTCATGTTAGTAGGAGATGAAGGTTTCCGATTGCCGAAATTTATTTTGCGCCCTTATGGTGGAAAGTATGTAGACATTGAAAAAACGTGTGTTCAACTATAGACTGCAAGAATTCCAAAAGTACACTCGATGTACCTTCTAGCTCTGCACAAACAAGTGGCGCATTTTCTATCGACCACTGGATGTTAAATTGGATTTGGCAGAGTATTGTGAAGACATGTTGCCTCCTCCATACCTTTGTGCGTGATCGTGATGGAATACGATACTACGTTGAGGATACGTTAACTATTCAGGGATTGCAGGACATGTCACCTTCCTTGGTCCGTGGAGGAAATATTGCGAACGGTATCAGAGAAGATTTCGCAAATTACTTCATCAGCCCTGAAGGCGAAGTGCCATGGCAGCTGCAAAAAATCTAAGTGCTAGAAATGTTATGTGAACATTAATGTCGTTAGGCCTTAATGTTCATTGGAGTTGCACATTTCAAATACAGTGTTCAATTATTACCATGTTAACTGAAACAAACCATACTGTTGCGCTCACTGAACTGATTAAAACTTGCAATTACAATTATAATGCAGTTTCTAGCGTTAAAAGGTTTTAGTCTTTTCACATTTAACCAAATATAACGATGATAATTCATGGCAATGTTTGCCGACAAGATAAAGAATGCAACTTTTTAACACTAGATTGCGTACTCACGGCAGTTCTCCTTGGCCGTTTTTTGGTACGACTTGGAAAGAGAAAAATTAATGAATGATCGCTGATGCGTCGGTTCTCGATTGTGTTCAGGAGACGTACAGATTGATTGCGCGAAAATAGTTTCTCAAATGACCTCTTAACCCGGATTGTTTTCACGCAATCAGATTCTTCAATGAATTTACCTTAGGGACCTATTTGAATAATGAAAAAATGCAAAACAGTGAAATTTTGTAAAAAGTTGTCAGATCGGAAACTAAACACATTAATGGTCTTCCAAATACAATCGAGACACCGCGATAAAGAGCGAACCTGTAACAAAGTTCATTTAAACAAACATTATTTGTGGTTAATTTAAAGAAAAGAATAAGCATAGATTTTGTGTAGAGTGAAGCATCAATATTTTCTCAAAGAACAAAGGCGTTAAACTATAAACATTAACAAATTTACAATGAATACAAAACTTACTCTTATGTTCTTCTCATACGTGGAACAGTCCAACAATCGCTGCTTTTGCATGTGTGATATTTTGTAAAAATTAAATGTCCTCGGCGTGCGCGTAAGTATTTTTTATCGTCACAAAGTTTACAAAAGCGTTTTGTTTTTCTTGGTGATAACGTGGTTTTTCACACTAAAATAAATATAACTTGTAGCGGTGCTACACAACAAGTCGGCGACCAAACATCAAAGGTAATGAAGTACTTGTTAACATATCGGCGACCAGAAGTACAACAAACTATAAAGACTCTAGAATTTTCCTAACAAATGATAAATTGTTCTTTCTTCTGTTTCGCAGCTTCTTACTATCCAGCGCTGCGGCAATGATTTTAAATATCTGCGCCCAGCGAGTCAGTGTACCTTTTAAACGCTGGCCGCGCGTCTTGGTATGGGCGCACGTTATAAACAGATTTCATTTCTTTACTCTCGCGTTGTCATGCTTAGTATCATTACAAACTACAGCTCGGTGGCTATCCTCTCATATGCAAAATGTCTGAAATCCAATAATATCACAAGTTGACTGTATTACAGTTCTGTGTACCTAATTGAACAGAACCCAAGCACGAGCGCTGTTCTCATTCGGGTGTCAAAAACTTGTAAGTCAATAGTATTATGGTAAATAAATAAAATTCATGATTATAGTAACAACTTATGCTTAAATTATTATTGTTCTGAATAACATTTTAACTGTATTTTTCGGACCATAAGGCGGAGCGCCTTATTAGACTACGAAAAGACGTACCCTTAGTTTTATTTCAACATTTTCATAACAAAATTATTTACTTTCATTCGCCCTGTAGGGGTGAGTACATAGTTTCTGCGCGCATCCATTTTGTCCATTCTTCTCGCATTGAGACTGCGTAACAGTACACTTACTATTGGTAATGCAAAAGAAAAGGGGGTGAGGGATAGCATTCTCCTTGTAGGATATTAGCCTCATACAGGGGTAGAAAATATATTTCGCTATTCTTGTGGTCCGAAAAATACGGTATTAAAGTGAAAAAAGAATATAGAACTTGCCAATTTTGTTTCTTTCATCTATGCTCTCTTCATCGAAATCAGGCACAAACTAAGTAATAACTTGTTGCCACGCTTTCATTCTCATGACTTTGTTACTGTAGTCACCGCTTTTCATATCCCAAATAACGGGGCGACTTTCCACTTGACTTATAAAATCTTCTGTGTTGATGAACTCTGAACTCAGGGCTGCACTGTGTGGAGAACCACTGGGCTCAGCGACGGCTGCCTGCCTGTTGGCAGCCCTGCTCTGCTCTGCACTGCTGTGCTGTGCTGTGCCTGTGGTCGGTGTCCCGGCGTGAACACCCCAGTACCAGAGCTGATGCGTGTCCGGCGGTGACCGCAGCCAACACACTGCACTGAGTCACATGTGACGGACACCGACAGTGTCCCGGTGTGAACGCTCCAATTCAAACGAATGTATCTCTATCAGTGTCCGTCACTTGTGTCCCAGTGTGAAACGAGCCTAAGGGATCCACGATGTAAATCTTTCCGAGACCCCCTACATCACATCAGGAATGTACGAGCTCTGATTCGAGATTACTCGCAAAGTTGTGCCTTTCTGACGGATGTAGGGATTTTCGCCACGAAACACCACCACCATGCCTCAAGGCTTGCAAACGTGAACAAGTCTAAATTTGCAGCCCACATTGCAGAAGAAGATCATTAGGTCAGTAACATTGAGTGTAACATCATATTACGTTCGGCAGAAAGAGGGCCAATTATGAATCGGTCTGCTGATTAAGGATAACATCAGGGTCTCACCGACTTGCCTGACACTCCTTTCTGTTAGTCGTTTAGGAAAGTACTTCGAGGTGTCAGGTCAGAGGGGTTCCCTGAACACAATTTCTACACAAGGCAGCTCAATAGGCTGTGGAGTGCAGGGGTAGGCTAGCAATACAAATTACAGAGTAAAGGAAAAGAATATTAAGTCACTCAACTGATTGCTATTTGCCTGTTTAAATGTTTAACAGAAAGCCTTTTAAGAAAGCAAGACTAGAAAATGTGACTGATGAGTTAAAATAATGTTTAAATAGGCTCTGACCGAGCACATATTTTAAAACGAAATACTTCCTTTAAGGAACCAGCGATCAAAATTACACAATCCTCAACAACCATATTACATTCAAGACGTTTAAGATTAAACAGTAATATATATCAGAGAGCTGCAGTCCCAAGTTTTAAGCAGCACGTTTCAGATTCAGTGCACTGCAACAGTACAATACAAGTCCCTCAGAGGATCTCCCCACACAGGAAGTTATTGCCGCAATCGACAAAATATCATTCCATGTACAGACCTAAACCAAACTAAAAGCTCTCTTAAGTTTGGTACAGTTAATTCCCTTTCAACATATATCACAAGTCTATCCCTAGCACCGACACCCCGCAATGTAGCACGCGAAAAACTACAGCGATGCACCCATCATGTATCCTTACAAAATCCAAGAACAGAGAGCCGGCTCCCCAATAGCGGAACATTTAACCACGTGCAGCGTGCGGGATGCTGATCTCGCCCTTAACCTCAACACCAGTTCAAATACTCGTCAGCCTACAATCTTGAACCACCATACACATTCCTTCAGTTACTGCATAGAAAGCCAATGTGATAGGCAAACGGACGAGCATATGATAGAAGCTTAAGCGATTTGCTTACTAGACAACCCTTATGAATAGTAGCCGTAATTTTTTTTTAAACGTGAGCACAGCCACAATCGAAAGACAAACAACGCCAATCATAAGGACAGTAGCACATAAGCAAGTAGTAATGGTAACTTCTCCTTAGACTGGCTACAAATCAGCGCGTGATTTAACACACCAGACAACAGTCTTTACAACATAACCATCAATACAATAGCAAATTACTCACACGTGTACTCCCCCACGATTTCGATTCGCAAAGCCATAGACAAAACGTGGAGAACGTATCACTTAGACCAACATGATGGTGCTTAGTTGCACAGCAGAGAACCAGACCTAATGAAACAGCCACAATTTTCGCCTCTAAATTGCCACAGTGCAACAGACTCAATCACAAATGTAATTTTACATCACCAGTTCCCGTATAGCCAATACAAGCGCCTGATTTTCACCCGTTTATAACGGCAGGCAGCAACACCGTACGAAAAAGAGCGTAGACACGAGCTCTTACCAATTCTCTTCTCCGTAAGCAGCCAACGGAACTCTCGGGAACCTCTGGGACATCCAGTGCAAAAATCGTTACTCCTTCACACACATTACAGGACGCCCACTTCCCACCGCTTGCTTGCTACGGTGCCTTCCGTTCAGAGCCAAGTCGTATACCTCCGTGCGATAGGTCCGGTCCCACACTCGCTGCGTCAACCCGACAGCCGTCTTCCACCACGTCCCGAAGTGGCTGAGTAACTCTCAGTGCTGCCTCCCCTTAGTTTGTCTGCGAGGAGGACAAGTGGAGCACGTCACAGCGCGACGAAGCCAAGTGTTTCCCCGGCAGTGGGGGCAGCACTGACTGCCTGTCTACTCAGAATGGCGTCCGTTTTTTTTTGTGGTTTTAGGGCACACAACTTCAACGGCCATTAGCGCCCAGACTACGTTAGCAATGCACCGCGAGGCACAAGTTTAAAACAGCAACTAAAAGGGAAAACACGATAAAAGACACTGACAGGCATAGGATTAAAAAAACAGCATCATCAAATGTCCTTAGAGAGGTTTGTCAAGTTGATAAAACGAAGAACGCGAGCAGCTGCTCGTGGGTCATCCGCTAAAACGGCATCGAGAGTACATGGCAGGCCAAGATCAAGACGCAGTGTGTTAAAACCCGGACAGGACGTTAAAATGTGGCGGACCGTCAGCAATTGCCCACATGGGCAGAACGGCGCCGGCGCAGCCGTCAGCAGATGGCGATGGCTGAACCGGCAGTGTCCAATTCGTAACCTGGCCAAAACGACCGCCTCCCGCCGATGGTGGGTTTGGTTTGAGGTTAAAGGGACCAAACAGCAAGGTCATCAGTCCCTTGTTTCAAATAGACTCCATTCTGCTAACGGGACATCTCAGTATAGTCAGAAAAATAAAACGGAAAAAGGGGAAACGTAAAAGGGCAGTCACGTTGTCATTAGTAAAAACAAATGAGGGAAGTTGGCAAGAGAACGGACCCAACACTATGCTGAAGCAGCATAGGCAAGACCACCCATGACTTAAAAGGTACAACTGCTATAATGCAGAAAGTACGGATGGGAATAGAAAAACTAACCAAGCCTTAAAAAGAAGGGGTAAAAACAGAGTAAAAGGGAAAGAAAAGAGGATTCCGGTCAGGGAGGTGAATCGGGAATCTCTGAACACTGCCTACAGTGGGAGACACCCAAACACTCACCGCCCTGCCCCAACACCAGAGGGAGATTAAAAACTTTAAAACTGAGAATAAAAACCACTCTCCCGGAGGAAACCTAGAACCAGAGAGACCATCCGGGAATCGTCAGCCAACATCAAAGGTAAAGTGTGGGGGAGTCTGTACTTAGCACGCAGAGCCAAAAGAAGGGGGCATTCAACCAAAATGTGGGCCACTGACTGGAAGGCTCCACAACCACATAGCGGGGGTGGCTCATCACGCAAAAGGAAACCATGGGTCAGCCTGGTATGGCCAATGCGGAGACGACACAGTGTGGTCGAGTCCTTGCGGGAGAGGCTAAAGGAAGAACGCCATGGTCCTGGATTCACCTTAATGGCACGAAGTTTATTAGACAGTGGAGTAGCCTCCCAAGAATTGGCCCATGACTGTGCAAAGTGGGATTTGATGTGAAGCCGTAAATCTGCTGCAGGAGGGGTTACAGAAAACGGGGGGTAAGTAACTGCTCCCCCAGCCAAACGATCAGCGAGCTCATTACCCGGGATACCCACATGGCCCGGGACCCATAGGAAATCAATGGAACAAGCAGCACGGTGAAGATCAGCGAGATGGTCATGGATGGCAGAGACCAAGGGATGGCGCGAAAAACACCGATCAATAGCAAGAAGGCCACTCAACGAGTCCGTACATAACAAAACGCGGTTGTGTTGAGATTGTTTAATAAAGGTAAGGGCCCGGGAAATTGCCATCAATTCCGCAGTAAACACTCCACATGAGGGAGGCAGTAGATGATTTTCCGTTCCAACAAAGGACGTGAAGGCATACCCAACATGATCAGCAGATTTAGAGCCATCAGTGTAAAAAACAACAGCATCCCGAAACTCCCATAAAATTTGGCGGAAAAAGGAACGGAACACCACCGGGGGGATGGAATCTTTCGGACTGCGGCGGAGATCCATCCGAATTCGAGGCCGAGGAACTAACCAAGGAGGGGTAGAGGGGAGGGAGCGAGGAAGACAGGACAAAGAAGGAAGCCGAAAATCACGGTTAAGAGACGCAAGGCGCAGCCCAACCGGTAAACCCGCCCGAGGGCGGGAGTCAGGCGGGCGACGTCCATGGTCTGGGAATAGGATAGAATAGGAAGGATGAGCGGGAGAAGAACGGATAGTAAGGGCATAAGACACCAGAAGCTGGGACCGCCGAACAGAAAGGGGGGGGGATCCCAGCTTCAACCGGGAGACTATCAACAGGGCTAGTAGGGAATGCACCGGTGGCCAAACGGATACCACGATGGTGGACTGGATCCAGAACGTGCAGCGTGGAAGGAGCAGCTGAACCATAAACTTGACAACCATAGTCCAAACGTGACAGAACTAGAGCACGATAAAGACGGAGGAGGAGGGAACGGTCCGCACCCCAAGAGGAGTGGGCAAGGAAGCGAAGGACATTGAGTTTACGGAAACATCCTACCTTCAGGAGTCTGATATGGGGCAGCCAAGTGAGCTTGTTGTCGAAAAGAAGACCTAGGAAACGAAACTGTGGAACCACAGGCAATCTTTGTGCAGCGAGATAGAGCTCTGGATCAGGGTGGACCGTAGTACGGCGACAGAAGTGGACCACCCGCGATTTTAAAGGAGAGAATTGAAACCCGTGTGAGAGGGTCCATGCAGAGGCACGCCGTATAGCCACCTGGAGCTGCCGTTCTGCAGATGGCATCGAGGAGGAAGTAACCCAAATGCAGAAATCATCCACATACAGGGCAGGGGCGACCAAGGGACCGACAGAGGCCCCAAGTCCATCGATAGCAATGAGGAAAAGAAGGACACTCAAGACAGAACCCTGTGGGATGCACGTCTCCTGGGTCCGTGGAGAACTAAAAGCAGTACCAACTCGAACTCTGAATGACCGATGGATCAGGAACTGGCGGATAAAAATCGGGAGTGGGCCCCGAAGACCCCACTGATGAAGGGTTAGTAAGATGTGATGGCGCCAGGCCGTGTCATAGGCCTTGCGAAGGTCAAAAAACACTGCAACCAAATGGCGGCGCTGGGAAAAAGCCTGCCGAACTGCGGATTCCAAGCGAAGCAAATGATCGATTGGAGATCGTCCCTCTCGAAAGCCACACTGGTAAGGGGACAATAGATCCCGAGATTCGAGGACCCAAGTGAGCCAACGGGCTACCAGCCGTTCAAGTAACTTACAACCAACATTGGTCAAACTAATTGGCCAATAGCTGTCAACAGATAGGGGGTTCTGACCAGGCTTAAGGACAGGAACCACAATGCTATCCCTCCACTGAGAAGGGAAGTCACCCTGGAGCCAGATACGGTTAAACACCCAAAGAAGATGGTGCCGTTGTGGAGCACTGAGATGTTGAAGCAGCTGGTTATGAATGGAATCTGGGCCAGGGGCCGTATCATGAGAAGAAGATAGAATCTTACAACGAATCTTTCACTGAATGGGAATTTCTTTCTGCTCTGACTCACAAGTGGTGAAACATAAGGTGACAGCTTCAGCCTGCTGTTTTTGATGAAGGAAAGCAGCTGGATAGGAGGCCGACGCTGATGCCACTGCAAAATGGGTCGCAAGATGTTCTGCGAGAACTAATGGGTCCGTACAAATGCCATCTGGGAGGTGAAGGCCTGGGAGGGTGGACTGCCGATGGCAACCTTGGAGAGAGCGAAGCATAGCCCATACCCGTGACAGAGGGACAGTGGAACCAAGGGAAGAAACGAATCGTTCCCAACATATCCGTTTGCTCTGTTTGATTCAATAACGGGCTTTAGCGCGAAGGCGCTTAAAGGTAGAAAGGCTGGCTACAGATGGGTGCCTCTTAAAGTGTTGCAAAGCTCGACGGCGATCACAGATGGCAATGGCAATGGCCGTACTCCACCACGGGACTTGCCGACGACGAAATTGTCCAGATGAGCGCGGGACAGCAAGGTTAGCAGCGCGAACAATCGCGGTAGACACGTCACGTAGGACGTCATCAATACAACCCGACAAAGAGGGAGAAAACTCGACCTGTGCAGTATATAGAGGCCAATCGGCGCGGTGGAAAGACCAACGAGGTAACCTGTCCATCGGGGAGCGGGAAGGGAGCGTGATAATCAACGGGAAATGGGTCGTCGTGTGGCGACCAGTGTAATGAAGGGAGGAGAGAGGGAGAAGAAAGAGAAAGATCAATGGCAGAAAAGGTACCATGACCAGCACTGAAATGAGTAGGGGAGCCATCATTAAGAAGGCACAGGTCGTGGTCTGCAATAAATTGGTCTATAAGAAGACCTCGTCTAGATGGAAAGGCACTGCCCCACAAAGGATGATGAGCATTAAAATCCCCAAGGAGGAGGAAGGGAGGAGGAAGTTGCTGAAGAAGGGTGGTTAAGGCAGCAGGTGTAAGAGTCCTGTCAGGAGGGAGATAAAGATTGCATACTGTGACTGCAGAGTCTAAGTGGACCCTAACAGCAACCGCTTCCAATGTAGTGTGGAGAGGAATCCACGTGCTAGCAATGTCTGTACGGACCAATGTACAAACGCCACCAGAAGCCCGCAAGGGTCCGACCCGATTTCGACAGAAAACACGGAACCCACGGAGGGTCGGTGAGTGAGCATCAGTAAAATGAGATTCCTGGAGAATCACACAAGCTGCTGAGTAGGACGAAAGAAGGGATTTCAATTCCGGAAGGTGACGATAGTAGCCATTACAATTCCATTGGAGAACCACAGAACGATGGTTTAAATGAGGGCTGAACACGCTAAATCCAGTCATACCGCCGGGTCCCCACCCGTCACCGACAAGGAGGGGGCGACATCCATAAACGACAGGTCAGAATCCGGTTGTGAAGCCGGGGAAGGGACCTCCGGTGACACCAGAGGCTCTTTGTCGCGGGACTTATGTTTCTTCTTCTTTTCAGGCTGAGATCGAGGAGGGCTGTGTGGCATAATGGAGACAGCTGCAGCAAGATCAGGAACAGAAAGAGACCGGGCGACCGGGGGGGCCGATAGACCGCGGCTCTCACGGTCGCCGCGCTGCAGCAGACCTTTGACCTGGAAGGTGCCGGGAAGGGGCATCCCGGGAGAGGCGCCCTTGACCGGCAGACGCCGAAGGAGTGGGACACTTCTCCGGCTGGGGAGGGGGAGCAGCGCCCAGAGGAGAAGGTGTGGGAGCTGCAGGGGAGGGGGGAAGGAGAAGGGTCCGGGATGGGGTTAAGGAAGGGGGAGGAAGGGATGAAGATGTAACCAAGGCGTAACTAGATGTCATGGACACAGGGTGCAATCGTGCGTATTTCTTACGGGCCTCTGTGTAGCTTAAACGATCAAGAGACTTATACTCCTGTATCTTTTTTTCTTTCTTATAGACTGGGCAATCTGCTGAACGAGGAGAATGACTACCATGACAATTTACACATACAGGAGGGGGAACACAGGGACTCCCCTCATGGAGTGGACGTCCACAGTCACCACAGAGAGGGTCCTGGGTACAGCGAGAAGACATGTGGCCAAAACGCAAGCACTTAAAACACCGCATAGGAGGTGGGATGTACGGCTTCACATCACAGCGATAGACCATAATCTTAACTTTCTCAGGAAGGATATCACCTTCAAAGGCCAGGATAAAGGCACCAGTATCAATACGATTATCTTTAGGACCCTTCTGAACACGCCGAACAAAGTGAACACCCCGCCGTCCGAGATTGTCCCGAAGTTCCTCATCAGTTTGAAGGAGGAGGTCTCTGTGAAAAATCACTCCTTGTACCATATTTAGAGACTGGTGAGGGGTAATGGACACGGGAATTGTGCCAAGATGGGTACAGGCACGAAGGGCCGCAGATTGGGCAGCCGAAGCAGTTTTTATCAGTAACGAACCCGACCGCATCTTGCTCAGGGAGTCCACTTCGCCGAACTTGTCTTCAATGTGTTCCACAAAGAATAAAGGTTTGACACTGGTGAAAGTATCTCCATCAGTCCTGGTGCAAACTAGATAACGGGGGAAAGGTTTTGCCCCTAGACGACGCGCCTGACCCTCCTCCCAGGGGGTAGCCACGGAAGGGAAGGCCGAAGGGGCAAGAGAAGCAGCACTTGAGGAATCAGTACCACGCAGAGAGACGGCCGCAGAAGAGCGGCCAGAGTTTTGGACCCGTATGCGTTTCATCTGCATAGCGTCCGCCCTGATACCACCCACTCCGATCAGGGGCTCTCCTCACGGGCGCCAACCAGCCACAGCAAGGGCCGTCTGGCACGGCGGCCATTGCCGGGAGTTCCGATGCTCCAGGATGACGAGCAACCACTCCAAGGCATGTGTGAGGTCACAGCTCAGGTATCAGAAGTGTGATCCATGTGTGTTCAGGGGGCTCAACCAAAAGGGTACATAGCGACCCCACCACACGGGCTGGCTACCGTGCTGGCTACCGTGCTGGCTATGCACCCTAGCATCAGACAACGACGTAAAAGAAAAGGTGGAATGTACTATGAGGGCACACGTCGGAGACACTAGGTAAGGTGCTCTTCCCCAAATGGCTCACACTACGGAAGAGAAATTTTGGAATGGAGGTCAAACCCCAGAGGGGGACCAAGGAATGCCAAAAGGAGGAGATGATTACGCAACAAAGCCGGAGTGTAAAACCAACAGAACCAGGAGGATAGCGGGGGCCAACATAAGCAAGGACACCAATAGAGAGAGAGGAGAGGGCGAGGGGAAAGGGGTATGGAGGGGAAAGGAGGGGAAGGGAAAGGAAATGCAGCCCGGGAGAGAAATAAGGCTGCAATGGCTCGGGGCCCCGTGCTCGCCACGCACGTATCCACGAAAGAGTTGTGGACCCCCTGGGGGGGCCTCCCGCCGAGAAGGATGTGAAGAGGTCGTCCGACAAATGACCCTGCTACAATCAGATGAAGGCACACAACAAGAAGCTGTCCGAGGCTGGAGGACCGCAGCCTTGGCCACGGCATCTGCAGCTTCGATCCCAAGGATACCGACACGGCCAGGAACCCACATAAAAGTAACTTTTTTTTTTTTGTGGTTTTAGGGCGCACAACTTCAATGGTCATTAGCGCCCTGACTACTCTAAGAATACACTGCGAGGCACAAGTTGACCACAACAAATAAAAGGGAAAACACGCTAAAAGACAGACTGACAGGCATAGGATTAAAAAACAGCATCATCAAATGTCCTTAGCGAGGTTTGTCAAATTGATAAAACGAAGAACACGAGCAGCTGCTCGTGGGTCATCCGCTAAAATGGCATCGAAAGTATTTGGCAGGTTAAGATCGAGGCGCAGTGTGTTAAGATCTGGACAGGACAGTAAAATGTGTCTAACCGTCAGCAAGTGCCCACATGGGCAGAACGGCGCCGGCGCAGCCGTCAGCAGATGGCGATGGCTGAACCGGCAGTGTCCAATTCTTAACCGGGCTAAAATGACCTCCTCCCGCCGAGAAGGGCGTGAGGAGGACGTCCAAGCCACGGGAAGAGGTTTTAAGGCCCGAAGCTTGTTGTCGGTAAGTGCAGCCCAATCGGCATGCCACAGAGATAAGATGCGCCGACAAATCACCCTGCTAAAATCGGACGAAGGGACGCAACAAAAAGCTGTCCGAGGCTGGAGGACCGCAGCCTTGGCCGCGGCATCTGCAGCTTCGTTCCCAGGGATACCGACATGGCCAGGAACCCGCATAAAAGTAACTGGAGAACTGGAGAACCGTCGTCCGCCAGCAGCTGAAGAGAGCGTTGGATCCGGTGCACGAAAGGGTGAACCGGATATGGATCACTGAGGCTCTGGATGGCGCTCAGGGAATCGGAGCAGATGACGTAAGCAGAATGTCGGTCGTGGCAGATTTAAAGAACAGCCTGGTAGAGGGCAAAGAGCTCAGCTGTGAAGACCGAACAATGGCCACGGAGCCGGTATTTGAAACTTTGTGCCCCGACAATAAAAGAACACCTGACGCCGTCATTGGTCTTAGAACCATCTGTATAAATGAAGGTCATATTAATCAACTTCGAAAGAAGTTCGACAAACCGGGAGTGGTATACCGAACGGGGGGTAATCTCCTTTGGGAGCGAGCTGAGGTCAAGGTGAACGCGAACCTGAGCCTGGAGCCAAGGTGGCGTGTGGCTCTCGCCCACTCGAAAGGTTGCAGGGAGTGAAAAATTAAGGTGTTGAAGGAGGCGACGAAAGCGAACTCCAGGGGGTAGCAGGGCAGAGACATACAACCCGTATTGACGGTCGAGAGAGTCGTCAAAAAAGGAACGATAAGACGGGTGGTCGGGCATTGACAGTAGCCGACAGGCATACCGACACAGCAGTATATCGCACCGGTAGGTGAGTGGCAATTCACCGGCTTCAGCAGGAAGACTCTCGACGGGACTAGTATAAAATGCTCCGGTCGCAAGACGTAAACCCCGATGTTGTATGGAGTTCAGGCGGCGTAAGATGGACAGCCGTGCAGAGGAGTATACAAAGCTCCCATAATCCAGCTTTGAGCGGACGATCGACCAATATAGGCGAAGTAGGATGGTTCGATCCGCTCCCCACGACGTACCCGTTCTCTAAATGTCCTCCGTGTTCTCAGTGGCACAACGGGCAGCCAAATATGACATGTGGAGACCAGCTAAGTTTCCTGTCAAATGTAAGACCTAAAAATTTTGTTGTCTCCACGAATGGTAGAGCAAAGGGACCGAGTCGTAAGGACGGTGGGAGAAACTCTTTGTAGCGCCAGAAGTTAATACAGACCGTCTTCTCGGCAGAAAAACGGAAGCCATTGGCGACACTCCAGGAGTAAAGACGGTCAAGAGAACGCTGAAGACAGCACTCCAGGAAACACGTACGCTGCGCGCTGCAATAGATGGTAAAATCGTCCACGAAAAGGGAGCCTGATACATCAGCTGGGAGGCAATCCATTATTGGATTGATCGCTATGGCGAAGAGAGCGACGCTCAAAACTGAGCCCTGTGGCACCCCATTCTCCTGGCGAAAGGTGTCTGACAGGACAGAACCCACACGTACCCTGAACTGTCGATCCATTAAAAAGGAACGAATAAAAAGAGGAAGGCGACCGCGAAGGCCCCATGTATGCATGGTGCGGAGAATGCCCGCCCTCCAACGGGTGTCGTAAGCCTTCTCCAAATCAAAGAACAAAGCAGCGGTCGGGCGCTTCCGCAAGAAGTTATTCATAATGAAGGTCGACAAGGTAACCAGATGGCCAACAGAGGGGCGGCTACGAAATCTACATTGTACATTGGTAAGTAGGCGTCGAGATACGAGCAGCCAAACCAAACGAGAGTTAACCATCACCCTACAGACACAGCTGGTAAGCGAGATGGGTCAATAACTGGAAGGCAAGTGCTTGTCCTTCCCCGGCTTAGGAATCGGTACAACAATAGACTCGCGCCAGCATGCGGGAACATGTCCCTCAATCCAGATGCGATTATAAGTACGAAGAAGGAAACCTTTACCCGCAGGAGAAAGGTTCTTCAGCATCTGAATAGAATCTGGCCCTGGAGCAGAGGACCGTGATCGGCCAAGTGCGTTTTCGAGTTCCCGCATGGTGAATGGGGCATTATAACTTTCACGATTCGAGGAGCGGAAGTTAGGTGGCCTAGCCTCCTCTGCCTGTTTGCGGGGGAGGAAGGCAGGGTGGTAATGAGCGGAGCTCGAAACCTCGGCGAAAAAGCGGTCGAAGGCATTGGAGACATCCTCAGGGGCCACAAGGACGTCATTCGCGACCGTCAAGCCAGAAACTGGTGAGTGGACCTTAGTACCAGATAGCCGGCGCAGGCTACCCCAGACAACAGAAGGAGTAAATCTGTTGAAGGTGCTTGTGAAAGCAGCCCAGCTGGCTTTCTTGCTTTCTTTAATAATACGATGACACTGCGCACGTAATCGTTTATAATTGATACAATTTGCCACTGTAGGGTGGCGTTTAAAGGCGCGTAAAGCACGTCGACGAGCACGCGAAGCGTCTCTACATGCTGCAGTCCACCAGGGGACCGGTACGCGACGTGGAGAAGAAGTAGGGTGAGGGATGGAATATTCAGCAGCAGTGAGAATGACTTCCGTGAGGTGTGCGACCTGACGATCGCAGCTTGTATAGGTTTGATCCTGAAAGGTCGCCCTGGAAGAGAAGAGCCCCCAGTCTGCTTTGGAGATGGTCCAACTAGATGAGCACGGAGAGGGGGTATGCTGCAGGAGATGGATAACACACGGGAAGTGGTCGCTCGAATATGTATCAGAAAGTGCATACCACTCAAACCGGCGTGCAAGTTGGGTAGTACATATAGAGGGGTCTAAATGGGAATAGGTGTGAGATGTGTCCGAAAGAAAAGTAGGGGGCGCCAGTATTGAGGCAGACAAGATTGAGCTGGTTGAAAAGGTCTGCTAACAGGGAGCCCCTCGGGCAGGATGCTGGAGAGCCCCAAAGGGGATGGTGGGCATTGAAGTCTCCAGTTAACAAAAATGGTGCAGGTAGCTGAGCAACAAGTTGCATCATGTCTGCCCTGGTAATGGCAGACGATGGAGTGTAAACGGTACAAATGAAAAATATAAAAGTGGGGAGAGTAATTCGAACGGCAACTGCCTACAGGCCGGTGTGTAATGTGATGGGATCATAGTAAATATCATCCCGGACCAGCAACATAACCCCTCCATGAGCCGGAATACCTACCACAGGGGGTAGGTCAAAACGCACAGAGGTGTAGTGTGCCGAGGCAATTTGATCGCATGGGCATAGCTTCGTTTCCTGGAGGGCTACGACGAACGGAGCAGCAACTTCAAGTCCTCTCGGTTGGAGCGAATGCTGCGAATATCCCAGTGAATAAGTGCCATCGTAAGAAGAAAACTAAGATGAAAGAAGGGGTCACCTCTAAGGCCGCTGAGGGCCTGGCTTCGAGCGAGCACTGCCGCCGCTATCAGTAGGCGGACAGTCATCGTCCATTGCTTCTATAGGTGCATCGGCCATCTTGGTAAGATGGCCGGGAGGGGGAGCTTCCTCCGCCGGTGAACGGCCACATGGTCGGCTACCAGCGGTGCGGCCAGGCGAAACGGATGACGGCCTGGGGCGGCAACCGCTGGGTGGCGCAGGAGAAGAAATGCGCCGTGCCGGAGAAGGAGAACTGTGCTTCCTATGCGCCTTTTTGGAAGGACGTGTAGTGGAAGTACCGGTCGAAGGCTGGGAGGTCGAGGTACGGAGGAAGTCTGCACGGGACGGTTCCTTCTTGAAGGCCTGACTTCTGGGTCTTCGTCTTGGCAGAAGCTGATGAAGGTGCTTGTGTCTGAGGGGTGATGGGAGGAAGAGGAGACGTCGACCGCGCGATCTTAGCACTGGCCGAACGGACGACCGTGGTGCTGAAGGTCAGATCGCATGTCTGGGTTGCCACCTCCCTGGTAGTCCGAGGAGAGGCGAGGACACTACTGTATTTCCTCGCTGGGAGCAGCGTGGGCTTCCTACTAGCCAATAGCTTGCGAGCATCCGAGGTGGACACTTTCTCTTTGACCCGAATTTCCTGTATACAGCGTTCTTCCTTGTAGATGGGGCAGTCGCGGGAGGACGCTGCATGGTCACCCTGACAGTTCACACAACGAGGAGACGGAGGTGGACAGTCACCCTCATGGGCATCCCTGCCACGAGTGACACATTTAGACGCATTGGAACAAGACTGGCGAGTGTGATTAAAACAATGACACTGGTAGCAGCGCATAGGTGTCGGGACATAGGGGTGAACAGAAATAACCTCTTAGCCCGTTTTGATGCGCGACGGGGACTGTATACTATCAAAGGTCAAGAAAAGTGTCCGGGTCACTACAAGGTCATTGGTGACCTTTTTCATGACCCTATGGACAGCCGTCGCGCCCTGCTCAGCGAGAAAAGACTGAATCTCCTCGTCAGTCAATCCGTCGAGTGATCTAGTGTATACCACACCACGAGACGAATTCAAAGTGCGGTGAGCCTCCACCCGGACAGGGAACGTGTACAGGAGTGTGGCCCGAAGCAGTTTTTGTGCCTGAAAGGCGCTCTCAGTTTCTATTAACAAGGTACCATTACGCAACCTGGTACAAGACTTGACAAATCCGGGTATGGCATCTACGCCCTTCTGGATAACGAAAGGGTTGACAGAAGAAAAATCCTTTCTGTCCTCAGATCGAGAAACTGTGAGGAACGGTGGGGCAGGCGGTAGTACTTTTGTCACTGGTGGCTGGTCAAGTTTCCGTTTGTGGGCGGACGTCGAGAGAGGAGAAGAGAAATCCACTGCGGAGGAATCCCCCATGATTGCCAGCGTCTCCGATAGCGCGCTCCTTCCTTGTGGGGACCCTATCAGAGGGCGCTCCCGCCTTAGGTGAATGTTTACACCTCAGGTCACACCTCCCGAGAAACAGACGGAGGGACCAATCGGCATGGTCAGAAGGTATCAGCTCAGGCAATCACCCCTCCCTGGGCCTGGCCTTTACCAGGGGGTACGTGCGTGCCTTACATGTCTACCCAGGGCGGGGAATTACGTGTTACCCCGTCACCGGCTACACATGGAAGTGCGTGGGTCGGCCTTCAGGCACGCACAGGGAGGAAGGAAGAAGAGGAAAAAGAAGAGAGAGAGGGAGAGGGAGAGAGAGGACAGACTGTCTCAAACGCCGAGGCGGAGACCAGAGAAGGCAAGGAGGAGGCAAGGAGAAGGAGGCAAGTAAGACAGTGAGATGGAGAAGAACAAAGAAAGGAACCAACCAAAGGAAGGAAGAAACCAGAAGTGAAAAACCAAATTGTCCGCAAATATAGGTCGTGGAACCGTCCGTCTCCGGACGCAGGCGCTAACTACCCCTTGAGGGGGAGGGACTCCTTTTAGTCGCCTCTAACGACAGGCAGGAATACCTCGGGCCTATTCTAACCCCCGGACCCGCAGGGGGGGGGGGGGGATAGAGCGGCAAGTCAAATAATCTGATGGGGTCTGTACCGAAGGTCTTACAGTACGCACACCACATCCATACAATTGGCGTCGTCCATGTGTTGCATAATTATATTTTGCTTTTATGTATTCAAGTATTTATGTGAAGGGACCGGTTGGTAGGACATGTTCTGAGGCATCAAGGGATCACCAATTTAGTATTGGAGGGCAGCGTGGAGGGTAAAAATCGTACAGGGAGACCAAGAAATGAATACACTAAGCAGATTCAGAAGGATGTAGGCTGCAGTAAGTACTGGGAGATGAAGCTTGCACAGGATAGAGTAGCGTGCAGAGCTGCATCAAACCAGTGTCAAGACTGAAGACAACAACAACATAATGGTAATAAAATAATAATTACAGTGATAATACTCAGGATTTCGTAGTTTTGTACATGCACTGAATGCCGCTTATGAAATACCGAGTAGAAGGACTGTAACAAACGTGATGTTGCCAGCAGCACATGCATCTTTTTTTGTACTTTCTCATTTGCTTCTGCAAGGCATAAAGACAATCTGTCTCATTAGAAGCTGACATCCAGAAATCTGTCAAGTCACAGCCGAGTAACTTTAACAACACTTCATAAATGAACAATTCAGATTATAGTCTGAGCTGGTATCGGCACCACTGAAATGACTGCATTCCAGCAGTACAAATTTGTACACAGCTTTAAAATTACAAATTTAATCAGTCTTGGTGACAAAATTTTAATGGTGGTCACAGCATTTTTCATATTTGGTGCATTGTCTGTTTCCACCATTCTCAAATGGAAACATTTTGGTTGTTATGCTCGTACTCTTAATTTAGTTGTGCAGGATGCACTTACAAATGTTCAGAAAGTCACAACAGTTGTTTTTTTTTTTTAAAGGAGGAGCAGCAGTGCAACAGCACGGCTCTTAACATGCCGACAGAACAGTGGCAAAGTAAACATCAAGAAACTGATCCAGGACTTGCCCACAAGGTGGAATTCAACCCTGTTATGTTGGAACGTATTGTTGAATTGTCAGAGGCAGTGAAAAATACAGTTGCCCTTAGTGACGGAAGTTCTGTGGGCCTGTTACAGTCAAATGATGAGTGGGAAATCTGCTCCGCACTCTGTTCGATTTTGAAACCGTTTGAGCAGGTTTCGAGGCAGCTCAGTGCAGAGGAGTACCCAACTGGCAGCTTGGTAAGTTAATAATTTACTTTATTTGGCTCATGTACGTTCAATGTCATTTTATTGTGTACTTTTCTTATGTGTTGTGTAGTTAGCATATTTGTCTAAATTTTCAGGTTATAGTCCTGACACGTGGCCTTCTGGCAGTGTGTGACGAAATAGCCGAAATGCAGTTGCATGAAGTTTCAATGAAAGATGTTGATGCACTGAAAGAGGGCCTTACAAACCGGTTTTCGAATCTTGAGCAGAGCAAATCCATTGCCCTTGCTACCCTGGTTCTGAAATGCCAGCAATTTGAAACGTGGATCCAGCAGACAACACGAAGAAACAGTTAATATTGTTGCCCAGAAACTGGAAAAATGTAGGCCAGTAGGTATTCAGCGTTCACAATCTGTTGAGCCAAATAATTTGGCAACTGAGTCCTCTGTGTGGGGCATATTTGATAAGTTAGTGAAACATGCACAGTCATGTGCTATTGTAGAGGTTCAAAGGCATGTTGACAGCTCAGTCACCAGTAGAAATGAAGATCCTTGGGCATATTTACTGATTTTGTTACCACCACGCCAAACCATTGCAAAAGTAGTCCAAGAGAGATTTAATGTTGTAGCAACTTCAGTTTTTGCGAAGACCCTCTCACAAGGCACAGGACATTTAATAAAAGACAGAAGAACCCACCTCAAGCCATCGAATACAGAAAAACTAATATTTCTGAATGCCAATGGTACCTGTGATTAGACACTGTTGCTGGTAAGTGATACATCATTAGAACGCAGTACATTGTTAAACTGCTCATAATCAGAATAGTTGTACATGAACAAGAATAATTATCCTCTTCAATATGTTTCTTACATGCGTACACTCTGTTGCAGAAAATTCTGGACCTGTGTGAGGTTTGGTTGTGTTGAAAGTGCCTAGTTACCTCTATGAAAGCAAACAAGACCACGTAACTTTATGATGATTATGAAACACCAAAATGCTCACATATTTTACATTTTGCTAAATTCATGCTAAGAATAATTTTGCCAGAATAAGTTATTTAGGACGTATGGGATATGACTAGGAACATGAATCGGAGCCCAAACATTTTATTTCATTCACTTTGTAACTGTGCAAAGTTAAGTGTTATAGTATATGTTGATCTGTCAAAACAATATTGAAGAATGATATGTTAGTGCAATACATTATAACAGAGCATAATCCTTACTAAAATTTACTTTTTTTGTGAGCCTTTATAGTGTAAGCCCACAGTGTATGACAAACAAGTCATTTATCTTTTGTTGCAGATACTTTTCACTTACTGCAAGTATTTCACTGTGTTTTCTTTGTCAATCTTTTGATGCTAGAGATGTAACTCACATTTATGCCAGTCTTGGAAGTGATATCAATGGTCTTTGTTATCATGTTAGTTTCTGTTTGTTGGAAACACAGATTTAGTTTTGTTGATACATGCACAGTAATTAACAATTTAATGCTTCAGAGACCACATTTTTAACCAGAATTTCATCATCACCCACTACTACATTTAAATCTTATAGATCGTCAACTATTTGTTCATTCATTTGTCTACAGAAAGGTGACAGAGGAACAGGTCATACTGGTAGCAATATGTCTGTGACTTGGATGGAGCACAGTTACTGATTTGATACCATTAAGGCACAAAGCTTTGTAATGATTAAAATGGTGAGTGAATGTAAGTTATTTCTGAAACATAGCATTTCTTTATACTAAAACCTACTTTAAATACTGGAAGTATTATCTTTATCACCTCGACTTGGATTATCATTGACTGACTGTCCTCACTTGAAAAATAACAGGCATACTATCTAGAATATTACATGAGCTTAGGCTGAAGGAAAAAAAAATGCTATGTATGTAATAACAGTTGATTATGTGTGATGATGTAGACATACTATAATCTGTTGTGTGATATCTTTTACATAATAAACTTTGTGAAAACATGTTGATCAAAACTGGAATGAGCAAAGAATACCAACCAAATTTAAGACCAAAAAACCAGAAAGAGCCATGACCAGCGGTGGAACCCATGCAAGTTTGGTAGTTTGAAAAATTTGTTCCAAATGCAGTGATTATTTTCGTTTTTTGTTGTTGATTGTAGATATATGTACATGTACGTTCCTGTCTCCTGCTAAAAATGAACCATCCCAACTAGCAAATTTTGCTCTGTTATTTAGAACTTTTAATTAATGCAATTAAAAGAGCCACCTGCACTTTGAGAGGACTAAAACTGTTGAGAATTTATTACTCATCCAATAGTATGTGGGGCATGTGAAATGTTGTACAAGTATGAGCAAAACAAACATGTACAAATGTTTCATGTAACCTGACGAGGCGAACCCAAGATTCAAGGAGGAGGGGAAGGATCCCTCAAGACTGCAACATAAAATATTTTACATGTAGCAAAACAACTGCACACAGTTTTGAGGAGCTGGTTTTCGTTCAGACCGTGGGCCAATGCCAGAATGCAAGAGAAGTTTCCAGCTCAGCAAATGCTCATTTTTATGAATTTGTCAGTAAAATATTGTAGATAAATACCAAAAGGAAAATGCTTCCTATAACACAGATCTTTTATTAAAAATGTGTCGTAATAATGCAAGTTGTAACTTTTTTAAATATTTGCAGTCTGTGTAACTTTAAACACTGAATTAAGTATGTGGAAGAAACAGCTTGTCTACATAACAATGTAACTGTATTTACACCAACATTATATGATTTAATATTTACTGGCAATGCCACATGTAAAACCATAGATAAATCTATTTGAATTTCAACAGAATACAGTAGCTTCCACCACATATTTGCACACTTATAATTTACTGAATTCAGAAGGATGTAGGCTTTAGTAGGTACTGGGAGATGAAGCAGCTTGCACAGGATAGAGTAGCATGGAGAGCTGCATCAAACCAGTCTCAGGACTGAAGACCACAACAACAATTTACTGAACAGCTTCAGGAAATGCCATCTGACTGTGACCATGAGCACATATCCCCTGCAATAGCCACTCACTGCTCACTGTACGCACTAGCATTTCCCGAGACCACTTGCTAAGGCTCTTACAAAGCTAAAACTGAAGAATTTAATGAAGTTTGTTCCTGCAGTTGCAGGTAAGTTCACAGGGTGAGAATGTACCTTTCCAACACCCAGTGTCTTTCTTTGAACCAAATTAAGAGCAAGGGCTGCAGACAAGTTTATTAGAAAGATTAAATTTGGAGATGAAGTTTAACATTTCAACTTGGGTAAAGACTCCCATTTCAATGTGAAAAAATTTAATATCTGTTTTATGCATATGTTATTCCCTAAATGTAGCTGTATTTTGAAGGAGGTGGTGACACAAAACCGCTGTGAATTGTTCAACTTGCTTGCTCCAATCCAGTCACTTGTTACATAGGGCCTATACATTTTAAACTTAGTTGCAATTCCTTTTCCAGTGCCTGAGACTTCATACTGGCCTCACGATCTAGGTGTTCGCCCTTAAACTTTATCTCGGCAGGATTACTGAAGTATTAGTTGGTCTTTATGTTAACTACACTATATTTAAAACCAACTCCAATAACCTCACACTCAAAGTTATTAGCAACTTACTTTACGTATTAAAAAATAAATCTGCCTGAGTGGTTTTAACACTTGTAATATGCCTCAGCTTGGGACTTTTTTTTGGTGGTTTTAGGGCGCAAAACTATGGTCATTAGCGCCCAGCCCGTGACTTAGGAAACAGGAAAAAACCGAAATTTAAAACCTGCAGCAATGGGAACAGTCATAAAATTTGAGAAACTAAAAGCAGAAGGAATGCTTAAAAATCCACTACAGAAAGGGGTTGGTTGTCCCCAAAAAAAAAAGCTTCAAATGACTGACGTCATTTCACTGTCACTAATAAACTGGAGAACGCGGTCGGCTGAGCGCGTGTCATCTGCTAAAATCGACGATGGATCAGGCGATAGCTGTAGACGGGAGCGTAACGGATTAAAATAGGGGCATTCAATTAAAAGGTGTCTGACCGTCCACAGCTGAGAGCAGTGGGGACAGAGTGGGGTAGGATCGCCGCTTAAAAGATGTCGATGGCTAAAAAGACAGTGCCCTATCCGGAGTCTAGCTAAAATTACCTCCTCCCGACGACGCGTTCGGGAGGAAGAGGTCCAAGCGCAAGGAAGGGCTTTCACTTCCCGCACTTTATTATGGGGAAGTGTTGACCAATGCGCATGCCATAAATGAGCAACTTGGCGACATAAACCGCTCCATAGGTCGGTGAAGGGAAGCGACTGAGTAGCTGGCCGAGGAAGAGAGACTGCAGCCTTGGCCGCTATATCGGCCGCCTCATTCCCACAGATACCAGCGTGTCCCGGGAGCCAGAGGAACGCCACCGAACCGCGCGACCACTACGGATGCAGGTTCGACTCCTGCCTCGGGCATGGATGTGTGTGATGTCTTTAGGTTAGAACTAGTTAAATCTAAGTTCTAGGGGACTGATGACCTCAGAAGTTAAGTACCATAGTGCTCAGAGACCTTTGAACCATTTTTGAACTTAATGCTTTATTAAGATAGACTACCGTCGTGATGTTTCTGTAGTAAGCTGAATTTAATTTGTATTGGAAAATGCAAATAAAATATTCACTTTACTATTAGTTTAATTTCTCTTTGACGATTACTGTTGCGTTTAGTAATCAGCAGCTGAATTTTCTTTCACGATATCTACAACAATCTGACAATGCAACGGTTCACAAATTCTACGCCAGTAGAAACCTACTTGTTTTAACGATGTCATTAAACCATAGTAGTTGCAAGGAATTGTCGTCTAGAAATGAATTGCCTTGACGGTTGATCGATCAAGAGCGGGAAAGGTAATATTTTACGAATGTATGACGAGAGTGACAAGTGCTTGAGAGAGGACTTCCGTATCAATACAAGTGTCTGATAGCAAAGTAGTCTCTCGATCTCCTGGATAGTTTTGTTTCTCAAGTCAACAGAATGAGTTATCATGCAGTAGCACAGGTGATGTAGTTTTGTTGCTCGACTTTCTTACACTGCGACCAAAAGGTGTCTCAGTTGTTGACAACAAATTCCAGCTGTGTTGCGCACACCCCTTGGGGCAGAATTCGTAGTCCATAACACACTTATGGAGCTCTGAAATGTAAAATATTATGTTCACAATACTCTTTGCTCTAGTCTACGTCTTTTGGTGGGGCTCAGCCTTTCATTTCTTCGTAGGAAGTCAGCGATAAAGGCATCATAACGCGTCACCAGTAACAGTACTGCGTAGGAATGCTCAATGAGCGACCTGATGACGTTCAATAATAGGCACTACGTTGATTTTTGTTGTTTCGAATTAGAGCATGCAGTACTCGTACACCAGACTTCTGAACTTTGCCTGTTGAATGCAAATGTCGCATGATGGTAAATTGGTAATCTGTCACATACATCAGTAGTCGAGACTTCCTTAATGTGGAAAATCATTCATGCCAGAACGATCTTTGGGAAAAATACGCCAGAAAAAGATATTCTTGTTTCAACAAAGGCACTCGCTCCACGCACAGTTCACATCTTTCTAGCTGCCTCCTCTACATTCACCCCTCTGTTACACCAAAAGTAAGCATTGTAAAATTGAGTTGCAAGTGGAAAAAGGAGTAACATCTGCAACACAACGTTTAACTGTAGTTCATGATTTTCAGGTATGCAAAATCCTATGCTTAACTGCAAGATGATAACTAGAACTTCAAATTCGAAAATGACAGTTGATATATACACTGAGAGCGTGGCGCCGCGTTCACCTGGGCGGCGCCGAATTTCGGGCGGCGGGTGGCGTCTGGCCGGTGGCCGCTGCAGCGCCAGGAAACGCCCGAGCGTAAGCTGTTGTGATCGCGACGCAGCCACGAGCTGTACTGCGGAATTGTTTCTGGAATACTTGTTACTGCGGGTGGTAGAATCTTAAGCGAATTGTCTTCGATGTTCAATCACTCATAACTTTAGACCGAAATGTGATTAAAAAAAATCAGTTGGACGCGAACATGCGACCCTGAAGTTTACAATGCACGACGGTTAGCGCAAGACCACGGGCTTACTCCAGCCGTATCGACTCGGAAGTAGACAACACTTCCTCCCAACTCTTCCTCATCTTACAGTGTTGCCAGATTGTGCAGATGGCCGGACTTGGTTGTCAGGGGCGGTCAGTTTTATTGGCCACCTTAACTGAACGACTCGGACTTAGTCTCTGTGGCGGGCGGCTGGCGGTCAGTTTTTATGTCAGACTGTACATAGAACTTAATGAATCCATTTCCTAATACCAGTTGGAAGAACGCAGTAGCGCGCGAATACCAGAAGACTGTATTCCGTGCAGAGCGAAGAAGACTTCGTTCAATGCTGGAAGGTTTGTGTTATCAGCAAAGATCGAGGCATCCCACTCTTATCATAGCCAGGACTCTCACGGACACTGAATTCAATCCCGTCGATTAATAGGAACACTGTTGGCAACGAAACTGTCCTCCACAATACTTGAAACTTCCCTACACCCAGAGCAAATCCCGTGGATATGGTCACCCTCAGGCAATTTGGATTACCCTCTGTTGTGGCTTACCAACAGAAGTACAAGGATAGCGTACCAATAGCGACAAGAAAGGACGATTATTATTTCTGTTTTTGGCGCCCTTCATGCCTCCATTTATTGCACCATTACACACGCACATCATGATATATGAGACATTATAATTGCCATATTGAAATTGTTATGACAATATGTATCACAAAGGGCACACACAATGGAGTTTAAGAAATTACAATGGCACATCAACTCCGCTATGACAAACGGTGTGCACAATGAAGGCCGCATAATGCTACCAATGTAAGAAATTAATATACTAGCATAAAATTAACTAAAAAGCCTAGAAGGAAATGTTTATGAGAAGAACACAATGGGGCCGCAAGGGAGGAGGCAACACAATACTTAACTCAGGTGCACCAAAACAAACAACGGACACCAGGCCGCGCCAGCAACGGACACGTAACGCACGCAACTACTCTCTCCGGTGCGGTTCCGCGTGTTCCACCCAAGTAACAGCTACCTGAAACATTTTAATACTTTGAACACTACACCAGTGACCGGCAAATTAAAAAACAATAACATGACAAAAATACAGTAATTTAAGAAAATCACATATGACAACGAGCTTAAGGTCTTTCGGTAATTAACAGACTACGAAACAGGTAAAGGGGAATGTGCTACTATTAAATCTTCCGTAATTACACTACTAAATTTGTCAGTACCCAAGTTGCAATTAACGCAACAAGAATTAAATCATTTAAGTGATAATGGTACTTCAAAATAATAAAATCATTGCATGATACAGAGGACCTAGAATGGCCCGATTAGTGCTCCCCAGTGAAGCAGTTCACACAAACGGTGTACTACCAGAACCACCAGGCAGTCAACCAAAATCGTACTAAGCCAAAACAAGGACAGACTTTTAAAATAACGAGACCTAGCCCGGGCCGGACAACAGACCAAATGCCGGGAAATCCATAAGAAACCTCAGCCAACTTAATACCAAAAGAACAATTTATGAACAATATGCAAAACACGAGACCTCTCAGTCCAAAGGCTTCCCTTTAGTCGCGAAGGTGGCTCCGACCCGCCTGCTGAGGTGCCAAGCGTCGTACGGAGTGCCGAAACGAGCTTAACCTTCGTTAACGGAAAGCGGAAGCACCGCAAGACAAAATAAACCCCAATGTAACTGAACAAGGCAAACTAAGGAGTGCCACTTTAAGAGTATGCATTTGAAGATCAAACATTAAGCACCCAGACTAACGTGCCACTGAACGACGCACTTCCATCACCGGCGTCTCGTAGAGTACGGAGAGCAGCGTAGCCCATCGATATACATCCGTGGGACGGTCAACGAGGATAGCAATCCCAGCGACGGAGAGAGAGGAGGACGAAATGACATCCCGCCGCACATAGAAGGTATTTCAAACTCAGGCTCGACAAAGTACAACAGGCGAGATTTTGCTCCCCTTGCGAATCAAGTTAAACGGCTCACCACGCTGCTGTCCACACTGTTAACCGCAAAATCACGGTCCGGCCTTCCCACTCTGCGTCCAGACGCAAACAACCCCAGCCGAGCCGAACTGTCTCCACGCCAAGGCAGCCACCTCTTCCCTCCTCACACGCCTCCAGCTAAGATCCGACCACAAAACACACCCAGGGGGATGTGTCCAGAAACGTATATATATATATATATATATATATATATATATATATATATATATATATATATATATATATATATATATATATATATATATATGGGATATCACCCTCAACAGCATCGCAACAGGCCGAGGAAGATGTGGTGTCTGCTCAAGTGGGGCAAATCTGTGACTGGTGCGGAAACACAGACAGGCATATGTGGCACCTGTTGATACGACGTGTGCAAGTATCAGCGTCCCTTCGAAACACAACAGTTACCAAATACACTCTGGAGAGATGACGTAGATGGCAATACATATACGAAGGTTACAAAACTACTACACATCTACACACGTAAGTGCCTGGCAG
Organism: Schistocerca serialis cubense; assembly: GCF_023864345.2. Classification (NCBI taxonomy): domain Eukaryota; kingdom Metazoa; phylum Arthropoda; class Insecta; order Orthoptera; family Acrididae; genus Schistocerca; species Schistocerca serialis. The sequence continues at coordinate 169,543,478 of NC_064649.1, forward strand.
AGGGGTCATCGAACCACCTCCACAATAATTCGTGTTTTCGGTGCTCTGTTCGAGATTGCAGTAGTAAAGAACACCTATATCTTGCCGTGCGAGCTCTGATTTCCCTTATTTCATTCTAACGACCTTTTTCTCCCAATGCTGACGTAGTGGCTGCGAGGTTAGAGGCGCCATGACACGAATCGCGTGGCCCTTTCCGCCGGAGGTTCGGGTGTTTGTTGTCCATACTGATCCGAGCACGGGGTTCACAACCCGAACCACACGCCACTGTTAAGCACTAATGAAGGACTGGGTCCCTTACTTCGACTGCACGTAATTCATTAAGGTCAATCCAACACATTTATGTCAAACAACATAAATGAAGTTACATCTGAATCTGTCTTTTTTTAATCTGTTTGATATCAATTTCAATATCAGCTGATTTAGTGCGCGAAGCGCGAGTTAAGCCAGTAACCAGATAAACTAAACAATTCTCCATAATTCAAAAGAAACAAACAAAATGAATCAATACACCCCACTGACAAATATCCAAAAAACCTTACAATACTACTAAAAAGAATATACACTGAAGTGGGGAGCAGTCTTCACCTGACAGAACACTTCAAAATGAGTTCAATAACATGCGTGCCCCAGAAAACAGCGAGACATTAAATAAACTTCATTTCATGAATAACAAATACTCATTAACATTACGCCACTCCTGTTTGAACTGCAGTGTCCCAAAGAAACAGGTGCTAATTCTGAAAGAATATATAAAAAAGAAATTGTTTAAATTACAGCATTAAGGAATTCCAAAAGATGTCCAATCGAACACAGCCCCCTTTACAGTTGAGCTACAAATCTTCCCCCTTTCTAGGCTGAGCCAGAAACACAGAATGCCACAGAAATCTTACAGGACACCCGGAAGCAGTAACAGACAAGGGGGTCGGCACCCACAAATAACACAGGCTAAGAGTCGGGCTGGGAGCACATCCTACGAGTACTCGTCCACACTACGCTCACCACAAACTGCAGACATTCCGGCCGAACATCCGCTCGCGGTGGCTGCCAGAAGGAAGAAGCAACCTACCTTACGCCCGAGCCTCCACTCCGCCAGTCTCACCGGCCGCCCCAAACCGACTGCCTCTCGCCGACTGCCTCTCGCCGTCCCGCGCGCCCCAGCCGAAAAACCAAAGATGCTCATACCCGGGGACGCGCCAAAGATAAGCCGATCGCTGATCGACCAGCCATCAGGCTCACGTACACAAAATTACGCTAAGTAGTGTGTAAGACTAGCGACCCATGACCTCAGCAGTTTGTGTGTGAATTCCTAAGGGACGACATTGATCAATATAGGGATGTTCAAGAGTCAACACAACATCCCAGTGGAACTCTGAAATTGACACTAACACATTTTCAATCAGCAGATGACTACATTTGGTTACAGAGTATTATCCAACTCGTTCTCCCCCAGACATTCGCCTTACTGGTGTGACACTTCCTATTACAACAGATAAAAGTATTTGTGCATTATGTGTTTGTATCATGACTGTCATCCAATTTCACTGACATCCCTCAGTTATGAAATTATACGATGCACTCTGCCATAGGTCTTGAGCTGGACAGACTACATCATTGTATGCATACTCTATGCTAGGCAACCAACGATTCAAACTCCCTGCGTGTGCACTGTGTACTCATTGACGATTTAAAGCAACACCTTTGTTGGCACATGGCCGCTAAACCTAACGAGAACTAGATCAAGATGAAATGCTTGTGTGAAAAACCAGCGTACTGTGAGTCGCCTATTGGCTTGAGGGAGATACGCACTGAATTTGTTGCATGTCAAAAAGCTGTATTTGGTAAATACTGTACACGTAATTAGAAGAACGGAATCCTTTTGCTTATTCAGGGGGAGGGATATCACATACACGACATTCAGTGAAAGCGGTAGCACCGTCTTCATATTTGACGATGTTACCGTGGAAAACAAAGACCAGATTCGAAAATATTTCTGTTTCGGTCGTCATATGGGTGCTGATTTATTTTCTCTAAGTCATATTCCAGAATCACCAAACAGCTTTTTAGGGATAACACAAACCTCATTATAGCCTTCAAATAAGACAACTTCAATTTAAAACACATTTACCTAGCACATGTCGGAACGAACGTGTCGTTCAATGACTTTGTAAAGATATGCTCAGATTACTGGAACCATTTACAGTATGGGTGTCTCACTGATAAAACAAGAAAACCTGAGTGACAGTAGAACAGGTGAAACTTTCAAAAGAACAGGGAATCAGCGATCATAAATCGGTTACTGCATCGATGATTTCAGCCGTAAATAGAAATATTAAGAAAGGTAGGAAGATTTTTCCGTTTAGCAAAAGTGACAAAAAGCAGATTTCAGAGTACGTGATGTCTCAACACAAAAGTTTTGTCTCAAGTACAGATAGTGTTGAGGATCTGTGGACAAAGTTCAAAACCATCGTACAATATGCATTAGATGAGTATGTGCCAAGCAAGATCGTAATAGATGGAAAAGAGCCACCGTGGTACAATAACCGAGTTAGAAAACTGGAACTTCACACCAAACAAACATAGCCAAAGCCTTGCAGACAAACGAAAATTACGCGAAACGAAATTTAGTGTGAGCAGGGCTATGCGAGAGGCGTTCAATGAATTCGAAAGTTCTATGTGCTGACTTGGCAGAAAATCCTAAGAAATTTTGGTCTTCTATCAAAGCGGTAGGTGGATCAAAACAAAATGTCCAGACACCGTGACCAAAATGCTACTGAATCAGAGGATGACAGACTAAAGGCCGAAATACTAAATGTCTTTTTCCAAAGCTGTTTCACAGAGGAAGATTGCACTGTAGTTCCTTCTCTAGATTGTCGCACACATGACAAAATGGTAGATATCTAAATACACGACAGAGGGATAGAGAAACAAACTCGCTCAAAAGAGGAAAGGCCGCTGGACCTTATGGGATACCAGTTCGATTTTACACAGAGTACGCGAAGCAACTTGCCCCCCTTCTTGCAGCGGTGTACCGTGGGTCTCTAGAAGAGCGTAGCGTTCCAGAGGATTGGAAAAGGGCATAGGTCATCCCCGTTTTGAAGAAGGGACGTCGAACAGATGTGCAGAACTGTAGACCTATATCTCTAACGTCGATCTGTTGTAGAATTTTGGAACACGTATTATGTTCGAGTATAATGACTTTTCTGGAGATTAGAAATCTACTCTGTAGGAATCAGCATGGGTTTCGAAAAAGACGATCGTGTGAAACCCAGCTCGCACTATTCGTCCACGAGACTCAGAGGGCCATATAAACGGGTTCACAGGTAGATGCCGTTTTTCTTGACTTCCGCAAGGTGTTCGATAGTTCCCCACAGTCGTTTAATGAACAAAATAAGAGCTTATGGGCTATTAGACCAATAGTGTGATTGGAGTGAAGAGTTCCTAGACAACAGAACGCAGCATGTCATTCTTACTTCGGAAGATTTCTCTCAATTGAGAGTGATTTTAGGTGTGCCACAGGGGAGTGTCGTAGGACCGTTGCTATTCACAATATACATAAATGACCTTGTGGATAACATCGGAAGTTCACTGAGGCTTTTGCGGATGATACTGTAATATATCGAGAGGCTGTAACAATGGAAAATTGTACTGAAATGCAGGAGGATCTGCAGCGAATTGACGCACGGTGCAGGGAATGGCAATTGAATCTCAATGTAAACAAGTGTAATGTGCTGCAAATAGATAGAAAGATAGATCCCTTATCATTTAGCTACGAAATAGTAGGCCAGCAACTGGAAGCAGTTAATTCCATAAATTATCTGGGCGTAGGCATTAGGAGTGCTTTAAAATGCAATGACCGTATAAAATTAATCGATGGTAAAGACGAAAACAAAGGAAGTGGGTTACAGTACACTTGTTCGCCCTCTACTTGAATACTGTTCAGCAGTGTGGGATCCGTACCAGATAGGGTTGATAGAGGGGGGGAGAGAGAGAGAGAGAGAGAGAGAGAGCCAACAGAGAGCAGCGCGCATCGTTACAGGATCATTTGGTAATCGCGAAAGTGTTACGGAGATGATGGATAAACTCCAGTGGAAGACTCTGCAGGAGAGACGCTTAGTTGCTCGGTACGGGCTTCTGTTGACTCTTCGGTGAAGGTATGTTCTCGAAACTTTAAGCAGTATATTGTTCCCTCCTACGTAGGTCTCGTGAAGAGACCGTGAGGACAAAAACCAGGGATTAGAGCCCACACAGAGGCATACCGACAATCTTTCTTTCCACAAACAATAGGAGACTGGAATAGAAGGGAGGACCGATAGAGGTACTCAAGGTACCCTCCCCCACACACCGTCAGGTGGCTTGCAGCGTATGGATGCAGATAACCATTGCCCGACTCCAGATGTCCAGGGTGACTTGCCTCCCCACGTATGCCAGGGAATAGATGCATCAGCAGAGTGATCCCTGTGTGGTCAGCGGACCACAACTAAGAGGGTACTTGTGGCCCCACCACAACGGACTGGCTACCTTGCTCGATATCAGGTGCAAGCAAGCAAACAGGTCGATTATCAGAATAGAAAGTGATACCGCACAGGTGATGGAAATGTACACACCCAGGAGGGTGACTGCAAAACAGTTGGAGAACGAGCAGAAGTGCAGATCCACATTGACGAAGGACATGATTGGTCTCAGTGCATGATGGACACAATGCACCTTGAAAGGTCCCCTTCCCCAGTTGGCTCGCTCTTCAGGAAAAATGGAGGTGAGACCATCACACAGACCATCACACAGACCATCACACAGACCATCACACAGACCATCACACAGACCATCACACAGACCATCACACAGACCATCACACAGACCATCACACAGACCATCACACAGACCATCACACAGACCATCACACAGACCATCACACAGACCATCACACAGACCATCACACAGACCATCACACAGACCATCACACAGACCATCACACAGACCATCACACAGACCATCACACAGACCATCACACAGACCATCACACAGACCATCACACAGACCATCACACAGACCATCACACAGACCATCACACAGACCATCACACAGACCATCACACAGACCATCACACAGACCATCACACAGACCATCACACAGACCATCACACAGACCATCACACAGACCATCACACAGACCATCACACAGACCATCACACAGACCATCACACAGACCATCACACAGACCATCACACAGACCATCACACAGACCATCACACAGACCATCACACAGACCATCACACAGACCATCACACAGACCATCACACAGACCATCACACAGACCATCACACAGACCATCACACAGACCATCACACAGACCATCACACAGACCATCACACAGACCATCACACAGACCATCACACAGACCATCACACAGACCATCACACAGACCATCACACAGACCATCACACAGACCATCACACAGACCATCACACAGACCATCACACAGACCATCACACAGACCATCACACAGACCATCACACAGACCAAAATGGGTGAGGCTCCTTTCAGTCGCATCTTAAGACAGGCAGGTATAGCTCAGGCCTATTTTAATCCCTGGACCCACAGGGGGTGCAGTCCATGTTAAACGGCAAGGGGTAGCCATGTGCCAGGATGGAGGAAGGCTGTGGGGATTCCCAGTGTGACAGTCACCAAGAACTGCAGGGACACACCAAGTACTTTGTCACTGTAAGCTCTGTGTCTGGCTCTTGCACTGGGGTACGAGAAAGTTTCTTATCTATTTTAGTGGGCTCTGTGACTTTATTCTTGTAGTGAAAGGGGCCACATTATTACACTAAGTAATGAAATGTGTTTAAATCGACTCTGTTTACAGAATTTAGAGAATGTTAGAGGTGTATTGCGATTTCAGAAATAACTTTCTTAATACAATTGTTTAAACAATGCCGGCCGGGTGTGGCCGAGCGGTTCTAGGCGCTACAGTCTGGAGCCGCGTGACTGCTACGGTCGCAAGTTCGAATCCTGCGTCGGGCATGGATGTGTGTGATGTCCTTAGAACTACTTAAACCTAACTAACCTAAGTTCTAGGGGACTGATGACCACAGATGTTAAGTCCCATAGTGCTCAGAGCCATTTGAACTATTTTTTGTTTAAACAATGTGTGACATACGCTATATTAGCCTACCATTGTGAGACACTCCCACTCCATCAGCTCGACAGACTGAGCGAATTTCGCACCAATTTCAAGATTCGGGAAGGCAGGGGCTGGATGAGGTCGTGGTTGTGTGAACTAGGTTAGTTCGTCTCTGGATCTCAACGTGAGCACGCGAAATCCGATATTTCCACCAATAAATTTGAATTTTCCGCAGTTTTCACGGTTGGGGGACGGTTGGAGTTAAATCTATTGAGCTAACGCTGTTAACCTATTTTCCCACCATGACGTCGGTGTCACATTGCCACTTCTATGGCCTCAATCTTGAATAAATTTGGCAACAACGCAGAAAGGGTGAAGCTGGCATCACAATGTCTGCCATGTTGTCAATTTATTATAAACTTTGTTTCGTTTTTTCGAAAAATGACTTTGTGAAACACAAGAATAATTGTTTTTAAAAGTAATCAAATAGGGTTTTGTATTATTTATAGTATCCATTAATCTCACCAGTACTCTAATTATGAATAGTAATTTCTCTGCTTTTGTATCCAGAATACCTTGGAAGAATACTCAATTGAAAACTCGGGATATATCTGAACTTGGTGGCAGATAAACCTGTGCAAGTACCCTAGTCTGTCACTAAGCCATGTGTCCACAACATCCCTTTTTTTGGGATTTGCGATGTAACAAAATAAAAATGATGTTATTCAATGCAAAAGTTAGAATTTGAGATTTCGCTTACTGTTTCATCAATCACAATGGTCAATCTATGATTCCTATGACAATTGGCGTAAGATATTGGATTATGAAATTTGAATAGTCTTTACTTGCAGTTTCGCGTGGCTTGAAGCAAATTGCATTATCGTCTTTTTAATTACTTCATGATCGTAGACACGATCATACCCGGTCGTGAAGTTATTGCTATGACAAAAAATTTCCTAAGGGATCAGAAAGTTCTTGAGGGCGCAAAAACAACTAACATGACAAAAAAGGGAAATTCAATATTAAAGCTGATGCAAGAAGACGATAAAACAGTTTTTTTTTCAATCTAACACGCACGTTGGACTGCTGATCTTGGTGTCTGTAATCTTAGTATTATTTACATTTTAATTATGCGTTTTGCTGAGGAGATAATAGGAATAAGCGCTGCTAACTGATTCAATATTTCCAGAACATTTATTATAACTAAAACGTATCGTACATTGTGTTTTGACATAAAAATCTACCGTCATTGTAGTACAGTTTCATGTCCATTGAGCGCTCTTTTATGTAGCCATTGTCCTCTTGAGTCACCCGTGAGTCGTCACGATAAGTTGTAACAGTTATTTTTACACTTCACTCAGACGGAACACGTTTTTATACATTTAGTAAAAAATTAGATCAGACCGCCATAAATCTGCGTCCGTCTTACGTAAGAGAAACAGTACAAGTGTTTAGCGCTCAAGGCTTCATTTGTTCCCCAGCCAACAAGGTGCTAATGAGAAATGAGAGACATAGCGTGATGAAATAGGTTTAATAATGAATAAAAAAATAGGAGTGCGGGTTGGCCACAATAATGCGTTCACTATGCTGTTTGTAGTAGCTAAGATAGGCACGAAGCCCATGCCTACTACAGTAGTATAAGTTTATATGGCAACTAGCTCTGCAGATGAAGAAATTGATTAAATGTATGACGAGATAAAGGAAATTATTCAGGTAGTGAAGGGAGACGAAACTTTAATAGTCATGGGTGACGAATTCGTCAGTAGGAAAAGGAAGAGAAGGAAACGTAGTAGGTTTTTTTTTTTTTTTTTGTGGTTTTAGGGCGCACAACTTCAATGGTCATTAGCGCCCTGACTACTCTAAGAATACACCGCGAGGCACAAGTTGACCACAACAACTAAAAGGGAAAACACGATAAAAGACAGACTGACAGGCATAGGATTAAAAAACAGCATCATCAAATGTCCTTAGCGAGGTTTGTCAAATTGATAAAACGAAGAACACGAGCAGCTGCTCGTGGGTCATCCGCTAAAATGGCATCGAAAGTATTTGGCAGGTTAAGATCGAGGCGCAGTGTGTTAAGATCTGGACAGGACAGTAAAATGTGTCTAACCGTCAGCAAGTGCCCACATGGGCAGAACGGCGCCGGCGCAGCCGTCAGCAGATGGCGATGGCTGAACCGGCAGTGTCCAATTCTTAACCGGGCTAAAATGACCTCCTCCCGCCGAGAAGGGCGTGAGGAGGACGTCCAAGCCACGGGAAGAGGTTTTAAGGCCCGAAGCTTGTTGTCGGTAAGTGCAGCCCAATCGGCATGCCACAGAGATAAGATGCGCCGACAAATCACCCTGCTAAAATCGGACGAAGGGACGCAACAAAAAGCTGTCCGAGGCTGGAGGACCACAGCCTTGGCCGCGGCATCTGCAGCTTCGTTCCCAGGGATACCGACATGGCCAGGAACCCACATAAAGCGAACTGGAGAACCGACGTCCACCAGCTGCTGAAGAGAGCGTTGGATCCGGTGTACGAAAGGGTGAACTGGGTACGGATCACTGAGGCTCTGGATGGCGCTCAGGGAATCTGAGCAGATGACATAAGCAGAATGTCGGTGGCGGCAGATGTAAAGAACAGCCTGGTAGAGGGCAAAGAGCTCAGCTGTGAAGACAGAACAATGGTCATGGAGCCGGTATTTGAAACTTTGTGCCTCGACAATAAAGGAACACCCGACCCCGTCATTGGTCTTAGAGCCATCTGTATAAATGAATGTCATGTCGATGAACTTCGAACGAAGTTCCAAAAAACGGGAGTGGTAGACCGAACCGGGGGTGACCTCTTTTGGAAGCGAGCTGAGGTCAAGGTGAACGCGGACCTGAGCCTGGAGCCAAGGTGGCGTGCGGCTCTCGCCCACTCGAAAGGTTGCAGGGAGTGAAAAATTAAGGTGTTGAAGGAGGCGACGAAAGCGAACTCCAGGGGGTAGCAGGGCAGAGACATACAACCCGTATTGACGGTCAAGAGAGTCGTCAAAAAAGGAACGATAAGACGGATGGTCGGGCATTGACAGTAGCCGACAGGCATACCGACAAAGCAGTATATCGCGCCGGTAGGTGAGTGGCAATTCGCCAGCGTCAACATGAAGACTCTCTACGGGACTGGTATAAAATGCTCCGATCGCAAGTCGTAAACCCCGATGTTGTATGGAGTTGAGGCGGCGTAAGATGGATGGCCGTGCAGAGGAGTATACGAAGCTCCCATAATCCAGCTTGGAGCGGACGATCGACCGATATAGACGAAGTAGGACGGTTCGATCCGCTCCCCACGACAGACCACTGAGAACACGGAGGACATTTAAAGAACGGGTACAACGGGCGGCCAAATAGGACATATGTGGAGACCAGCTAAGTTTCCTGTCAAATGTAAGGCCTAAAAATTTGGTTGTCTCCACGATTGGGAGAGCAACGGGACCGAGTCGTAAGGACGGTGGGAGAAACTCTTTGTAGCGCCAGAAGTTAATACAGACCGTCTTCTCGGCAGAAAAACGGAAGCCATTGGCGACACTCCAGGAGTAAAGACGGTCAAGAGAACGCTGAAGACAGCGCTCCAGGACACGTGTACACTGCGCGCTGCAATAGATGGTAAAATCGTCCACGAAAAGGGAGCCTGATACATCAGCTGGGAGGCAATCCATTATTGGATTGATCGCGATGGCGAAGAGAGCGACGCTCAAGACTGAGCCCTGTGGCACCCCATTCTCCTGGCGAAAGGTGTCGGACAGGACAGAACCCACACGTACCCTGAACTGTCGATCCATTAAAAAGGAACGAATAAAAAGAGGGAGGCGACCGCGAAGGCCCCATGTATGCATGGTGCGGAGGATGCCCGCCTTCCAACAGGTGTCGTAAGCCTTCTCCAAATCAAAGAACACAGCCGCGGTCGGGCGCTTCCGCAAGAAGTTATTCATAATGAAGGTCGACAAGGTAACCAGATGGTCAACAGCAGAGCGGCGCCTACGAAATCCACATTGTACAATGGTAAGTAGGCGTCGAGACTCGAGCAGCCAAACCAATCGAGAGTTAACCATTCGCTCCATCACTTTACAGACACAGCTGGTAAGCGAGATAGGTCGATAACTGGAAGGCAAGTGCTTGTCCTTCCCCGGCTTAGGAATCGGGACAATAGACTCGCGCCAGCATGCGGGAACATGTCCCTCAATCCAGATGCGATTGTATGTACGAAGAAGAAAACCTTTACCCGCAGGAGAAAGGTTCTTCAGCATCTGAATATGAATAGAATCTGGCCCTGGAGCAGAGGACCGTGATCGGCCAAGTGCGTTTTCGAGTTCGCGCATGGTGAATGGGGCATTATAACTTTCACAATTCGAGGAGCGGAAGTTAGGAGGCCTAGCCTCCTCTGCCTGTTTGCGGGGGAGGAAGGCAGGGTGGTAATGAGCGGAGCTCGAAACCTCTGCGAAAAAGCGGCCGAAGGCATTGGAGACAGCCTCAGGGGCTACAAGGACGTCATTCGCGACCTTCAAGCCAGAAACTGGTGATTTTTTTTTTTTTTGTTTGTGGTTTTAGGGCGCAAAACTTCTATGGTCATTAGCGCCCAGCCCGTGACGTAGAAAACAGGAAAAAAACGAAATTTAAAATCAGCAGCAATGGAAACATAGTCAGAAAATTGGAGAAACTAAAGGCAGAAGGAATGCTTAAAAGTCCACTATAGAAAGGGGTTGGTTGTCCACAAAAAAAAAAAACTTCAAATGACTGACGTCATTTCACTGTCACTAATAAACTGTAGAACGCGGTCAGCTGAGCGCGTGTCATCTGCTAAAATCGACGATAGATCAGGCGATAGCTGTAGACGGGAGCGTAACGGATTAAAATAGGGGCATTCAATTAAAAGGTGTCTGACCGTCCACAGCTGAGAGCAGTGGGGACAGAGTGGGGCAGGATCACCGCTTAAAAGATGTTGATGACTAAAAAGACAGTGCCCTATCCGGAGTCGAGCTAAAATTACCTCCTCCCGACGACGCGTTCGGGAGGAAGAGGTCCAAGCGCAAGGAAGGGCTTTCACTTCCCGCAATTTATTGTGGGGAAGTGTTGACCAATGCGCATGCCATAAATGAGCAGCTTGGCGGCATAAAACGCTCCGTAGATCGGTAAACGGAAGAGACTGAATAGCTGGCCGAGGAAGAGAGACTGCAGCCTTGGCCGCTATATCGGCCGCCTCATTTCCACAGATACCAGCGTGTCCCGGGAGCCAGAGGAACGCCACTGAGACGCCCCCCAGGTGGAGCAAGCGCAGACAGTCCTGAATCCGGTGGACCAGAGGGTGCACAGGGTAAAGAGCTTCGAGACTTATGAGAGAGCTGAGAGAATCGGAGCAGATTACGTACTGTATCCGCTGATGGCGGCGGATGTAGTGGACAGCCTGGAGAACAGCGTAAAGCTCCGCAGTATAAACCGAACACTGGTCGGGAAGCCGAAAGTGATTTGGGGTGTCGCCAACAATATAGGCACTCCCTACACCTAACGATGTTTTCGAGCCATCGGTGTAAATAAATGTGGCTTCCGTCATTTGTGCACATAGAGCAGCAAATGCCCGACGGTAAACAAGTGGAGGGGTACCATCCTTGGGAAATTGACATAGGTCTCTGAGCAAGTCGATCCGGGGACGGTGCCAAGGCGGTGCTGTACCCCAAGTTGTCAAGAAGGTTTTAGGAAAGCGGAAGGAAAGAGAATGGAGCAGTTGACGGAAGCGGACTCCCGGGGGTAGTAGGGAGGAGGAGCGGCCTGAATACCAGACATCAAAGGAGGCGTCGAAAAAAAGGTTATGGGCTGGATTAGCAGGCATGGAAGACAGATGGCTAGCATAACGACTCAGAAGGACTGCCCGCCGATTGGACAGCGGAGGTTCAGCAGTCTCAGCATAAAGGCTTTCCACAGGGCTGGTGTAAAAAGCTCCAGACACTAAACGTAATCCACGGTGGTGGATAGAGTCGAGTCGCCGAAGAATAGACGGCCGAGCAGAGGAGTAGACTATGCTTCCATAATCCAATTTCGAGCGCACTAAGGCGCGATAGAGGCGGAGAAGGACCACTCGGTCCGCTCCCCAAGAGGTACCATTCAGGACACGGAGGGTGTTAAGGGAACGCAGACAGCGAGCCGAAAGATAGGAAACGTGGGAGGACCAGCACAGTTTTCTGTCAAACATAAGACCCAAGAATTTAGCGACGTCGGAAAACGGAAGGTTGACAGGGCCTAGATGTAAGGAGGGCGGAAGAAACTCCTTACGTCGCCAAAAATTAACACAAACGGTCTTACTGGGTGAGAAACGGAAGCCGGTTTCGATGCTCCACGAGTGGAGGCGATCGAGACATCCTTGAAGACGTCTTTCAAGAAGGCTGGTCCGTTGAGAGCTGTAGTAGATCGCAAAATCGTCCACAAAGAGGGAGCCCGAGACATCAGGAAGGAGACAATCCATAATTGGATTAATGGCGATGGCAAACAGTACAACACTCAGCACGGAGCCCTGGGGTACCCCGTTTTCTTGGGAGAAAGTACGGGAGAGAGTAGTGTTCACCCGCACCCTAAATGTGCGCTCTGCCATAAATTCGCGAAGAAAAAGGGGCAGCCGGCCTCTAAAGCCCCAAGAGAACAGTGTACGGAGGATGCCTGTCCTCCAACAGGTATCGTACGCTCTCTCCAGATCAAAAAATATTGCTACCGTTTGGCGTTTCCGGAGAAAATTGTTCATGATATAAGTGGAGAGAGCAACAAGATGGTCAACAGCAGAACGATGCTTTCGGAATCCGCATTGGGCAGGTGTTAAAAGACTGCGGGACTCCAGCCACCAAGCTAAACGGTAATTCACCATACGCTCCAAAACCTTACAGACACTACTCGTGAGAGAAATGGGGCGATAGCTAGAGGGGAGATGTTTGTCCTTTCCAGGTTTCGGAACGGGAACGACAATAGCTTCCCGCCATCGCCTGGGAAAGGTACTGTCGGTCCAAATTCGATTATAAAGGCGAAGGAGGTAACGCAGGCTATGGGTTGATAAATGCAGCAACATTTGGACATGGATACCATCCGGTCCTGGGGCGGAGGAGCGAGAAGAAGAGAGTGCATGTTGGAGTTCGCGCATGGAGAAAAGAGTATTGTAGCTTTCGCGATTTTGAGAGGAGAAAGCAAGATGTCGCACTTCCGCTGCACGTTTCTTCGGGAGAAACGCCGGCGGGTAATGTGAAGAGCTCGAAATCTCAGCAAAGTGCTGACCCAATGAGTTAGAAATTGCGACGGGGTCCACTAAGGTATCATGCGCGACAGTGAGCCCAGAGACCGGGGAGAAACTAGGCGCTCCTGAGAACCGTCGAAGCCGACTCCAAACTTCCGAGGAGGGAGTGAAGTTGTTAAATGAGCTAGTAAAGAATTTCCAGCTTGCCTTCTTGCTATCGCGGATGACGCGACGGCATCGCGCACGGAGCTGCTTATATCGGATACAGTTGGCCAAAGTTGGATGGTGACGGAAAATGCGAAGAGCACGTCGCCGCTCACGTATTGCGTCACGGCAGGCCTCGTTCCACCAAGGAACTGGAGGGCGCCGGGGCAATTCGGAGGTGCGTGGTATTGAACGTTCCGCAGCTGTGAGAATAACGTCGGTAAAATGTGTGACCTCATCGTCGACGCTGGGAAAGCGACGGTCATCGAATGTCGCTAGAGACGAAAAAAGTGTCCAATCGGCTTGGGCAAACTTCCAGCGTCGCGAGCGCATATATGGCAGTTGAGGCTGCAGTCGAAGAACACATGGAAAGTGGTCACTCGAGTGTGTATCATCAAGGGCGAACCATTCGAAGCGCCGAGCTAGCGGAACAGTACCGACCGCAAGGTCCAAATGGGATAAATTTGCCGTGGAGGCAGACAAAAATGTAGGGACCCCAGTGTTGAGGCAGACTAGATCCACTTGGTGGAAGACGTCTAGCAATAGTGAGCCACGTGGACAAGGATGTGGAGATCCCCAAAGCGGGTGGTGGGCATTGAAGTCCCCAACCAGCAAATAGGGGGGTGGAAGCTGATCAAGAAGATGAAGGAGATCAGCTCGTGCCATTGGTGTAGACGATGGAATGTATACCGTACAAAGAGAGAACGTGTATCCAGAAAGGGAAAGACGGACGGCGACAGCTTGGAAGGAAGTGTTTAAGGGGATTGGGTGATAATGGAGAGTATCATGGAGCAGAATCATGAGTCCTCCATGGGCTGGAGTGCCTTCAACTGAGGGGAGGTCATATCGGACGGACTGAAAATGAGGGAGAACAAAGCGGTCATGGGGACGCAGCTTTGTTTCCTGAAGACAGAAGATGACCGGCGAGTAGGATCGTAAGAGGATCGACAATTCCTCCCGATTGGCGCGAATGCCGCGGATATTCCAGTGGATAATGGACATAGGGTGAACAGAAAATGGAGGAACGGCACCAAGGGTGCTGTCAACTCAACGACTGCTCAGAGCTTGCGACCGACAGCATGGAATGGCATTCAGTCGAAGGCAGAAGATCCTGATCCATAGGTTGGTCAGGAGCAGCTCCTGCCACCAACGATCGGCCAGTTGACCGGCCACCAACAGTGCGCCTCGGCGACACAGAAGATGGCCGAGGGCGATTTCCGCCAGGTGGTACTGTAGATGGGACACGCCTTGGCGGAGAAGGAGAGGACTGTGTTTCTTCGTAGCCTTCTTGGAGGTATGTTTAGATGAAGGAGGAACCGATGGTTGTGAAGTTGCAGTACGTAAAAACTCTTCACGAGAATGCTCTTTTTTTGTAGACTTGGCGTCTGACTTTTGGGCTCGAGATTTAGCAGAACCCGACGAAGGGTGAGCCATAGAGTGGGCAGGCGAAAGAGGTGAGGTTGAACGGGCGATCTTTGCGCTGGCCGATCTGACGACCGTGGTACTAAATGTGAGGTCGCAAGTCTGCGTGGCCGCCTCCTTTGTTGGCCGAGAAGAAGCAAGGACAGCGCTGTATTTTCCTTTCTGAGGCACGGTGGGCTGTCGACTGGCGAGTAACTTTCGAGCAGCAAAGGTCGACACCTTTTCCTTCACTCTTATTTCCTGGATCAGCTTTTCGTCCTTAAAAACAGGGCAATCTCGAGAGGAAGCAGCGTGGTCACCCATACAGTTGATGCAGCGAGGGGATGGAGGTGGACAAGCACCCTCATGGGCATCCCTGCCACACGTAACACATTTGGCCGGATTGGAACAGGACTGGCTGGTGTGATTAAACCGCTGACATCGATAGCAACGCGTAGGGTTTGGGACATAAGGGCGAACGGAAATTATCTCATAGCCTGCTTTGATTTTTGATGGGAGTTGAACTTTGTCAAAAGTCAAGAAGACAGTGCGGGTTGGAATGATGTTCGAGTCAACCCTTTTCATAACCCGATGAACAGCGGTGACGCCCTGGTCAGACAGGTAGTGCTGAATTTCTTCGTCAGACAATCCATCGAGGGAGCGTGTATAAACGACTCCACGCGAGGAATTTAAGGTACGGTGCGGTTCCACCCGGACAGGGAAGGTGTGGAGCAGAGAAGTACGCAGCAATTTTTGAGCCTGGAGGGCACTGTGTGTTTCTAACAACAGGGTACCATTCCGTAATCTGGAACAAGACTTTACAGGACCCGCAATTGCGTCGACACCTTTCTGAATAATGAAAGGGTTGACCGTGGAAAAGTCGTGACCTTCGTCAGACCGAGAAACAAGGAACTGTGGCAACGATGGAAGAACCGTCTGTGGCTGAGACTCAGAGAACTTACGTTTGTGAGCAGACATAGTGGAAGGTGAGGAAACCATTGCGGAAGAATCCCCCATGATTACCGGCGTCTCCGATGGCGCGCTCCTCCCTTGTGGGGGCCCTCACCGAGGGCACACCCGCCTTAGGTGATTGTTCACACCTCAGGTCACACCTCCCGACATACGGACGGAGGGACCAATCGGCACTTTCGGAAGGTATCAGCTCGGGTAATCACCCCTCCCTGGGCCTGGCCTTTACCAGGGGGTACGTACGTGTCCTACCTGTCTACCCGGGGCGGGGAATTACGCGTTACCCCGTCACCGGCTACGCATGGAAGTGCGTGGGTCGGCCTTCAGACACGCACAGGGAGGAAGAAAGAGAAAGGGAAAGGAAAGAAGAGGGGGTCTCAAACGCCGCAGCGGAGAAAAGGGTAAAGAGAAGAGGTAAGGAAAGGAGATGGACAAAGGAAGGAAGAAGACATACAAGCAAGGAAGAAGAAGAATGCGGTACATTTACAAGCGTCCGTCTCCGGACGTAGGCGCAAACCATACTCCCAGAGGGGGAGAAAGTGAAGGAAAGAGCAAGAGGTGAGGGGGGGGGGGGGGGGTGAAGACAGGGGATGGGGAAGGATGCGGAAAGGGAAGGTATGCAGCCCGGAAAGGAAGGAAGGCCACATTAGCTCGGGGCCCCGTGCTCGCTACGCACGTATCCACAAAAGAGTTGTGGATCCCCTGGGGGGAGAAACTGGTGAGTGGACCTTAGTGCCAGATAGCCGGCGCAGGCTACCCCAGACAACAGAAGAAGGAGTAAAACTGTTGAAGGTGCTTGTGAAAGCAGCCCAGCTGGCTTTCTTGCTTTCTTTGATAATACGACGACACTGAGCACGTAATCGTTTATAATTGATACAATTCGCCACTGTAGGGTGGCGTTTAAATGTGCGTAAAGCACGTCGACGAGCACGTAAAGCGTCTCTACATGCCGCGGTCCACCAGGTGACCGGTACGCGACGTGGAGAAAAAGGAGGGTGAGGGATGGAATATTCAGCAGCAGCGCGAATGACTTCCGTGAGGTGTGCGACCTGACGATCGCAACTTGTAAAGGTTTGATCCTGAAAGGTCGCCCTGGAAGAGAAGAGCCCCCAGTCTGCCTTGGAGATGGTCCAATTAGAGAAGCACGGAGAGGGGGTATGCTGCAGGAGATGGATAACACACAGGAAGTGGTCGCTCGAATATGTATCAGAAAGTGCATACCACTCAAACCGGCGTGCAAGTTGGGGAGTACATATAGAGAGGTCTAAATGGGAATAGGTGTGAGATGTGTCCGAAAGAAAGGTAGGGGCGCCAGTATTGAGGCAGACAAGATCGAGCTGGTTGAAAAGGTCTGCTAACAAGGAGCCCCTCGGGCAGGATGCTGGAGAGCCCCAAAGGGGATGGTGGGCATTGAAGTCTCCAGTTAACAAAAATGGTGTAGGTAGCTGAGCAATAAGTTGCATCACGTCTGCCCTGGTAACGGCAGATGACGGAGTGTAAACAGTACAAAAGGAAAACGTAAAAGTGGGGAGAGTAATGCGGATGGCAACTGCCTGCAGGCCGGTGTGCAACGTGATGGGATCGTAGTAAATATCATCCCGGACCAGCAACATAACCCCTCCATGAGCTGGGATACCTACCACAGGGGGTAGGTCAAAACGCACAGAGGTGTAGTGTGCCAAGGCAATTTGATCGCATGGGCGTAGCTTCGTTTCCTGGAGGGCTACGACGAGCGGACGGTGCAAGCGGAGCAGCAACTTCAAGTCCTCTCGGTTGGAGCGAATGCTGCGAATATTCCAGTGAATAAGTGCCATCGTAAGAAAAGGAAGATGAGAGAAGTGATCACCTCGAAGGCCGCTTAGGGCCTGGCTTCGAGCGAGCACTGCCGCCGCTATCAGTAGGCGGACAGTCATCGTCCATGTGGTCTATAGGGTCATCGGCCATCTCGGGAGTATGGCCGGGAGGGGGAGCTGCCTCCGCCAGTGAACGGCCAGATGTACGGCTACCAGCGGTGCGGCCAGGCGAAACAGATGACGGCCTGGGGCGGCAACCGCTGGGTGGCGCAGGAGAAGGAATGCGCCGTGGCGGAGAAGGAGAACTGTGCTTCCTATGCGCCTTTTTGGAAGGACGTGTAGTGGAAGTACCGGTCGAAGGCTGGGAGGTCGAGGTACGGAGGAAGTCTGCACGGGATGGTTCCTTCTTGAAGGCCCGTGCATCTGACTTCGATGGCTTCGTCTTAGCAGAAGCTGAGGAAGGTGCTCGTGTCTGTGGGGTGATGGGAGGAAGAGGAGACGTCGACCGCGCGAACGGACGACCGTGGTGCTGAAGGTCAGATCGCATGTCTGGGTTGCTACCTCCCGGGTAGTCCGAGGAGAGGCGAGGACAGTACTGTATTTCCCCGCTGGGAGCAGCGTGGGCTTCCTACTAGCAAATAGCTTGCGAGCAGCCGAGGTGGACACTTTCTCTTTGACCCGAATTTCTTGGATACAGCGTTCTTCCTTATAGACAGGACAGTCGCGGGAGGATGCGGCATGGTCACCCTGACAGTTCACACAACGAGGAGACGGAGGTGGACAGTCACCCTCATGGGCATCCCTGCCACAAGTGACACATTTAGCCGCATTGGAACAAGACTGTCTAGTGTGATTGAAACGCTGACACTGGTAGCAGCGCGTAGGTGTCGGGACATAGGGGCGAACAGAAATAACCTCGTAGCCCGCCTTGATGCGCGATGGCAGCTTAACACTATCGAAGGTCAAGAAAATTGTCCGGGTCGGTACAAGGTCATTGTTGACCTTTTTCATGACCCTATGGACAGCCGTCACGCCCTGCTCAGCGAGGAATGATTGAAGCTCCTCATCAGTCAATCCGTCGAGGGAGCTAGTATACACTACACCACGAGACGAGTTCAAAGTTCGGTGGGCCTCCACCCGGACAGGGAACGTGTACAGGAGGGTGGCCCGAAGCAGTTTTTGTGCCTGAAAGGCACTCTCAGTTTCTAGTAATAAGGTGCCGTTTCGCAACCTGGTACAAGATTTGACAGATCCGGCTATGGCATCTACGCCCTTCTGAATGACGAAAGGGTTGACAGAGGAAAAATCCTTTCCGTCCTCAGATCGAGAAACTACGAGGAACTGTGGGGCAGGCGGTAGTACTTTTGTCACTGTTGGCTGGTCACGTTTCCGTTTTTGAGTCGAAGTCGAAAGAGATGGAGTAGAATCCATTGCGGAGGAATCCCCCATGATTGCCAGCGTCTCCGATGGCGCGCTCCTTCCTTGTGGGGACCCTCTCAGAGGGCACTCCCGCCTTAGGTGAATGTTTACACCTCAGGTCACACCTCCCGAGAAACAGACGGAGGGACCAATCGGCATGGTCAGAAGGTATCAGCTCAGGCAATCACCCCTCCCCGGGCCTGGCCTTTACCAGGGGGTACGCGCGTGCCTTACATGTCTACCCAGGGCGGGGAATTACGCGTTACCCCGTCACCGGCTACGCGTGCGAACGCGTGGGTCGGCCTTCAGGCACGCACAGGGAGGAAGGAAGAAGATGAAAAAGAGAGAGAGGGAGAAAGAGGACAGACTGTCTCAAACGCCGAGGCGGAGACCAGAGAAGGCAAGGAGAAGAAGGCAAGGAGAAAAAGGCAAGGAGAAAAAGGCAAGGAGAAAAAGGCAAGGAGAAAAAGGCAAGGAGAAAAAGGCAAGGAGAAAAAGGCAAGGAGAAAAAGGCAAGGAGAAAAAGGCAAGGAGAAAAAGGCAAGGAGAAAAAGGCAAGGAGAAAAAGGCAAGGAGAAAAAGGCAAGGAGAAAAAGGCAAGGAGAAAAAGGCAAGGAGAAAAAGGCAAGGAGAAAAAGGCAAGGAGAAAAAGGCAAGGAGAAAAAGGCAAGGAGAAAAAGGCAAGGAGAAAAAGGCAAGGAGAAAAAGGCAAGGAGAAAAAGGCAAGGAGAAAAAGGCAAGGAGAAAAAGGCAAGGAGAAAAAGGCAAGGAGAAAAAGGCAAGGAGAAAAAGGCAAGGAGAAAAAGGCAAGGAGAAAAAGGCAAGGAGAAAAAGGCAAGGAGAAAAAGGCAAGGAGAAAAAGGCAAGGAGAAAAAGGCAAGGAGAAAAAGGCAAGGAGAAAAAGGCAAGGAGAAAAAGGCAAGGAGAAAAAGGCAAGGAGAAAAAGGCAAGGAGAAAAAGGCAAGGAGAAGGCAAGGAAAAAAAGGCAAGGAGAAGGCAAGGAAAAAAAGGCAATGAGAGGGCAAGGAGAAAAAGGCAATGAGAAGGAAAGGAGAAAAAGGCAATGAGAAGGAAAGGAGAAAAAGGCAATGAGAAGGAAAGGAGAAAAAGGCAATGAGAAGGAAAGGAGAAAAAGGCAATGAGAAGGCAAGGAGAAGTCAAGGGAATGAGTAAGGAAGACAGTGAGGTCGAGAAGAGCAAGGAAAGGAACCAACAAAAGGAAGGAAGAAACGAGAAGTGAAAACCAAAAAGACCACGATTATAGGTCGTGGAACCGTCCGTCTCCGGACGCAGGCGCTAACTACCCCCGTGAGGGGGATGGACTCCTTTTAGTCGCCTCTTACGACAGGCAGGAATACCGTGGGCCTATTCTAATCCCCGGACCCGCAGGGGGGACGTAGTAGGTGAATATGGATTGGCGGAAAGAAATGAAAGAGGAAGCCATCTGGTACAATTTTGCACAGAGCATAACTTAATCATAGCTAACACTTGGTTCAGGAATCATAAAAGAAGGTTGTATACATGGAAGAATCCTGGAGATACTAAAAGGTGTCAGATAGATTATATAATGGTAAGACAGATTTAGGAACCAGGTTTTAAATCTTAAGACATTTCCAGGGGCAGATGTGGATTCTGACCACAATATATTGGTTATGAACTGCAGATTGAAACTGAAGAAACTGCAAAAAGGCGGGAATTTAAGGAGATGGGACCTGGATAAACTGAAAGAACCAGAGGTTGTACAGAGTTTCAGGGAAAGCATAAGGGAACAATTGACAGGAATGGGGGAAAGACATACAGTAGAAGAAGAATGGGTAGCTCTGAGGGATGAAGTAGTGAAGGCAGCAGACGATCAAGTAGGTAAAAAGGCGAGGGCTAATAGAAATCCTTGGCTAACAGAAATATTGAATTTAATTGATGAAAGAAAATATAAAAATGCAGTAAATGAAGCAGGCAAAAATGAATACAAACGTCTCAAAAATGACATCGACAGGAAGTGCAAAATGGCTAAGCAGGGATGGCTAGAGGACAAATGTAAGGATGTAGAGGCTTGTCTCACTAGGGGTAAGATAGATACTGCCTACAGGAAAATTAAAGAGATCTTTGGAGAGAAGAGAACCACTTGTATGAATATCAAGAGCTCAGATGGCAACCCAGTTCTAAGTAAAGAACGGAAGGCAGAAAGGTGGAAGGAGTATATAGAGGGTTTATACAAGGGCGATGTACTTGATGACAGTATTATGGAAATGGAAGAGGATTTAGATGAAGATGAAATGGGAGATATAATGCGTGAAGAGTTTGACAGCACTGAAAGACCTGAGTCGAAACAAGGCCCCGGGAGTAGACAACATTCCATTAGAACTACTGATGGCCTTGGGAGAGCCATTCCTGACAAAACTCTACCATCTGGTGAGCAAAATGTACGAGACAGGCGAAATACCCACAGACTTCAAGAAGAATATAATAATTCCAATCCCAAAGAAAGCAGGAGTTGACAGATGTGAAAATTACCGAACTATCAGTTTAATAAGTCACAGCTGCAAAATACTAACGCGAATTCTTTACAGACGAATGGAAAAACTGGTAGAAGCGGACATCGGGGAAGATCAGTTTGCATTCCGTAGAAATGTTGGAACACGTGAGGCAATACTAACTTTACGACTTATCTCAGAAGAAAGATTAAGTCTACAAATGCTAGAAACGTAGGTCTGCCTTTTCTTAGAGTCTTCCAGTTAACGTTGTCAAAAGCTTTCTCTATTTCAAATTTTGAAGGTGGCAGGGGTAAAATACAGGGAGCGAAAGGCTATTTACAATTTGTACAGAAACCAGATGGCAGTTTTAAGAGTCGAGGGCCATGAAAGGGAATCAGTGGTTGGGAAAGGAGTGAGACAGGGTTGTAGCCTCTCCCCGATGTTATTCAATCTGTATATTGAGCAAGCAGTAAAGGAAACAAAAGAAAAATTCGGAGTAGGTATTAAAATTCATGGAGAATAAATAAAAACCTCGAGGTTCGCCGATGACATTGTAATTCTGTGAGAGACAGCGAAGGACTTGGAAGAGCAGTTGAACTGAATGGATAGTGTCTTGAAAGGAGGGTATAAGATGAACATCAACAAAAGCAAAACGAGGATAATGGAATGTAGTCGAATTAAGTCAGGTGATGCTGAGGGACTTAGATTAGGAAATGAGACACTTAAAGTAGTAATGCAGTTTTGCTATTTAGGGAGCAAAATAACTGATGACGGTCGCAGTAGAGAGGATAGAAAATCTAAACTGGCAATGGCAAGGAAAGCGTTTCTGAAGCAGAGAAATTTGTTAACATCGAGTATAGATTTAAGTGTCAGGAAGTCTTTTCTGAAAGTATTTGTATGGAGTGTAGCCATGTATGGAAGTGAAACATGGACGATAACCAGTTTGGACAAGAAGAGAATAGAAGCTTTCGTAATGTGGTGCTACAGAAGAATGCTGAAGATATGGTGGGTATATCACGTAACTAATGAGGAGGTATTGAATAGGATTGAGGAGAAGAGAAGTTTGTGGCACAACTTGACTAGAAGAAGGGATCAGTTGGTAGGACATGTTTTGAGGCATCTAGGGATCACAAATTTAGCATTGGAGGGCAGCGTGGAGGGTAAAAATCTTAGAGGGAGACCAAGAGATGAATACACTAAGCAGATTCAGAAGGATGTAGGCTGCAGTAGGTACTGGGAGATGATGCTTGCACAGGATAGAGTAGCATGGAGAGCTGCATCAAACCAGTCTCAGGACTGAAGACCACAACAACAGCATGATGAGCTATGTTTATGCAACCTGTCGATAACAAACATTACCGAAGCTATCCCAGTGAAATGAGGGTAATTCCATTTATGCGAAAAATAGACACATGTTACCCCATTTTTTTTATACAGAGAACGATTGCAGAGTACATGAAGCGAAGAGGGAGACCTATTCTTATCCAGTCTGCCCTCAAATATAAAAATTTTGGCAAGCACCAGCGAAAAGCACCAGCGAAAAGCACCAGCGAAAAGCACCAGCGAAAAGCACCAGCGAAAAGCACCAGCGAAAAGCACCAGCGAAAAGCACCAGCGAAAAGCACCAGCGAAAAGCACCAGCGAAAAGCACCAGCGAAAAGCACCAGCGAAAAGCACCAGCGAAAAGCACCAGCGAAAAGCACCAGCGAAAAGCACCAGCGAAAAGCACCAGCGAAAAGCACCAGCGAAAAGCACCAGCGAAAAGCACCAGCGAAAAGCACCAGCGAAAAGCACCAGCGAAAAGCACCAGCGAAAAGCACCAGCGAAAAGCACCAGCGAAAAGCACCAGCGAAAAGCACCAGCGAAAAGCACCAGCGAAAAGCACCAGCGAAAAGCACCAGCGAAAAGCACCAGCGAAAAGCACCAGCGAAAAGCACCAGCGAAAAGCACCAGCGAAAAGCACCAGCGAAAAGCACCAGCGAAAAGCACCAGCGAAAAGCACCAGCGAAAAGCACCAGCGAAAAGCACCAGCGAAAAGCACCAGCGAAAAGCACCAGCGAAAAGCACCAGCGAAAAGCACCAGCGAAAAGCACCAGCGAAAAGCACCAGCGAAAAGCACCAGCGAAAAGCACCAGCGAAAAGCACCAGCGAAAAGCACCAGCGAAAAGCACCAGCGAAAAGCACCAGCGAAAAGCACCAGCGAAAAGCACCAGCGAAAAGCACCAGCGAAAAGCACCAGCGAAAAGCACCAGCGAAAAGCACCAGCGAAAAGCACCAGCGAAAAGCACCAGCGAAAAGCACCAGCGAAAAGCACCAGCGAAAAGCACCAGCGAAAAGCACCAGCGAAAAGCACCAGCGAAAAGCACCAGCGAAAAGCACCAGCGAAAAGCACCAGCGAAAAGCACCAGCGAAAAGCACCAGCGAAAA
This sequence comes from Schistocerca serialis cubense, assembly GCF_023864345.2. Lineage (NCBI taxonomy): Eukaryota > Metazoa > Arthropoda > Insecta > Orthoptera > Acrididae > Schistocerca > Schistocerca serialis. The sequence goes on from NC_064649.1 coordinate 169,567,512, forward strand.
GCACCAGCGAAAAGCACCAGCGAAAAGCACCAGCGAAAAGCACCAGCGAAAAGCACCAGCGAAAAGCACCAGCGAAAAGCACCAGCGAAAAGCACCAGCGAAAAGCACCAGCGAAAAGCACCAGCGAAAAGCACCAGCGAAAAGCACCAGCGAAAAGCACCAGCGAAAAGCACCAGCGAAAAGCACCAGCGAAAAGCACCAGCGAAAAGCACCAGCGAAAAGCACCAGCGAAAAGCACCAGCGAAAAGCACCAGCGAAAAGCACCAGCGAAAAGCACCAGCGAAAAGCACCAGCGAAAAGCACCAGCGAAAAGCACCAGCGAAAAGCACCAGCGAAAAGCACCAGCGAAAAGCACCAGCGAAAAGCACCAGCGAAAAGCACCAGCGAAAAGCACCAGCGAAAAGCACCAGCGAAAAGCACCAGCGAAAAGCACCAGCGAAAAGCACCAGCGAAAAGCACCAGCGAAAAGCACCAGCGAAAAGCACCAGCGAAAAGCACCAGCGAAAAGCACCAGCGAAAAGCACCAGCGAAAAGCACCAGCGAAAAGCACCAGCGAAAAGCACCAGCGAAAAGCACCAGCGAAAAGCACCAGCGAAAAGCACCAGCGAAAAGCACCAGCGAAAAGCACCAGCGAAAAGCACCAGCGAAAAGCACCAGCGAAAAGCACCAGCGAAAAGCACCAGCGAAAAGCACCAGCGAAAAGCACCAGCGAAAAGCACCAGCGAAAAGCACCAGCGAAAAGCACCAGCGAAAAGCACCAGCGAAAAGCACCAGCGAAAAGCACCAGCGAAAAGCACCAGCGAAAAGCACCAGCGAAAAGCACCAGCGAAAAGCACCAGCGAAAAGCACCAGCGAAAAGCACCAGCGAAAAGCACCAGCGAAAAGCACCAGCGAAAAGCACCAGCGAAAAGCACCAGCGAAAAGCACCAGCGAAAAGCACCAGCGAAAAGCACCAGCGAAAAGCACCAGCGAAAAGCACCAGCGAAAAGCACCAGCGAAAAGCACCAGCGAAAAGCACCAGCGAAAAGCACCAGCGAAAAGCACCAGCGAAAAGCACCAGCGAAAAGCACCAGCGAAAAGCACCAGCGAAAAGCACCAGCGAAAAGCACCAGCGAAAAGCACCAGCGAAAAGCACCAGCGAAAAGCACCAGCGAAAAGCACCAGCGAAAAGCACCAGCGAAAAGCACCAGCGAAAAGCACCAGCGAAAAGCACCAGCGAAAAGCACCAGCGAAAAGCACCAGCGAAAAGCACCAGCGAAAAGCACCAGCGAAAAGCACCAGCGAAAAGCACCAGCGAAAAGCACCAGCGAAAAGCACCAGCGAAAAGCACCAGCGAAAAGCACCAGCGAAAAGCACCAGCGAAAAGCACCAGCGAAAAGCACCAGCGAAAAGCACCAGCGAAAAGCACCAGCGAAAAGCACCAGCGAAAAGCACCAGCGAAAAGCACCAGCGAAAAGCACCAGCGAAAAGCACCAGCGAAAAGCACCAGCGAAAAGCACCAGCGAAAAGCACCAGCGAAAAGCACCAGCGAAAAGCACCAGCGAAAAGCACCAGCGAAAAGCACCAGCGAAAAGCACCAGCGAAAAGCACCAGCGAAAAGCACCAGCGAAAAGCACCAGCGAAAAGCACCAGCGAAAAGCACCAGCGAAAAGCACCAGCGAAAAGCACCAGCGAAAAGCACCAGCGAAAAGCACCAGCGAAAAGCACCAGCGAAAAGCACCAGCGAAAAGCACCAGCGAAAAGCACCAGCGAAAAGCACCAGCGAAAAGCACCAGCGAAAAGCACCAGCGAAAAGCACCAGCGAAAAGCACCAGCGAAAAGCACCAGCGAAAAGCACCAGCGAAAAGCACCAGCGAAAAGCACCAGCGAAAAGCACCAGCGAAAAGCACCAGCGAAAAGCACCAGCGAAAAGCACCAGCGAAAAGCACCAGCGAAAAGCACCAGCGAAAAGCACCAGCGAAAAGCACCAGCGAAAAGCACCAGCGAAAAGCACCAGCGAAAAGCACCAGCGAAAAGCACCAGCGAAAAGCACCAGCGAAAAGCACCAGCGAAAAGCACCAGCGAAAAGCACCAGCGAAAAGCACCAGCGAAAAGCACCAGCGAAAAGCACCAGCGAAAAGCACCAGCGAAAAGCACCAGCGAAAAGCACCAGCGAAAAGCACCAGCGAAAAGCACCAGCGAAAAGCACCAGCGAAAAGCACCAGCGAAAAGCACCAGCGAAAAGCACCAGCGAAAAGCACCAGCGAAAAGCACCAGCGAAAAGCACCAGCGAAAAGCACCAGCGAAAAGCACCAGCGAAAAGCACCAGCGAAAAGCACCAGCGAAAAGCACCAGCGAAAAGCACCAGCGAAAAGCTTCAGCATTACCTGCGTACTCGTTAAGTAGTAGGATATGCTACGTGGTAGCAGAAAATGATCTTCATGCAGTAAGCAATGAATGCAACGAGTGCTGCGAAATCTATAGTTTTCCTAATGAGGAGAAAGTTTGAAAGAATATGTATCTTTATTTTTAGGTTCACTAGTGAAAGTAGAGTCAATTCATAAAGCAGTTGAGTCCCATAAGATTTCACACACATTTTTGCACACTACTGCTAAGGTCATCAGTCCCTAAGCTTACACACTACCTAACCTAAATTATCCTAAGGACGAACACACACACACCCATGCCCGAGGGAGGACTCTACTACAGTTATGGACTGTGCGGCTGGTCCCGGCGGAGGTTAAAGCAGTTCACTGGACTTGACCAAAGGAGTGACCATTAATTGTAAATATTAGCTCGTAAGTGATCAACTATTTACAAAAGAATACAAGTCTTTCTGCAGGAAACCTGCAAATTTGACTGTTTTGTAAATGAACGCTATCAACGAAGGAACTGAGCACGAATGCTGTGTGAAGATGCACACCAAAGTGCAACGTGCATTATAAGAATATCACTAATACACACTGAACAGTTAGTGTTACACTGCACGTGTAAAAACACGTCAAGGCTACGACAATAGGTGCAACGCAAAGTTCAGTGTTGTTCTAAATGCAGCGACAGCTAAAACATTCGTCGTCACTTACCTGTGAGTCTCACGGGAGGCAGTTGACAGGGAAGTATGGAGGCAGCTCCAGGGGCCGGCTCCTCCGTTGGAAAACGCGTGCGAGGCGTGTGTACCGGTGCACTCGCGTGATACGAAGTTCACAAGGGAAAAACAAAAAAAAAAAAGAAACCGAGCGAGGTGGCGCAGTGGTTAGACACTGGACTCTCATTCGGGAGGACGACGGTTCAATCCCGCGTCCGGCCATCCCGATTTAGGGTTTCCGTGATTTCCCTAAATCACTCTGGGCAAATGCCGGGATGGTTCCCTTCAAAGGGCACGGCCGACTTCCTTCCCCGTCCTTCCCTAATCCGATGAGACCGATGACCTCGCTGTCTGGTCTCCTTTCCCAAACAAACCAACCAACCGGAAAAAAAGGGGGCAATGTACGACCGGCAGCTCTGTTACAGGCTGAGCGCGGACGGATACTGAGTACTGGAGCTCACGCAACACTGTCCAGCCGCTGCGAGTGGCTGACGCGTGGGTGACGAAACAGTCCTAACTTTAAACTGCTAACCGCCATGACTTCCATCGTACATACTGGAGGAAAGACATTTGCACACTTGTGTGACTACATTTTCATACGTAAATTAAGCAAATTTCTTGAGTCAAAGTTAAGATGAGTGAGAAATAGATTGTCAGATTACTCAGACCTTAAATCCATTAATACCGGCACTCGTGAACACTGCTAAAATTAATTATAATCCTGTCTCTCGATGGACAAAGAAAATGGAGTTGTCTTCCATAGTGCACATTCAGACAAGTCCTGATCCTTAATCAATGTATCCAATAGGTTGTAAGTTATACTAATAATTTCCCACTTCTGTTTCAATTGTAAATAAAAACCCGGGAAGGCACTTTAATCCCTGGCACCACAGTGGAAAGGACGATGTACTGCTTGATGAACGCCGCAGACAGCTAACACAGAAAGTGAAAGCATCACGAAGTGTAGTGCTACGTTATTAAACTGTAATTGAACCACAATGAGTCAACAGAGGCTCTAACATTGTCCGCTTCAGTTAAGTTAAAATAAACACTCACTGTACTCATGTATTAGTTGTTAGAATTTACATTCTCTTGAGTATGAGTTCTATCCCCCGAAGTGAGAAATGAACGTTCTCTTATTGTTATAAGCAAATATGTACCAAACTTAACTATGCACATAAATGTGAATCTTGCTATTAAGAAATGAAGTAACTGATGAACAAAGAGTGAAAAACTATTTTGAAAAATGATATCACATATATGTTTATGTAATTTCAATTTATGTACTTCGTACGCCAGTAACATTGTGTCATGTCATGATCCTCATACCAAAAATCGCGAATAGATCGAGTTAATCCTTCGACATTCCCTCTCTCCTCATGGAAGGCGGTGTGATCGCTATTTTTGACTTCATTAATACAACAAATAGATAACACTTTCAGCCAGAAGGCAGATACTTGTTTATAAAAAATGATTAATGTATAGTAGGATGTCGCATAACGACGGTGGAATATCCTAAATAATGGTATTCGTTGTCTTTGGGCGGCAATATAAACAGAAGAATACGGATCGATATGCGATCCTTCACTATTTTTGAAATGGGTTTTCGCGGTTTGTTAATACCACCCAAGGGTGAATGACGGAAGGTGTGGACCAAAGGGATTTGAGGCATTTCATTCACTGTTTCCTTTTAAAAGTATTATCAATGTTATTAATAAAGGAGTGTTGTAAAAAAAAAAATAACTACAGGCCTTGTAAATCGCCTAACTGCATAAGTGAACTACTAAAAATAATCGTTAATATGTTTATTGTGTTCCTAAACTTCAACTCACAAATAGCATTCAGTTATTTACTAATTAATTAAATGTCTGTTCAAAGCAATTTCCCCACATAATCAACAAAACTTGAAACCAGAACTCAGTACAGTTCCTTGCTATTAAATGTCTGCGTAAGTTAATGGCCATACATAGTAACGTCTGAACAACAATTCAATTGTCCCTAAAAAAAACAACCATCTATGCATTTCTTTCCCATAATTCTGTAAACATGTTTATACACCTGTAGCAAATGGCAATTACGGAAGCGTCCGATCCCGCCCATCTGCTTTGATCCATGACGTCACAAATATGGTGGAAACGACCATAAACCACGATTCCAATATGGCGCATATAAAGTCGTTACGTACACATTATGAGGACGAAAATACATCGAAAAACACACACACTTTCCACAAAGCGCCTAATGACACTAACGGGACAAGCGCGGGAAATAGGGTGTTTTTGGGTGGGGCAAACTAAATATAAAATTTAGACATCCACCCCCATACAAAACCACACAAAACGACGAAAAAAAGCGACATCACAAAACTCCCCAAATACCACTAAACACAATATTATCCGGAATCGGACACTTCCCTTGACCTATATTGGATCGGGAGCTGCTGTTGAGCTATAAATTACGATCAAACACTTCCCTTGGCCTATATAGCTCAAAAACATCTCCCGATACCAATACCAACATACACAGCCACACTTTGGGATCGAACACTTCCCTTGACCTGCGCACTGTTTGTTCAGGAATGGATATGACGGATAAAATTAACAAACAACAACCGATTAATTTTACTAAAATTACCAAACGATGTACAGCGAACACTAAATTAACCTTCACACAAAATCGTTAAAACTCACTGAAGCGAATTCCACTACAAACACGGCCGACACTAACAATTCTGGATAACGAGCAAAAGCAAACTGAGCCCATTACACCACACAAATGAAGACCCTGAACATACCACCAGAGAGCACAACAAGTCACAACACGACGACATCTACAAACACGTCACACTCGCATACCAAACTCCGCGCCGTCATGACGCCACACGACAACACCCTTACGTCACGGATCAAAGCCGACGCCTGGGATCGGACGCTTCTGTCGACCCAGCAAATGAACCACTTTCGGCCTGAGCCACCAACAACATAAGTCGTTCTCATTACCCAAAGAGCCACTCCGAGGTACTGGAAGGAAAACGTAAGCCTTCCACGTGTAAACCAAAGGCACGGTTTCCCAGACTGCAAGCCGTAAGAAACCAGTCAACACGCTCCCGCCTCCAAACACAGGAAGGCGGGCTAGTAAACAACGCCCGCTACGGTGGGCAAGCGCGACTACGTAACTGCTTGCCACAGTGGGTCGGTTCCTCCCGCAGCCTCTGCCAAGACCGGTGGCGAAATTAATGAAATTAGCACCACCTGTGGCACAAAGGGCAAGCAACTCAACAACGTAATAAGGACATAAATTATCTGCATATACAACGTGTCCAAAACAGCTGTCTACCCACTACTTTCAGCACCTCAGAGGACACCACTTAGCACACTGCGCGGTATGTTTAGATGACACTGAATTCAATCTGCGCAAAACCACAAACTACCTGTGCATGAGCACACTACGCTTAAACTAAAGAGTATTAACTTAACACAACGTACAACTTGTAAATCTCCTGGTGACCGGCCTGGACTCGTGAAATGGATCTACCAACACATCACGGCCAATAAACCACCTCCGCTCTCCACTTGCGAGGCACAAATAGGATATGTCATGCAACACACTTATTAAAATATCTAAAACAGTGTTCGTTACAAGATTAACACTCAATGTCACAGGGAAAGAATCAGGAACATATCGGTTCGTTACAATAAACGCACAAATTACGTGGCTGAAAAACACAACCAAGTCAGTGGCACACAAGAAGGGTAGTAATAGTTAGGCCCTTTATCATTTTCCCATTCAGAGGGGCGTAAAACAATAACACTGACTTGCTCAAATGCATTCATACTTCTCTGCTTAAGTGACTGACAACTACTAAGTTTTTAAATGCAGAACAAGTCCTCACAGGATAAACGCGGCCTTACGCAATGGACTCCTAATAGCAATGTCAAGCGTCCAAAGCACATTGCTTGCCGTTGTGGTGTATTTATTGAGCACACTCAGTAAACGCCAGAATGATGGACACTGATGTGATGCCATTGCGAGCACAGTTGGTTTGGATATAAGCAGCATTTTGTTCTGTCACAGAGCCATAGAGACGAGAATGTAGTCACAAGAAGCAAACGGTAAATCGATCAAAAGAAGGAAGCAGCATGCTCCAGACAGCATCGGCGCCTCTACCCACCTAGTCCGCCGCAAGCGCCCAAACACAATCAGGTAGCGTGGCGAACTTGCTCTCGCCGCCACCCACGGCTTCACGCTCCGCGCACTAACGCCCATCCCACTGCTTCTGCTCGCCCTCCAAAATCCAACTACTCGACTCTCCCAGGTGCCTCGCCGACTTCCCCCGCGAGGGGGCGCCACTTCTCCCTTTCCTCCGCGATACGGCGATAATATTACACGCGGTACGTTCGATAGATCAAACCCGAGCCGTCACGGCTCAATTTGTTCGCTGGAGAAGAAAAACAGTACAAGTGTTTAGCGCTCAGGGCTTCATTTGTTAACTAAGACCAGATTTATGGCGGTCTGATCTAATTCTTTACTAAAAAATAAAAACGTGTTATGTGTAAGTTTGAGTGAAGTGTAAAAAGAAGAAGAACTGTTATAACTTATCGTGACGAGTCACGGGTGACTCGAGAGGACAATGGCTATCTATATAAAAGAGCGCTCAATGGACATGAAACGGACATAAAAATCTACCGTCATTGTAGTACTAAGCATAAGGTACGATATATGTTTTAGTTATAATAAATGTTCTGGAAATATAGGAATGAGCACCGCTAACTGATCCAATATCTCCTCAGGAAAAAGCATAAGTAAAGTGAAAATAATACTAAGATAACAGACTCCAAGATCAGCAGTCCAATGTGCGTGTTACATTGACAAAAAAAAACTGTTTTATCGTCTTCTTGCGTCAGCTTTAATATTGAATTTCCCTTTTGTGTGATGTTACAGTTGTTTTTGCGCCCTTAAAACAATTTCCTAAGGGACCAGAAAGTTCTTGTCGTAACAAGAACTTCAAGATCGTAGATACGATCACACCCGGTCGTGAAGTAATTAGCTAGCGTGCTATTTATTAACAAATTGCATTATCGTCTTTCTGTGACTACTTCAAGCCACGCGAAACTGCAAGTAAAGACTATTCACATTTCGTAATGCAATATTTTAGGATAATGGTCAACCCATGATTCTTACGCCAATTGTGACTGATGTTCAATGGAAAAGTTGTAACAAAATAAGAGTGATAAAACATTAAGTGAAATCTCAAATTACATCAGAGTGCTGCTTTCGCAAGGTGTGATGGACAATAATGGAAGTTGGGAGATGAAGTACTGGCGGACGTAAACCTCTGAAGGTGGCCCGTGAGTCGTGATGGGATGGCTCAATGGCTGGAGCATTTGCCCACGTAGGGCAAAAGTCCCAGTCTGGCATACAGTGCGCCAATTTAAAACTTGCTGTCAGATTAGAACACTTTGCTACAGAGCGAAAATGCATTCTGGAAACTTAACGAATCGTTTATGGGTGCAATTTCATTTTTGTTTTATTATACATTAGTGGTAGTTGTTGTGGTCTTGAGTCCTGAGACTGGTTTGATGCAGCTCTCCATGCTACTCTATCCTGTGCAAGCTTATTCATCTCCCAGTACCTACTGCGGCCTACATCCTTCTGAATCTGCTCAGTGTATTCATCTCTTGGTCTCCCTCTACAATTTTTACCCTCCACGGTGCCCTCCAGTACTAAATTTGTGATCCGTTGATGCCTCAGAACATGTCCTACCAACCGATCCCTTCTTCTAGCCAAGTTGTGCCACAAACTCCTCCCCAATTCTATTCAATACCTCCTCATTAGTTATGTGACCTACCCAGATATAAATAAAGACATTTGAATATTGTCAATGCAGCTAACACCTGATCGGTGGAAATTTTAGCATAGTTTGGAAATCTAATGATCCCAAAAATTTGCATTTATTCGTACACTCTTAGCAGCGTATTTTCTCGTGTTCTGCAGTAGGAAGTCCTACAATGAGTGAAGCTGAGTTAGTGAAGAGCTCAAACTAACTGACATGAAGTGTTCTGGCACCTGCTTTCAAATTTACAAAGGGTGTAGTAACAATGATAAACAATCGGTCTGTGGAAAACGTTGTCGTTCTGACGTCAGAGTATATACAGAGCAGACCGCTATGACCTAGGCCGCCTTCCAATCTATAAAAAGGGTAGAAAAATCGGACACACATAATTACCAGCATATTTCACTGACATCGATTGGCTGTAGAATCATGGAACATATTTTGGGTTCAGACATTGTGACCTTTCTAGACTCTGCTGTTTCCTGAAACAAACCATGCTGGTTTCTGTAGATGAGCTTCTCAGTCATGCGAGACACAGCTGGCCCTGTTTGTGCATGATATACAACAGGCTCTAGATATTAGTTCCCAGGTTGGTGGCATATTCCTCCACTTTTTGGAGCAAGCGACAGTGCGGAATTGAGTCAAACGCCTTTCAAAAGTGCGCGCTTACAGTGTATCCGATGACATACGTTGTTGGATAGAAAGTTTTTTAACAGACAGAGAGCAGTATGTCGTTCTGAATGGGGTGACTCAAAACAAGCAATCAGGTGAGCCCCAGGGCAGCGTAATAGTTCCGGTGCTTGTTACGATTTACATAAACAATCTGGTTGGTGGTATTGACAGCGGCGTTAGACTGTTTGCCTTTGATGTTTTATTCTACAGGAAAGTAGTATCACACGAAAGTTGTGAACAAATCAATGAGGATTTGCAGAAAATAAGTGTGTGGTGTAATCACTGGCAGTTGTCTCTCGATAAGCGTAACCTACTGCGTATAACAAGGCGAAAACCCACATTGATGTAAGAGTACAAAATAAATGCCCAGTCTTAGGAAGCGGTAACATCTGTCAAGTACCTGGCTGTGACTGTTCGAAATGATCTCAAATGGAATGATCAGATTACACAGGTAATGGGCACAAAGCAGCGCGGAGCAGACGGCACACCACAAGAGAAGCGGTACTTATAAAATTGTCTTAAGAGTATTGTACCTTTATAGTGTAAAGTGTTGACATAGTTAAGATGCCCCAAACTAATGAAGTTGCGTCATCCTCCGCTAATGGTAAGACGTCAGTGAAGGAAGCCTTACGTATTGTTTCAAAAGTGTTCGAAGGGAATAAAAAGGATTTAAGGGAATCTACTAGTTCAAATGCCGCATGTACATTTTCGATAAAGCCAGAGGAACACGAAACGTTACTGAAGTTCGTTAAAGCAAAGATAACCGGTGAGGCCAGGTCGAGACTGCAAGTGCACGAGCGTACCGGGACGTGGCAAGAGGTGAAACGCGTTCTAGAACAAAACTGTGCGAGTAAGCGTACCATAGACTACTTCGCATGTAAGACTTTCCAAGCAAGACAGGGACAGGGGGAATCAATTGCATTTCGTCTATTCGGCTTGCCCAGATTCCAGAGAGATTTTCGAGAAGCAGTAAACAGAGTTACGGCTAGAGAAAACTTGAAGGGTGCGATAGAACTGGTTGATTCCTTAGGAAGAGCCTGCTTTATACAGGGATTAAGCAATGATAGAATACAGACAATAGTGAGAAGCAGAGGCGACGAAATTACGTTGGCAGCAGCAGTGGAGCTGGCACTGCAGGAAGAGAGTGCGATATTGTCCGTGAAAGAGCTGGGACTAGCCCCGAGGGTAACGAACACTCGAAATGAGGAAGCGGTAAAAAACGATAACGGAACAAGTATTACAATTAGCGGCAGTGTTTGGCCAAATCGAAGAGGAATACGAGCAGATGATAAACGTCATTGTAAATGCTCAAAAGGGAATACTGCAGCCTCACATAATTAATCCAGTCCAGATTGTGAAATATCTAAGTTTAATACGAGACGAACTAAAAGACGGGAAGTTTCCTGTTCCTCTCGCCGAGTCGCCTCTTGTTAAGAATAATTGATTTAGATGTTTTCATTTCCGGTAGCATACTAGGGTACCTAATTAAAATTATTATTATCTATTACAGGAATGTTAATCTCCCATTACCAAAAGAGATCCCAGATTTGAAAGGAAGGTACGTATACATACAGCCAGAGAAAGAATTTCTACTGATAGTACGCGAAACTTTCTACGGATGACCTAAAATGTAACGAACTGCCTTTTGGATTCATCTGAGTAAGAATAGGCGACTGTGCAGACAGTCATTCGCATTGCTATCGACATTCGACCATGAGGAATGCGAAGCCAAATTGTTACAACCGGTAAGAGAAATTCCAGAAGATTGATTCAGTGCGACTATTTTTCGCACACAGAGCCTTTGGATCCATCTAAACAGTAACGAATGGCTATATGTAGCTCCGAAGGGAGAAGGACTAACACAAACAGTATTATGTGGAAAGGAACCCCCAAAGGACTTATTAATGAAAGGGGTAGGAAAAATAAGTTTTTATAGTAAATGTAAAGGGCATGGAACGAGAGTGTTCATACAAACAGATAGAGAAATTCATAGCAACGTAACAAAGAAAGATATAATACCTCAAATTAATTTAGAATTTGACTGTTGTGTTGTAAACGAAGAAAATTCTAATGTTAGCATTGAGACATTTTTCTTACCATTGGATCAGGTAGTAACACAATTAGACGATTTGAAAATCGCTGGGAAAAGACTGGATGATGTCCAGCGAATGGCAGAAAGGCAGGAGGAAGAACTAAAATATTCCAGATATTTTACACATTACTCAATAACTGCATATGTTATTATAATAAAAATGACTATCGCTTAGCTACATGTTTCTGTAAAAACTGTAGATGCTGTAAAGAATGCTTGAAAAGCTTATGGAAGTACTTTGACGATAGTAACTGTTGTGGTAAAGTATGTATAAGAAACACCATAGTAAATCAGTACCCAGAGAATAGCTTAAGTAGAAGACAAGCTAATAAAGAAACTGAAGGTGCAGTAATATATGAAAGATGTGCGAAAAACCAAGAAGAGTCAGTTCTGTTCAGAAACAGGCGTTAAGTAAAATCAAAAGATAAAATATATTAAAAGTGTCTTATGGAAAAAACACTAAAATTGATTTCACCTTTTTATGTGTTATGAAACTGTACCTACTATGTAACTGTAATGACCAACGTTGAATGAAAATTGTATTTTGTATCAATGCTTTAACAATGTACGTTGATAAACGTATGTTTGTTAATTGTAATCGTATCAATGATTTGTAAAAAAAGGTACCTTGATAAATGTATGTATAAAATAATTGTGTCTAACAAAGAACTTAATGGAATTAAGTGTACCGAATGTGTATGAAAGAAAAAAAAAACATGTGGAGTGTTGATGTAAGCAAATAACCCAAATAAAATGAGAGAATCACAATTGACGCTACTCTGAGGAGTAACGCCAATTTCCCTGGCGGGGGAGGTGTTGTAATTAGACTTGGCTTGTTCCTGCGGTTACAATCGTTTCAGGCAGTACGCTGAGAATAGTACGTAGGAAGGAGTTAAAATTGTAGCGCTGGACGCCTGGCGTGGCCGAAGGGTCGGCCGAGGCGGAACTCAAACTGTTTGTTGGGCAGCGGCGCTTCATGAGTCAGCAAACAGCCAGCAGATACAAACGAAGGTCTGTGCTTATCACGAGTCCCTACAATCAGTTAAGGAGTATAAACAGAAAGCATTTCTGGCTAGAGAGAGGTCTGGGAGTGGAGAGAGGAAAAAAAAGAGGGCCCTTGGTGGCGACGGCGCTACGTCGTGAGGAGCCAATGAAGGGCTCAGGACGCAGTGCGTGACGTGACCATATAGGGAGAGGCGCCTCTATCCCTCCACCCAGCCTCTGAAGAACAGTAGCAACAACAATACTTTAAGGATACCAAATACGGACAAGTTGCCTTCGACGCCTCGTCATGCGAAGCGCTGGCGGGGTCGAAGGGGGAACGCTAACAAAACTCGAGAGCACGCAGCTCTGCGGCCGTCTTGTCGGGAGATTGTCGAGGAGTCGGCGTGATAGCAGCAGCCGACTTGGGCTGGGGAACGGGCTGTAGGCAGGCAGCCGGAGATAGTCGCTGGAGCGCGTCAGGGCGTAGCTGCGGGACTCGAGCGTAGGGCGCTGGGAAATATTGCTGAGCTTCTAGTGGGCAGTCGGAACGGTGGAGTCAGTCACCGTCTCTGTGTCAGACTTGGCCTTCCTGTGAATACAGCTCACCCTGACTGCGTGGTGGTTGCAATCATTCAGAATAAACTGCAATGTATTAAAGTTAGCAAGACTTTAATTCTACCCGCTTCCTGTCTCCCTCTCACTAAGGTCAACCGGCTAAATCCCTTTCACGAACCGTGCCGCTCAATCCCTCGCAATACCCACGCTTGGGAAGCGACAGTGGGCTCATGAACTAACAGCTCGAAATAATTTTCAGAGAATGCGTTTAGCACAATTTTGGAAGATATTTTATGCGTACCTCCGGAATTGAACATTAATTTACCCTCGATATGTTGGCGAAAATACGTCACCAACTATTATTGTACGTGTTTGAAATTAAAGATTTCTTTGAACCTTTCAGCAACTGTATCATTTGCACTGGGAGGTCGGTAAAAGGATCCAATTATTAATTTATTCCGGTTGCCAACAATGGCCCATACTAACTAACAGGAAGTATCTAACTCGACGCTAAATTGAAGTAAACTACTTCTGACAGGCTAAACATGGTTGTCGGTGACGTGTTTGTTGCTATCTTTTCGGAACACCTTTAGGTTCTTCGCAAAAATTTCGGCTGGGCTTATATCCGGCTTTAGCCAGCTTAGAAAGCACTGATGCTCAAAACGTTATATTAGCGCTTGGAGCTCTGGTACTTTCCCAACACAGCTACGACAATTTACGACTGTTATACCGATGGTTCCTGTATCTACGTTCTTCCTGTGTTCAGCCTGCACTCCTTGTGACTGAAGCACTTCTTGTGTTTTCCCTAGTTCTCTAACCTAAACAACCGCCCAGTCCATGCCACACAGACTCTGCTACCCGTGTAACTGCCTCCTGCGTATAGTAGACACCTGACATATTCAGCAGAACCCGAAACCCAACCACCCTTTGGCACAAGTCGGGGAATCTGCAGCCTACACGGTCGCAGAACCGTCTGAGCCTACGATTCAGACCCTCCACTTGGCTCTGTACCAGAGGTCCGCAATCGGTCCTGTCGACTATGCTGCAAATGGTCAGCTCTACTTTCATCTTACAAGCGAGACAGGCAGCCTTTACCACTTCTGTTAGCCGCACGAAACCAGAGAGAATGTCTTCTGATCCTAAGTGACAGATTAGAGATTAGATTAATACTAGTTCGATGGATCATGAATACGATATTTCGTAATGATGTGGAACGAGTCAAATTTTCCAATACATGTCATAATTAAGTTATATTAACTTAATTATGTTGTTAAATTAACAACTTTTTTGTTTTTTTAATTTTTTTATAATTTTTTGTTTTTTTCTTTTTTTCTTAATTTATATCTAAAAATTCCTCTATGGAGTAAAAGGAGTTGTCATTCAGAAATTCTTTTAATTTCTTCTTAAATACTTGCTGGTTATCTGTCAGACTTTTGATACTATTTGGTAAGTGACCAAAGGCTTTAGTGGCAGTATAATTCACCCCTTTCTGTGCCAAAGTTAGATTTAATCTTGAATAGTGAGGATCATCCTTTCTCCTAGTATTGTAGTTATGCACACTGCTATTACTTTTGAATTGGGTTTGGTTGTTAATAACAAATTTCATAAGAGAGTATATATACTGAGAAGCTACTGTGAATATCACTAGATCATTAAATAAATGTCTGCAGGATGATGTTGGGTGGACAACTATTATTCTGATTACACGCTTTTGTGCAATAAATACTTTATTCCTCAGTGATGAATTGCTTGCATATGGCATCATATTTTGGGGTAATGAGAGTAAATTAGCTTACTACGCCTATTTTCAAACATGCAATAGGGTCATTGCAAATTTTGGTGATAAACATAAGTAGCTGAACTCAAATGTTTCAGCAGATCATCAATGTGTTTCTTCCAATTTAGTCTCTCATCAATGGACACACCTAAAAATTGTGAATATTCTACCTTAGCTATATGCTTCTGATTGAGGTCTATATTTATGAATGGTTTTGTGGCGACGTCATTTATCCACTGCGCCAAAAACAGCAGGTGAAAGCTGCAGTTGATAGATATTTATCTTTGCCGTAGTCAGCTTGGTTACGAGTTGTTTATTCTTGTTAGTTTTTGATCTGTGCTTGGAAAATAAAATGTTTTCTCATATTATGAAAAAAGCTGTTACTTCATAAAATATAAAGGCTCCCAAAGTTTCACTGAATTTTGATAAGTCACAGTACATACAGTTCTGTACAGTAAATGGTATGAGAGTCCGTTTACAAGGAACCACTTAGTAATTTTCTGAAAGACATTATTGACAATTTCATCAGTTAATTCTTGTTTGTCAGGTGTGATTACTATACTTGTATCATCAGCAAAGAGAACTAACTTTGTTGTTGTTAATATATAGTAATGACTTGCCGTTCTATATTCATGAAGAGGCAAAGGACCCAAGACCAACCCTTGTGGAACCCCATTCCTGACAGTTCCCCAGTTTGAGGAATGTGCTGATCTTTGCATATTATGAGAACTGCTCATTTCAACTTTTTGCACTCTTCCAGTTTGCGACAGTGCACAAATGGTTTAATTCGTACCTCTCATGCCACAATACTCGAGCTTGTCTAGCAGAATTTCACGATTTACACAATCAAAAGCCTTTGGGATTTTTTGTGATCTCTCAATGGGTGGTGTTCGGTTATTCAGATCATTCAAAATTTGATTGGTGAAAGCGTATATGGCATTTTCTGATGAAAAACCTCTCTGGAAACCAAACTGTAAAAATGAAGTACTAACAAAATGTCAGATATGTGAAGCTACTCTTGAATACATTACTTTCTCAAAAATATTGGATAAAGCTGTTATAAGGGAGATTGGACGGTAATTGTTGGCATCAGATCTACCCCATTTTTTATGCATAGATATAACAATAGCATATTTCAGTGTATCAGGGAAAATGCCCTGTTCCAGAGAGCTATTACACATCATTAGTACCGATGTGACCAACCACCTGCAGTTGGCTGCACCCTGTGCTCTTCATGGCATCTGGGAGGACCCTTTCCACATCTGGAATGACTCCAGTGCTAGCAGTAACTGGGTTTGCCACCGGTGAGGAATGATTGGAGGACTCTGACATGCTGAACTTGCGTCAGATCCCCACGGCTGGCCCACAACAGTGGCGCCAATCCACTGCAGCCTCAAGCTGTGAAACCGAAGCCATCACAACCTGAAGCTGAGAGCGAAGTGTCACCAACTCGCCTCGCATCAGCACACAACACTCGCAGTCCCTGACCGTGGAAAACTAAACTATTCACATAAACGGACTATCGGTACGTCCTGCGCAACTCTACTGTAGACCCTGACTAAAACGCACGAACTGTGTCTAGTAATAGGCAGATATTCAAAAACCTAATTACCGAAGCACTCAAGTGAAACTAATAGATATAAAATTTACACGCAGAAACTCATGAAACAAAACTAATACCCACAGTTCTCGCATCTTCGTTTGCGTCAGAAAGTAAAACGATAATGTGACATATTACCAGTTCCTTATCAGGGGCAAATTATTTAAAGCACACAGATGGTACAATAAAATTCGCTCCTGGTTAGGAACTCTTAAATGACACAAAAGTGGTTTACTTACCTTTTGCTGCGTCTGTCTCGATCAGCTACCGCTGCCTGACACACTGGTTGTAGCGTTAACTCCGAAGAATGGTATGATGTATCATGCAGTGTAACTTGCTGTGACAGTGCGAGAGAGAGAGAGAGAGAGAGAGAGAGAGAGAGAGACAAAGATATTGTTTATTACTCTGTGGCGGTCAGTGCTCACATAATTATTCTTAGGAGATAGAACTTTTGTTCTTCTTAAGAGTAAAAATTTTAGGAGAGGAGAGCCATTCTTGTGATGTAAAAATCGACACCATTGCGAGTTTTTTATTCACATTGTAAAATATACGTGTATATGGAAGGAAATCAGCTAATAGAACAAATAAAATATTGTTCATTTCAAGAAGGTACGTGTTATTATACACCCAGCGATATACTGCTATTGTGATTTACTAATAAACACCAGCTTGAGAACAGTTCCGACGGGAGCGTTCAGTTCTAGTGAAATAGTTCGATGTTTTCTTCGGAAAAGAAGTCACTTCATGGATCATTCAAATCCACAATAGATTGTTACATAGCAATCAGTACCTGGACATTTCTCAGAACTGAAAGCAGAGCCCCGAAGAATATTTCTCCGTACTTTGGTTACCACTTTCAGCTCGACACGGTATCTACAGCATCTGGAGCAGATTTCTACAACAGCGGAAGCGTGTAATCGCTATCAGTTTCACACACCGCCCTGTATGTATTTACCCACAACAGTGAACATACAGTTACTCACACACATAGAAAGACAATACAAGGTGGTGTGGGGAAACACCTGTAGAGCTAAACAGTAGTTAGCCTAGTAGTAGTAGTGGCAAACAAAAAAATTTTTCTTTTTTTCAGAGGCGTCTTTATAATGGCTAGTAGAGAGAAGCATTCTGTATGATCTCACGAATGTGTTAGATGATGTTCCTGGCAACCCCTACTCATGTCACTAGCTGCTTAACACAAACTAACAAGTGTTGCAATTAGACGAGAAGCTTTTTATAGCTTATTTCGTAATTATTTTACTTACTCAGAAGAGTTGTGTAAGATGAGTAACAACTGGCTGTAACCTTAACTGTTAGGATTAGGACTTGAAATTACGGCAACGACACGTGTTTAACGAACAACTTTGTTCTCTGTCTGTGTGTGTTCCTTGTTCAGTGTGCGGTCCTTTTATGAATAAACACTGGTAGGACAACTGTGTACATAACATCATCTGTGGACACCAACGATATTATTTGGTGGTAAAATGTGAGTCTCCACACGCCCCCTCAATTTATACGCACCGGTATAAATCGATGAACTCGAGTCCTTAAGTTTGTGGTTCTAGGTTCGCAGTCAGGGTCCAACAACACACATCTCATGCTTCGGCGCAGGAAGGGCCTTCGTCAGCACGTCTGCTACCACGTTTTCTGTTGACCGATATTCCAGTTTCAGTGGATAAACTTGCAGGGCCTGGCGAATGAAGTCGTACTTTATGTGAATGTGTTTCGTCTTTGAGTGGGAAACTGTACTGTTCAATGACAACCAGTCAGCTGGAAAATTGGCAAATAATCCAATGCATGGCAGCTCCGCTAAAGCCAACTCCTTCACGAAGGTTGATAGGTGAACTGCCTCCTTTGCTGCTTTAGAGATACTCATATGCTCAGCCTCACTTGATGAGAGAGCGACTATCCTCTGCTTGTGCGAACACCATGAGATTGCTGACTTGCTGACAGGAAGTCGTATACTGGTTACAACTTCATCTTGTGCATCAGAATTTCCCCAGTCAGCATCTGCAAAACCGAATATTCCCTCTTTATCCTTGATGTAGGTTAGATACCTCAAGGGAACAATTGGCAAGAAACTAAGGATTCGTTTTGCTGCCTGCCAGTGAACAAGATTATGGCTGTTGTTGTATTGGCTTAGCTTGTTGACCGCATGGCATATATCAGGGCGAGTGCCAATGGCGATGTACATGAGTATCCGTTCAGGGAACTGCTCGGAGCGTTGAGTCCTATCTGATGTACTTGCAGCTGCAACATCCAGTTTGATCCTGGTCGCCAACGGGGTTCTTACGGGCTTGCAGTCATCCATTCGGAATCGGTGTAAAACTTCTCTGATGTAGCCACTTTGACGCAGCGTGAGTTTGTTAACAGACTGATTTACGTCAGTGCCCAGGTAGCATTTCACAGGACCAAGATCCTTGACGTCGAATCTGGCAGATAACTTGTCCTGGCTCTGCCTTGTCCTTTCCGGGTCTGATGACGAAATTATGATGTCGTTAATATAAGTGAGCAGGAAGACTTGAGAATTTCCCACACTGTCCACATATACACAAGGATCTGCACTACTGCAATCCGATTGACATCAATGTGGCGTTTAATTTGGCATGACACTGTCTGCCAGCTTGGCACAACCTGTAGATGGTTTTTGTAAGCTTGCACACTTTGTCACCAGATTATAACTTCTGGAGCATATCATGTCCCTTTTTGGCTATGTGATGGTCCTCCTCTACATCTCTCATCTTCTGTAAGAACTTGGCTAATGAGTCCGGCTGTTCCATGAAGATTTCAGTATCAATTTCACCGTTGAGGAATGCAGTGGTGATATCCAGCTGTGAGACATGCAAGTTAAACCTCACTGCCAGAGCCATGAGGAGTCTGAATGATTCGATTCTTGCAACTGGAGAGAATGTTTCCACAAAGTCAACTCCAGGTCTCTGGTTAAATCCTCGTGCAACTATTCTGACCTTTCATCGTAGCAAGGATCCATCACTGCCGTATTTGTTTCTTAAGACAGAAAAA
Source organism: Schistocerca serialis cubense (assembly GCF_023864345.2). Lineage (NCBI taxonomy): Eukaryota > Metazoa > Arthropoda > Insecta > Orthoptera > Acrididae > Schistocerca > Schistocerca serialis. The sequence continues at coordinate 169,587,107 of NC_064649.1, forward strand.
TAATTGACTGCAGAACTGTTTGCTGGTCTGTCCACGAGTCCCAGGTTTCATTCTTGACTAGCGACTTGACTTCATCGTATATAGCGCAAAACCATTCTTGACTATCTGTACCGTTCAATGCATCCTCAACATTGCTGCTAATGCAACAGAAATCAGTATTGATGTCATGACTTGAAACTTCTGGTGCAAGCTGTGGAGCAGATCTGACACTTGAGGAATTGCTGTCCTCGTCACATGATAAGTTATCATCTGAAATGATATCGTGTGGTAGCGAGGTGACTTCTTCTTCAAAACCGTAAAGTGGCTCTTCATCAGAGAATGATTCTGACTCGCAGCTTCTGTTGTCACTCAGGTCACCTGGTGAAAACTCCGTGCAGATGCTTCTTCTTTGGCAATAATGTTGTTCATCTACGGAGAGGTCTACATAGGTTTGCTTGGGTTCAAAACTGTTATGATCAAGGAACCTGACATCTTGTGATGTGTGTATCTTGTGGTCTTTTGGCACCCACACAAGATAGGTACTTGAACAATCTGATCCGAGAGGCAAGCAAGGAATCTTCGTAGGCTACTCAAACTTCCCCTTGTTTGGCGATTTGTCCAGGATGACGACACTTTCACCGAATATACGAATGTGTGACAGGTCTGGTTTCTTCTTCATCCACTTTTCATATGGACTTCCCCCTGAAAGTCCTTTGGTTAGCCAGCGACTTCGGATGTGGGCCGAAGCTACTAACACAGCCAACCAAAGTGATGTTGGCTGTCCAGACTCCAGCATCATGCAGAGAGCCACTTCAACCACGGATCGGTTCCTTCGTTCAGCAACACCATTCTGTTGTCGTGTATAAGGAACTGTTCGACGTCGCTGTATTCCTGCCGCTCGGAAGATGGAGTCCATTATTCCTTGCCGTTACCTGACTGCTGAAAATCAGACTGGAATTCAAAAACTTTGGATGTAGAATCAAATCTTTCAACAAATCTGTCCATAACTTCCCCCTTGCGTCGAAGAAAGTTGACGTGACACCATCTGCTGTGCTCATATATGAAGGTTACAAAATATCTTGAACCACCTAGAGATTTTTCTCTCATTGGCCCACAGACATCTGAATGTACAAACTACAGAAGGTCACTTTTTTCATCCCGCCTGGTGAAGGGGGTGGATGCGATCTTTCCTTCAAGACATATGGTGCACTTGGTGAAATCTGAATTTTAAGCGTGTCACATACTCAGCCTTGAGCATTCTAATCATATCTCCAGTGATGCAGAGTTCAGGTGTCCTAATCGAGCATGCCAGATTTGCGTGTCACTTTTCGTAATTTTTGTCTCGCCAACTGTACAGGCCTTTGGGCTGTTTTCATGCAAGTGAAACAGGTTACCAACTCTGAGAAAAATCGTGCAGTTATAAGGGACATTAACCTTTGTTTGCAACCACCTTAACTTTATCGTTACAGTGTATGCTGTCCACAACCTTTGTGATTGCGACTGAGATTAGACTGGTTCCGAGTTTTGTCACAAAGTGTTTTTCAGCGTAATGAAGTTGGTATCACTGGCTGAGGTTTTGATGCGTACGTCACCTTCAGTTGTCACTTGCGTAGCACTGTTGTCTGCAAGCGTTAAACTTTCTTGTGCTTTGGTTACGCTTGTGAACACTTCAGGGTCGTTACACATGCGTGATGTGCAACCACTGTCTATACACGACAAAACGTTTGGTTCACGAGACTTCGGAGTACGTTCGTTAATGGAAAAATAGCAATGAGCTTCATCAACTTTGTTTCTTCAAAAGCAAGCTAATTTAGCAAGCTGCAAATACTCTTCTGCTTTGTGGCCTTTCTTGTTGCGAAAACTGCACCTCAATGATGATTTTCCCGCCCTTGTTCCAAATCGGAACAAAAATCAAAACAAAAGCAGTCACTTAATGCACCTTTTGGTTTGTTTACGACATGTTTAGGCCTGACCGGTCTGACAAACGTCGCAGCACTCGCATTTTCACTATCTTTCTGAACTCTCGCGTTGTTTTCTTCCAAGATTTTCACTTTTAGTGTCTCGACATTGGGTAGGTTATCACGAGATTCGACTGCACACCTAAAATTACCGTAACTGTCTGGCAAACTTTAGAGCAACATTATCGACAATAAATCACCGTTTATATCGGCGTCCATTGCTTGTAATTTGTCCGCTGCATCGAAGAATTGATTAAGATGCCGTGTTACATCGTCACTAGGCTGCGCCCTGTGGAGAGTAAGACGTTAGGGTAGCGCTGCCCTGCGAGCACGTCCTTTGGACGCGGAAAGTGAGTCAAGTTTGAGCCCTGCCTGGCGCGTCGTGCTGCAGTTCTTCACTCGCTTCAGTTCCGTGGCGCTGATGGACACAGAGAGGACTGCCTTCGCCCTCCTGTCTGCAGCGCCTTCACCAGTCACTGCAGGTTGCGGCATGTCTCCAGATACATTTATTTATTTTGTTTATTTATTTATTTATTTCGTGTTCCACAGATCCATATGCGAACATATCCCTGAATATAGAACGAGTCAAGGTTTTTACAGATTATTGTTTTGTGCACAGATACATTGATCTTATCATTAGATTAAAGAAAGTGTGAAGTTTAGCATATACCCTTACATATTAGTTAAGAACAATACCCAAATTTATATATGACTGTATATTCTGTCAGATGTCCTGTATCTTAAGTTATACAGGTGTCATATACAGACATACATTAATTTGGGTATTGTATTAAGTTACACTGTACTTACTGTGTGACCTCTACAATTGATTAATCATACTCTGTAAGGTTTAAGCACACACAAGAGATTCTATGCATTTTTGGTTAGAAATTCATCAATACTGTAAAGAAAATCTGAAGCAGTTCCTTTCAGATGAATCATGTTAAAGAACTGGTTGGAAACATGCCAAAGTTTAATGTGCAATGGGAGGGCATTAACACTCTTGGTGCCACTGTACAAAACCCACTTCTGGACCATGCTTCTCGCATTTAGCTCATAATGGATATCCAGTTTCCTTTGGGTGGTATAACTGTAGTATGAGCTATTGAGTTTGAATAAGTTGCTATTTTTTGAAACAAAGCACATCAGGGAAAAAATATATTGGGCAGGTGTTGTAAGGATTTGTAGAGCTCTAAACAGATCCCTGCACGAGTGCCTAGGGTGTACTCCACACATAATTCTGATTGGTCGCTTCTGTGCATGGAACATTTTTTTTGCTATTGGTTGATTTTCCCAAAATATTATACCATAGGCCATAAGTTGGTGAAAATAGCTAAAATATGCAGTTTTTATTGTGCTCATTTCCCTAGTGTCTGAAATTATTTTTAAGGCAAATGTTGCTGAGCTTAGCCTTTTGCACAGATCTTGAATATGGTGGTGCCACTTTGCTATCTATATGCAGACCCAAGAATTTGGAGGACTCAACCTTCAAAATCTCGTGCTCACCCATTTTTAGGTTCATTTCATTAGTAACATTTGTGTTAGAAGAGAAGTGAATGTAATTTGTCATTTTTAGGTTGACTGTAAGGCCACTGGTTTCAAACCAGTTTGTCAAGTCTGCAAAAGCTTTATTTGCAACCTCATTTGACACATTCCCTGAGAGATTATTAACTGATAACATGGTATCGTCAGCAAACATGAGTATTTTCCCATATTCTGTATATAGTGCTAAGTTATTTATAAATATTAGAAAGAGCAGTGGGCCAAATACTGAGCCTTGAGGTACTCCTGCAGTAACGGAGCCCCATTCTGAAGATACCTGGCCACCATGCAGTCCTTCCACGATTACTTTCTGCTTTCTACCACACAGATAGGATTCAAGCCTCGTGCCTAAAGTTCCACCCATTCCTAGGGTGAATATGGTGACTTACACTGTCAAAAGCTTTTGACAGGTCACAAAATATTCCAACCGTCATCATATTATTATTTATGGCTTTCAAACATTGTCAACAAAGGCATGTATTGCATCCACGGTTGATACCCCTTTCCGAAAGTAAATATAACATCCTCAGCGGTAGCCAGTTTGGCTAAGATGCTCAACCATTCTGCTATGCATCAATTTCTCTATTACCTTGGAGAAAACGGAGAGTAATGAAATTGGTCGATAGTCTGTAGCCTCAGTCTTTTCTCCCTTTTTATAAATTGGTCGTACAAGCCCATATTTTAGCCTATCGGGAAAAACACCTTCTTCCAATGATGTAAAGAAATAAGTACAGTCCTCTCCCATATTAGTAATACAATAGTATTTCAGTAACTTACTGGAAATGTTGTCAACTCCAGCAGAATTTTTACATTTTAAAGACATAATTATTTTTTTCTAGTTCTATCACTGTAGTTTTTCGAAGATGCATGTCATCTATTTTGTTAGTGAAGGTGTTATGCAAGTATTTTGTAGCTTTCTTTACAGAACCCTGGCATCCCATTTGGTTGGTGACTTTTAGGAAATGATTGTTAAAGATATTAGCCACCATTTCGGGAGCATCCACCGAAAGGCTCCCAGTTCTTATGCTAATCACTTCTTTGGCAGACAGGCTTTTCCCTGTCTCGCTTTTAACATATTTCCATATGGTTTTCATTTTGTTATTTGATTTGTCAATTTCCTTTTTTAGATACATACTTAAGATTTCTGGACCACCTTCCTTAATATCTTAAGAGTACACTTTATATCGCCCCATCACTGCAGTATTGTTAGACTGTCTGGCTGAGGCACACAACTCTCTTTTTGTTTTTCATGAAATTTTGATGTCCTGGGTAATCAATGGCTTAAATGCAGAGATACATTGATTTTCTCTGACTCTTTTATTTGGAAACACCTCCTCAAAAAGATTTGATGTTAAATTAATAAATACATTAAATTTTGTGTTGACATCTACTGAGCTGAATACTTTAGAACAGTCAACTAACTGTAGCTTCTGCCCGTATGTCGCCATTGTTTCTTTATTCATTGGTCTCACATTTTTCCAGGTAGCCTTTGGTTTTCTGTTAAGAATTAAATGGGGGATTGTCAGAAGTATGACAGTCAGTCAAGTCCTAAATGGGCTGTCAGACCATGATGCTAACCTACTGTGCCTAGACTTATCAACAAACACATTATCAATTAGAGGACTGCAGTGGTCAGTTACCCTAGTGGGAAATTCAACTACTTGCATTGGAATGGAGCTGGAGCAACTAATGAGCTCTTACAATCTGTCATAACTTTCATCCAGGAAATTTACATTAAAGTCGCCTAGTATTATGACTGAAGCAATGTTATCAAAATTGTACAGAAAAAACATTTCAATCTGCTTGAGAGAGATTCCAAGATTCCCTGCAGGTGCTCTATAAATTGATAATATAACTACTGATACACTATTTGTTGCCAGTTGTATATCACACACTTCAAAGTGCTGCTCAACGCAAAATTTGCTTACATCAAGAGTACTAAATACTACATTATTTCTAACATAAATCAATGTTCCGCCCTTCTCCATGTTGGATCTGCAATATTGAGATGCTAAACTGAATCTGTCTAAGCACATCTGATTACCACAAGTGACATGATGCTCGGTGAAGCATAGTATATCTGGTTGCTTTACTAATAAACATAAAAAATTCACCAGACCAGCTTCTCTTTCAATATCATTTAAGTTCTCTTAGAAAATTGTGAGTGGTATAGTCTATCAGAACATTGGCCTTTCTCAAATCTGCACCATTTTTACGATTATGCTTACTTGGTATCAGGGTATTTTCACTGTGGACATGTAGGCCTACTGTTGGTTTTTGGTAGCCTTAAATGCAGAGGAAGAGGATATAGCAGTAGTTCCGATGCTCAAACCAAGTACCCCCACGTGTCGGTCTTGATGAGTACTGCCTCGACTTGAATTCTCCATGTGTCGCAGTTATCGCGTGATAAAGTTTCCACTCAAACTGCGTCTGCAGCAGCCACGTGCTCTATATTGGTCGCGTTAACAGACTCCGTTTATACAAAAACGGAAATTCGTAAGCTGAAGTGCGGGAATAAGCTAAGAGTATCGCTTTTACCGATCGCGTGATCTGGGCCCATAACCTGTTAGGATTAGGACTTGAAATTACGGCAATGACACGTGTTTAACGAACAACTTTATTCATAAAAGGGTAATTTCCAAGAATGATTGCCTATCGAAGTCGCTGTGTCCAAACGGTACATACCGAACGTGCGATCGGAAATCGATCATGCGACTCCGGTGGCGAGCGCTATGAGTATGTTTATGTTAGTCACTACAGCAACGTCATGTACCGTTTGAACCGAGCGACTTCGGTAGGCATTCATTCTTGGAAATTACCCAAAAAAGGACCGCACACTATCTGTGTGCGTTCCTTGTTCAGAGAACACACACTGCTAGGACAACTGTGTACATAACATTTGTGGACACCAACGATATTATGTGGCGGTAAAATTTGAATCTCAACATTAACTACGAAGAGTGAGTAGTAGACAGAAGCATTCTTTATGCTCTCACATAAATTTGTTAATTAGTGTTAAGATGCTTTTGTTGATGTTCATCTTATAGCCTCCTTTCAAGACACTGTCCATTTCGTTCAGCTGCTCTTCCAGGTCCTTTGCTGGTGTGTGTATGGTGCCATTGCACATTGGCAGCTATATTGGAACATCAAGCCTCACAGAGAAAAATAATTATTTGAATATTATATTTATCTTTCTTTACTGTTACACGATAAGCAAATTAATTTTTTTTACCCATCGTGAGTGAGACTGACATCTTCATGTTCGAATACGTATGATGTGTTTGGCAATAGCGCCCTGAGAAATGAAATTTAGCCATGGCTCTTAATGAAAGTAAAAGAGATTTTCTTTAACCAAGCACTCTTTTTGAAAGAGAGAAAAAATGTTCCATTTATTTGAAATGAAAGTAAGTTATGCGATAATATATGTGAGGGAAATAATTTGTCTAATGGTCTAAAAGCCCTGTTGCCATAGTTAATAAATATTCAAAAGTAAAGGTCACAGTCCAACCAATTTTAGAGTATCGTGCAAAAATCTAAATTTGTCAAGAATTTTTCAATATTTTTGCAAAATATTCGTCCCTATTACATGTTATGTGTATATTATATTCTGTACAGTTTTAATATATATTATGTGTCTTTTAGTTCCAATTTTTACATGATACTCAACGATTCAAGAGCTTTTTGAGACACTGGCTAAAAATATTTTCTCTGTATATAATTCTATATATGTACTTATACAGGGTGTTACAAAAAGGTACGCCCAAACTTTCAGGAAATATTCCTCACACACAAAGAAAGAAAAGATGTTATGTGGACATGTGTCTGGAAACGCTTACTTTCCATGTTAGAGCTCATTTTATTACTTCTCTCCAAATCACATTAATCATGGAATGGAAACACACACCAACAGAACGTACCAGCGTGACTGCAACCACTTTGCTACAGGAAATGTTCAAAATGTTCTCTGTTAGCGAGGATACATGCATCCACCCTCCGTCGCATGGAATCACTGATGCGCTGATGAAGCCCTGGAGAATGGCGTATTGTATCACATCTGTCCACAATACAAGCACGATGAGTCTCTACATTTGGTACCGGGGTTGCGTAGACAAGAGCTTTCATTTATGGGGGCATTTAAAAATCAAGAGGGTTGAAGTCAGGAGAGCGTGAAGGCCACGGAATTCGTACGCTTCTCAACAACAGATTCGGTGACCGACGGATTGGTAGAGGCGGACCAACACTTCGAGTGAAATGTTGTGCCTTTACAAGTATGACACATGTTCTAGCAGCACAGGTGGAGTATCCCGTATGAAATCATGATAACGTGCTCCATTGAGCGTAGGTGGAAGAACATGGGGCCCAATCGAGACATCACCAACAATGCCTGCCCAAACGTTCACAGAAAATCTGTGTTGATGACGTGATTGCACAATTGCGTGCGGATTCTCGTCAGCCCACACATGAGGATTGTGAAAATTTGCAATTTGATCACGTTGGAATGAAGCCTCATCCGTAAAGAGAACATTTGCACTGAAATGAGGACTGACACATTGTTGGATGAACCATTCGCACAAGTGTACCCGTGGAGGCCAATTAGCTGCTGATAGTGCCTGCACACGCTGTACATGGTACGGAAACAACTGGTTCTCCCGTAGCACTCTCCATACAGTGACGTGGTCAACGTTACCTTGTACAGCAGCAACTTCTCTGATGCTGACATTAGGGTTATCGTCAACTGCACGAAGAATTGCCTCGTCCACTGCAGGTGTTCTCGTCGTTCTAGGTCTTCCCCAGTCGCAAGTCATAGGCTGGAATGTTCCGTGCTCCCTAAGACGCCGATCAATAGATTTTCAGAACGAAGGTGTCCCGACAGGAAGACGTTCGAAGCAGTCTCGATACAAACGTACCGCGCCACGGCTATTGCCCCGTGATAATCCGTAAATCAAAGGGGCATCTGCCAACTCCGCGTTTGTAAACATTGCACTGACTGCAAAACCACGTTCGTGATGAACACTAACCTGTTCATGCTACGTACTGATTGCTCTACAGTACTAGCATCAAGCACATGAGTCGCATGTCAACACAAGCACCGAAGTCAACATTACCTTCCCTCAATTGGGCCAACTGGCGGTGAATCGAGGAAGTACAGTACATACTGACGAAACTAAAATGAGCTCTAACATGGAAATTAAGCGTTTTCGGACACATGTCCACATAACATCTTTTCTTTATTTGTGTGTGAGGAAGGTTTCCTGAAAGTTTGGCCGTACCTTTTTGTAACACCCTGTATACCATATATATTAAAAAATTGCCTATGTTCGTCTAGAAAGTTTCAAAATTTTTGCTGACAGATTCACTTCAAATTTGTAAATGATAGTTTAATAAATGTTCAGACAATGTTTCCCTTTTGTGTACGATCCATAGCTGACATTCATCTGCATGTTTATTAGAGTATCATGTACGAATTTGAAGTAAATCTTTCAAGTACTTTTGCAGATTTTTGCTAACAACATTTTGCGATTATGTAGTATATGTGTATTTACACTGAAGTACGAAAGAAACTGGTACGGGCATGCGTATTCAAATACAGAGATATGTAAACAGGCAGAATACGGCACTGCGGTTGGCAATGTCTATATAAGACAACAAGTGTCTGTGTCAGTTGTTAGATCGGTTACTGCTGCTACAATGGCAGGTTATCAAGATTTTAGTGAGTTTGAACGTGGTGCTATAGACGGCGCACGAGCGATGGGACACAGCATCTACAAGACAGCAATGAAGTGAGGATTTTCCTGTACAACCATTTCACATATGTACTGTGAATAGCAGGAATCTGGTGAAACATCAAATCTCTGACATCGCTGCGGCCGGAAAAAGATCCTGCTAGAAAGGCACCAACGATGACTGAAGAGAATCTTTCAACGTGACAGAAGCGCAAACCTGAATTGATGCAGATTTCAATGCTGGGTCATCGACAGGTGTCAGCTTGTGAACCATTCAATGGGACATCATCAATAAGAGCTTTCAGAGCCAAAGGTCCACTGGTGTACCCACGATGACTGCACAACAAAAAGCTTTATGCCTCACCTGGACCCATCAACACCGACGCTGGACTGTTGGCGAGTGAAAAAATGTTGCCTGGTTGGACGAGTCTTGTTTCAGATTGTATCAAGTGGATGGACGTGTGCAGGTATGGAGACAACCTCATGAATCCATGGACCCTGCATGTCAGCAGGGGACTGACAAACTGGTGGAGGCTCAGTAATGGTGTGGGGCAGGTGCAGATGGAGTGATATGGGACCCCTGAGATGTCTAGATACGACTCTGACAGGAGGCACATAAATAAGCATCCTGTCTGATTATATGCATCCATTAGCATCCGGTGTGCATTCTGATGGACTTGGGCAATTCCAGCAGGACATTGCGAGCCCCCCTCCTCCCACCCCCCGACCCCACCATGTCCATAATTGCTTCAGAGTGGATCCAGGAACACTCTTCTGAGTTTAAACACTTCTGCTGGCTACCAAACTCCCTGAACATGTGCTGTTCAGAAGAGATCTCCATGTCTTCACACTCTTACAGATTTGTGGACAGCCCTGCAGGATTGATGGTCTCAGTCCCCTCCAGCACTACTTCAGACATTAGTCGACTCCATGCCACGTCGTATTGGAGCACTTCTGCAGGAGCCCTACACAATATTAGGTAGTGGTAACAGTTTCTTTGGCTCTTCATTGTATATAGCATGTATATTTTAAGAAATTATGTAGTGTATGGCCATAGACCCCCCCATGAACCATGGACCTTGCCGTTGGTGGGGAGGCTTGCGTGCCTCAGCGATACAGATAGCCATACCGTAGGTGCAGCCACAACGGAGGGGTATTTGTTGAGAGGCCAGACAAACGTGTGGTTCCTGAAGAGGGGCAGCAGCCTTTTCAGTAGTTGCAAGGGCAACAGTCTGGATGATTGACTGATCTGGCCTTGTAACAATAACCAAAACGGCCTTGCTGTGCTGGTACTGCGAACGGCTGAAAGCAAGGGGAAACTACAGCCGTAATTTTTCCCGAGGGCATGCAGCTTTACTGTATGATTACATGATGATGGCGTCCTCTTGGGTAAAATATTCCGGAGGTAAAATAGTCCCCCATTCGGATCTCCGGGCGGGGACTACTCAAGAGGATGTCGTTATCAGGAGAAAGAAAACTGGCGTTCTACGGATCGGAGCGTGGAATGTCAGATCCCTTAATCGTGCAGGTAGGTTAGAAAATTTAAAAAGGGAAATGGATAGGTTGAAGTTAGATATAGTGGGAATTAGTGAAGTTCGGTGGCAGGAGGAACAAGACTTCTGGTCAGGTGACTACAGGGTTATAAACACAAAATCAAATAGGGGTAATGCAGGAGTAGGTTTAATAATGAATAGGAAAATAGGAATACGGGTAAGCTACTACAAACAGCATAGTGAACGCATTATTGTGGCCAAGATAGATACGAAGCCCACGCCTACTACAGTAGTACAAGTTTATATGCCAACTAGCTCTGCAGATGACGAAGAAATTGAAGAAATGTATGATGAAATAAAAGAAACTATTTAGATTGTGAAGGGAGACGAAAATTTAATAGTCATGGGTGACTGGAATTCGAGTGTAGGAAACGGGAGAGAAGGAAACATAGTAGGTGAATATGGATTGGGGGACAGAAATGAAAGAGGAAGCCGCCTGGTCGAATTTTGCACAAAGCACAACATAATCATAACTAACACTAGGTTTAAGAATCATGAAAGAAGGTTGTATACATGGAAGAACCCTGGAGATACTAAAAGGTATCAGATAGATTATATAATGGTAAGACAGAGATTTAGGAACCAGGTTTTAAATTGTAATACATTTCCAGGGGCAGATGTGGACTCTGACCACAATCTATTGGTTATGACCTGTAGATTAAAACTGAAGAAACTGCAAAAAGGTGGGAATTTAAGGAGATGGGACCTGGATAAACTAAAAGAACCAGAGGTTGTACAGAGATTCAGGGAGAGCATAAGGGAGCAATTGACAGGAATGGGGGAAATAAATACAGTAGAAGAAGAATGGGTAGCTTTGAGGGATGAAGTAGTGAAGGCAGCAGAGGATCAAGTAGGTAAAAAGACGAGGGCTAGTAGAAATCCTTGGGTAACAGAAGAAATATTGAATTTAATTGATGAAAGGAGAAAATATAAAAATGCAGTAAGTGAAACAGGCAAAAAGGAATACAAACGTCTCAAAAATGAGATCGACAGGAAGTGCAAAATGGCTAAGCAGGGATGGCTAGAGGACAAATGTAAGAACGTAGAGGCCAATCTCACTAGGGGTAAGATAGATACCGCCTACAGGAAAATTAAAGAGACCTTTGGAGATAAGAGAACGACTTGTATGAATATCAAGAGCTCAGATGGCAACCCAGTTCTAAGCAAAGAAGGGAAAGCAGAAAGGTGGAAGGAGTATATAGAGGGTCTATACAAGGGCGATGTACTTGAGGACAATATAATGGAAATGGAAGAGGATGTAGATGAAGATGAAATGGGAGATATGATACTGCGTGAAGAGTTTGACAGAGCACTGAAAGACCTGAGTCGAAACAAGGCCCCCGGAGTAGACAATATTCCATTGGAACTACTGACGGCCGTGGGAGAGCCAGTCCTGACAAAACTCTACCATCTGGTGAGCAAGATGTATGAAACAGGCGAAATACCCTCAGACTTCAAGAAGAATATAATAATTCCAATCCCAAAGAAAGCAGGTGTTGACAGATGTGAAAATTACCGAACTATCAGCTTAATAAGTCACAGCTGCAAAATACTAACACGAATTCTTTACAGACGAATGGAAAAACTAGTAGAAGCCAACCTCGGGGTAGATCAGTTTGGATTCCGTAGAAACACTGGAACACGTGAGGCAATACTGACCTTACGACTTATCTTAGAAGAAAGATTAAGGAAAGGCAAACCTACGTTTCTAGCATTTGTAGACTTAGAGAAAGCTTTTGACAATGTTGACTGGAATACTCTCTTTCAAATTCTAAAGGTGGCATGGGTAAAATACATGGAGCGAAAGGCTATTTACAATTTGTACAGAAACCAGATGGCAGTTATAAGAGTCGAGGGACATGAAAGGGAAGCAGTGGTTGGGAAGGGAGTAAGACAGGGTTGTAGCCTCTCCCCGATGTTGTTCAATCTGTATATTGAGCAAGCAGTAAAGGAAACAAAAGAAAAATTCGGAGTAGGCATTAATATTCATGGAGAAGAAATAAAAACTTTGAGGTTCGCCGATGACATTGTAATTCTGTCAGAGACAGCAAACGACTTGGAAGAGCAGTTGAATGGAATGGACAGTGTCTTGAAAGGAGGATATAAGATGAACATCAACAAAAGCAAAACAAGGATAATGGAATGTAGTCTGATTAAGTCGGGTGATGCTGAGGGAATTAGATTAGGAAATGAGGCACTTAAAGTAGTAAAGGAGTTTTGCTATTTGGGGAGCAAAATAACTGATGATGGTCGAAGTAGAGAGGATATAAAATGTAGGCTGGCAATGGCAAGGAAAGCGTTTCTGAAGAAGAGAAATTTGTTAACATCCAGTATTGATTTAAGTGTCAGGAAGTCATTTCTGAAAGTATTCGTATGGAGTGTAGCCATGTATGGAAGTGAAACATGGACGATAAATAGTTTGGACAAGAAGAGAATAGAAGCTTTCGAAATGTGGTGCTACAGAAGAATGCTGAAGATTAGATGGGTAGATCACATAACTAATGAGGAAGTATTGAATAGGATTGGGGAGAAGAGAAGTTTGTGGCACAACTTGACCAGAAGAAGGGATCGGTTGGTAGGACATGTTCTGAGGCATCAAGGGATCACCAATTTAGTATTGGAGGGCAGCGTGGAGGGTAAAAATCGTAGAGGGAGACCAAGAGATGAATACACTAAGCAGATTCAGAAGGATGTAGGTTGCGGTAGGTACTGGGAGATGAAAAAGCTTGCACAGGATAGAGTAGCATGGAGAGCTGCATCAAACCAGTCTCAGGACTGAAGACCACAACAACAACAACATGGCCATAGAAACATTTATTAGAGTATCATGTAAGTATCTGAAGTACATTTGTCAATAACTTTGCAACTTTCACTATATAGTGGTATAGATTTGACATTCCACACATAATTAGAAGTTGTAAATCACGAAAATCTATAACATCACACTTGAAGAGTTCATCACATAAATAACTTTTGCCTTTTTCCTTTGTTTTTGTGATTTCAGCACACTTTGGTAACCATCTCTAGAGTCAATATTTGCATTAATGAAATATGCCAGAAACAGCCCTAGTCCTGAGTTATTGTAGCGCAAGGATACAGTACTTCTATGAAAACAATCTGCCAGTAAGATTCAAGTGACAAATGGAGCTTTTGCCAGAAAATTTCTCACAAAGAATAACACTGTGTTCCAGACCAGGTCTCAAACCTAGGACTTTTGACTTCTACAGGCAAGGACTATCTAAGTGCGAGTCATTAGCTGCACTTACAGCCATACTTCTGCAAGTAGCTCTTCTGAAACTTACTGGAAGATTAAAACAGCATGTCAAAGGTAGAAGATCAGCAAGAAACCCCACTGCAGAGTGAAAATTCATTCTGGAAATAGCCTTTGTCAGTTCACAAGGGCAATTTTCAGAAAAGCTGGTGAAGCCTTAATATGAATGTTTATTACACACTAAAATGTAACTGTCATGGACAGCTTAATACACTGATGAAAAAAATAGGTTTATTGGGCTCTTCATTAACCAGTTAGATTGATGTTGTAACTTGTCATTTTGAGGTTTTGGCCAAAATACAGGGTGTTTGGACTTTCCCATTATAAGTCATAGAAGTTTGTAGAGGGGAGTCAGTACATAATATTTTGAATAGGAAGCTTTTTCTGGAAACGTACCATTTCTGTTCTGCAACAACTTCAGATATTTAACTCATCCACGTCTCCTTGAGGGACTGAATTAGACATGTTGCAGAACAATTATTAGGGCAATCCAAAGGAAACATAAGTGATAAGTGAATATTTGTTAACCACTGTAATGGCGACTTCCGCCACCAAATGCACCAGGGTGACCAAATGTAGCAGAAAGACGCTAAATGTAGTGGATGGGTGCCAGGAGGTGCCGTATTAAAACTCGGCGAGAACTTTCCAAATGTATTGTTTCGAACTACGGTGTCCTCGTTCACCTCGGTCTGCGTCACAGGGCCCCGCAATGCTGAGGAAGCACCCCAGCGGCCTGTGCAACACAACGCTGTGTTGTGCCGGCCTCGGTTGCCCCGCTGAGTCCCGACGATGTCAGGATGGCTGCGCCAGCAGCCCACTCAGCGGCCACCGGCCTCGATATCTCCACGCTGCTCCACCGGGAGCTGTAGGCCGGCCCCGCAATGCTTCTTCCTCACTGGCATAGCTCAGATCGCAGTGGCAACGAGCGCCCACTATCTGGCATCCAAATGTGCGGCCCTCGCCTCGGGAAGTCTCTGGGGTGTGTCGGATTCCTAGACGACAGCCCGCGATAGTGAGCGGAAGAGTGGCCTGCTGCTGGCTGGCTGTTGATCGGCCTCAGAGGGTCGAACCGATGACCCGCCATGGACTGGGACGCTGGCGTCCCATCTGTTGCTGTGTGTAGCCTGATGGTGTGACACGCCCTGCTGTCCAGGAGAGCTGCCACATTTGAATGACTCTCGTTAGAAAATGGCACCTATTTATACTTGGCTGTGTGCCTCTCTTTTGCCAAGTGCGCCACTTCGCACCACGTATTCGAAACTCGCCCCATTCTGCCTGTGACATGAGCCGTGCAAAGTGCTGGGTGTGCCTTCTCCGGTAGTTCTATGCCCCTGCGGCCTGTATTTGCTTTTGCAACTGCTGGTATGTGTAACCCACTGCAATCCAGCCTGCACCTGGCTGTAAAGTGTGCTCAGAATATCACACAAAACTAACTTCCCCTATCCTAAACGGTGGTGCCACTATGAGCACATTTGTTTTTAATAACACTGAGACATTACATGTTTACTTTACTCCAAAACAAAAGTGAACCCAGTACACTGTACATACAGAATGTAATGTTTAAGTGTTAATACAGACAAATGCGCTTAAGTGATAAATGGATTATGTTTACTTTCGAACTGTTATCTAATAATTGTACTGCATGACGCTTGATTCAGTTCCTCATGCAAAAGTGGATGAGTTAAACATCTGAACTGAAACTGTCATGTCCAGAAATGTACTGTTTCTGTTCTATATGTTCCTATTCAAAACATTATGTATTCACTCTCCTCTACAAATATTGCAGTTTGCAATAGGAATTTCCAAACGCCCTGTATGTAATTCTGAGTACAAAGTTGACATTTCTGATAATAATGAATAACAAAATGAAATAAAATTCTCAAACTATCATAAATACTGAAACAAAGTCTTTTAAAAATACAGATGGTAGGGGCAGTCCTCCGTTTGCATCATGTACACTTTTAATTCACCATAAATTGTAACACAAAATAATACACATGGCAAAAATGAATTTTCTATTCCAGTTGATATTAAGTAATTGAAAACATTTGGATGGTTAACATTTAACAAATTTCAAGAAAAGTCAGATATTTTATATGTACATCATATGAAAAGATTATATTCTTTTACAAATATGCAATGTTATAAAATTTTGGACTAAGATTTTAAATAATTTGTCGCAAGAAGTTTGTTATGAAATTTTGTTGGAAACTGTAACTACATATTAAACAAAGAAGAAATGTGATCAAATTTCTAATCTTTCAACAATCAACAGAGCTGTGATTGCACGTCTCAGTACTGGCTTGGCATCTCTCAGTCTATGGATTTTGGTTACATAGTCATTGCTATTACAGCTGCTGTGAATCATTTGACAAATCATAATAAAATTGTGAATTGGTCTGAAGCAGAATTATGTTTACATCTTTAGTCAGGCATGAGGATCCAACTCATCTCCCAGCCTGAGTTAAGCTAATTAACTTATTTTCAGAGTGGCACATTTACGAAAGCAAAAGCTAGAGCTCTACTTTAGTACTTCCATTAACATAGCTAGAAAGTGCCCAGCTTTGAAATTGGCACCCCACACTTTGGATCACACCACAGCCCTAAACACTTGTTTTAGAATGCTAAAGTCAGGTTGGCACCTCACAACGAAACCACACAAAGTACAGTCACTGCATGCCACACCGATGAATAAGCAGTGCTGGTGTAGCCTGTGTATTAAAATTTGTCTATATCAAGTGATACTTGAATCTTCTGAGTACTTACAACTGTCTCTGAATAGTACTGTGCAAATGGATTGCACCAAGTTTATTACCATATAGATATGAAGATTTACTTAAGTGAACCAAGCTCCACTCGATCTGCTCCTGGAGAAAACCAAGGATCCACCATTGCACCAGTGGATGTATTTCCATCTGGCACAACACAAGGCGATGACGATGCCGGTCATAAACTAAACTAGACTCGCCTCACGCCTGCACGGTTACTGTCTGCGCGTGTGTACACACTTTCACCACCTGTTGTTGCCAGCTGCTGTTCTTGAAATTTGTGTAACATATCCAGTGTTCCACCATAGCTGATGAACCACAGGGAACGTCTCTCACCATAATTTTTCAGTTTCAACCACAAGAGACCGAACACCTGCTGCACAACATTCGGCAACTGATGTCGCTAATCTCTCGCCGGTCAGCACTGCCGCAAATTGCTGTGCCTGAACGTAGTAAGCAAGGGAATGGTCAGAATATCGGGCACAATCTGCAGAAGTGAAGGATTTGCAGCAGTGTAGAAATCTTCCGTGGCAATATGCAGGCAGATGAACAAACTATTCGTTTAGTTATGAGTGGAACAACACACAATTAGACTAAAACTGGATACTGGTGCTTCCATTTCCCTAATTAAAGACACATGTGGCAGCATTTGTAGCCCACTGCACAACAGCCCACTTCTATTACGTCTGCCTATAATGGACAAGCAATTCCAGTCCTCGGCATCTGCAGTTTGCGAGCAGTTTTCGGTGGAGTTGAGGCGTAGCGCCGTATACCGATCCTGCCTTGGAGGCGGTTAAGTGGGAGATGTGCCTCAGAGCTGGATAGTGACAGATGGTGACGCGAAACTGGACGCGCACGTAGTTCATGTATCAGCCGATAGAGGACAATATTGGATAGGGGATTGATTTAGTTTCGATTGTACCCACTAGAGTGCACTAAAGTAATAGAATGTTTTTCATAAACTGTTCTGGTATTTTCATAAAGTGTTATAATGTCTTTTTGTGTATGTAAAATGTTATAAATGTGTTTTAGCAGTATGAATGATGCGTGAATGTGGTTTAAGGTTAATATGAAGATAATTGTTTAACGAGTTACGTAGTAGGATTTAGTGTGGGAACATTTCGAAGAAGTATGGATATGGACAAAGGGGTTTTTTGTAGAATAGATTTGTAAAGTAAGTTTATGGTAAAGGGAAAGTTAATTCAGGTATTTACTATTGTTATTTATAACTTTATATGCTGAAGTTTGCTTATGCATAGATAATAACGACTGCACTTTTTACCGACGTAATGTTTACTATTTTGCGATTGGTTATTGATGAAAAGCGCAGATTGACGCGGGAGAATGTTGTTTTGTTATTGGTTGTTGAGTAAAATGATCAATGGCAAAGCGATATTCTTCGCGCGCCTTTCTCTGCTGGTAGAGAAGCATTAGAGTATTCTAGAGAAGAGTCGGAGCCTAACCCTGAAACGGTTCGGACGTGTGTAGTAGTTCCGATGGAAACGATAAGTTGCCGGATCTAGCAGTTTCATACATCGAAAGTGTGGTAAAGTGACGGCAATATTATTCCGATTTGCGTGTAGAAATTTCGGAATTTTTAAGTGAATTTTGTGACGAGAAAAGATATATATTCCGCGTGGCGTATTGAGCAGGTCGGTGGCTAAAAACTGTGACTGCATTAGGTACCGACAGATTTAATATTTGGCGAGCATTCTCAATCAAAAACAATGAGTATTTCTGTAGCTATTACGTTTTCGGGAAATGCAACACCATAATTTAGCTAACGTGAGTGAGAGGGATTGTGAGTGACAGGTGAACAAGTATCACTGCTAAGCCAGTGACTGTGTTAAGACTAAGTTCCAGAATATATTAATTGAGGACAAAATTTCCAACCTTTCATTTCGTGTGAAAACTTTCTCCCGAAACGTAGATTAGTGACTTTAATTGCAGCCTGGTTCACGTCGAAGTACAGTAGGTTTCGCTCGGCTTTCCTACTGATGATATGCTGAGACAATGTTCACAGGTAGATGCAGGTCCGTCGCCAATAGACGGAAAGAACGTCGCCGCCGCAGAGTGACAAAGTGTGTTTTGTTTCGTGTACTCAATTCTAGAAACAGTGCTAACATATTTGGGTCAGATTTACAAGGGGCATTCAAAAAGCAATGCAACACATTTATTTTCTGAAAGCAGGTCAGTTTTATTCAGAATTCCATATTATTCCCCATTCATTTGGCTACAAAACCCTATTTTTCAGCATAATCTCCATACACTGTGTTGATGTCACCTTACCGAAAAGGCCCGTACGCCCGTGTGGAGTGACTGTTTTAGTGGCCCCTGGAGCCGACGCCTCGCCCCGTCAGTAACCTCCCCGACATCCACTCCTGTGGAGTGCATCCTTCATTGGGCCAAACTGATAGAAGTCGGAAGGTGCGAGGACTGGCCTTTAGGTCAGGTGAGGAAGAACAGTCCGGTGAAAATTTGCGAGCTGCTCTCGGCGGCGCAGAATTGACAGGCTTTGTGTCGTCATGGAGAAGAAGTTGTTTGCATCTGTATTGACAAACTACACCGAAATCATTTCTTTAGTCTCCTGAGCATAGCAGAGCTGACTGCAGCCAGCCGGCTGCTAGTTGGCTCAGTTTGACGTCGTTGCAGTGATGACAGATGCTTCGTCCGGTGGCTCGGTACGGTTTTGCTCACTGCCAGGTCTTCGTATACATTCTGCAAATGCCTATGAATATTTGTGTTGCTCTCGTTTTCTGCCAAAAGCAAACCAATTACAGCTCTCTGTTTGGAACCCACCTCCTTATGTACACCATTTTGAATGCTACGTATAGTGCTACCACGTATTGGAACTTCATGAAACTATATGGGCTGAAGCAGGTCCACAACGTCCCACAACAAATTTCACATTTTTGCAACCAAAATTTGTTGAGAAAGAAATTTGTTCCATTACTTACCGAACAGCCCTCGCATTTGATTTGTCCGACCTCTATGTTTTCCATATCAGTGTTTCGATGCCTCACACTAGTATTACTGACTTTTGCAGTAAGTATGAAAAACTGAACCGGGCTTAGTGTAATGTGTGCTTCAATCATAGTCTTTAGCTCTTCCTGAGGGACACGCAGCCACGATTTTCTCGTGCAGTACTTGAGTAAGTTGCTCAGTAACTGCAAAGATGGAAACACAGAAACCGTTTCTGCAAGTTAATGGGCATAATCATTCATCACTCTAAAGAAGCCATCGGATGGTTTATATCTGTGTAAAGCAACAGTAAATCCACAAACTGTCAAGGATTCTTTTCCTCTTTCTCATATGGAGGAAGTGATAGACAGGGACAGAGCAGATACTCATTTCCCGCTGGACGAGCAGTCCAGGCAATACTATGGAACTGGAACAAAGCTAAGTGAGTGTTCATATATATACTTACTTACTTATCGCGAATGGACCCAGAAGGATCACGCAAAGCTTTCTGACGTCGTTTCTTCCATACTTCTTTCATTCGTTCTCCATGTTTTCTTTTTCTTTCTTCTGTCCATTTTGTTCCTGGTCTCTTTAGTGCTTCCTTCTCCGACAATACAATCCACTTTTCCACCTTATTTCTAAAAGTTTTTCTATCTTTGACATCTTTAAGTTCAATATTTGCTTTTTGTAAATCTAATTTTACTTGGCTAATCCATGGTGTTGTTGATTTGACGTTTTCTATGTAAGTGAGAATTCTGTTGGTGAGTCGTGTGGGGGGAAGTCTAGTGACATGTCCATAAAATTTTAATCTTCGCCTTCTTATGTCTGCTGCCAGGTTTGATATAGTTTCTGTGGTTCTTCTTGATTGTATCCGGTATCCTTCTTCTGTTAATTTTGGACCTAAAATCTTTCTCATAATTTTGCGTTCTTCTTTTAGTATTTTTTCTAAATCACATTTTGTGTGGAGTGTGAGCGTTTCACTAGCATATAGCGCTGCTGGCTTAATTACTGCGCAGTAGTGTCTGATTTTTGTGTTCGAGGAGATGCATTTTTTATTGTATATTTCATGTGTCATACCATATGCTCTCTTCATTTTCTGTTGTCTGATCTTCTGTGCAACTTTCTCTCCTCCGGTTGGCTCCAAAATTTCACCTAGGTATTTAAAATGTTTTACTCTATTTATTTTTCCATATTTTGTGTTCAAACTGTGTATATGGAATTTCGTACAGAAAAATTCTGTCTTTTGAAACGAAATTTGTAAACCTACTTTATCCGCGCATTCCTTAAGGATCTCTATTTGTTTGGTGGTGATTTCTTCATCATCTGCAAGTATGGCCAAGTCGTCCGCGAATGCTAAACAAGATATCTCCACGTTGTCTTTGGTTCTACCAAGATGGATTGGTTTCCAGTAGGATTGATTTTTTAATTCTTTTTCCCATTCCTTAATGACTTTATCCAGGACTATATTAAACAGAAGTGGAGATAGCCCGTCACCTTGACGTACTCCAGTTTTTATGAGAAAAGGTTCAGAGATTTCTCCCCTGAATTTAACTTTAGATACAGTGTCTGTCAGTGATTCTTTGATAAGCCTTAGTGTTTTGGAGTCAAGTCCAAGTTCCTCTAAAATGTTAAACAAAGATTGCCGGTCAATTGAGTCATAGGCTTTCTTAAAATCTACAAATGTACAAATTATGGGGGCATTTCTAATTGCTTTGTGCTTTAATATTGTCTTTAAATTAAATATTTGTCTATGCATGAGCGACCGGGGCGGAAGCCTGCTTGATAATCACCAATTTGGCGTTCCAGCTGCTCTTGTGTTCTTTTCAGCAGGCATGTTGAGAGAATTTTGTAGGTGACTTGTAAAAGTGAGATTCCCCTGTAGTTATTGACATTTGTTCTGTCTCCTTTTTTATGTAACGGGTGAATAAGGGCACATTTCCAATCCTCTGGTAATTTTTCTGTTTCCCATATTTTTGTTATTATTTTTGTGAGCTCTTGCAACGTCTTTGGTCCTAGGTTTTTTAATAGCTCTGCAACAATGCCATCTTCGCCAGATGTTCTATTATTTTTTAAGTTTTTAAAGTGACATTTGATTTCTTCCTGTGTTGGTGGTAATGAATCCGGTTGAGCGTTGGCACTGATTTCTTTGGGAAACCTTAAACTAGGTTCTGGGCAATTTAGTAGGTTAGAAAAATATTGAGCCAATACTTGACAGTTTTCCTGGTTTGTTAGGGCTAATTTACCATCTGGTTTTCTGAAACATAAATTTTGAGGGATATATCCTCGTATTTTATCTGCGAAAGTTCTATAGAAGTCTCTTGTATTATAGTTGTGGAAATTTTCTTCTATGGCATCCAGTTGTGCCTTTGTGTACTTCCTTTTTGCTTGCCTAATAGATTTTGAAATCTGTTTTCTAACCTCGTTAAATAAATGTAGACTTTCTCGTGATTTTTTACTGTTATATTCTTGAAATGCCTTTTTTCTCCTTTCCAATGCATTTTCACAGTCTGAATCCCACCAAGGGTGTTTGAATATCTTTTTCAAGGGAATAGTTTCCTTAGCTATTCGCGTGATTTTAGAATAAAATTCTTCCCATGTGTTTGCCTTTTCCTTCTCCCATTCTTCTTTTACTTTAGATTCTTTAATCTTCTTGGTGTCATATTTCTGTATTTCTGTTTTCTTCTGATGACTTCTTCGTGCTGTAAACTTGATTTTAATTCTAGTTAGGTAATGGTCTGAATCAATGTTTGCTCCTCTGCGTACTCGGACGTCGTAAATTTCTTTTTGTACTGGGTATGAAATCGCCACATGATCTATTTGAAACTCGCCAATTTGTTGTATAGGAGATCTCCATGTCTTTTGTTTTCTTGGACATTTTCTTAGAGATGTTGACATTATCTTCAGGTTATTCTGCTTACATAGTTCGACGAGCCTTGTACCATTTTTGTTGGTAAATTTTATGTGCAGGATATTTGCCTACGGTTTTTTGGTGGATTTTCTCTCTACCAAGTTGGGCATTAAAATCGCCGAGTAGAACTTTTGTATCATCTTTTGGAATCTTGGCCATTATATTCTCCAAATTTTCCCAGAACTTTTCTGTTTCTATGGGGTTTTTCTTGTTGTCTCCGTTTGTGGGAGCATGAACATTAACCATTGTGTATGTTTTGTTGGCACATTGTAAGCGCATCGTCATTATCCTATTATTTACGGGAGTAACTTCCTTGATGGAGCTGAGCACGCTCTTGTTTATGATAAACGCCATCCCGAGATGGGGGGCTCCTCTTCCGATTCGTTTATCCGTCTTGCTCTTAAAGATGCGATAGTTGCCATAATCTGATGTTTCTTCATCTCTAAAACGTGTCTCCTGTAAAGCTAGTATTACTATCTTTTGCTTTTCAAGTTCTGTTGTAAGGTTTAGAAGTTTTCCTGGTTGGAAAATGTATTTATGTTAAAGGTTCCAATGTATGTAGGTGTTTTAAGTGGAAGTTTGCCAGAGAGCTCCGACTTTCTCTGATGTAATTGTGTAAGTCCAGGTTCCCCAGAATCCCAATTCCTGGTTGCCATCTGTTGATGGGTGGATTGGTTACCACCTGGGGTAATGTTGTTATTACTTGCACTTGCTTGTAATCAAGTTGGTCCAGTGTTTCCACTGGGTGTTTGGAACCAGGGATTGTTAGTTCCTGGCGCATTATGACCAGCCGCACATTGTGTGAACAGACGCTGACCAGGATGCCGACGGTTCCCACTTCAGACGCGTCCTGGATTTGGGTGTTGACAGTGCTTATTGTAATGGCGGCACTTACTCGCCATGACACAGCAACGTCTTCGGGTTCTGTGGTTTTTGAATGAGCGTGACCCTTGCCAAAAGTCACCCTCCCACACCCTCGTGATGCTGCCGCCTCGGTCCGGGACTGCTTATTTGGGTTTCCCCTTATTCGCAGCTGTCCACCATATCTGATGGATCGTTCGCTATCCGCCACCTGCGACCCGCCCTGTACCTGAGGCTCGGCTAGGGGTTCATATATATATATATATATATATATATATATATATATATATATATAACAAAGATGCTGTAACTTACCAAACGAGGAAGTGCTGGTATGTTGAATAAAATGTTCTCGGGTTTCCAACCGCGTCAATTGGTTAAAACTACCCGAGCTTTTGGCCAAGCACTCCTCGGCCATCGTCAAGTATTATGACTGCCAGTGGGCTGTTGGTGCGCCCTTATATACGCTAGCTGCCGGCTATGACGTCACTGGTGCCCGTGACATTGCCATATATGGGCATGTTTTGAGTCGGCGTTCGATGTGCCATCTTCAACCGCGCGATCGCTGTATCCTACGCAGTGCTGAGATGCAAGTCACCGTCTCTATTCAGGGTGTTTGTGGTAATTTTTATTTCAATAGCTTCCTGTATTAAACTGTCCCAGAAGCCGTTAGTGCGAGCCACGACAGAGGTATCGTCAAATTTTATGTGGTGACCGTTTTCTAACGCATGCTCAGCTAACGCAGATTCCTCTGGATAGCGTAGGCGATAATACCTCTCATGTTCTTTCCTGCGTTGTTCCACAGTGCGCACTGTTTGTCCGATGTACTTCTGGACACACTCACAAGGTATTTCGTAAACTTCAGGTGTTCTGAGACCTACAGCGTCTTTAACTGGTCTCAGTAACTGACGGATTTTCGTTGGAGGCCTGAAGATCGATTTGATCTTGTGTCTTTTCAACAAGCGGCTTATCTTGCCCGACACAGAGCCACAGAATGGCAGCAAAGCAAGTTTCTTTTCCTGCTCTTCGTCGCTGGTCTTATTCTGATATTTCCCAGAAATCACTTCTTTGACTTGACGGGCGCTGTAGCCGTTATTCCTGAAAACCTTGTGTAGGTGGCTCAGTTCGTGGGGCAGGTTGTCGTCGTCTGATATTACTCTTGCACGGTGCACCAATGTTTGCAATACTGTGCGCTTCTGTGCTGGATGATGATGACTGGTGGCGTGCAGGTAAAGGTCTGTGTGGGTGGGTTTTCTGTAGACGCTGTGGCCAAGGCACCCATTTCGTTTACGGTGGACAAGGACGTCGAGGAAGTTCAATGCATTATCTTTTTCCACCTCCATGGTGAACTGGATATTACTGTTGATGCCATTGAGGTGTTCCAAAAACTCGTCTAATTTCTCGCGTCCGTGTAGCCAAATGACGAACGTGTCGTCAACGTATCGAAAGAAACACTTAGGCATCAATGGCGCTGTATCTATGGCAATATCCTCAAAATTCTCCATGAAGAGGTTTGCAACAGCTGCAGCCAATGGGCTGCCCATTGCTACGCCGTCTGTCTGATCGTAGTACAGGCCATTGTATGGCCAAGGAGTGCTTGGCCGAAAGCTGGTATAATTTTAACCAATTGATGCGGTTGGAAACCCGAGAACATTTTATTCAATGTTATCGCCGCGAGACTCTGCTGGTATGTTGATAGACAAAATAAAACATACAATGTATGAATGCACACACACACACACACACACACACACACACACACACACACACACACAAATATTCAAGCTTTCGCAACCCAAGGTTGCTTCATCAGGAAAGAGGGAAGGAGAGGGAAAGAGGAAAGGATGTGGGTTTTAAGGGAGAGGCAGGCAGACATATGTAAATGCATATGTTCCCCTTAAGGTAAGTCTTTCTGCGCCCGGGATTGGAATGACTCCTTACCCTCTCCCTTAAAACGCACATCCTTTCGTCTTTCCCTCTCCTTCCCTCTTTCCTGATGAAGCAACCTTGGGTTGCGAAAGCTTGAATATTTGTGTGTGTTTGTGTGTTTTTTATTGTGTCTATCAACATACCAGCACTTTCTCATTTGGAAAGTTACAGCATCTTTGTTTTGTATAAATATTTTTCCCACGTTGAATGTTTCCCTCTATTATTTATACATATTGTTACTGCTAACATTGTCCGTGGCTCGTGGTCTTGCAGTAGCATTCTCGCTTCCCATGCACGGGGTCCCGGGTCCGATTCCCGGGCGGGTCAGGGGTTTTCTCTGCCTCGGGATGACTGAGGATGAAATGATGATGAGAGACACAACACCCATTCACTCGCAAGTCGCCGTAGTGGCGTTAAAGAATTTGTGCAGCGGCGGCCGAACCACCCCGTGAGAGGTCTTTCAGCCACCAATGCCATACGCTCATTATTACACTCCTGGAAATGGAAAAAAGAACACATTGACACCGGTGTGTCAGACCCACCATACTTGCTCCGGACACTGCGAGAGGGCTGTACAAGCAATGATCACACGCACGGCACAGCGGACACACCAGGAACCGCGGTGTTGGCCGTCGAATGGCGCTAGCTGCGCAGCATTTGTGCACCGCCGCCGTCAGTGTCAGCCAGTTTGCCGTGGCATACGGAGCTCCATCGCAGTCTTTAACACTGGTAGCATGCCGCGACAGCGTGGAAGTGAACCGTATGTGCAGTTGACGGACTTTGAGCGAGGGCGTATAGTGGGCATGCGGGAGGCCGGGTGGACGTACCGCCGAATTGCTCAACACGTGGGGCGTGAGGTCTCCACAGTACATCGATGTTGTCGCCAGTGGTCGGCGGAAGGTGCACGTGCCCGTCGACCTGGGACCGGACCGCAGCGACGCACGGATGCACGCCAAGACCGTAGGATCCTACGCAGTGCCGTAGGGGACCGCACCGCCACTTCCCAGCAAATTAGGGACACTGTTGCTCCTGGGGTATCGGCGAGGACCATTCGCAACCGTCTCCATGAAGCTGGGCTACGGTCCCGCACACCGTTAGGCCGTCTTCCGCTCACGCCCCAACATCGTGCAGCCCGCCTCCAGTGGTGTCGCGACAGGCGTGAATGGAGGGACGAATGGAGACGTGTCGTCTTCAGCGATGAGAGTCGCTTCTGCCTTGGTGCCAATGATGGTCGTATGCGTGTTTGGCGCCGTGCAGGTGAGCGCCACAATCAGGACTGCATACGACCGAGGCACACAGGGCCAACACCTGGCATCATGGTGTGGGGAGCGATCTCCTACACTGGCCGTACACCACTGGTGATCGTCGAGGGGACACTGAATAGTGCACGGTACATCCAAACCGTCATCGAACCCATCGTTCTACCATTCCTAGACCGGCAAGGGAACTTGCTGTTCCAACAGGACAATGCACGTCCGCATGTATCCAGTGCCACCCAACGTGCTCTAGAAGGTGTAAGTCAACTACCCTGGCCAGCAAGATCTCCGGATCTGTCCCCCATTGAGCATGTTTGGGACTGGATGAAGCGTCGTCTCACGCGGTCTGCACGTCCAGCACGAACGCTGGTCCAACTGAGGCGCCAGGTGGAAATGGCATGGCAAGCCGTTCCACAGGACTACATCCAGCATCTCTACGATCGTCTCCATGGGAGAATAGCAGCCTGCATTGCTGCGAAAGGTGGATATACACTGTACTAGTGCCGACATTGTGCATGCTCTGTTGCCTGTGTCTATGTGCCTGTGGTTCTGTCAGTGTGATCATGTGATGTATCTGACCCCAGGAATGTGTCAATAAAGTTTCCCCTTCCTGGGACAATGAATTCACGGTGTTCTTATTTCAATTTCCAGGAGTGTATTATTGCTAACACTGAAAATTGCTGCACCACACAATGGTAGGCTGCAAAAATGTTCTTCTGTGTGCTGCAAAGAATGTCAGATGGATTTTCAGCAATTAAAGGATGCATCGTTAAGTTGTCAATGTTTGATTCATTTTGATCCAGCAAAGTCCATTGTGTTAGCTGTTGATGCATCTTCTTACGGACTGGAGTTCTGCTCTCCCGTAAAATTGGTTCTTCTGGTAGACCTATTGATTTTGCCTCGAAAACTGTTAACAGAGTGCAGTGTAACTACAGTCGGCTGGAAAAAGAGGCACTTGCCATTATCTACGGTGTTATAAAATACCACCGATATTTGTACAATCAGAAGTTCTATTTGCTGACAGATCGTCATTGTTCGATGGCCTCGTTCGACAGTGCCACGCTCGTCCCACCCCGGACAGCGCAGAAACTGCTGAGTTGGGCTCTGAGATTGTGTAATTATCAGTATGAGTTGTTGTACAGGCCGACTGTTCGATAAATGAGACAAGAAGTCAGCATTTGAGTGTCGGTCAGCTCTTCAGGTTGTTTCGCAATATGTGCACCATTTGTGGTCATGTAGCTTGAAAGAAATTCCCCACCCAGTGGCGTATCCTACTTTTCAAGTCGTCACATAGTATCCGTGCTACTGGATGTTCTGCTGTCACTTACATAGAATGACAAAGTGTGTGCGACGATTCCTCACTCCCTTCGGCAGGAAATTTTGTCTGTATAGCATCGAGGTCATTGGGGTGTAGTTCACAGAAATAAACTATCCAGACTTCATTGTACTCAGCAGAGAACAGGTGAAAAGGTTGCGCAAATGACAGCTCGTTGCGAGTCTTATGCAGAGCATCAGTCAGCTCCACCACGACACCTTTCAGGCAGTGCATTTGTATTGATCTCGTGGGCCTGTTCTGGAGCAAGCAGTGGTTATTAGTGGTAGATACTTAGAGTAAGTTTCCTTTTGTTATCATAGTACATCCACCACTACTGAAAGCATTGTATCGGTTTTGTCTTCCAGTTTTTGTCTTAAAGGTCTTCCAGAGATTACCTCGGAAAAGGACCACAATTCGCATCAGCTGATTTCTGAAAATTTTCTGCTGCCAATACGACTACTACTACTACTACTACTACTACTACTACTACTACTACTACTACGTGATCAGGCCCAGTGGACCACATGCATCTACAAGTTTCCTCCTCCACTGTATTCTGTCCATTGCTGCTATTCGCAATCCGTTCACATCTATTGACACTTGGTTTAAATCTTCATGGAGGCCATCTCTCCAGCGCTTCTCGGGTCTCCCTGGCGGTGTCTTTCCTGTAGGTGTGAAATCCAGGAGCTTCCGAGGCCATCTGTGATCCTCCATCTGGGACACATGGCCGGCGCACTGCATTCGTTTGGCTTTGACAGTTCCTGCTATGTTGGGCTGCCGGTATAGTTCCTCGAGCTCTCGGTTGCATGTGATCCTCCATTCCACTGTATCTGCATCCAGAACTGGACCGAAGATCTTCCGAAGCACTTTTCTCTCAAAAACGAGGAGCTCATGGAAGTCCTGTTTTCGGATAGTCCATATCTCACAGCCATATAGAACAACAGGCTGGATCAGGATTTTATACAGTCGAATCTTGAACTATCTGGAGAGATATTTGGACCGAAGCAGTTGTGCTAGGCTGTGGTACGATCGGTTTCCTGCTTGTATTCTGGCATTGATCTCTGCTTCCCATGACGAGTTCTCAGTGAAAAGTGCGACTAGGTATTTGAATTCTTGCACTCTCTTGTAGGAGTGGTCCCCAACCTGCAGTGATTGTAGATGATGAGCAGTCTGACAATGACCACACGTCATAACGAGGTACTCTGTCTTGGCTTCCTTTATGTTTTGCCCAAATTTGCTGGCAGCCTCCTTTAGTGCTTTGGCCATTTGCTCCAATTCCTCTTCCGACCTAGAGAGTAAACAGATGTCATCTGCAGAGGCTAAGTATGCCAGTCTCTTTCCTTCGATTTCAATCCCTTCGTTCTCTCGGAAAGTCCTGCGTACAATCTCCTCGAGGGCAAAGTTGAACAGGATAGGTGACATATGCTATGTGACAACTGCACCTTTTAACCCTCAGTCTAACAGTGATCAGAGCGGTTTGTTTAAACATTTAAAAGCTACACAAAGAAGCTGCATTCCTCTCGCACATGGGAGCAAGCTTCACGGGTTTTTTTGTCTTTCTAGCATTCCTTGCCACAAGATGGGACTTCACTGACAGAATTGTTATACGGTCATAGACCACTATTGCATCTAGCGTGGCGAATTTGTTTCACCAACAACAACAATTTCTTCCACCAAGCAAGACAAAGTTTCAGCCACAAGATGAACTCTTCTACAGAGTTTCTGTAAGGAAACAGCTCCGGGAGCATGGAGCCATTACAAAAGCTGTCAACATTTTTCTTAAATCGTCCGAGGTTCTGACGGCCTGTAGCAGCAAAGCCAACAAAATAAGCTGTGTTGTGCATACGAGTGAGTCAGTGATTCTGCTGCAGAATGCTTGAAGGTCTCTCGGGCATGCAGCCGGGTTGACTGGTCGTTGTAGAACGAATTTTCGACGGCGTAACGTGCCATCATCATCAGGTTACTCCTGTTGACAAACGTCCTAGGCCGGTGGGTGGTGTGGTATACAGGGTGTTACAAAAAGGTACATGGAAAGTAAGCGTTTCCGGACACATGTCCACATAACATATTTTTTTCTTTGTGTGTGAGGAATGTTTCCTGAAAGTTTGGCCGTACCCTTTTGTAACACCCTGTATATACCTGTCGTCTCTCCCCTCCACTGACTCCTCGTACGGACCGAGTGATGTGCAGGCCGTGGTGGTGGGGGTAGCTCGCATTGACGAGATGACTGATGGGCGTCAGTACGCATGCCGCCTTCGGCGGGTGTGGTGCCCCGTTTCCGCTGCTCCTGCAGAACTTTTATTGCTGGATTCCACGCTTGGCTGAGTTGAAACCTGTTGTCCTTGTTAATAAGGTTCTCGTGCAGCCGGATTTCAATTGCTTTCTTCTATACACAGTCCCAAAAGCGGGATGTGTTGTACTTTTGTGTTCTCGTATTTCGTACAATGATTTGTCTCGGCGCAATGTTCTGCGATTCCAGATTTTGTAGGCTGTCGGAGATCGGTGTGCCGTTTGTGTTCAGTACACCTTTCCTCGATGGTTTGCTCCACATATGCTTTCCCACACTCGCATGGTATGAAGTAAACTCCAGATTTCTGTAGTCCTAAATCGTCCTTCACTGTCCCTACAAGGGACTCGATCTTTGGCGGTGGGCGGTAGACGCTTTTGATGTTATGACTTCCTAGAATCCTGCCTATTTTTCCAGATACGTTGCCCGCGTACACTATGTAGGCTGTCGCTTTCAGTGGATCATCATCAGGTGTCGGCTGTGGTGTGGTCTTCTGCTTGAAGGCGCGTCGAATTTGGCAGTCACTGTAGCCGTTCTTGTGGAACACATCCTCGAGGTGGTCTAGTTCCGGTTTTAAGCTTTCTTCGTCGGAGATCACACGAGCTCTGTGAATCAATGTGTTTAGTACTCCTTCCCTTTGTGACGGGTGATGACAGGTGGAGGTGTAAAGGTACAGATCCGTTTGGGTTGTCTTCCGGTAGATGCTGTATCCCAGTGTTCCATCGGGCTTTTTCAGTATCAGAACATCTGAGAACGGTAGCTGCCCGTTTTTCTCCACCTCCGCGGTGTACTGAATTTGGGGGTGGATAGAGTACAGATGTTGTAAGAACAGCTGGAGCTTCTCTTCCCCGTGAGGCCAAATGACGAATGCTCAACCCATTCCCAAGTGACGGGAGAGAGCAGGGGCGCCAATCCTAGATGTAGGGTAAAAAATTGCGCCCTTCTGGTAATTCGGTTCGCCGCAGGTGTTTGGATATGACGTACGAATGTTCATTCACTGACGCAGCGTACTGCTTCAGTCCACACAGCCGTCTCTCTCTGCCCATTGCAGCCAACGCCACACACTGTGGTACACACGGAGGTCGACGCCCCACCACTGCCGCCATCACCACCTCCGATGTCATCTCTGTCGGCGCCTTTCCGGTATCCCGAACCGATGTCCGTAGATGTCCTGCACCCGGAAGGTCGTCACACCACTCCAGAAGATCACTTTGCCGCTCAACTGACCACAGTGTTTTCAACTCCGGACGCAGTTGTGCACGGTGTGACTGTGGGTGACTGCGAACACTGGCCGAAAAACCAAAGTGGATACGGGGGTGCAGGCAGGGATCTGTCATCGGCCGCCGTTCCACTCCCCGTCTCCACATTCGGTCCTCGCGAGCCCTCACCTGCCCCCCAGTTGTCACGTCCCACCGCCCTACATGGCGACGGTGTGGATGTTTGGGGGGGGGGGGGGGGGGGGGGGGAAGGAATGTGATCTCACCTGAAGCACGGGGTGTCGGAACGCGTTTGGCACCTCACTACGAAACCACAGAAAGCGACAGTCACTGCGTGCCAGACTAACGAGCAGGACGCGCCGGTGCAGCCACGTGTTGCACAGCTCCGCTACGCCACTGCGTTCACTGGTCTACTTCTGTCCGAGCAGAGAAACACTCGGCTGTGTCCGCAGTCACCACTCAGAGGGACAGCATTATCTGAGTTAGGATGCCAGCGTATGAAATGTCTTACAAGGGGAGGCCACGACGTTTGACACGCGGATTTACCGCAAACTTCGTACACTCGTAGGACAACAAAATGTGTAAGCAGTACCGCGTACTTCTCAAGCGTTACTCAGAAAATCGCAACATAATTTCGGTCGTCGAATAATATATTATATCTGTGCGTGGCCATTTTATCCATGAAGAGGCTGCAGCCAAGTGGTGGTGGCACGGTAGCTCAGCGTGTTCGGTCACAGCGTGAGCTCCCTCTGTAATAAAAAAACTGAGTTAATCGATCAACGACCAACTTAAACGGATGTCTTACGACGTCTGCCCCGAGCAGATGCAACGAACCAAATCGAACAAAATGAGTACGAAAAAAAAAAGAAAAAAAATTGTGTTCGGTCAGAGCGTTAGCTACCCTTTAGAATAAAAAAAAAAAAGAAAAACTGAGCGAACGGATCATCGACAAACTGAATAGGTGACATCGGACGTCCGCCCTGAACAAATTCAACGAACAAATTGTAAAAAAAAGAAAGTGTTTGGCTTTCAAGCCTCTGGATCGAGTTCCGTTCGTCAGTTTTTTTTAATTTTTAACACAGTCATTTTCTTTATTATTTATATTACAATTGATATAATGGGGAAAATACGTGTAATCGGATGAACTTTTATTAAATTTACAATGTTATTTGGCAGTCTACTAATTTTTATTATCACAAATAATGTAATATTCATGACTATCGACTAGTAGACGACCAAACCTATAAAGTGATACTAACAATGTACGCTTGTCCGTGATTTGAGAAATCCCTTATACCTAGAAGAAGCCGGAAATGACTTTGTTGCCTCTGAGTTTTGACCGGCACAGACGGCTTTCGAAAGATGTACAGCTAATCGTCGCTTTCGACATTACGAGCACAAGTTGCAGGATGGTATTTTTCGTAAAAACATGGAAAACATAAAGTTAAACTGCACCAGCTCCATTGAATAAATGCTGTGTTTCCGCATACGCAAGGTCTTTTAACGTTTTCCGTGGAAAAACAAACCTCGTCAGCATTTTCAAAGACCTCTCTTTCAGACGATAGTTTGGAAGTAAACCACGCATAACGCAGTATTTCCTTAAAAATCGGCGCTGATAATCGGTTATGCAGTATCGAGTGTATTTTAATAGCGTCTTCCGAGAAGCAATTTCTCGCTCTCTTTCGATTAAATACGAACAGTTTTGAAGACACGGACAAGCATACATTTTCAGTATCACTTTATGCGTTTGGTCGTTTACTAGTCGATAGCTATGAATATTATATTATTTGTGACAATAAAAATTAGTAGACTGCCAAATAACATTGTAAATTTAATAAAACTTCATCCGATTACACGTATTTTTCCGATGAACGGAACTCGATCCAGCGGCTTGAACGCCAACCACTCTTTTTTTTTTTTTTTTTTAAAAAAAAACAGTTTGTTCTATATTGTTCGCTGAATTAGTTCAGGGTGGACGTCCGATGATACCCGTTCAGTTTGTTAATTCGCCCGTTCGCTCTGTTTTTTTTTTTTTTTTTTTTTTTTTTTTTTTAATATAAAGTGAAGCTCAGGCTCTGACCGAACACGCTGAGCTACCATGCCGTCACCACTCGGCTGGAGCCTCTTCATGGATAAAATGGCCACGCACAGATATAATATATTATTCGACGACCGAAATTATGTTGCGATTTTCTGAGTAACGCTTGAGAAGTACGCGCTACTGCTTACACATGTTGTTGTCCTCATGGAGTACTACGAGTGTACGAAGTCTGCAGTAGATCCGCGTTCCAAAGGTCGCGGCCTCCCCTTGTTAGTTTGAATGAAGTCTCGTTACATTGAATATTTAAGTATCACTCGATACAGGCAGAGACAGTTGTAAATACTCACAACATTCCTCTCCAAATGGACTGTACACAGCTAAGTAAATCTTCATATCCGTATTGTAATACAGTGAACTAATGTTTTACGTGTTATAGTGTCACTCGATATCCTTCTGGAGAAAACCACAGAACCGACCGTTGCACGTGCATTTTCACCAAGCACACACAACAGCAACTCTGATACTTAATTACACACTGATTCTACAGTTGTGTTATGGTCATAAAGAATACTGTAATCTAGTTTGTAATTACGTTTCATAGTATCTGTTTTAGTATCATAGTTAAATATTAATAGTGTATTCATTTTATTGTGGCAATATTATTATAATCTTGACACCGACTGCGTCTGGCTAGGGAATGACATAAAACTGGTAATAAATGAATTGGTAATAATAAATGGAAAGTTTCCGAGCATGCTCTAAATTCTGCAGCATGGCACGAGGGACACGAGTGCCTGCTACCTTTACACCTACAGGCTGCTTCAGTTCTCCCACCCAATACCGATTTCTGCGCCCTCCAGAGATGAGAACTTGTCCTACACTTCCTCACAGCCTGATCCGCTCTGGGATGTGTCTCCAGTAACACATCTCCAACGTATCTTCCCCTCTCTTTTTTCAACAAAGTTTTTATTTGGCAGAGCGCTTATTAATGTTCCACCGCTAATGGTTCTGATCCTTTCCTCCTTCACCTCTGTCTCCCCTCACAGTCACTACGGATAGGTCTCTCTCGTCTCGGGGGTCGGAGTAACCTACCCTTCCCTTTGGACCTACCCCCTAACTATTCCTCTTCCCTCCCAGACGAAGGACCTGAAAGCTAGGTGATGTGTCCCATTTAGTTCGATAACTGTCTATTGGCAGAACCACACATTCGGCCTCCTGAAGTTAAGCACTGCCCAGCAATGGTGTGTCTGCTATTTTCTGCTTGCTCGTGTCCACAGTCTTGCAATATTTTATGAAGGACCACAATTTCTGCTAAGATGTTCTTAAATTTTATTCACCACAATCACAATTTCATCTTACTGTACCACCTCAAATGGACAGCTCACTATAAAACGCTTGATAGCATTGCTCCCTTTAAGAGAATACTGTCCTTGGGTCAAATATGTTTACATATACTGCCTGTACAGTAAGACCAGAATTTTTATAATTTATGTGGAAGAATTTAGCTGCCAAGTGTCACATCTCAAGGATGTAGGGTAATATGTTACCCCAGCCAAAATGCAACCCCACTGTGAATGCTATTCTTGGACATGCGACAAGTCAGTTGGCATTAGTAAGGAGTTGGAAATACCACTCACTACTGTCAAATGATTGGCAGCTGCAGCAAGTTGGTGTGCCGGGAGACCTCCCGAGAGTCGTGTACCTGTGACACCGGTACCAGAGGTACATCTAGTACCATCCTGTCTCTCCTGCACAAAGTACAGGATCTGCCACTACTCGTCCACTTGTGAGTGGTGTGTCAGTGGTAGATCTCGGTGCCACGCACGGAGTGGACTCGAGGCGTCGTACAGATCCCCCTGACCGACGAGTTCGAGGTGTTGCCTTTCACTGAAACTGAGCCAGTGGGAGTCACTAGATTTGTCGTGGGGAAACATCATTTGTCCAGTGTCAGGAGTTTAATGTACGGCGGGTGGTGGTACCCCTTACGGAAATGGCAGCAAGGGACAGGACGGGACACCAGGTGCTCTCAGTGTGAATGACTGGGGACCTCATTCGGCACATCGAAGAGGCTGTTCTGGCAGGGCAGCCACTGAGGGAACACGGTGCAATCAACTGCAGAGGGGTGTGGCACACATTGGAACAAATGACGCCCGACGTCTCAGCTCCGAGGCCATACTTGTGTCACTCCAGCAACTGGCAGAGCAGGTTGAGAAGACTAGCCTTGCGCATGGAGTTTCAGTGAAACCCAGAATTAGCAGCATTGGTTCAGTCCTTCCACTTGAATTCTGGGGACAGAGACTTGTGAAAGTTCTGTGATAAGCTAGGCTGTAACTTCCTGGACTTGTGTAATAGGAATGAGAACTGTAGGATTCCACTAAATTGGTCATGTGTGCACTACACAACAGAGACTGCTACTCAGGTAGCTGACTGTGTGTGGGATGCACACAAGGTTTTTTTTAAGTTTAGGTGACTCTTCATCCAGTCCAGATAACAATAGCTGCAGGAAACCCAGAAGTATCAGTGCAAGATCGAAACAAATTCCTCCCACACGCAAGGGTATTAAAATCCTAATGGTAAAATTTCATAGCATTCGCAGCCGATTCCCAGTTTCCCAACTGGAAGTGCTCGTGAAAAGCAGCGAAGCTCACACAATATTAGGTACATAAAGCTGGTTGAAACCTGAAATCTATAGCAGTGAGATTTTTGAGATAAAATTTAGTGTACCGGGTGATCAAAAAGTCAATATAAATTTGAAAACTTAATAAACCACGGAATAATGTAGATAGAGAGTTAAAAATTGACACACATGCTTGCAATGACATGGGGTTTTATTAGAACCAAAAAAATACAAAAGTTCAAAAAATGTCCGACAGATGGCGCTGGATAGCAAAACGTCAGTGACTCCGCATGACAATCGTGCATAAAAGGAGCTGTAATGAGAGAGAGAATCAGATGCGCCAGCAGTCGCAGCATGTTGACGTTACCTGAAAAGGCGCTTTTAGTGAAGCTGTATTATCAGAATGGGGAATGTGCTAGTTCAGCGTTACGATCTTATCGCCATAGGAAGGGGATTCGAACGGGTAAAGGTCCGTTGACAAATGCAGCTGTGGCGAGAATGATTTCGAAGTTCGAAGCCACGGATTGTTTAGACGATAGACCCCATATTGGCCGACCGAGCACAAGGCGTAATGCTGCTGAGACAGTTCAGTCTATGCACGGGGAAGTCAGCACTCGTGCAGTCGCACGTCGCACCGGCATTCCATACATTACTGTTTGGTTGGCACTTAGGCATACCCTCCGATGCTATCCGTACAAAATCCATCGGCATTATGAACTGTTACCTGGCGATTTAGTGAAACGGAGGGCATTTGCGGTGTGGGCGTTTCAAAAGATGGCGGAAGATGACGATTGGTTGAGTAACGTGTTGCGGACCGACGAAGCTCATTGCACGCTCCGAGGGTCTGTCAACGCCCACAACTGCAGAATTTGGGCTACCGAAAATTCTAGAACTGTCATGGAAACGCCATTGCACGACGAGAAAGTCACGGTATGGGTTGGATTTACCACATCTGCCGTTATCGGGCCGTTTTTCTTCGAGGAAATGCGTGACTCTGGTTTTGTAACTGCTACCGTGACGGGTGGGAGGTACGCCTATATGTTACAGAATCGCATCATCCCCAGCCTGGCTGATAAACACCTGCTGGAACGTACGATGTTTATGCAGGATGACGCTCAACCCCATACTGCTAGACGCATGAAAGATCTCTTGCGCGCGTCGTTTTGTGGTGATCGTGTGCTCAGCCGCCACTTTCGTCATACTTGGCCTCCCAGGTCCCCAAACCTCAGTCCGTGCGATTATTTGCTTTGGGGTTACCTGAAGTCGCAAGTGTATCGTGATCGACCGACATCTCTAGGGATGCTGAAAGACAACATCCAATGCCAAAGCCTCACCATAACTCCGGACATGCTTTACAGTGCTGTTCACAACATCATTCCTCAACAATAACTGTAGTCGAGGAATAATGGTGGACATATTGAGCATTTCCTGTAAAGATCATCTTTGCTTTGTCTTACTGTGTTATGCTAATTATTGCTATTCTGATCAGATGAAGCGCCATATGTCGGGCATTTTTCGAACTTCTGTATTTTTTTGGTTCTAATAAAACCTCATGTCATTCCAAGCATGTGTGTCAATTTGTACCTCTCTATCTAAATTTGAAACTGAATAAATCACGGAATAATGTATACCGAGTTTTTCATCAGCCAGTATATCGAAAGGATAAGCAAATAGCAAATGGAGGTGGTGTATTTGTTGCAGTAGACAAGAAACTCAAATCCACCAAGACAGAAGTCGAAGCTGCATGTGAGACTATTCTGGCGAGACTCGGTATCAGGGGTGGGCGTAAAAAGATAACTGTATCCTTCTGTCGGCCACCACACTCATCTCTTGACGTAACCAAAAATTTTAGAGAAAACCTCAGTTCACTTGTATGTAAGCTCCCAAATCTTACTAAAATCGTCAGCGGAGACTTTAATTGTCTGACAGATAATTGGAAAAATTACAGTTTTCTTAGTGGTGGGCATGATAACACATCCTCTGAAACATTACTACATGCCTTCTCTGAATATGGCCTAAAACAGATATTTAGGAACGCCATTGATTATGGAAATATATTTGATCTAATGGCAACAAATAGACCTGACCTCTTTGAGGACGTCCACATTGAAACTGGTAACCAGTGACTATGACATGCCTGTGGCAACAATGATTACCAAAGTACAACTACAACTACAGCCTCAGTGAGGAACTTGAAACTTTCAGCACAGGTCACGAGCGTGTAGAGGAACTATGGCTCAATTTAAAAGAATAATTGACCATGCACTGGATAGATATGTTCCCAGTAGAACAGTTCATAATGGGAGGAAACTTCAATGGTATACAGTCATTGTGAAGGAAATGGAGATCACTGCACTACAGGTGTAAAACAAATTATAGGGCTACAGATAAAGAGATTCTGAATGAAAAGCATTTGGCTGCCGAGAGAGCAATGACTACCGCAGCAGAACATAGTCAAGCGATCTTTCACAGAATCCAAAGAAACTCTGGTCATATGTAAAGACTGGACACTAACTTTGGTGCCACTAACAGTCACTAGCGAAGGAGACAGGACCTGAAATCGAGGGTAGCAATGCAAAAGTTGAAAAGCTTAACTCCATTTTCAAATGTTCCTTTACAAAGGAAAACTTGAGAGCATTGCCCCAGTATAATCCTTGTACCACTGGAAATTCAGCATTAGTGTCAGTATGGTTGACCAACAGCTGAAGTCATTAAAACTGAACAAAGCTGCGGGGCCCAATAGTGTCTCCGTCAGATTCTATATTGAATTTGAGGCTAAGTCAGTCCCTCTTCTAACTATAATCTATCGTAGATCCCTCAAACACAAAACTGTGTGCAGTTCTTGGGAAAAAGCACAGGTTACACCCGTGTACCAAAGGGTAATCCAATAGCCTCGAAAACGGTTTGTTGTAGAATTGTAGAACATATTCTGATCTCGAACATAATGAGGTATCTCGAATAGAATGACCACCACAATACCAACAGGCACAATTCCAGAAACATTGATCATGTGAAACCCAACTCGTACTTTTCTCTTGTGACATACTGAAAGCTTTGGATCAAGGCAAGCAGCTAGATGCAGTATGTCTTGATTTCTGAAAAAAACATTTAACTCACTACCAATCTTGCACTTATTCACAAAAGTATGATCATATGGTGTATCAAGTGAAATTTTTGACTGGATTGAAGACATTTTGGTAGGGAAGACACAGCATCTTATCGTGGTGGAGAACCGTTGACTGATGTAGAAGTAACTTCCAGTGTACCGCAGGGACGTATGTTGGGACCTGTGCTGTTTGTGTTGTATATTAATGGCCTTGCAGATAATATTAATAGTGAAATCAGGCTTCTTGTATATGATGCAGTTGTCTATACCATCTGAGAGAAGCTGCATAAATATTCAGTCACATCTTGAAAAGATTTTAAAGTGGTGTAAATATTGGTAACTTGCTTTAAATGTTCAGAAATGTGAAACTGTATATTCAAAAAACAAAAACATGTATCCTATGACTATAATATCAATGAGTCATTGTTGGAATCCGCCAACTCTTACAAATACCTGGGTGTAACGCTTTTTAGGGATATGAAATGGAATGATCATACGGGTTCAGTCTTGGGTAAAGCAGGTGGTAGCTTTTGGTTTATTGGTAGAACACTGGAGAAATGCAATCTATCTACAAAGGGGATCGCTTACAAATCACTCGTGTGACTGGTTCTAGAATATTTCACAAGTGTGTGGGAACTGAACCAAATAGGACAAATAGGGTATGTGAAGGTATACAGAGAAGGGCAGCACAAATGGTTAGAGCTTTGTTTGGTCGATGGGAGAGTGTCACAGAGATACTGAAGAAACTGAACTGGCTCTTGAAGACAGTAGTAAACAATCCTGAGGAAGTCTGCTGACACAGTTTCAAGAACCAGATTCAGATGGTGATTCTAGGAACATAATGAGACACCCTACGTATCATTCACATGGAGATCAGGAGTCTAAGATAGAATAGTTACTGCACACACAGAGGCATTCAAGCAGTCATTCTTCCTGTGCTCCAGACGTGAACAGAATGGGAAGAAACCACAGTAACTGGTACAGTGGGACATACCCTCTGTCACGCACCTGACGGTGGTTTGCCGAGTACACGTGTAGATGTAGAATTAAGATAACAAATCCACTACAATTATGGACAATCTGTAGTAGTCGGCGGTTCTGCTTCTATAACAAAACCTTTTTTACAAACCACAGGAAATTATCTATGAGCATTGTGGTTTGCCAATGACAGCCAACTCACGATTTGTCGTATTCATTTCCCATCGTTCAACGTGTGAGTTGTTACTGATATCGACATGTAACACGACAGCCACTGACGTCATACGTGTACTTTTTCCAAGTGTCACATTACGGACTCATTACTGTCAATATGCAAATGGTCGACGTACGCCTAATGTTGTTTGTCACAAATAAACTCGTGACTACAAGTTGTAAATAGTTAGGTAATTTGTTTGATAATGGAGTTACAATTTCTGTCATTAAAAAGAGTGCACTACTTTTGGGACACCCTATATAAACACGGTTTACACGAGGACAATATCCTCTCAAAAGAAACAATGCAGTTACTCAGGGTGGGGTGTTACCACATACAGCAGCAGTACAGGTCTGACAATGGCGGGGCACGTTGTGAATGATGTCACGAATCTCTTGCTGAGGGAATAACTGCCATTTTTCCCATGCTTCCTGCAGAGCTGCTAGCATGTCTTCGAGAGTGGTTGGTGGATGCTGACTCGATGCGAGTCGCCTTTCTAGTGCAGCCCAGACATGCTCTATGGGATTCAAATTAGAAGAGTGTGCAGGCCACACCATCTGTGCAGTATCTTCTGTCCCAAGAAAACTTCAAGCACCTGTACTCTATGAGATTGAGCATTATCATCCGTCAGCACAAAGTCTTGCCCCGCAATACCTAGCAGCAACTGCACGTGAAGTCCCGAGATCTTGTCACAATAACTGACAGCTGTTAAACCTTGCCAATTCACCAGTACAATTTCAAGAAGAAATGTTTGAGTGGTCAACATAATGCCTGCCAAAACAATTAGGAATCCTCTTCAACACTGATTTCTTTCCACAATGTTTGGATCCCGCTATCGTGTTCCACGTTTCCTCCAGATGATAATCTGTCGAAAGTAACTCTCCAGACAAAATCGGGTCTTGTCTGCGAAAATAACATTGGACCACTGTTCCACCATCTGAGTGGCACATTAAGGACTCCACTCTAACGCGTCTTCACGGAAGGAGACATTTAGAGTTACACATACAGTAGGTCTTCGACAATAAAGGCCCTTCTGCCGAAGCCTTCTGTACACCGTTTGCCACAATACCACACGTCCAGTGAATGTTACGAGGTCAGATGCCAGTAGTCGTGCAGTACTAAGGGGGTACTGTTGTGTCCTTACAGCCAAATAACGGAACCGTCTTTCTGACGTCACATGTGGTTGGCCCTGCACTGCTCTTTGGGATACAGTTTTGGTCTCTCTGAACTGTTGCCACACCTGAGAAACAACAGAATGATTCACATAAGCCAGCAAGCCACATTAGTTTGTGAATGTCCCGCTTTCATTCTTCCTAGGTCCTCGTCTAATGCAGAGAGTCGTGTGGGTGTCTTCTCCGTGCCACGCTGCACCATCTGTGGCTGTGTATACAGCGACTGTGGATTTGGGACTACCCGGTGAATGCTACTCCATTTGATAGGTCCTCTAATGTCATCACTGGAATGGTTGTCCATTCCCCCATAATGCCATGTTCCATGCAGAACATGATTGTACAGATGTCTTTGACAGTTTGTATGAGTCTATCACGAATGAGGACAGGGAAATAAAATCTTGTTGCTTTAATTTTGGATACCAGTGTATTAATGTATACATGTATCCTCCTCTGTTTTTCTTCTTACTTACATTTGATAATAGTAATAACTAAAGACTTCACCTAAATTTAAAGAAAAGAATTTTACGCCACTCGTAAGGTGATGTGAAATAAACTATTTACCTTGTACTCCAATTAAAGTAAGAGGGAGCACTTTAAAGAACATTAGGCAGGTGGACGACTGAACATTATGTACAGAAGGTAGCGAGTTGCATAGAGCAGGAAAACAGAAACTTTCTCGATTATTCTAGAAGGACATTCAAGTAGGTAGACATTTCTGCCAGCTTAAAAATGCACAGAACAGCTCTGCCAGAGGGGAATCCCTGTACTGCTCTGCTATGCGACAGATCGAGATATCGCACAAAGACATAAAATAGTCCCAGGAGCTATTAACCCTCGAGGTTAAGAACTATTTATTTTAACTGTTATCAGAAGAAGGTAATTTGGGAGATACGTAATGGATGACAATCCTCTCTTTCAGTTCAAATGTTTTCACTCGTTTTTAAAAGTGAATACATCTACTGTGTGTGGTATCGATAGCTACGATGCCGTGGTGTAGGTTGGCACTACGACACCAACACCGACGACAGCGCCCTCTAGCAGGTGCTGTGCAGATCTACGAGTTCCGCTCCAGATTCTCCCCATTTGATCAGGAGCAGACGGCTGGGACACTTCGCACTTCATTGCAAAGTTATGTATTCTTCTTGCTAGAGTAAAGGTGCTTTAACTGTATTTGCAGTACCGACGTGTTTACCTTTTCCTGCTCCTACTCACTTCCTACATTTGGCCAACCTTTCAGTTTCCAGGAGCAGACCCACGCGCCGTCTTCCAGGCAGGATACAAAACTGTGATTGACGAGTGCGTTTAGTGGAGCAGGGCACCAGCTAATCCACTGGCACAATCAGGAGATGAAGTCACTAGTGGGCTGCCAGAGAGGCATGTCACACAGATGAATGGTCGGGAAAAATTTTCATTTTATGATGTAATATGTTACTTTTTGGTACTATTGCTTTTTGGAGACTGCTCCGAGTGTCTGAAACGGCATCTGAATAGTAACAGATTATTCTGCAAAAAGTATATGCAGTAATATGCAGGAGAAGGAAGTAGCTTTGAATGTGTCTACAAGTATCATTTCCAACTATGATGATTATTACAACAATGGTAGGATCACACTCTCAAGTCATTGTCCTGTTTCAACATTACAAGTAAAAGATTTTAGCGCACGGTTCAGTGTTTGCGAGATTTCTGATGGTCGTGAATTTAACCACACGTATGGCAAGTTGGTTGTGTAATGGAAGTATTAAACAATCACTCTTTTATTCTCTTTATTATGTGCAAATGTGCAAGAATATAGTTTAGAATCATTATTGAAAGGTCTGCATGACTGTGTAAAGCTGATTAATGCAAATGAAAGTTCCTTTACATATTATTTTTCCATGTTGTAACTGTGTAAGTACAGAGAGTGTGACATAAATTTATGAGGTCCTAGAAATGACTAATGTGAGATAAATTCTCTCTGTAGCGAGTTCTCGCCGACCACTGTGGCCGAGCGGTTCTAGGCGCATCAGTCCAGAACTGCGATGCTGCTACGGTCACAGGTTCGAATCCTGCCTCTGGCACGGATGTGTGTGATTTCCTTAGGTTAGTTAGGTTTACGTAGTTATGTAGTTCTAAGTCTAGGGGACTGATGACCTCAGATGTTAAGTCCCATAGTGCTTAGAGTCATTTAAACCATTTTGTAGCTCAAAAATGGCTCTGAGCACTATGGGACACAACATCTTAGATCATAAGTCCCCTAGAACTTAGAACTACTTAAACCTAACTAACCTAAGGACATCACACACACCCATGCCTGAGGCAGGATTCGAACCTGCGACTGTAGCA
Organism: Schistocerca serialis cubense; assembly: GCF_023864345.2. NCBI lineage: Eukaryota > Metazoa > Arthropoda > Insecta > Orthoptera > Acrididae > Schistocerca > Schistocerca serialis. The sequence goes on from NC_064649.1 coordinate 169,631,085, forward strand.
GTCCCGCGGTTCCGGACTGCAGCGCCAGAACCGCACGGCCACCTCGGCCAGCCCATTTTGTAGCGAGTTCTCGATTAGCAAGAAGAATCGTGTTCAACACTACTGATGGAAGTATCGTATAAGGCACGTAAAGGAAGACGTTTGCCCGATACTGCTGTCTCTCGTGTGCTCTCATCTTGAACGACAGTTACAATAGCGAGGGATCGATAATTACAGTCGAGTTTGGCGACTGTCGTTTACTAGAGGACGAAGTGCTTCTCAATTACATTTGAATGTTATTGCAGTTCTGTTACTTTTATTTGTGGCTAACCAACCTTACTTCCCAGGCTACCTCACATAAGTACAATTTGGGTAATGACAGTGCGTATCTACGAGAGTCGGATTAGCACGGATCTCTTACTGGCGAGACGGTGAAATATCGGGGTTCGTGGCGCTCGCACCATTTCAGAAAAAGTGAGATGGCTCTCGTCATGCTGCCCACCATGGTAAATGAAGTGGATGACATGTGTGCACTCGACTAAGTTTTGACTGACATCCAACCGATATGTTTATGTTCTACCAGTTACCGAGATAGGAGGCACAATGGAGGATTATAAAATATATTATTCATTCCCCCCTGACTAAGTTCCAACTGGGATGAGAAATATCCCTTCCCCCATCTGGGACTGAACCCAGGACTTTCAGGGCTGGAGCCATGTGCTCCGCCAGCCAGATCAGCATGGCAACTAGACTGTGACGTATCTCAGTAAATGATGCAACAGTGTACAGGTGAGGGAGAAGTGGTGTGTCTGCTGCCACTGAAGCAGAGAGAATTACACTGAAGAGGTCATGCGTGCTAATGTCAAAACAAATTACGGTTTAATTACAAAGATCTCAGTGCTAGAAATCAATCCCTTTCAGAGATGAAAGGGAAAGCTGGAAAGCTGAAGGCACTGTCATCTAACTTCAGGTGTGTCTCAGGGAAGGGTGATATTCATGTTGAATATTCAATGGTTTGGCCGACAGCATTCATAGTAACCTCAGACCTTTTGCAGATGACGCATTTATCTATTATGAAGCACTGCCTCAACAAAGCTGCACAGAGTCACATATTTGTACAATTTTGATTTCTAAGTGGCACAGAGACTGGCAACTTGCTTTAAATGTACAGAAATGTGAAATACAGCACTTCACAAAACAAAATAAAGTACTAGTCCTATGACCACAATACCAATAACTCACAATTAGAATCAAATCACTTCGCACAGATACCTGGGTGTAACAATATGCAGGGTCATAAAATAGAATGATCACAAAGGCTCGGTCATCTAAAGTGGCTGGCAGGCTTTGGTTCGTCGGAAGAATGGTATGGAAATGTAATCTCATACCAAATAGGACTAACAGGGGATACTGAATGTATGCAAAGAAAAAAAAAAGAGTACAATGAAAAGTCACAAGTTTGTTTGACCCACAGGATAGCATCACAGAAATACTAAAAAGACAGAAGTGGCAGACACCTGTAGATAACGGAAGCTATCCCGAGAGAGCCTACTAGCATTAAGTGAGGGGAGTAGAAATATACTACAAACCTCCTATACATCTTTCTTATAGGAATTTGCACAAGATTAAACTTATTAAACTGTGTACAGGAACCGTACTTTCTGCACTCCACATTTGAATGGAATAGGAAAAGTGGTACAGTGGGTCTGTGGTAAGTACCCTGTGTCATGCAGTTCATTGTGGTTTGTGGAGTAAGGATGTAAGTGTAGGCTCATTGTTTTGGATAGTTAGACAGACGATAAAATGCTGAAGTACAAAATATATGATTGCCTGGACAAACACAATGTCCTCAACTCTTTAACTACAAAAATTTAGATGCTCTATGATACTTGTGTGTTGAGATTACAAAAGAAAAATGGAAATTAAAGTCGTTTAGAATAAAGAAAGGTGCACAACAGGCAAGTTCCCTTTCCCACTTACTCTTCACCACAGTCAGGTTCTGTACTGAAGGAAGAAATCTAAATGCTTTCATATTTGCAGGTGTGTCGCCATTTGGGGTTAAGCCAACACAGAGGTACAAGGAAACTGAATGTGTCAAATACTAAATTCGAGAAGTTGGGCTAAGTGGTAAATGGAAACAGAAACGAGACAGTGGCAATTCAGTAGTCTGCCGTGACAAGAGTGCCATTTCCATGTTCTGAACAGGCTACGCAAGGACTCCAATCCTTCAGTAATGTAAAAAGACTTACCTCCTCTAAGATCTAAACCTACTGTGTTCACGACTTTCCTTCTGCCCTTCGTATCCTACAGTTTTGAGAGCTGTGTCCTAATCGAAAGCTATAAAAATTAATCACAAGTTTATGAAATGAAATACCATAGGCCTGCTCCACAAAAGGCAAGGACACAGATCAGCAATGGGCGCAATATGCAGGACCTGCAGGTCAGAGCACCCACAGAAGATAGGCCGAGTGCAGCGAGACTGAAATGTCGGTGTCGTGTGAATGGGATGCGGGCTAACCCGACTGTCAGTTATTACACAGAAAGGGATGTGCCAGGATGAAGAGTACCAACTGTATTTGTTTAATCACAACTGCTGTGAAAGATTGTGCCTAGTGCTTCAAAAACATAAATGCCTGACTTCAATTACGAATCTTCCTGGCTTTGTGTGCTAGACTGGGACTCAAACCTGGAGCGAGTGCCTTTCACTGGCAAGTTCTCTACTGACTGAGCAATAGAATGACAAGATATGCAGAACAACTACTGTGAAGTTCGGGAGGTAGTGGCAGAAGTAAAGCTACAAGGGAAGGTCACGAGTTGTGTTCAGACAACTCAGTTAGCAGAGCACTGCTGTGAAAGGCAAGGTGTATGTGCTGGTCAGGCACACAGAGTTTTAGTCTGCCAGAAACTTTCAAACTAGCACACACACTGCTTCTGATTGATCCGTGTGCAAACGCAGAATGAACTTTCAAATAGTTTGAGAGACAGAGAGGGAGGGAGGGACTGGGGGAAAGAGGGAGGGAGGGAGAGAGAGGGGGGTTGGAGGGGGAGAGAGAGAGAGAGAGAGAGAGAGAGAGAGAGAGAGAGAGAGAGAGAGAGAGAGAGAGAGAGTGGGGTGGGTGGGGGAGGGTGGGAGGAGACAGGAATAATAACTAACCAACAAGCTCACAGTGAGCTTCAGTAACATTTCACCTTAGTGTGCCCTGACATAACATTACAAAAGGGTCACCACGTGGGTGTCAACTAGGTACTGCAGGACAACAGTGGCTAATATAATAATTTTACATGGCTCAACAGTTTGGTGCAACTCTTTCAATTGGATACCACTTTAGCGGCATGCGAGTCCCTAATCTACTCCAGTTGTCCAATCGGGGAAAGGGAACCTACAATTTAACGGGGAATCTGAACCGTGTCTCACGCCTTCTCGTCAGGGTGAGGTTAGGGCTGGGGTAAAGGCAGACTGAAATACCTCTGTGTTTCAACCAGGATTTGATACCGAGAACTCTCAGTTTCTGAGCACGTGCTTTAGCATTATACGAGGACTATTCAAAATGTATCCAATCTTATTTTTTATGTCGAAACCAATAGTGGCTTTGGGACACACATCTCCTCTATGTTGGTAAGCGTACATAGTGCAAACGTGTGATTTTTTTTCACAATAGCAGAAACAACCAGTCACTGCCTAGTTGTTGCCAGGTGAACACTTATAAGAGATAGTTATCGGATTTGGCCGTGAGGGCAAAATGACAGAAAAAGTGGGACAACATTATTGCATCAAATTTGTTTTAAGCTAGGCAATTCTCAGGTCGATAGAATCGACAAGATTTGAGAAGTGTTTGGGGACGAAGTGACGGGTACCACATATATAAAGGAGTGGCACGACCACTTCAAAGATGGCCACGCATCAGTGAAGAGTGAAGCACATTCAGGTAGGTCTTCACCATCCAGAGAGCTGATAACGTAAGGACACTGGTGATGCAGGGTAGATTAAACACGAGCAGAGAACTTGCACACAAGGTTAAAATTAGTGTTGAACCCATTCATGCCATCTCAGGAGAATTTATGCCAAAGTTTCTAACAACTGAGCATAAGCAACTTCATTTGGAGATCAGACAGGACGTGCTGGATACTGTCCGTAGTAATCCGAACTTTTGTAACGCAGTAATCACTGGTGATGAGTCCTGAGTTTACATGTACAACGGAGAAACAAAGTTCCTCTCATTGCAATGGAAGTATCTGTCATCCCTGAGACCCAAAAGAGTGAGGCAGGTCCGCATCAATGTGTAAGTCATGCTGACCATCTTTCCTGACTCCAATGGTGCAGTCTGTCACAAGTACGCCCCAGAAGGTACTAATGTCAACGAGGAGTACGACCGAAAGGTTACCTGCATGAATCGGTGAGATACAAACAGCTGGACTCGCAGGCAGTGGGCACCCTTCACCGTGACAATATGCGTCCTCTCATCGTTCTCCATTAATTCGGAGTTTTTTTTTAAAACAAAAAAAGACTGTGGTTTGTCAGCTTCCTGTTCCCCTGACCTAGCACTGAGTGACTTCTGGCTTTTCCGTACACAGGAAAAGGCTCTGAAAGGGATCAGATTTCAGAACAGGGAAGACAATGTGCAGAATTCGACGGAGCAGTTGAACGCCCTACCGAAAGAGGCTTTCTGGTGATGCTTCCAGCAGTGGCAGCAGTGTTGGGAGAGGTGTGTAGAAGCTGATGGGCACTGCTTTGAAGCTGAAACTATTGTATCTGAATAAAGATTGATTTTGTAGCTAAAAGTCAGATACTTTTTGAATGGACCAAGCCTGAAAATGAGGACTACACATTTTAGAATATCTGTATAGTAGATATCTGTATAGTAGACAAAACACTAGGCTTGTTCCAAGTGTGCCAGGTGTTTACTTTGGAAGATAAAAGTACTAGATTAGTTACATCAGGAGTTATACCAAAAATGGAGCCTTTTGTGATTTGATTAATTACTACAACTGTGAAATGCACAGTTAAATATGACTATTGAAAGACATTCTTTGTTTATTTACATGGTACTTGTATAATGTATGTAACCTTGATGAAAAATTATTTATAAGACACTGTGTACAATTACTGTATGCACTTGATACATATTTGTCCTCCTTTGGTACAGATGGTCTGAGCACCACCAGAGTGTGACCAAAGAGGGTGCACGATGACCACCCCTGCCCCCTCCACTCCCCTATGATGGATTAACTACGAGGGCAGTTCAATAAGTAATGCAACACATTTTTTTTCTCGGCCAATTTTGGTTGAAAAAACCGGAAATTTCTTGTGTAATATTTTCAAACATTCCCGCTTCGTCTCGTATAGTTTCATTGACTTCCAACAGGTGGCAGCGCTGTACGGAGCTGTTAAAATGGCGTCTGTAACGGATGTGCGTTGCAAACAACGGGCAGTGATCGAGTTTCTTTTGGCGGAAAACCAGGGCATCTCAGATATTCATAGGCGCTTGCAGAATGTCTACGGTGATCTGGCAGTGGACAAAAGCATGGTGAGTCGTTGGGCAAAGCGTGTGTCATCATCGCCGCAAGGTCAAGCGAGACTGTCTGATCTCCCGCGTGCGGGCCGGCCGTGCACAGCTGTGACTCCTGCAATGGCGGAGCGTGCGAACACACTCGTTCGAGATGATCGACGGATCACCGTCGAACAACTCAGTGCTCAACTTGACATCTCTGTTGGTAGTGCTGTCACAATTGTTCACCAGTTGGGATATTCAAAGGTTTGTTCCCGCTGGGTCCCTCGTTGTCTAACCGAACACCATAAAGAGCAAAGGAGAACCATCTGTGCGGAATTGCTTGCTCGTCATGTGGCTGAGGGTGACAACTTCTTGTCAAAGATTGTTACAGGCGATGAAACATGGGTTCATCACTTCGAACCTGAAACAAAACGGCAATCAATGGAGTGGCGCCACACCCACTCCCCTACCGAGAAAAAGTTTAAAGCCATACCCTCAGCCGGTAAAGTCATGCTTACAGTCTTCTGGGACGCTGAAGAGGTTATTCTGTTCGATGTCCTTCCCCATGGTCAAACGATCAACTCTGAAGTGTATTGTGCTACTCTTCAGAAATTGAAGAAACGACTTCAGTGTGTTTGTAGGCACAAAAATCTGAACGAACTTCTCCTTCTTCATGACAACGCGAGACCTCACACAAGTCTTCGCACCCGAGAGGAGCTCACAAAACTTCAGTGGACTGTTCTTCCTCATGCACCCTACAGCCCCGATCTCGCACCGTCGGATTTCCATATGTTTGGCCCAATGAAGGACGCAATCCGTGGGAGGCACTATGCGGATGATGAAGAAGTTATTGATGCAGTACGACATTGGCCCCGACATCGACCAGTGGAATGGTACCGTGCAGGCATACAGGCCCTCATTTCAAGGTGGTGTAAGGCCGTAGCATTGAATGGAGATTACGTTGAAAAATAGTGTTGTGTAGCTAAAAGATTGGGGAATAACCTGGTGTATTTCAATACTGAATAAAACAACCCCTGTTTCAGAAAAAAAATGTGTTGCATTACTTATTGAACTGCCCTCGTACTGTGCTGGATCTCAGGTGCAGACGTAAATCCACTCTAATAGTAGGTGCAGGAGATCATAGCACATGGTGGATAGGTTACACAACATGTAAGGTGTCCTTACCCAGAAAACCCATACTTCTTTGAAATTTAGAAAAGTGTACAACAAACCCTAAGAAGATCCATGTATAATTAAGCAAAAAGGTTGATGGAAAGGTCGTCTCAATAACAGTTGATTCACCAACGTAAAACCTTTGCTAGGTATAAAACACCTTTTATTTGCCTTTTACAACAGAAAATGAGTTACTGCAGATTTATTCTAGCCCCCAACATCATAGGCATTCTGGCAGATGACTAAGTTAAATTTCAAAATAACTGAAAAAGTTATTTCTAGCCAGCTCTGAACCCAATGTGTATTGCTCCTAGGACTTGCCTGTGTCATGGGCATATTCCGTAAGATACACTACAAGCTTACAACAACATTTCATTGCCAATAACCTTCAATTATTACTAGTCACAAGTTTACACAGTCATTTAACATTCTTATTTAAAGATTTCTTATACAATTGGTTAAATATACATATAATGCATAATATAAACAAACACAGGCACAAAAGTTTTATAGCTGAGTAACTCTCTTAACCAGTTCATAGGTCTTGATATTACCAAATGCAATTCACTGAGATCACCAGGAAAGTTTATAATAAATGTTCTTCGATCATATGTTGACAAGTCACTTTCACACAGTACGTGGACTACACCACAGGATTAACAAATTAGAATAATAATTCTAAAGTTTGTACTGCTCAAAATGGAGATACCTTTAAATTTTCATATCTTCACGGCTGCTGATATGTCGGACACTTCCATTTTATGTAACTCACATTTTATTAGTGCTAAATGCCTAGCTGCAGTAAATGACAGTTCTGGGGTCAGATGAGGAACTCGAGTAACCAATGAAGTGGTCCACACTCCAGAGAATGGCATGTACTGTTCATAGAACTGTTCCTCTAATGATGGAAGTCTGCAGGCACCTACAGCGTACAGTCAGCCTCTACATTAACAAATCCCCACGACACTTGCCTGAGTAAGCGCACACCGTGAGGGGCCTGCGATCGCAGTGCCGCCGACAGTGGCTCGTCAGACAAGTCGGTCAGACTCGGACTGTAGAGCTGAGAGCTTTTTCGTGTAGCTTCTGAAAATAAAAACATTTAGTTTAGAGAGTGTACAGTGCCTTCAAACATGCAATTTGGTATAGTAGGAAAGGGAAGAGAAGGAAAAATAGTAGAAAAACATGGACAGGGAAAGATATGAAAAAGAAATGTGCCTGATAAACCAGATGTTAGCAGTGATTTTATGTCCTGTGCAAAATTTTAAGATTTACTAAGAGGGTATCAGTTCTTTCGGACATGTCCGAAAGAACAGATACCATCGGTGACCGTGCAGCTCATTAGAATGAAATTACAATGAAATGAACACCCTTAGCTGCTTACAGGCGTTGACATACATCAACGGGAACAGATGAAAATGTGTGCCCCGACGAATGTAGTGCGGGACAATACGTTGAGAATGTGGGTTTCGCGGGAGACGTGCCAGAGATAAATCCCTGCAGTCGCGCTATCCTCTGTGTCCTCGGTGACTCAGATGGATAGAGCATCTGCCATGTAAGCAGGAGATCCCGGGTTCAGGTCCCGGTCGGGGCACACATTTTCATCTGTCCAAGTTGACGTATGTCAATGCCTGTAAGCAGCTAAGGGTGTTCATTTCATTGTAATCTGGTTTAAGAATCGTCTAAGAAGGTTGTATATGTGCAAGAGACCTGGAGACAATGGCAAGTTTCAGATTGATTGTACAGGGTGATCCGTCTAAGATGTCATAAGAGTATTGCATTATATTTATTAAGTTAGTGAATAAATCTCCAAGCGATTTTCTGCAATGTACATGAAAATGGGGCGAGTTAACAGTGAAAGACCATGCTTTGTGAGGCAAGCTGTCAGCACCTAGTTCACAGTGCAAACAGCAGATGTCAGAAGCACAGTGTACAACCTACAGAGGTGACAACAGTCAACACACGCTGAGTGTGCTACCTTGTAAGTGAAAATGGTTGTTACACCGCAACAATGAAGTCAATGTGGCATGTGGCCTAAAAAATTTTCGAGTGTTGTAGAGACCCAGGGAGTTTTCAGGTGTCAGTGCAGTGTTATCAGCCCATTCTTTCTTGTGGAGGAGACTGTTTGTGCTCTCAATTACCTGGAAATAATTGACCAGTATGTCATTTATCAATTACAGAAAGATGGGATACTGGACATCGATGTCTATCAACAGGATGGTGTTCCAGCACACTTGGATGTCATTGTGTGAGGACAATTAAACCAGATATTCAGATATTCAACGATCGCCAGTGCGGGTTTGGTAGACCCCTCCCACAGCCTTTAATATTCCGGCCTAACATCAACATTATTTCCATAAAAACCGCAGAATCTGACTGACCTACAGAGTCATGTTACAGTAGCCTTTTATCAAATGACTCCAGGAATGCTGCACACCCCCGAGGCACAATATGTGCCCCATTTGCAGTGACCGACATGTTGAGAGCTAATGTGCTGTGTGACAAATTTCAGACACAAAGTCCAGCCTCCCCTCCACATGTATGTGCTGCTAATAAGCAACAAGTTTGCACACTTTCTTGTATATAGTGCTTTATTTTTCCAACATCTCAAATGTGTCACCTAACATAATGGTAAGACACAAGATTTTGGAACCACATTTATACTGTAAGACATTTCCAGGGACAGATGTGGGCTCTGACCACAATTTATTTTTTATGAACTGTAGATTAAAACTCAATAAATCACAAAATGATAGGAAACTATGGAGATGGAACCTGGATAAGTTGAAAGAACCGAAGATTACTGAGAGTTTCAAAGGGAGAATTAGGCAACCTTTGACTGAAACAGCAGAAAATGAATGGGTAGCTTTGACAGATGAAATAGTCAAGGCAGCAGGGGATCAAATAGGCAAACAATGAAGGGCTAATAGGATCCTTGGATAACACAGCAGACACTGAATTTAAATGATGAAAGGAGAAAACATAAAATGCAGCAAATGAACTGGGTGCAATGGAATACAGATGTCTAAAGAATGAGATTGACAGAAAGTGCTAAATGACTAAGCAGGAATGGCTAGAGGACAATGCAAGCCGTTATAAGCCTGCATAACTGAGGGAAAGATAGATGCCACCTACAGGAAAATTAAAGAGACCTTTGGCAAAAAGAGAAGCAGCTCTCTGAATATTGAGAGGTCAGAAGGAAAAGCAGTACTAAACAAAGAAAGGAAAGCTGAAAGGTGGAGCCAATATATAGATGAGTTCTACAAAGGAAATGAACTTGAATACAGTATTGTACAAAGGGAAGGGGATGCTGATGAAGATGGGGTGGGAGACATTATACTGCGGGAAGACTGACAGAGCACTGAAAGAACTAAGGCGAAACACGGCCCCTGGAGTAGACAACATTCTGTCAGAACCGCTGATAGCTTTGGGAGACCCAGCCACAACAAAACTATTCCATCTGGCATGCATGATGTGTGAGACAGGCGAAATACCCTCAGACTTCATGAAGAATGTAATAATTCCAATTGCGAATAAAGCAGGTGCTGACAGGTGTGGATGTTACCAAACTATCAGGCTACTAAGTCATAGTTGCAAAATACTAACAAAAATTATTTACAGAAGAATGGAAAACTGGTAGATGCCTACCTTGGGGAAAATCAATTTGATTTCCAGAAAAATGTAGGGACAGGCAAGGCAATACTGACCCTGTGACTTATCTTAAAAGACTGCATAAGGAAAGGCGAACTTACACTTATATGATTTGTGAACCTACAGAAAGTTTTTGACATTGCTGACTGGAATACACTCTTTTAAATTCTGAAAGAAGCAAGGGTAAAATACAGGAAGTGAAATGCTATTCAGAATTTCTACAGGAACCAAATGGCAGTTATAAGAGTCATGGAGCACAAAAGGGAACCACTGGTTGGGAAGGGAGTGAGACAGGGTTGTGGCCTATACCCTATCATTTGGACTGTATGATGAACATGCAGTACAGGAAACCAAAGAAAAATTTTCTGAACAAATTAAAGTTTCGGGAAAAGAAATAAAAATTTTGAGGTTTGGTGATAAGAACTTAAAAAAATAAAAATAAAATAAGGTGATTTACTGTTTAATTGTGATCTAGAAAAAACTGTAAGGATCTGAAATTCGGAGCTAAACAAATCACAAAATTGAACCAACGAATCTGAGAAGGAAAACAAATGGAATTAAGGTAAACTGCTTGGCTTTTGTGGATGATTTTTCAATACTTTCAGAAAACCTGACAAAAGCTGTTCTTCAGATAAACCTTCTGGAATAAATAGCAAACAGAACTGGTTTCAAAATTTCAGCTGGAAAAAAACAAAATTCATGACAAGTATAAAAAATGTGCCAAAATTCACAGCAAAACAAATAGGTAAAATAGAGCGAGTAAATAAATATACATATCTTGGGAGACTATTCAACAGAATGGACTACAAAAATCTGCAATAGATGTAAGGATTAACAAAATGGAAAGAGCATAGGGTTTGACCAAAAATATTTACAACAAGAAATGTATATCTAGAAAAACAAAACTAAAACCCCACACCACACTGGTTCGACCAGAATGTTTATATGGATCTTAATGCCTAAAAATGAACTATAAGATGGACAGATTAGAGGTTCTCAAAAGAAGGATTATTAGAAAAATAACAACTGCAGTAAAAACTGCAGATGGTTGGAATATAAGAAGTAATGAGGAGATCTACAAAAATATAAAGAAAATATATGAAGTAATGGCCACACAAAGATTAACCTTTTTTGGACACCTCTACCGAATGGATGGAAATAAACTAACAAAGCAAATACTGCTATATTTCTGAAAGAAGAAATCGACAATAGCATGGATTACAGTAGTAAGGAAAGATCTAGAAAGAAACAACATTAAAGAACCAGAAATAGCAGAAAGAAACTGTTTTAAAAATAAAATACTAAATTTGGGAGGCATTCAAAGCAGAAGAAATAAAATACGGGGAACAACATGGACAGAAGAAATGAAGAGACTTTATGGAGAGAAAATGAGGGAATACTGGAAAAATAGAAAATAACAAAGGAAGATGAGGAACTGAAGTTGTTAACATGATCCTAGTTGGTCAATACGATTAAAAAAAGTTTCAGGGGACAAAATAGCTATGGTCATAAGCGCCCATTTGTGACTTAGTGAAGGATAAAACAGGAATTGAAATCAGCATCAATGAGAGCGAAACTTAATGAGGAGGAAAACTAAAAAAAACAAGGAAATCTTAGAAAAGTGCTATTGAAGAGGGGGTTATTTTCCCCAAAAAGAGTTTCAAATGACCAATGCCATCTCACTCACACTTATAAAGTCAAGGACACGATCAGCAGAGCACGAGTCATCTGCTAAAATGGAAGATATATCGGGAAACAGCTGTAAACGGGCACAAAGCGGTTTAAAATAGGGGCACTGAAGTAACAGGTGTCTCACCATCCACGACTGAGAGCAGTGGGGACAAAGCAGAGGAGGAGCGCCACTTAAAAGATCTCAATGGCTAAAAAGACAATGCCCAATCCAGAGTCAAGTTAAAGTTACCTCCTCCCAACAACAGGGCCAGACGGAAGAGGTCAAAGCACAGGGAAGAGGTTTTATGACCCACAATTTATTATCCTGAAGTGCAGACCAATGAGTGTGCCATAAAAGAGTAACACAACAATATAAAATGCTCTGTAGACCAGCAAACGGAACCGTGCAAACGGCGGGCTGAGGAATACAGAGAGCAACCTTCGCCACTATATGGGCTGCCTCTTTCCACATATACCAACATGCCCTCGGATCCAGAGGAATGCCACAGAGATGCCCCCCAAGTGGAGCATATGGAGGCAGGCCTGAATCTGGTGGACCATAGGGTGGACAGGATAAAGAGCTTGGAGATTGAGAAGAGAGCTCAGCGAATACTAGCATATAATATACTGTATCCGCTGACGGCAACAGATGTATTGGACAGCACGGAGAACAGCAGTAAAAACTGAACACTGGTCAGGAAACTGAAATTTAATAGGGGTGTCGTCAATAATATAGGCTTTCCTGACGCCAAAGGTGGTCTTGGAGCCGTCAGTTAAATAAATGTGGCATCCTCAATTTGTGTGCATAGAGCAGCTAATGCCCAACGATAAACTAGGGGGAGGGGTACTATCCTTGGGAAGCTGACAGAGGTCACAGAGAAGGCATGTCCAGGGGTGGGGCCAAGGTGGCAGCGTACTCCTATTTGTCAGGAAGGCTTTAGGAAATTGGAAGGAAAGTGAATGTAGCAGTTGACGGAAGTGGACTCCTGGTGGCAGCAGAGAGGAAGGGTTGCCTGCATACCCTAAATTCAAGGAGGCATCGGGGGGGGGGGGGGGGGGGGGGGGGGGGGGAACACGGGTCAGATTAGCAGGCATGGAAGACAGATGACTATCAAAATGACTCAGACAGCTCACTGATCGGACAGCGGAGGTTCAGCAGTTTCAGCGTAAAGGCTCTCCATGGGGCTGGTGTAAAAAGCTCCAGATGCTAAATGCAATCCACGGTGGTGGACAGAGTCGAGACACTGAAGAATAGACGGCTGTGCAGAGGAGTAAACTATGCTTCCACGGTCCAATTTTGAGCACAGTAAGGCGCAGCATAGGCGGAGGAGGATCACTCTGTCCGTTGCCCAGGAGCAGAGCACAGAGGGTGTTGAGGGATTGCAGACAGCGAGCCGAAAGATATGAAATGTGGGAAGACCAGCACAGTTTTCTGTCAAACATAAGTCCCAAAAAATTGGCGACATCTGTGAATGGAAGGTCAACAGGGCCTAGATGTAAAGATGGCAGATAAAACTCCATACCACGCCAAAAATTTACACAGACAGTCTTACTGGGAGAAAATTGGAAACTGGTTTTGATGCTCTACGAATGGAGGCAATCGAGGCGTCCTTGATGATGTCATTCAAGAAGGCTGGTCTGTTGAGAGGTGTAGTAGACTGCAAAGTCATCGAGAAAGAGGAAGCCCGAGACATCGGAAAGTAGACAATCCATAATTGGATTTATGGTGATGGCAAACAGTACAACGCTTAACACGGAGCCCTGGGGCACCCCTTTTTCTTGAGAGAAAGTACGGGATAGAGTAGTGTTCACCTGCACCTCAAATGTGTGCTCTGTCATAAATTCACGGATGAAACGGAGTAGCCGACCTTGAAAGCCCCAAGAGAACAGCGTGCAGAGGATGCCTGTCCTCCAACAGGTGTCGTATGCCCTCTCCGTATCAAAAAATATAGCTATCGTTTGGTGTTTGCTGAGAAAATTGTTCATGATATAAGTGGACAGAGCAACAAGATGGTCAACTGTCGAACGATGCTTTCAGAAACCGCATCGGGCTGTTGTTAAAAGGTTTTGGGACCACAGCCACCAGCCTAAATGGCTATTTACCATATGCTCCAAAACCTTACAAACACTACTCGTGAAAGAGATTGGGCGATAGTTGGAGGGGAGATGTTTGTCCTTTCCAGGTTTCGGAACAGGTATGACAATAGCTTCCCGCTATTTTCTGGGAAAGGTACTGTCAACACAAAAGTTGATTATGAAGGCGAAGGAGGTTGCACAGACAAGGGTATAGTAGATGCAGCAACATGTGGACGTGGATACCATCTGCTCCCAGAGCAGAAGAGCGAGAGGAGGAGAATGCATGTCTGAGTTCCCGCATAGAAAGAACGGCATTATACCTTTCACGATATTGAGAGGAAAAAGCAAGAGGTCGCTGGTCGCTCTTCCGCAACCCATTTCTTCAGGAGAAAGGCTGGTGGGTAATTCAAAGAGCTCAAAATTTCAGCAAAGTGTTGACCCAATGACTTAGAGATTGCGACTGGGTACACTAAGGTATCCTGCATGACAATTAGCCCAGAAGTTGGGGGAAAACTGGAAGTGACGGATATCTGTCGGATTGACTCCAAACAATTGATGAGGGAGTGAAGGTATTAAATGAGCTGCTAAAGAAATTCCAGCTTGCCTTCTCGCAGTCGTATATGATGTGAAGGCATCGCGCACGTAACTGCTTATAGCAGATACAGTTGGCCAACGTAGGATGATGGCGGCAAACACGAAGAGCACGTCTCCACTCGCGTATCGCGTCATGGCACACCTCGTTCCACCGAAGAACTGGGGGGCACTGGGGCAAAGGGGAACTGCAAGGTATCGAACATTCTGTGGCTGTAAGAAAAACTTCTGTAACACGAGTGACCTGATAATCGATGATAGGAAATTGACGGTCATCAAATGTTGCTAGATAGGAGAAAAGCATCCAATCGGCTTAAGAAAACTTCCAGTGTCTTGGGCGCATAGATGGCAGTTGTGGCTGTAATCGAAGGACACATGGAAAATGGTCACTCGAGTATTTATTGGCAAGAGGGAACCATTCAAAGTGCCGAGCTAGCTGAACAGTACTGACCGAAAGGTCCAAATGAGTAGGTTGACATGGAGGCACACAAAAATGTAGGTTCCCCAGCGTTGAGGCAAACAACATCCACTTGGTGGAAGAGGTCAATCAACAGGGAGACTCTCGGACAAGGACGCAGAGGTCCACAAAGTAGGTGGTGGGGATTGAAGTCCCCAACCAGCAAATAGGGGGGCGGAAGCTGACGAAGAAGATGAGGGAGATCAGCTCTTGCCATTGGTGTGGACGATGGAATGTATACAGCACAAAGAGAGAAGGTGTATCCAGAAAGGGAAAGATGGACAGCAACAGTTTGGAAGAAACATGGAGAAGAGTCACGAGTCCTCCATATGCTGGAGTGCCATCAACAGAGGGGAGATCAAATCAGATTCACTTAAAATGAGGAAAAACAATGTGATCGCAGGGACGCAGCTTTGTTTCCTGATGACAGAAGATGACTGGCGAGTAGGATCGTAAGAGGATCGACAATTCATCCCAACTGGCTCGAATGCCACGGATATTCCAATGGATAATGGACATCGGGTGGACAGAAAAGGGAAGAATGTGACCAAGGTTGCCGTCAACTCAACGACTGCTCAGAGCCAGTGGCCGACAGCGTGGAACAGCATTCAGCCGAAGGCAGAAGATCCCGATCAACAGGTTGTTCGGCAGCAGCTGCTGCCACCAGCAATCGGCCGGTTGATCGGCCGCCAGCAGTGCGCCTGGGCCACACAGAAGACGGCCAATCGCGGTGGCCACCAGGTGGTGCTGTAGATGAGACACGCCGTGGCGGAGAAGGAGAGGAACTGGGTTTCTAATTAGCCTTCTTGGAAACAGGACGTTGAGATGAGGGAGGGATCGACGGTTGTGAAGTCGGGGTACGTAAAAAATCTTCACGAGTAGGCTCTTTTTTGGAAGTCTGGGTGTCTGATTTTGGGGCTTGTGATTTAGCAGAGCCCGATGAAGGGTGAGCCATAGAGTGGGGAGGTTGAAGGGGTGATCTTTGCACTGGCCGATCTGACGACCGTGGCACTAAAGGTGAGATCACAAGTCTGCGTGGCCGCCTCCTTTATTGGCCGAGGAGAGGCAAGGACAGTGCTGTATTTACCTGCGTGAGGCACAGTGGGCTTTCGACTGGCGAATAACTTTCGAGCAGCAAAGATCGACACCTTTTCCTTTACTCTGATTTCCTGAAATAACCGTTTGTCTTTGAAAATGGGGCAATCTATAGAGGAAGCAGCATGGTCGCCCATACAGTTGATGCAACAAGGGGATGGAGGTGGACAAGCACCCTCATGGGCATCCCTGCCACAGGTTACACGTTTGGCCATATTGGAACATGACTGGCTGGTGTGATTAAACCTCTGACACCGATAGCAATGCATAGGGTCGGGGATGGTAAACATGAACTGAAAATATCCTGCTTTAATGTTCAATGGAAGTTGAACTCTGTCAAACATCAAAAAGAGAGTGCGGATCGGCACCAATTCCTTCTCAACCCTTTTCGTGACTCATTGTACGGCCATTACTCCCTGATCAGACAGGTAATTTTTAATGTTCTCATTTGATAATCCGTTGTGTGATCTTGTATAAACCACACCACGTGATGAGCTTAAAGTACGGTGCGCTCCCGCCTGGATAGGGGAGGTGTGTAGCAGCGTAGTTTGAAGCAATTTATGTGCCTGGAGGGCACTATCTGCTTCTAGCAACAAAGTGCCATTTCGTATCCAGGAACATGACTTTACAGGACCTGCAATTGCATTGACACCTTTCTGAATAATGAAAGGGTCGACTGTCGAGAAGTCTCGACCTTCGTCAGACTGAGAAATGACTAGGAACTTTTGCACTGACAGAAGAATTGTCCGTGGCTGAGACTCGTCTAGCTTTCTCTTGTGGGCAGAAGTTTTAGAATTAGAAGAAACCATTGCAAAAGTATCCACCACGATTACTGGCGTCTCTGATGGCGTGCTCCTTCCTAGTGGGAGCCCTCTCTGAGGGCACTCCCGCCTTAGGTGATTGTGTACACCTCAGGCCACACCTCCCGAGAAACGGACGGAAGGACCGATCGGCACATTCGGAAAGTACCAACTCGGGTAACCGCCCCTCCTCGGGCCTGGCCTTTACCAGGGGGTACGTACGTGTCCTACTTGTCTATCTGGGGTGGGGAATTACCCGTTACCCCGTCACCGGCTACGCGTGGGTTGGTCTTCAGACAGGCACAGGGAGGAAAGAAAGAAAAGGAAAGTAGAGAAGAATTCTCAAGCGCTGCAGCTGAGAAGAAGGGAAAGAGAAGAATTGAGAAAAGAGAAGGGCAAAGTAAGGGCAGATATGTTACATTGTAGAGATAAAAGAAGAGAAATCACTTCATTCATTCACAAGTGTCCATCTCTGGATGTAGGCGCAAAACAGACTCCCAAAGAGAAGGAGAAGGGGAAGGGGAAGGGGAAGGGGAAGGGGAAGGGAAAAGGGGGGAGGGGGGGGAGGAGGAGGATCGGGGACAGGAAGGGATGTGGAAAGGGAAAGCACGCAGCCCAGAAAGGAAAGAGAGTTGCACGAGCTCGGGGTCACGTGCCCACCACGCACAAAAGAGTTGTGGACGACAAGAAATTTGTGGCACAGTGTAACGAAAGGAATGGATCAGTTGATAGGACACATCCAGAGGCATTGTGGCAAATACAATTTGTTAATGGAGGGAAGTGGGGGGGGGGGGGGGGGAGTAAAAATTGTACAGGTAGTGCATGTCACGAACACAGTAAGCAGGTTCAAATTGATGTAGCTGCAGTATTTATACATAGATTAAGAGGTCTGCACATGATTGGCTAGTATCAAACCAGCTACATCAAACCATCCTTTGGACTGAAGGCCACAAAGTATGCCTACATTTAAAATACAACATAATAAAGAGTCACAAAAAAAGAAATGAATGTAAGTCTCATGAAAGGGCACCAGGTAACAGATTTTTCATTACAGATTCAAGTGCATACAGTGGTTAAATAGCAAAAGAGGCAACCTACAACTTCAATGTTCTGCATCGTTTGGTAAAAGCAACCACCCAATTCTGAAGTTTTCCTCTGGCAAATGAAGAATGTAAATTTTAAGTGTGCATTGTATCTGACTTCTTTTACTCTTGGTCTTTAGAAGTGTGTTGCCTTGACAACACATTTATGTACAATTCTCCAATACTGTTATTTTCGCAGTTAAGAATGTCAACGGAGAGTGCGTGGAATAAAAATTAACATTCACTGGTAGCAAATATATCTCCCTTATAATGCAACAGGACTTTAATGTTAAAGGTTCAAGCAACTAACTGTGGCTCCTCGTTTGTGCATTTCAAACAAAACCGATAAGATAAAAACACAAATTACTTTTTGATACTGAGTAGCACATTAGCCATCTATTAAGAAACTACACCTCAATATAAATAGCTACACAATGTGGACAATCTGTATACAGTAGGCCTATATGGTTCTTTAATGTGTTGTTAGCACAGTTAAGTGCTCCTTAACAGCTCCATTGCTAAACAGAGATATACAATCTGCCAACAGCAGCATGCAACTCAAGAGCCTGAAGTATACTGTAAGTGCACTTTAGGCCAACAGTTCAAATGTAGGTAGCATTACACATTATATGAACTACTCACCATCATCCTCAATTTATGACTTCAACTTCAGTCACTGCACAAGCATCCATTTTCATTTTCACTCTTTTCCAACTTAACCTTTTTTGCGGTAACTTTCATCTGACATCTGTGATCCTGCCTCTTCAGCCTTTATTTCTTTCTGTTATTTGAAGATGTCTCCATTTTCCACAATTTTGTCTTGGAATCCACCAGTTTCTTACATTTCAGGGGAGGTAATGCTGACAGGCTCGGGTTTCTTTTCCGTCCTCTCAAAAGGTTCTTCTGCCATTCTGTTTACAGCTGTCGCTAAATGCCTTATCGTGCAAAAATACAAACAACGGTAACACCAAAAATTCTGAAAACCAGTTTACTTACATACACATCTCAACACTACCTTTGATGATGAAGCCCTTCACTATCTGTGTCAGTTCCAAACACTAACATTTAGTCCAGTCAATGAAGGAAAATTAGGGGAAAAGTCACGTAGTCACAAAGTTTTACACAGTTCTAGGATATATTGTCACAAACATTGTACTAAAAACCCTGACCTGTGGAGTGTGAGCATTGGTGTGGGGGTAGGTTTAAAGGTAATTTTTTATTTTTGTTCTTGAATGACTCAAAAACAACGGATCCTGGGGAAATTCTTCCCCAATACAAAATTAACCTGCATTCACTTCCCTGCCAAAAAAGGTTCTAGTCACTTTTTCTCTAGGACTAATAGTTTGCAGAGGATGAAAAAAATTGCAAATTACGGCACTAAAAATATTGTTCAAATGGTAAAAAATTAATGTACTTCCCTCCTTCCTAGGTAAGCAAACTGAAGGTTAAGCAGTTGATCCCCCTCGCTACGTCACAAGAAGCGACTACAGGGTACATCACAAAGTTCTCCGTCCACAATACGCCACACGAATCGCTGGTGACACAGCACGCAGATGTCCGCGGGGAGGGTTTATTTTGCACAAAATGAGTTAACACTACACAGAATGCAGATACAAGTTACTAACAACACTAATGCAGGGAATGTACATGAACTGGACGTATGTAAATCTCTGCACAATGTTCTACACTGCAAGAGGAGAAACTGATTCTTAGTGATCCGTTACGGGAAAGGCAGCTTCCCCCACCACAGGTGCTGCTCCCCAGCATTTCCTGTCCATTTGTATTATGCAAATGGACAGAATAGCTTCACTGAGCTCATGTTTACACAGTGGAGTTATTTTCAGTTTACTGGGTACTTATTTGCAGTTGTTGAGTGCACTACTCATATCATGTAAAAAAGTTCAACAGCTGGAACTGTCAATTGTCTACCACACTGAAGAGACTCTTCCAAATAGGACACACTGTCAATATGTACAGGACATCATAGATTTCATTGTCACAAGCTGGAATACTTTTCACAGCACGAGGGTTATCAAATGCATCACCCTGCCTCAGTTCTCCAAAAATACGATGAGGCTCAGAGGCTTAATCCACTGCAACAAAAGTAGATCACCAAGACTATAACAGTTGTTCAGATATTTCAACATAAGTCAGGCAATGCGTTACAGCAGATAACTGTTATAGACTTCAATATTAACAGTCACATTCCATCAGACATAGCCACACCTATCTCGGAAGATGTACTGTGGATGTGCGTTAAGTGGTTCCACTCGGTGCAGCCCACTCTGCAAATGCAGCAATTCATGAATTACGAATGGAAAATATTTATGCAGTCTACCTGTAACACAATGAATGGGAGAGAAGTGCAGTAACATTTTTAGTCATCCATTAATTCACCACCAAGTGCCTAAAACACAATTACACGGTTTTACAATACACAGCAGCAGGGTGCCACTTTTTACAGTCCAGTCCCTTTCCCACCAACACCACATAAGTAACTGACAACATAATAGCTCACTTAACACCTTCAAATAAATAGGCCTACTCCCTTTCCAAACAGGAAATAACTTCACTATATAAACACAAGTTCTGGTTATCACTGTTAGCATTCAACCGCGATTCTTATACATATATTTTAACAATGCGTTTCAAGAGACAATGCTCTCATCATCATATCTTGAAACGCGTTGTTAAAATATATGTATAAGAATCGCGGTTGAATGTTAACAGTGATAACCAGTATAACGAAAACTGCTACCTCGACTCCATAATGGATTATATTAAACACAAGTTCATCAAAGCTATTTTGTCTAGCAGCAAAAGATAAGTGGACACGAAACACAAGGCAGTTACAGCCTGTCTGTAAACAGAGAAGTGAGCAGTACTCACAATGGTGGAAGTGATCTTTCTTAGAAGAACACTACGTCTTCTGAACAGAACCATAAAGAACCAATTTCTCCTGTAGCAGTGTAGCACAGTATGCAGAGATTAAAGTAGATTCTGTTCACATTCATTACCTGTATTAGTGTTATTAGTACATTATATTCGCATTCCATGTAGTGTTAATGCACGTTGTGCAAACTAAACCCTCCTCGAGCGTGTCTGTGCACTGTGTCGGCAGTGATTCATATAATGCACTACAGAGGGGCCATATAAGTTTGTGATATACTCTGTAGTTGCTTCTTGTGACGCAGTGGACGAGATAGAGTGGAGAATCACCAGCTCCACCTTCAGATTTGCAGACCTATGGAGGTGGGAAGTGCACAAACACAGTGCAGTGAGCTACCTTCACTCACACTCTACTCCACACATCTCCCACAGCCCAGCCTGTTTCACCCCTGGAACACAATTTATCCATTAGTATGCCTCTACTGCACTTAGATATGGTACACAATTTAATAGTTGTTTTTAACCCGTTCCAAATTATTGGTCCAAGAGGAAGAAAAGTACAGACCCTTTTTGTAGGAAATTGAATGTAGTGTAATTTTGCACTGGAGAACAATTTTGCCAGAAGCCGAGGTTTTCGATTCGTTGGAGAAAAAATAACACACAGGTAATGAATATGAAGGAAGGTGATCCGGAAATCTAAAAGTATGTATCTAAAAAAAGGAAATTGACAAATCAAATAACAAAATGAAAACCATATGGAAATATGTTAAAAGCGAGACAGGGAAAAGCCTGTCTGCCAAAGAAGTGATTAGCTTAAGAACTGGGAGCCTTTCGGTGGATGCTCCCGAAATGGTGGCTAATATCTTTAACAATCATTTCCTAACAGTCACCAACCAAATGGGATGCCAGGGTTCTGTAAAGAATGCTACAGAATACTTGCATAACACCTTAACTAATAAAATAGATGAGAAGCATCTTCGAAAAACTACAGTGATAGAATTAGAAAAAATGATTGTCTTTAAAATGTAAAAATTCTGCTGGAGTTGACAACACTTCCAGCAAGTTACTGAAATATTGTTGTAAAGAAATAAGTACAGTCCTCTGCCATATTAGTAATACATCATTGGAAGAAGGTGTTTTTCCCGACAGGCTAAAATATGGGCTTATAAGACCAATTTATAAAAAGGGAGAAAAGACTGAGGCTACAAACTATCAACCAATTTCATTACTCTCAGTTTTCTCCAAGGTACTAGAGAAATTGATGCATAGCAGAATGGTTGAGCATCTTAGTAAATATAATATCCTCAGCAGTAGCCAGTTTGGCTTTTGGAAAGGGGTATCAACCGTGGATGCAATACATGCCTTTGTTGACAATGTTATGGAAGCCATAAATAATAATATGACGACGGTTGGAATATTTTGTGACCTGTCAAAAGCTTTTGACAGTTTAAGTCACCATATTCTCTTGAGTAAAGCCAAGACCCTAGGAATGGGTGGAACCGTAGGCACGTGGCTTGAATCCTATCTGTGTGGTAGAAAGCAGAAAGTAATCGTGGAAGGACTGCATGGTGGCCAGGTATCTTCAGAATGGGGCTCCATTACTGCAGGCTCAGCAAAAGCTGATGCAGTGCCTATAACGAACTGTAATGAATCGGCCTTCTCCTTTAATGTACGTATACGCCGATGGGCAGAGCGTACGCAGTACATTGATTATACCGACCCTTTTTTGGTAATCAATTGGTCCCGTGTACGATTTATTGAAAAATATTTTGAATCTTTCCAGGCGAAGAAGTGCGTTGCAAGGTCCTTAACCGAGTGCCACCTTATGTATAATGGCTGGGCGGGCCGCGTGGTCCGCTATGACACTATGATATAACAGACGAATTTAAGTTTTTTGCTAACAAGTATGATGCTGTCATTATTAACAAAATTGTAACCTATGTGTATCGAGTTAATGTAAGGGTGGAACGACTGACATTAGATGATAGAGCTAACAAAAAAATATTTGAAGATCAAGGGGCATTGGAGAAAGTTAGAATAGCCTGTACGAATAAATTGGGACCGTTTAGTTTGAAACCGGATAGGTCATCTGGAGTACCATGGAGGAAGTATGGTAGGCGTAATGCCTTTAAGTTTGTTACCTATTCCAAACCTGAATGTAGTGCTGAAATTGGAAAAGTGAAGTCATGGGTAGATTTAGAGAATCAGTGTAAGTGTAAGAATAAGTTATTTCAAGGCATTAATCCATTCTATATTGGTGTAGAAATTGCAGGAGACGAACCTGCGAAAAACGATGTGGTTCAATCTGAAGTCAAATATGTAACATATATTGTACGTAATAGAGTGTATATGACGTTTTGTAAACGGAAGGGAACGGTCACGTTCTAAATAAAGATTATTGTTACAGCTCATGTCTGCGTTGGAGTTTTTTTATTCAAATTGGGAGCACATCCGTAATTATCCTGACGACCTGCGCTTGGCCTTCCTGGTACCTACCAATCAACAGCGTATCGACGATCTTGCCTTAACATTTTATGGCAATAAGATTAACTATTCAGCGGCTGTAATTGTTCTTGAAGAACTTTGGTATTACAAACCAAATTTGCAAGAATTAATAGAACAGTTTAGAGAAGCCTATAGAGAATTTGCATTTATGCCAAATGGTATAAGGTGTGCTCAGCGTTATTTTGACTTCCGACAGGGCAGATACAGACCTCTGTGGTACACATATTAGAGCCTCATTAGAATTCACACAGTCCTTCTCAGACACACAGCCGTAGGCCATCCTGGGCCCACTGCTCGTTCTAATATTTATAAATAACTTAGCACTATGTACAGAATATGGGAAAATACTCATGTTTGCTGACGACACCATGTTATCAGTTAATAATCTCTCAGGGAATATGTCAAATGAGGCTGCAAATAAAGCTTTTGCAGATTTGACAAACTGGTTTGAAACCAGTGGCCTTACAGTCAACCTAAAAATGACAAATTACATTCACTTCTCTTCTAACACAAATGTTACTAATGAAATGAACCTAAAAATGGGTGAGCACGAGATTTTGAAGGTTGAGTCCTCCAAATTCTTGGGTCTGCATATAGATAGCAAAGTGGCACCACCATATTCAAGATCTGTGCAAAAGGCTAAGCTCAGCAACATTTGCCTTAAAAATAATTTCAGACACTAGGGAAATGAGCACAATAAAAACTGCATATTTTAGCTATTTTCACCAACTTATGGCCTATGGTATAATATTTTGGGAAAATCAACCAATAGCAAAAAAAATGTTCCATGCACAGAAGCGACCAATCAGAATTATGTGTGGAGTACACCCTAGGCATTCGTGCAGGGATCTGTTTAGAGCTCTACAAATCCTTACAACACCTGCCCAATATATTTTTTCCCTGATGTGCTTTGTTTCAAAAAATAGCATCTTATTCAAAATCATACCACAGTTATAACACCCAAAGAAAACTGGATATCCATTATGAGCTAAAAACGAAAAGCATGGTCCAGAAGGGGGTTTTATACAGTGGCACCAAGATTTTTAATGCCCTCCCACCGCTCATTAAAGAACTGGTTGGAAACATGCCAACGTTTAAAGAAAATCTGAAGCAGTTCCTTTTAGATGAGTCTTGTTACAGTATTGATGAATTTCTTAGCAAAATCTCTTGTTTGTGCTTAAAACTTACTGTGTGACCTTTACAATTGATTAATCATACTCCGTAAGTACAGTGTAACTTAATACAATACCCAAATTTATGTATGTCTGTATATGATGCCTGTATAACTTAAGAACAATACCCAAATTTATGTATGACTGTATATTCTTTCAGATGTCTTGTATCTTAACTAATATTAAGGGTATATGGTAAACTTCACAGTTTCTTTAATCTAATGATAAGATCAATGTATATGTGCACAAAACAATAATCTGTAAAAACCTTGACTCGTTCTATATCCAGGGATATGTTCCCATATGGATCTATGGAACACGAAATAAATAAATAAATCCACATCCACCCCAATGCTCACACCGCACCGGCCACGATTTTTTGTGTTCAACACACTCCCTCCTAGCACTGTGCAACAATATGTGAATGCAAGATTTTTTGCCTTCACTTTGCTTGTGGATGGCTTAACGACGGGCGACAGGTAAAGGAACGCGATGTCATCACTAGCCCTGTGCAGGAGGGGGAATAACTGCCAGTAAGCGGAAATAAAAATGAGTAGATTGGCTGATTCACTCTGCAGTACATGATTGATAGCTTTTCAGGTGAGAATACTTCCGAACATATTACTTCTTGTTACGCATGGTTAAGGTCAATATATGGTCTGTAACTAAATTTAAGAATTACTAATATATTTTATGTAAAGGGTATGTAACATGATAATGCTCACAATGGCAGTTATCCGCTGATATCAGATGTTACAAACTTCAGTGATAAGGCCTCATTTGTAATAATCGGCAAAGTCCGAAACTACCTTCTGCTAGAGTGAAAATTCATAAATTTCAAATGCTTTCAGCGTTATTGTCCTGACAACGGAGTGTGAGAAAACATTTGAATACTAGCATTGCCAACACGATAAATGAACACACATGATGTATGTACTATACGATAGTTCTACATAAATTGCTTAACAACTCATGTTTGAATACCGATTAATTGAATTATTGTGTGCGTAGTTGACATGCTTTACAGAACTTTTTTCAAAAAGAAAGGTTTGCAAAGCGGTGTTTCACTTTCTAAAGCCCAGTCCACACGTAACAATCTGTCTGCGCAAACATCGGTGCAGATGTCTGTACATGCAAAAGATCGCTGCAAATGTGGCGTGTTCACACGACACAAACCCCAATCTACTACTCGCCCGCCATCTGTCGGTGTAGAAAAGAAATATCAGTGGCAAGCGACTACGCTCCCCATAAACGTCAAAAATTTAATTCAGTTATTTTGAAATACAGAAATGGAGGAAGTTCTTTTGTGGTCTGTGTTCGCAACTTGTGTCGCAAAAAACATTCAGACCAACCGCAGGAAACAGAGAAAGCGGTAAAAATGGTGTAGACAGTGGCTGCTAAAGCGAAAGCAGTTTTCTCACGTAAATTTACTGCGAGAGCTGTAGGGCGAACCTAACGACTGGCGAAATTATTTGCGGATGGATGTCGAAACTTATAATTATCTCTTAAAGCTTGTAATGCCTCACATTATGAGAAAAAATACTTGTATGAGAAGGGCAATTTCTCCTCATGAACGGCTGGCGGTAACATTAAGATTCCTAGCAACAGGAAGGAGCTACAAGGATTTGGAATTTTCAACTGCAATATCGAAACAAGTGTTGAGTGAAATAATACCCAACACATGTGAAGCTATTTACGCTGTCCTGAAGAATGAGTTCATGAAGGCAAGTCAAGTAAATTAAGTCTGCCAAGTTAAAGATGATATTTTTGGTGTTGTAGACGTGTTTGAAACACAGTAGGCCTATATTATTAGAGATTATGTACCTACATGGCCAATGAACTATGGTTTACTTTGTTTCTGAGTAGGCATTTTCAGTTCGATACTGTGTAGAAGCAACCTGTTACAAACTTTTGTTACACGATACAAAGCTCCACTCTGAATTCTAGACAGAGTTCGCAACGATTTTTTTTTTTATTATTGTTACTGTTTCTCTGTTTGCCGAGGCGTCAACTGCCCGCAATTTTTCAATTAGAGCATTGTATGCTGCTGTCTTTTTGTGTCGGTCACTATATTCTTTACTTTTAATCTCACACAAACATGGGTGGTTTCTATATATTTCAATGAATTCGCTTACAAACTCTCGAGAACACTGACGAGTATCAGCCATTTTAATGCCCTGTGCGTACAAATACTGAGCAAACAGCTGTTTCGCGCCAGATTTGCGGCGATCTCCTGTCCACACGCTCCAACTTGTCTGCGCAGATGTGGTTTGAACCCACAGATTTGAGAGGTTTCGCTCAAACCTCCAACTCCAACTTCCAGGTTTGCACACACCTCAGGTTGGTGCAAATCTTCTGTACACACGCAACGATCTGTCTGCGCAGATGTGATGTGCGCAGACATTTGCGCAGACAGATCGTTGCGTGTGGACGGGCCTTAACTCTCGCTCTGTTTCTCCGATAATATTGTATATACTATTCGTTACTGTCAAGGTGTGTTTACTAACTACTAAGGCAACTCACAGTTGCGGGATGTGGTGTGCATAACAAATTATCTTGTACGTTATTTGTTGAACCTCGCTATTTCTGCAACTATAACAAATATAGTACTCGCTCAAATTGCGGTGCTGCTGATGTACTGAAAATGGTCAACAACATGTTCCTGTAACATGCATAACTTTGTAACTGTAATAACGAAAACGATTCTCGTAGCAGGAGATTATTTCTTCCTTACAAACAAAAATATTTGGGAAGTTTTAAATTTTTGAGTTTTTAAAGCGTGTTGCCAATCCTTGCACCACTTCGAAATCTTATTAAGATGTGACAGAACATGGGATTATTTTTCAGATAGTAGACCTATTTCATAATTATTTATTCACCCATGGATTATTTAGTACAATAGTATAGAACCTGTCGAAAACATAACAGAAACAATATACTCTACATAAGGCATTAACAAAATACGATACTGCATAAAGTCGGCCAGGACCTGATCAAAGGAAGCATCACAGCATTCATGTTAGCAACAAGGGGAAAGATGAAAAAACAAGTCAGTATGGCCCGATGAGAAACAAATCCCAATGTTTTGAATGTCAGTCCGGTACAATAAGGGTAATCATAAAATACATCGCGTATATTGTGACTGCAACAGCTACAAAAAGTGAATCAATGAACACGAAATGTTGAAAATAAAAACACCGTCGAAAAATTGAAAATAAATGACCAAATTATATGAAAGAATGACGTATTGTGTATTTTGCATTTTTCTGCAATCAATGATGTAGGTAAATCATTAAACTTCTATTCAAAACAATGCTCAAAAAATTGAGCACATTATGTAACACTGCTAAAAGATGTAATGCATGAACACTCGAAAACCTGCCATTATAATCATCACAATTAGGTTAGTACCATATCTCTCCTCAGCAGAGGTGTATTACACAGCATCTGAAACAGAAAACCAACAGCAGAAACATCCTTGCAAAGAAAAACACAATATAGATGGTATATCATTAACACGATCAAAAGAACCCAACAATGAATGAGGGCCTAGGAATCCTATACACTAACATATTCATTTACAATGTAGAAACACTTCTCAGCAAGAAATAATTTTAACTCTGATCTAAAAGCAGTTTCTGTCTCCAATCTCTTTATGTATGTTGGTAGGGCATTATGAAGAGTAGCACCCAAGTGGTTCACATATCTTTGAGTGTTCAGCCATGTGTATTGTGCAAGACTCTAACATTTTCAGGCTTGGGTGTGAAAAACAATATGGCATTTCATTGTCATGCCAGGTATGGCCCTTGCTCAGATATGAAGATGGTAAGAGCTATGTTTCAATGTTTCCAATTAGATGTTACTTGCACAAATAATTTCAATCCCTTCGATGTGAATATTTTCAAAGGGTCTATCTTAGGGCAAGTATTTCTGAAAGACAGAGATACCAAATAACGACAGACACAGTTGTAACAATCACTAGGAAAAGAACTGCAGCTTGGACAGCAGAAATGGTGGCTACCATAATAAATTTGGAATTTTACATTAAAATATAAGACACATGTTAGATATAAAAGATGTACTGCTCCTACCAGTACAGTAAAGATATTTCTACAGATGTGCTATGCATAACGAACACCATGTGAAACTCGCAGAGCATGAACAGAGGTCTCTAAATTGATAGTTTAGTTTGTTATCAACCTTTGCAGAACTTACATGATAAAGGAATTACCATAATATGATGTATTGTATATGCACAGCCCAATTTTACAAACTAATATAATAAATATAAAATTAACATTTTACAATCCATTAAAAAATGTGATACAGTGAACTAATGCATTGGTCTTCTAGATGCTTTCTGAATAAGTAAATAATGCTTCCAGAATGACATTTTCACTCTGCAGCGGAGTGTGCGCTGATATGAAACTCCCTCGCAGATTAAAACTGTGTGCCAGACCAAGACTCAAACCCGGGACCTTTGCCTTTCCGAGGCAAGTGCTCTACCCAATGAGCTACCCAAGCTTGTGGGTAGAACACTTGCCTCGGAAAGGCAAAGGTCCCGGGTTTGAGTCTTGGTCTGGCACACAGTTTTAATCTGCGAGGGAGTTTCAAGTAAATAATGGTTTGAAATGCATGCAGTACACTTTGAGAAACACATTTATCACACCATTTGAAATTAAAAGAGTATAAAAACAAAGTATAAAATTTACAATGAGAACAGAATGATTCATATGACAATGAAGAAGATACAAGTATTTGCCAGTAATTTAGGGTTAAACACATTTATTTAAAAGGCAATTTTTGAATTCACTTTTAAATTTTCTGTCATCTTCCATTCCCTTGATGCAAACTGGAGGAGCATTGTCTTTCTACAAGCAGATTCTTACTGATATGTGTATTGTAATTATGAAAATCAGAATTTGTATGTGAACTACTCATATGTGTTCTTGTAAACAGTACACTTTTGAATATGTAAAAACATGGTACTGTAGGTATTTTTAACTACTGGTTTCTCAATTTGGACCAGCAGTGTTTGTGGAGAGCTGCATGTAATAATTCAAATGGCTCTTTTCTGTAATTTAAAAATGTTTTACAGATGAGATTTTGTTACACCCCAGAACATTATTCCACAAGATACAATAGAATGGAAATGAGCAAAATATACCGATCTTACACACTCCGTGCTACAGACTGCACAAATTATTCTCAATGCAAAACTTCCAGAATGGAATTTTTGAGCTGTGTATATGACATGGTCTTTCCAGCTCAAGTAATTATCAATGCACATGCCCAAAAATTTTGTAGACATTACTTTCTCTGTCTCTTGGTCGCTCAATAATAAACAGAGGTCATCCTTCTCTTTTATTTCACTGTACTGTATGCAGATTGTTTTATTTAAATGAAATGTTAACTTGTTAGCATGAAACCACTGCTGCACACACTTCAGAACATTTTCAGCTGTAGTGGATAAGGATTGCCTATCATTACTTATAATTATGCTTGTATCATTATCAAATAGTATAATTTTGGTCGAAGTGTTGGGGCTTTTAATGTTATTTATATAGATCGAGAATAATAGGGGGCCAAGTGAACTGTTGGGGCTTTCAATGTCATCTGTATGGATCAAGAATGATAGGAGGCCAAGAACGCTACCCTGGACTCCTGCTTCCACTTTCTTAGCATGTGAGATGCACTTTATTTTGTGCCTGTTTTGAGATGAGAGGAGTTCCACAACCTGACTTCTGCCTGGAGACGGGATTAAATCAATTTCCTCCCAGTTCATCTGATGTGTGTTGTCTCCAGTTTGTCAAGGATAATTTGGTGGTTTACTTTATCAAAGGCCTTAGAAAGATGTAGGGTAATTCCTGCCACCCTTTTGTTATTGCCCAAATTTCTAACAAGTTAGTATCACTTTACTGTAGGTGTAATATGAGGAAAGGAGGAATGGCCATATACACGAAAAGTGGAATATACTCCCAGGCCAGTGAACTCACTAAGTAATGCACTGAACAGCTGTTTGAAAGCTGTGCTTAACCTTGGAAACATACAAGATACCAGTCCTGGCTGTATATGTAGTGGCTCCCCAACAGCAAATGTTTTAAACTTCATTAAACAATTAGAGGGGCTGCTAAAGATAGTATTAATAACAGGGAAATGATTGTATGTGGGGACTTCAATATCAGTTTCATCACATATATTTTGTACTGAGGACACACAGAATTAATGATGTCCAGCTTTGCTTTGACACCCTCAGTAATATTCCCAACAAGAACAGACGGACATAGTGTGATAGCATTGATAATTTATTTCTTAAGGCAACTGTATTTTGTGAAATATATATAAGCCTCATTATTTACTTATTCCCCCGTCAACCACTTAGTGCAATAGTATCAGACATGTCAGAAACATTACAGAAATAATATACAGAGTGATTCTTATTAACATTTGAAAACTTCTGAAGCGACGTAGATGACACTGAGACAATTCATTTGATATAAGACGCACAGAGTTGCAAATGTCGGGAGACACCCCAAAAGTGGATGGCAGCCATGTGATGTGTCCAGATAACATAACTAACCACTTGTGCAGTCATTGGGCTTGTTGGTTCTACACTTGTTGGTCCAAGGGCTCTGTTACACACTACTCCGCTAGTGTACTCTGTATCATTCTCACATTACCAATGTGACACAGTAGTACTTGCAGTAGTGGTAATCCAATACGATGATTAATCATTTTACATTTACAAAAACAGAGTAGTCTGGCGGAGTGATGTATAGCAATGCCCCCTATGGGCGAGGGTGTGTCGTCTGGTGATGTCACATGTTCAACATTTGCCATTCCAATTTTGGAGTATTTCTCAACATTTGCGAGGACACACGTGTTGTATCAAATTACTTGTCTCTGTGTCATCTACGTCACTTTGAGGGTTTTAAAATGTTAATAATAATCACCCTGTATACAGATAAAATATTAACAAAATAGGATAATATAAAATGAGAATAGGGCAGGAAGTGGTTTATCTGGTAACCTTAATCAAATAGCAGCAATAAAGCATTAGTCCAGTTTGAAAAAAAAGGGGAAAGAAAAATTTCATAGATATGTATGTAAATGTCAACTCACAGTACTAATAGAGAATTCGTGTGATGAGAAATGGGGAGAAGTTTACTATGAACACACATTATATGAGAAATTTGTTTTCTAGAAATATGCCTACATCTTTATGAATCCAATAATCGTGTACACTGAGTTGGGGAAACATACGTTTGAAGCCCAGAGAAAGGCGGGCCTACATTTGGGATCAAAATATCCTCCAGTATGAAGATATAGCTTTATTTAATGGAAAGGACTAGCTCTAATAAAGACTTTAAAATGTATTACAAGAAGTATTGAAAAATTCTTCACTTTATCATGTTGTTGTTGTTGTTGTGGTCTTGAGCCCTGAGACTGGTTTGATGCAGCTCTCCATGCTACTCTATCCTGTGCAAGCTTGTTCATCTCCCAGTACCTACTGCAGCCTACATCCTTCTGAATCTGCTTAGTGTATTCATCTCTTGGTCTCTCTCTACGATTTTTACCCTCCACTCTGCCCTCCAATGCTAAATTTGTGATCCCTTGATGCCTCAGAACATGTCCTACCAACTGGTCCCATCTTCTTGTCAAGTTGTGCCACAAACTCCTCTTCTCCCCAATTCTATTCAATTCCTCATCATTAGTTATGTGATCTACCCATCTAATCTTCAGCATTCTTCTGTAGCACCACATTTTGAAAGCTTCTATTCTCTTCCTGTGCAAACTATTTATCGTCCATGTTTCACTTCCATACATGACTACACTCCATACAAATATTTTCAGAAACGACTTCCTGACACTTAAATCTATACTCGATGTTAACAAATTTCACTTCTTCAGAAACGCATTTCTTGCCATTGCCAGTCTACATTTTAAATCCTCTCTACTTCGACCATCATCAGTTATTTTGCTCCCCAAATAGCAAAACTGCTTTACTACTTTAAGTGTCTCATTTCCTAATCTAATTCCCTCAGCATCACCCGACTTCATTTGACTACATTCCATTATCCTCGTTTTGCTTTTGTTGATGTTCATCTTATACCCTCCTTTCAAGACACTGTCCATTCCGTTCAACTGCTCTTCCAAGTCCTTTGCTGTCTCTGACAGAATTACAATGTATTCAGCAAAACCTCCAAGTTTTTATTTCTTCTCCATGGATTTTAATACCTACTCCGAACTTCTCTTTTGTTTCCTTTATTGCTTGCTCAACATACAGATTGAATAACATCAGAGATAGGCTACAACCCTGTCTCACTCCCTTCCCAACCACTGCTTCCCTTTCATACCCCTCGACTCTTATAACTACCATCTGCTTTCTGTACAAATTGTAAATAGCCATTCGCTCCCTGTATTTTACCCCTGCCACCCTCAGAATTTGAAAGAGAGTATTCCAGTCAACATTGTCAAAAGCTTTCTCTAAATCTACAAATGCTAGAAACATAGGTTTGCCTTTCCTTAATCTTTCTTCTGAGATAAGTCTTAGGGTCACTCACATGTTCCAACATTTCTACAGAATCCAAACTGATCTTCCCCAAGGTTGGCTTCTATCAGTTTTTCCATTCGTCTGTAAAGAATTCGCATTAGTATTTTGCAGCTGTGACTTATTAAACTGATAGTTCAGTAATTTTCACATCTGTCAACACCTGCTTTCTGTGGGATTGGAATTATTATATTCTTCTTGAAGTCTGAGGGTATATCGCCTGTCTCACACATCTTGCTCACCAGATGGTCAGGACTGGCTCTCCCAAGGCTCTAATGGAATGTTGTCTACTCCGGGGGCCTTGCTTCGGTTTATGTCTTTCAGTGCTCTGTCAATCTCTTCACTCAGTGTCATATCTCCCATTTCATCTTCATCTACATCCTCTTCCACTTTCATAATATTGTCCTCAAGTACATTGCCCCTGTACAGACCCTCTATATACTACTTCCACCTTTCTGCTTTCCCTTCTTTGCTTAAAACTGGGTTTCCATCAAAGCTCTTGATATTCCTGCAAGTGGTTCTCCTTTCTTCAAAGGTTTCTTTAATTTTCCTGTAGGCTGTATCTATCTTACCCCTAGTGAGATAAGTCTCTACACCCTTACATTTGTCCCGTAGCCATTCCTGCTTAGCCATTTTGCACTTTCTGTCGATATCATTTTTGAGATGTTTGTATTCCTTTTTGCCTGCATCATTCACTGCATTTTTATATTTTCTCCTTTCATCAATTAAATTCAATATTTCTTCTGTTACCCAAGGGTTTCTACTGGTCCTCGTCTTTTTACCTATTTGATCCTCTGCTGCCTTCACTATTTCGTCCCTCAAAGCTACCCATTCCTCTTCTACTGTATTTCTTTCCCCCATTCCTGTCAATTGTTCTCACTTTATCATAAAAAATGCAAAACCCACATACTGTGCAGAAAAAAGAAGTTCAAAACTGTAGAAACAGGGTAAGGCCAAGCAAATGATATAAAACTTGAATCATTGGCTACTGAATTCAGTGAATTCCTCCTAACAGCAGCTGAAAACACAAGAGTGAGAAAATGATCCCTCAATTGCACACCCTCAGATTTACTTAGCCAGGCATTTGTAAATCACCTGTTAGAAGGACCACAGAAATCATTAAGTCACTAAAAGTAGTAACTCTTCTGGCTATTTCAATTGCTCAGGAAAATTATTAAAAACTTGGCAGTGCCGTCCTTGATTTATCTTTGTAACCAGTCAATGATTGAAAATGAATCACCTGAAATCCCTGGAGTATTCAGTAGTAATACCCATTTACAATCATGGAGATAAGTATCTAACCTTTAATTGTTGATCCCTCTTCCTCATTTCTGTGTTCTTACAATTTTTTTGAGAAAATGGCTAACAAGAGAATGTTTAACCTTCTTTGTAAGATTAACCTCTTAATAACAGCTGAGTTTGGCTTTCATAATGGGTTGTCTACTGAGAAAGCATTATATGATACCCAAAACTCAATTCTGGTCTAAGTAAACAACAAAAATTACACTTTTGAAATTTTCTGTGATCTTGTGGCAATTTTTGCTTGTGTTTTATCAGAAAACTCTACTAGGAAAACTAAAATGGTATGGTGTTAAAGGCCTTCCTGTTGCATACAAGGAGTCTTACCCTAACAATAGAAAACAGAAGGTTACATTTCCAAATGATACAACTAGAATAAGGAATCATGGAATGAATAATTCAGGGAAACATTAAATATAGTGTGCCACAAGGATCAGTGCTCGAACCCTTTCTATTCTCGATCCACGCAAATGATTTATGCGGGATACTGTAGGACTCTTCAAAAACTTTAGTGTCTCGTGATGACACAAGCATATTGATAAAGTACCAGACACAGCAAGAGAATAACTGTTTCACAGCCAACAGTACAAAAACTGATATTACACTGTTCCATTATAAAACTGACTTACAGGGACTGTGAGTATAGATCAGTGGCTGTACACTGGTTGAAGGTGGAAGTGTGAGGTGTGAAATTCCAAGGAACCGAGATGGATAACAACAGAGGTGGATTTGCTAACTGAAAAGCCCGCTGCTACCTGGATTATTCTGAGAATGACTTACATATCTACATCTATAATCCGCAAATCACCATGAGGTGCATAGCAGGGGTACGTCCCATTCTACCAGTTCTTAGGGTTTCTTCCTGTTCCATTCACGTACGGAGCACGGGAAGAGTGCCTCTGTGTGTGTGCAGTAATTGTTCTTATCATACCCTCAGGCCACCTCTGTGAGCAATACATAGGGTGTTGTAGTATATTCCTATAATAATTATCTAAAGCTAGCTCTTGAAACATTGTTAATAGACTTTCTCGGGATAGTTTACATCTATCTTAAAGAGTCTTCCGGTTCAGTTACTTCAGTATCTCTGTGACACTCTCCCCCGGATTAAACACACCTGTGATTGTTCATGCTGCCCTTCTCTGTATATGATCAATATCCCCTGTTAGTCCTATTTGATATGAGTCCCGCGCACTTGTGCAATATTCTAGAAGTGGTCGCACAAGCAATTTGTAAGGTATCTTCTTCAGAGACTAATGGCGCTTCCCCAGTATCCTAGCAATAAACCAAAGTTTACCCTCTGCTATACCCACAGCTGAACCTATGTGATCATTCCCAGGTATTTGTATGAGTTGTCTGATTCCAACAGTGACTCATTGATGTTATAGTCATAGGATACTATACCTTTTTGTTTAGTGAAGTGCACAATTTTACATTTCTGAACATTTAGAACAAGTTCCCAGTCTGTGCACTACATTGAAATCTTATCAAGATCTGACTCAGTATTTATGCAACTTTTCTCAGATAGTGCTTTGTTATAGATAACTGCATCAACTGTGAAAAGACTGATTTTACTGTTAATATTATCTGCAAGGTCACTAATATACACTGTGAACAGCAAGTGTCCCAACACACTTCCCTGGGTCACACCCAAAGTTGAAGTTACTTCTACATCTGACAATGACTCTCCATCCAAGATAACATGCTGCATTCTCCCTACCAAAATGCCCTCTGTCCAGATAAAAATTTCACTCGATATCCTATTTGACCGTACTTTTGACAATAAGCCTGGGTGTGGTACTGATCAAATGTTTTTGAGAAATCAAGAATAATGCATCTACCTGATTGCTTGATACAAAGCTTTTACTACATCATTTGAGAAAAGTGTGAGTTTGGTTTCACATGATTGATGTTTTCATGCTTTTTAGCATTGAGGAGGTCATAATGTTTGAGCTCAGAATATGTTGTACGTTTCTACAAAAATCGATGTCATGGATATTGGACAGTAGTTTCGTGGATCACTTCTACTACCCTTCTTGTTACATGGGTGTGACCTATGCCTTTTTCCAAGAACTGGGCATGGTTTTTTGGTCAAGGGATCTACAATAGATTGCGGTTAGAAGAGGGGCTAACTCAGCTGCAAATTCAGTATAGAATCTACAGGGACTCCATTGGGCCCTGGAGCTGTGTTCAGTTTTAACAATTTCAGCTGTGTGTCAACACCACTGTCACTAATACTTATTTCACTGACTCTTCTCAATGGCTTGAGGATTAAATTGGAGCAATTCTCCTTGGTTTTCCTTTGTAAAGGAACGTTTGGAAATGGAGTTAGTCTTTTCAACTTTCGCTTTGCTACCCTCAATTTCAGTCCCTGTCTCATTTGCATAACACCGGAATTTCTTTGGGTTGTGTAAAAGATCATTTGAAAGTATTCTGTGACAGGAGTCATTGAAGGCGTCACACATTGCTGTCTCGAGAGCCAAATGCGTCTCTCTAGCTATAGCACTATGTTTCACTTTACATCTGTTTTGCAGTGGTCTTGTACTTCCAATATGGTTTTATGATATGATCTTCTGGGACAAGGCACCTAATGTCTAATGTGAAAAAGTACTTATTCTGCAAAAGCATGCATTGATAAACATTGTTTGCACAGGAAGTAAGTCAGCAGTCAGCCACAATTCAGTCTGTACATTCTTGCAGATCTAGACTTCAGCTGCAGTGTAGCTTTCATCAGTGTATATGATATGAGTCAAGTAGACAAACTTTGAAATTTTGTTATTGTAGTTTGAGTGCATTCTCTATGAAAATATATTTGCAATCTATGTTTTCTCTGTTTTCCATTAGTATTGCTTTCTTTATACACAGTCTACTGACGTTAATCTGACCACTACCCACATTCGACATTGACACGCAATAAGCACTCGAGGACGGCACGTTGTGGTGTGCGTACTGTAAGACCTTCAGTACACACACCATCAAATTATTTGGCTTGTCGCTCTAACGAAGTAGGCGAGTGTCAGCAATATGTCTCGTGGTCTTATCGTGGTGTGTTTATCTTCTGCCGTTAGGTCAGACGATAGAAATGCCACTTGCACGCTTAGAGTAGCAGATTGACGGTGACCAACTTTAAACAGAACTTGATTAATTTTCACACACATTTATTAAAATGAGAACAAACATAAACATTATGTAACTTGATTCTGGATGCTATTTACAATTGACAATCTGAAGTTCCTTTGGTCTGAGTACGTTAATCTTATTCTCACATATCTCTGATACTTGACAAAGTGTCTATACATTTATATTCATGGCTATGTACAGGAATATGGTAATCTTATTAGGCGCAGACTGAAACTTGACTATAGACTGGTACAGACTAATGTAGACTGGTACAGACAGATGCAGATAAATGCAGACTGACTAATCAGAGGTCTGTACACTCGTTATAATACCTCACGCGTTCATGTAATCACTGTGCGAGTATGATCCGCGAGGAGAAAAGGTTCTACGTTAGCAGCAATCTCACTGGCTGCGTTACATATTAATACGCAGATCGGCGGAAGCAGAATTTGGTCCGTCTCTAAGGCAGCGCCATCTTGTAGTGCGGAGACGGACGAGCGCTGCGCCTGCGCTGTTGTGCTTAGCGGGGAGCGCTCTAGTGGGAAAGCTGTGTACGCGCTGACTACGCGGAACTATGTACACACACATAAAATGTTGGGGTGATACGAAAAATTGTGTATTCATTGTCGTAATGCAGAAATGGAGTGATCTATCTGGCATCCAGAAGTGCACGATCATAGGCTTTTGAGCCGAGGGTGGAAGCATTTTTGAAACAGATAAGTGTGTAAACTGTTTGTATGCTACCGCGATTAAAGTATACCATGTGCGGCAAAATGGCACTAACCAGAACTGGCGCCAAGGCAACTGTGTTGCACCACAGGTTGCCATAGGTGACAGGGGTGAAAAATAGCTGCAGAGATGTGTACATGTGAATAAACGTGTAAGTGTCGAGCAAATGACCACCCGGATGAACCCACGGGCTACCACCGGTGTCTCCTCGGCGATCGTTCAGCAAAAGTTGGTGTGTATGGGGCTCCACAGCAGGTGCCTGGTTCGTGCATCTATGCTGACTGCTGTTCATTGGATGAAGGCTGGAATTTGCACACCAATACCGCAACTGGATGTTCACCGGGTGACGTCAGGTGGCCTTCGTGTACAGTTTTGTAAGTGTGAAAGCAAACGAGGAGAAAGCATTACGGTCTTGTGGAATGTTTTTGCGTCATTCCCAGGGCGGTATTGTCGTGGAAGCCACAGTGAATCGATAGAATTGTGCACCTATCCTCGGGCCCGTGTTTAACTGTATATACAGCTCATTTACTCTGGGAGATATGATACTGCATGAAGAGTTTGACAGAGCACTGAAGGACCTGAGTCGAAACAAGGCCACCGAAGTAGACAACATTCCATTAGAACTACTGACGGCCTTGGGAGAGCCAGTCCTGACAAAACTCAACCATCTGGTGAGCAAGATGTATGAGACAGGCAAAATACCCTCAGACTTCAAGCAGAATATAATAATTCCAATCACAAAGAAAGCAGGTGTTGACAGATGTGAAAATTACCGAACTATCAGTGTAATAAACCACAGCTGCAAAATACTAACACGAACTCTTTACAGACGAATGGAAAAACTGGCAGAAGCCGACCTCAGGGAAGATCAGTTTGGATTCCATAGAAATGTTGGAACATGTGAGGCAATGCTGACCCTATGACTTGTCTTAGAAGCTAGATTAAGGAAAGGCAAACTTACATTTCTAGCATTTGTAGACTTAGAGAAAGCTTTTGACAATGTTGATTGGAATACTCTGTTTCAAATTCTAAAGGTGGCAGGGGTAAAATACAGGGAGCGAAAGGGTATTTACAATTTGTACAGAAACCAGATGGCAATTATAACAGTCGAGGGGCATGAGAGGGAAGCAGCGGTTGGGAAGGGAGGGAGACAGGGTTATAGCCTCTCCCCAATGTTATTCAATCTGCATATTGAGCAAGTAGTGAAGGAAACAAAAGAAAAATTTGGAGTAGGAATTAAAATCCATGGAGAAGAAATAAAAACTTTGAGGTTTTGCGATGACATTGTAATTCTGTCAGACAGCAAAGGACCTGGAAGAGCAGCTGAACGGAATGGACAGTGTCTTGAAAGGAGGGTATAAGATGAACATCAACAAAAGCAAAACGAGGATAATGGAATGTAGTCGAATTAAGTCGGGTGATGCTGAGGGAATTAGATTAGGAAATGAGACACTTAAAGTAGTAAAGCAGTTTTGCTATTTGGGGAGCAAGATAACTGATGATGGTCGAAGTAGAGAGGATATAAAATGTAGACTGGCAATGGCAAGGAAAGCGTTTCTGAAGAAGAGAAATTTATTAACATCGAGTATAGATTTAAGTGTCAGGAAGTTGTTTCTGAAGGTATTTGTAGGGAGTGTAGTCATGTATGGAAGTGAAACATGGACGATAAATAGTTTAGACAAGAAGAGAATAGAAGCTTTCAAAATGTGGTGCTACAGAAGAATGCTGAAGATTAGGTGCGTAGATCACATAACTAATGAGGAGGTATTGAATAGGATTGGGGAGAAGAGAAGTTTGTGGCACAACTTGACTAGAAGAAGGGATCGGTTGGTAGGACATGTTCTGAGGCATCAAGGGATCACCAATTTAGTATTGGAGGGCAGCGTGGAGGGTAAAAATCGTAGAGGGAGACCAAGAGATGAATACACTAAGCAGATTCAGAAGGATGTAGGTTGCAGTAGGTACTGGGAGATGAAGAAGCTTGCACAGGATAGAGAAGCATGGAGAGCTGCATCAAACCAGTCTCAGGACTGAAGACCACAACAACAATATTCTGGGCACAATGACATCTACCAGCAGGACAATGCGACATCTCACTGTGGTTCGAAGAGCCCCAGGATGAATTTGCCGTACTCGGTTGACCGCCGTACTACCTGAATTTAAACCCGATCGAGAATCTGTGGGACCACGTCAGTCGGGTTATTCCTGCTGAGAAACCCAGCGTAGCTGACCACAGCACGTGAATTGGCACAGTTCCACACCCCCATCGGTACCGTCAGAAACCTTACTGACTCTCTTTCTGCACATCTCACAGTGATTTGTGTCATAAAAGATGGTTACTCAGGTGTCAGACAGGTGGTCACATTAATGTATCTCTAACATAGTGTATAATAATGTCCTGTGTTTGATCATACAGTTAACAGAATAACTACTAGTCTCTGCACAACTGGATAGTGCTGCTGCTCTCAAAATGTGGACTGAATTGACAAGTAACTGCTACAGTTGCTAAAAAGTACTTACGTTTACTTCACGACCAACTTTGGCTCTTAGCCACACGGGATTAGCCGAGCGGTCTAGGGCGCTGCAGTCATGGACAGTGCGGCTGGTATCGGCGGAGGTTCGAGTCCTCCCTCGGGCGCGTGTGTGTGTGTGTGTGTGTGTGTGTGTGTGTGTGTGTGTGTGTGTGTGTCCCCATAAGATTTCACACACATTTGAACATTTTTTTTTTTTTTTTGGCTCTTACATTGAAACAATTTTCTAGTAGAATCTGAAAACTGTATTGTGGTGAAGTAAAATCAAGTTTGGAAATTGCGCTACATTGAAGCAAACTCAAAATCGTATGACTTCCCTTCAACGTAGCACAATTTTCTGGTTCCATTACAAAATGAGTTCAGTATAAACCCAAAACCAGTCCTCGAGTAAAATGTAGAACTTTTATCAACTGGAGTGATTACTCGTCAGTCAGAAATAATTGCTGCTAATGAGAAATTTGTGATCAGGCAGAGTAGAACATTTTTGTTTCAGCAGCCGGAAGCAGTCGCCGCTGACGGGTGGCGACGCACCATTGCGGCTGCAGAGGCGGAGCAGAGGTTCGCACCGGCCACGCGGCACGGCGAGGCTGCAGACCGACCGCATTACCGGAGGCTGCCGCGGCGAGGCGGAGAGAGACTGCCGGTCCGATACGCGCCGCTGTGCCGGAGCTCACCTTCGACAGTAGTAGGACAGCTCTGAGAATGGTTGCAGGAGATGGTCAGGGGAAGAATATTGATGAGCTCCCAGATGAAATAATACTAGATGTATTTTCATTCTTCAGTTTTAATGAGCTTATAGACATCTTGCAAAATGTGTGTGTGCGATGGAAGAGATTGGCACACGACCCGGTGCTCTGGCGTGACAAAGAGTATATCGTCAGGGGAAGGTAAGCAGTTATTGTTAATGTTCTGTTGTTGCTGATAGAGTCATCAGTCCAAAGAGTGGCTTCAGGTAGCTCGATTGCTAACCTATCCTGTGCTTAACTCCGTTTTCAAATGTTCCTTTACAAAGGAAAACAGAGGAGGATTGCCACAGTTTAATCCTCATACCGCTGAAAATGTGAATGAAATATTATTGGTGTCAGTGATGTTGAGAAACAGCTGCAATTGCCAAAATTAAACAAAGCTCCAGGGTCCGATGAAATCGCTGTCAGATTCTATACTGATTTTGCAGCTGAGTTAGCCCCTCTTTTAACTGTAATCTATC
The DNA here is from genome assembly GCF_023864345.2 of Schistocerca serialis cubense. Classification (NCBI taxonomy): domain Eukaryota; kingdom Metazoa; phylum Arthropoda; class Insecta; order Orthoptera; family Acrididae; genus Schistocerca; species Schistocerca serialis. The sequence continues at coordinate 169,673,146 of NC_064649.1, forward strand.
GTAGATCCCTCGAAACTGAGGTATCTTGAACGGAATGACATCCTCGATGCCAGCTAGCACAGATTTCAACACATTGATCGTGAGAAACGCAACTCGCACTTTTCTCACGTGACATACTGAAAACTTTGGATCGAGGCAACCAGGTAGGTGCAGTATTTCTCAGTTTCCACAATGCATTTGACTCGTACCACACCTACACTTATTGCCAAAAGGATGATCGTATGGGGTATCGAGTGAAATTTGTGAATGGATTGAGGACTTTTTGGTAGGTAGCACACAACGTGTTATTTTAGACGGAGAGGCTTCATCAGATGTAGAAGTAACTTCGGGTCTGCCCAGGGAAGTGTGTTGGGACCCTTGCTCTTGATGCTCTACATTAATGTCCTTGCAGATAATATTAATAGTAAAAATCAGGCTTTTTGAAGATGATGCAGTTATCTGTAATGAAGTACTATCCGATAAAAGCTACATAAATATTCAATCAGATCTCGATAAGATTTCAGTGTGGTGCAGAGACTGGGAACTTGCTCTAAATATTCAGATATGTAAAATTGTGCACTTCACAAAACGAAAAATGTAGTATGCTATGACTATAATATCAGTAAGTCACTGTCAGAATTGGCCAACTCGTAAAAATACCTGAATGTAACACTTTGTAGGGATATGAAATGGAATGCTGACATAGCTTCAGTGATAGGTAAAGCAGTTGATAGAATTGTGGTTTATTGGTTTCATAACATACATAACCATTTGATCCAGGTACAGGAGAGACATCAAAAGTTGGGTAAAATTTACTGTAAACATAGAAAGCTGATCTTTACATACAGAATCATAATAATAATACAATTTTGTTTTATATGCACAAAAGGCAGAGATAATAATGACAACAGTAATAAAAATAGTATCTAAAAATGTAACACTAAATTGCCCAAACTCAAATTATCATGTCATCCTCTAAAAATCCTTCTATCGAGTCACAGTAGCATTTCTCTCCCAGAATCTGATGTAGCATTATTTTTAGGATCTCTGGCTTAACATTAAATATATTTTTGCCCATTAATTTATTATATATTGTCATCCTCATATACTGTGGAGCATGTTCATATTATTTCAATTTGTGTTTAGGGAGCATAAAATTATTTTTATTTGTTGTGTTGTATGTGTGGTTAAAATGATTTTCCTCAAATAATTTTTGCCTGCTGTGTAGAAAGATAATAATTTCATAAATGTATATGGAGGGTAGAGTTAGGATTTGCAGTTGTCGAAATAATGGGTGACAAGATTCTGTTTTCTGTGTGGTACACATGTATCTGATATTCTTTTTCTGAAGTTTCAGTATATGAGAAATATTAAAAATAAATTATACCATACCTAACGACAGATTCAAAATAACTACTGTATGCTATTTTTCGTGTAGACGTGTCAGTAGAATTTGCAAGTATCTGCACTGCAAATGCAAAACTGCTTAGTTTATTTGATAAGGAGTCAATATGTGTGTTCCAGTTCAAGTTCTTGTCCACATTTAGTCCTTGGAATTTGACAGTGTCAACTTCTTCGTAAGTTGATTATTGTGTGTTATTTTAAGCTCTGTGCATTTTAAGTGTTTGGTTTGGAAATGTACCATATGGGTTTTTGCAATGTTCAGTTTCAACCCATTTAACTGGAACCAGTTTTCTAGAGTATCCAGTGTGCTCACAATGAGGCTTGGAATTTTTTCTGCATCGCCATGTTCAATTAAAACAGAAGTATTGTCTGCAAACAGAAGTGATGGGGAATTGATATTTGTGGAGAAGTCATTTACATAGAATAGGAACAAGATTGGCCCCTAAAATGGAGCCTTGAGGCACACCTTGTGATACAGTATTCCACTTCGGAAAATAACTCACCACATTTGAAGTGACAGTTACCCTTTGTTTTCTGTTCTGCAGGTAAAATGTAAGCCATTTGAGAATATTGCCCGTAATTCCATATTTATCTAATTTATAGATGTGCAAGGGATGTTTTACAGAGTCGAAAGTTTTAGTAAGATCACAGAAAATACTAGCAACTTTACTCCTCTGGTCCAGTGCTTTGCATATCTTTTCAGTAAAGTTATTTATTGCATCCAGGGTGTTTTTTCCTGGTTGGAATCCAAATTGATTATTTATAATAATATCATTTTTTACAATAAAATTTTGCATCTGATTTGCAACTACTTTCTCAAACACTTTCAATAAGATTGGAAGAATAGAAATAGGACAATAGTTTCCCATTTCTTCCCTCAACCCTTTCTCGAACAGAGGTGTGACTTCAGCATACTTCAACACATCAGGAAAGCATCCCTGTTCAAAATATTGCTTAATTATTTTAGTTAGTGGAGATGCTATTATGTGATACACTGCTTTTATCACTTTAGTCGGTATCCCATCCCACCCAACTGAATATTTTTAATGATAGTATAATATTTTCCACATGCTTTATTGAGACTTTTTTAAAATCTGTGAGATACTCAGCTCTTTGCTGGAGTCCAAAGGGGTTTACTTTGCTCTGATACTCTACTGTATCAACATCTGACTTTGTCATACTTATGAAGAATTCATTTAAACACTCCGATATTTGAGCTGGGTTTACAATAAGGCTATCATTTACTTTAATCCTAGATATTCCATTTCTATTAATTCTAACACGTAACTCTGATTTGACAACAGGCTACACTACCTTTGTTTCACTTTAATGTTGTGAAATGAACTTATTGTTTGCAATTTGTTTGGCTGCTTTCACAATTTTTTCGAACGTAGCTTTATAATGTCATACAGATTCAGTAAAATACCTGTTTTTATTATATCTCATTTCATTGCCTCTTCCTAACACTAGAAATTTTTATACCCAGAGTTATCCATTTAACTTTACCAGTGATTTTGTTACATGTGGTTCTAAGTGCGAACCATGGATGAAGGGTATCAGACGGATGCCATATTCCTTGACTTCTGGAAAGTGTTTGACTCGCTGCCCCACTGCAGACTCCTAACTAAAGGACGAGCGTATTGGATTGGTTCCCAAATATGTGAGTGGCTCGAAGACTTCTTAAGTAATAAAACCCAGTACGTTGTCCTCGATGGTGAGTGTTCATCGGAGGTGAGGGTATCATCTGGAGTGCCCCAGGGAAGTGTGGTAGGTCCGCTGGTTGTTTTCTATCTACATAAATGATCTTTTGGATACGGTGCATAGCAATGCTGTGGTGTACGGGAAGGTGTCGTCGTTGAGTGACTGTAGGAGGATACAAGATGACTTGGACAGGATTTGTGATTGGTGTAAAGAATGGCAGCTAACTCTAAATATAGATACATGTAAATTAATGAAGATGAATAGGAAAAAGAATTCTGTAATGTTTGAATACTCCATTCGTAGTGTAGTGCTTGACACAGTCACATCGATTAAATATTTGGGCGTAACGTTGCAGAGCGATATGAAGTGGGACAAGCATGTAATGGCAGTTGTGGGGAAGGCGTATAGTCATCTTCGGTTCATTGGTAGAATTTTTTGAAGATATGGTTCATCTGTAAAGGAGACCGCTTATAAAACACTAATACAACCTATTCTTGAGTACTGCTCGAGCGTTTTGGATCCCTATCAGGTCAGATTGAGGGAGGACATAGAAGCAATTCAGAGGCGGGCTGCTAGATTTGTTACTGGTAGGTTTGATCATCACACGAGTGTTACGAAAATGCTCCAGGAACTAGGGTGGGAGTCTCTGGAGGAAAGGAGGCATTCTTTTCGTGAATCGCTACTGAGGAAATTTAGAGAACCAGCATTTGAGGCTGACTGCAGTACAATTTTACTGCCGCCAACTTACATTTCGCGGAAAGACCACAAAGTTAAGATAAGAGAGATTAGGGCTCGTACAGAGGCATATCGACAGTCATTTTTCCCTCGTTTTGTTTGGGACTGGAACAGTGAGAGAAGATGATAGTTGTGGTGCGAGGTATCCTCCACCACGCACCATATGGTGCATTGCAGAGTATGTATGTAGATGTAGATGTGGAAAAGTTTCATTAAACACCACAAGAAAACTGCTTAAATATTTGTCAAAGTTACTACTACTTGAAATACAGTTGTCATAAAGTCATTCAACCTCTCTTAACTTATTTCTAAATACAATTAATTTTTTTCATTGGAGTTACTTTTCATAGAGCTTCTGTTGCATGGAATTTCTTTGTTAATTTTTGGTAATTCAATGAATAATGCAGAGTGGTCAGAGTTCCTTAGATCTAAGCAAAATTTATGGACATCTTCAAATACACAGTTGGTTAGGATATTATCAATACAAATGGCTGACTGTGCATTTACCCTAGTGGCTTGCTTAAAGTTTACTTTGAAGCCAAAAGTTTTTACTGTCAGTGAATTTGGACACATCATTGCTTTCACCTAGGATATTATTGTTGAAGTCAGCAGCTGTTACAACCTTTTTTCTTTTTATTTTTTTAGATTTTCAAGGAGGCACTGAAACTTGGACAGAAAAGTTTCAATTGCAGCTTTCTCTGATACTCTGTAAATAGAAACTACTATGATATTTAGGTCCCTTAACTCGATACAGCAGCTCTCAAATATACTGTCTTCATTCAAATGATTAAAATTATTTCTTATTGCATATTTTATTTCAGAATGTGTAAGTATGCAAGAGCTTCCACATGATTTCTCACATCTACAAAAGCTGTTTGCTACTTCAAAATTTTCGATTTTGTTAAGAATTTTGATATTGTCACATGTAAGCCAATGTTCATTGAGGCAAATAACTTTGATATTTTTATACTGCAAAAGAATAATTTGTAATTCGCCCATTTAATGACTTTTGTTTTGAAAGTCAGCACTTGGACCATTTATATTCAAGTGCATTATGTAGGAACATTCTTTCTTATTTATGGTTTCAAGCAGTATTTTCTTTCTTGGGTATCATTTCGGTTTTGTCATTTTTGTTACCAAACACTGTTTCTCATCCCCATCATTCCTTATAAGTTTCCCCCTTTATTCAGAATTTTACAAGTATTAGTGAACAATTTGCTGTGAATTTTTGATCCTAATCTGTTAAAATGAAGACCATCTTTACCCAAGCATTTATTGCTTAAGAACTTATTAGGATTTACATACACGGCTCCCATATCATTACAGCTTTCATTTATATCACTATTTATTCTCGCTATTTAACTATCACTCACAGATCTTCTGTAGACAATACCACTCACTACCATTCTAAACGTCTTGTAGACGTATCTGTCAGATCAAATTAAATTTTTTGTTTTGTTTACAATTTCCTCTTCAGTGTTGCTTGTAAGGGAATTTGTACCTACGTGGATGAATATCCCCTTGTAATTCTTCCGAGATGCCTCTGCTGAACCATCCTTCGAGTTATATATGTTGTTAAAACGTTTCTTCAGTTGATGGGTCTTGAAACCTGGGCGAATGTCTATTGTGGAATTTGGCACTGCCACATTTTTGAGCAGAGAATTGCCCATAACAAGGAAATCACTGTTTTCATTCTGTTTTACATTACTGAGGTGCTTTGAGTTCTTTTTTCTGCATGTTACACTTGCCCATTTACATTAAATTGGAGTTTTTGTGATTTCTGTGCTAGTTTCTTCTGTAGGTGTTGCAGGTGCATTGTTTTGAACAGATGTAATAGTCCGCGTATTTTTGATGTTATTTTCGTCAATTGCCACAGCTATTTCACAAAAACATTTTCTTCCCCTTTCAGGTCCCAATTTTTTTTGCTTCTGCACTGATAGTTCTGCTTTTAAAGTGTGAATGTTGCTCCGTAGGATTTTGATAATTTCTTCCTGTGAGCTCATGGGTTATTGGTAGAATAGTGGGGGAAGTGCAATCAGTTTAAAAAGGAGATCGCTTACAAGTCACTTGTGTGACTGATTCTAGAATATTCCTCAAGGGTGTGGGACCCATACCAAATAGGACTAACAGAGGATATTGAATGAATAGAGAGAAGAACAGCATGACTGGTCACAGGTTTGTTTGGTCAGTGGCAGAGTGTCACAGAGATACTGAAAAAACTTAACGGACTCTCTAAGACAGGCGTAAATTATCCCGAGAAAGTCTACTAACAAAGTTCAAGAACTGGCTTTAAATGATTACTCTAGCAAGAGACTACAACCCCTTATGTATCGCTCACATAGGGATGGTGAAGATAAAATTAGACTAATTACTGCATGCACAGAGGCCCTGAAACAATCATTCTTCCCGCATTCCATATGTGAATGGAACAGGAAGAAACCCTAATAACTGGTACACTGGAATGTACCCTCTGCCATGAACCTCACGGTGTTTTGTGGAGTGTAGATGTAGAGGTAGAAGTCTCTTCACATTTATATAAACACAAAAACCTACATACGAGGGTAATCCCAAAAGTAAGGTCTCCTATTTTTTTTATAAGTACATAGACCTGTTTATTTCTACAATGGTTTACACCAGTTTACAGCTTGAACATTTAGCTATTTTTCAACATAATCACCATTTCTGATGATGCATTTTTGTAGATGCTGTGGCAGTTTTTGTATGCCCACATCATACCAGCTCACTGCCATGCTTTTCAGAAAATTATGAACCTCTTCTTACACCTCACCATTGGAGCTGAATCACTTTTCGGCCAAATGTTCTTTTAACCTAGGGAACAGTTGATAGTCACTGGCCGCCAAGTCAGGACCACAGGGTGGGTGGGTGATTATGTTCCACTGAAACTGTTGCAGGAGAGCAAAGGTTTGCCGAGCAACGTGTGGGCGAGCATTGTCACGGAGAATGTGTACGCCCTTGCTTGACATTCCTCTTCTCCGGTTCTGAATTGCCCATTCAAGTTTTTTCAGAGTCTCACAGTACCTGTCAGTGCTAACTGTGGTCCCAGCTCTGACCACAAGGTGAAAGGAGTGGTTCATAACTTTCTGAACAGCACGGTGGTGAGCTGGTATGATGTGGGCATACAAAAACTGCCACAGCGTCTACAAAAATGCATTGACAGAAATGATGATTATGTCGAAAAATAGCTAAATGTTCAAGCTGTAAACTGATGTAAACGATTGTAGAAATAAACAGGTCTATGTACTTACAAAAAAAATAGGAGACCTTACTTTTGGGATTACCCTTGTACATTTGAATTTGCTCATTGTATTCGAGTTTGGTCTTCTGTATGACTTTTACCCATTCACCACACTTTCCTCCATTCCTTGATGCCTCAGAATGTCTTAACAACCTGTCCCTTCTTTTTGTCAGTTTGTCCCAATTAAATACAGTTAACTACTCTGACAAGGCTTTGACTTCCCTAAATTGTGCCCTGAAATGGGGTTCATTCTGTCTGACATTTTGCCTGCCACCCTCGCAATCTCTGCAATATCCTTTCAGACCTCATTCTCCTTCTGCACCTCTCTCCCTATGCTATTTCTCCTACCCCTGTGGTTGTCTTCACTGTAAGACTTGCACCCTCCTACCACCACCTGTACTAGCCCTGTAACTGACAGAACATGTACAGTCGAAGAGAGAGCCACCTGTGAAATGACACACATCATGCACCAGCTGTTATTTAAACACTGTTCCGCCTTTTACATTGGCACAACTACCACCAAGTTATCAGTTAAGGTGAATACGCATAGGCAGAGGGTGCACACCGGCAACATGCACTATCCTGTTCCAGAGAGTGCTCTACAGCGTCGAAGTGGTGACCTCGGTGTGGTTATCAGAGTGTATTTTTTTGTTATATTTTCAAAAACTGATTATTTTTGTTTATTAGTTTAAGTGTATTATCTGATGTACCCATTCCATTTTCATCATTCACCTGTAGAACCAGATTTCAAAAACTATTATCTTTGCCTCATCTATACTATTTATTATCCATGGAAGACTACTCTCCAAATGAATGCATAACAAAATGCTAGCTAACACATATACTTAGATTAGATGATAACATACTCACTTTTTCAGAGACACATTTCCTTCTTTTGGCAGTACTAATTTTATACCCTCTTTATTTCTGATGACTTAAATTACTTTCCAGTCCAGATAGTAAATGTATCTACAACATATAGAAACTAATTTTTTTAATCCAATTCCCTCCAGCATCACCTGACTTGATCAGATTGCACTTCATTACCTTTGTTTTATGTTGTAAGGATCAGTCCATATGAAAAGATCTAATGAGAGTTGCTTGACCATTTTTAAATATTTTGTTGTTTTTTTTCATGTGATTAACCTTAATTTAAAAGTTCAAAACAGTTTTTTAAAAAGATTTACCTTGCACCCTTACTGAATGGCACCCATTTTTATTTGTGAGTGCACAACGGTTTTTCAATGTGGAGACACTAGCATTAATTTTAATATCTCTGCACTAGACTAAGTTACAACATCGCAACTGACATGACTGTTTTTAGAAAAATGTCCTCTGCAACATCGTTTATTACCCAAAACACCCTAAATTAAAAAATAACCAGTCAAAATTACTTCCAAAGTTTGGTATTGAAAACTCAGAAAATCCACTTTTTAGACCCAAAAATAACAACCAAGGATTGATTATCAGAGTGTATTTTTTTTCTCTAGTTAGATATCATAAACTCCTAGCCTTAAATAGAGCAAGAACACTGACAAAAGTTTCCTTAAATTTTTATAAATTTTTGAAATTTGAAAATCATTATTTTTTTGTAAGGTTTGGAGCTATTTATCTCTGGTGAGACTGAATATAAAAATTTGTTTTGTTCACTTATTGTACACTTATATGATAGCAAAGTACTGTAAAAATTTCAACATTGATATTTGACTGTGAACAAAGATGTGAATTTTTGAATACGATGAAATAGTTGATATTGTGCCCGTTTAAATGGTTTATTGTTCCATTGTAATAAAATTTAGTTGCCACAGTGGTAACACCAGTTCCCATCAGATCACCGAAGTTAAGTGCTGTCGGACCGAGCTAGCACTCGGACGAGTGACCTTTCGGTCTGCCGAATGCTGTCGGACCGAGCTAGCACTCGTCCGAGTGCTGTCGGCAAGTGGGGTGCACTCGGCCCTCGCGAAGCAAACTGAGGAGCTACTCGATTGAGAAGTAGTGGCTCCGGTCTCGGAAACTGACATTCGGCCAGGAGAGCGGTGTGCCGACCGCGTGCCCCTCCGTATCCGCATCTGATGACGTTGCCTGTGAGCTGAGGATGACACGGCTCGCGGTCAGTACCCTCGGGCCTCCGTGGCCTGTTCGGGGTGGAGTTTAGTTTAATATATTAAGTTAACACCGTCATCCTATATTTAGTTATTATTATTTATTTTAATAACAAAATATTCAACAATAGGAGCTTTTGCTTTGGTTCTATGTTAAAAAAAAATTGCCCATTTACACCTAGGTAATCAGGCACATTATTACAAGTTCAAAATGATAAAAGTAAAATAATGAACATGAAAAATTTCCCTATTGTTGGTAAGTCTACTATTTTGTGCATGACAAGTGTGTACAGGGGCTTGGTAGCCAGAGTTACAAGTCTGTACTGCAGCCCAGTAGTCGGTGACATAAACTGTGTTCCCCCACTACATTTGCTGGGTATGGTATTGTTTTAGCCGGTCTGTCCAGAAACCTCTGTTAGTATGGATCTACATACTTCATTGAGAGCATAGAATATTTTACGTACTTTTGTTTTTAGTGTAATTTGAAATCAACTAAAATAATTTTAAAATTTAATAATAAATAAATTTGAAAGCCTAATTGGAATGCAATAAAATGGATGAACAGTGCTCTAAGTTAAGTGTGTCACAAAACAGTGTATGGTTCAGTTTCAAAAAATGTAAAATATGTTAGTGACTTTGACGAAGATAGACAAACTTTGTCTAAAATAACAAGTAGGGTCTTCTGTATCACCAGTTTCTGAGTATCTTAAGGGAAAATATGTTCTGACATACAATCACATTTCTGGAAAAAAAAATGCTCTGATCCATTCAAAGTTTATAAAAAGCCAGTTACTAAAGGTTCGAGGGAAATAAAATTTGAACATTTGTCCTTGCTAAGTGAGAGTAAAACAGCTACCCAAATGAAACTTAATGTAAATCCTGGAAATTCCCCATGCCCAAATTGTTATTCAAAAATATTTGTGATGAATCCAGGACCAAAACTGTGTAATCTTGTAAATGACATTTTGGTTCCTAATGAAAAAGCTATTAGCAAATTGGATTTTGTTTTTCCTGATGTAGAAATATCTTGTGCCTCAAAAATAAGAAAACTGAGTTGCAGAAAAATAAAAGCAGCTATTGAAAGCAAGGTACAATGAATTTCAGACAATATTAGAAAAGACTTAGAGCCATGTTTATGTCATCAAAACGTCAGACTGGTGAGTATGGGTGCAAAACCTAATGATGTTATCTACAAAAAGTTACTAGATTTAACAGGCTGTGACACTAACAATGATGACTGCATGATGATTTTGTATGATAAATGCTACAATAATGAAACTGCTCTCGAATTGTTTAGCGAATCTGAGGAGGAAATGCCCGACAGTGCTACCTTGAGACAGTGGGTCACAACTGCAGTGCTGAAATGCTTAAGTGATTAAATCTCAGGAAGAGTACTTTGAATCTTTAATCGATAACTTAGAGAATCACAAAGTCACCACTATGTTTCTAAATACCAAACTAAGTTTTTACTTTACGTTTGTGGTTCATGATGCAATACAAGGGTACCACTGGGTCAATGACCAGGTGACAGTGCATCCATTTGTTCTGTACTTTAAAAATGAGGACGAAATTTGCAGTTCATCAATTTGCATTCTAAGTAACTGCTTGGAGCACAGCACTTTGGTTTTCCATGTGTATGTAACAAATTACATAAAAGAAAAGTTGTCCAAGGCTGAGAAGCTCATACACTTTTGAGATAGAAGTGGTAGTCAATACAAGAACAAAAAGAATTTTCAAATCTTTGCAACTGCAAAGTAGATTTTGGGTTGGAGACCGAACATTGAAGTAGGAGGTACAACAAAATGTCAAGTGAGTAAATCCAGCATACAAAGAAAGACCACAGACAAATTTCTTACAGAAGAGGATATGTATGCCTTTTGCAAGCATAATATTAAAGATATCACCTATTTTCCCATCAAGAAAGAAGAGATAGTGCTTCATATAGAAACAACACTTCAAATCAGATCTGAAAACTGTATAGCAATTAAAGGAAGAATGCAATTCCACTGTCACTAATGAAATATTAAATGGCTGGGTAACTGGAAGTCACCCGTTAGGATTTTTTGTGACCTATCAAAGGCTTTTGATTGTGTAAATCACGGAATACTTCTAGATAAGCTCAAGTACTGTGGTATGAATGGGACAGTGCTCAAATGGTTTAAATCATACCCAACTGGAAGAGTGCAGAAAGTTGAAATAAACAGTTCACATAATATGCAAAAAACTGGCGATTCCTCAAACTGGGGAACAATCAAGAATGGGGTGCCGCAAGGTTCGGTCTTGGGTCCTCTGCTGTTCCTAATATATATTAATGACTTGCCATTCTATATTCACGAAGATGCAAAGCTGGTACGTTTTGCCGGTGATACAAGTATAGCTATCACACCCAACAGACAAGAATTAACTGGTGAAATTGTAAATGATGTTTTTTAGAAAATCATTAAGTGGTTCTCTGCAAATGGGCTCTCATTAAACTTTGACAAAACACAGTATGTACAGTTCCACACAGTAAATGGAATGACACCATTAATAAATATAGACTTCAATCAAAAATCGGTAGCTAAGGTGGAATATTCAAAATTTCTAGGTATATGCATTGATGAGGGGTTGAACTGGAAAAAACACACTGAGGATCTGCTGAAACGTTTGAGTTCAGCTACTTATGCTATTAGGGTCATTGCAAATTTTGGTGATATACATCTCAGTAAATTAGCTTAACGCACCTGTTTTCATTCTCTGCTTTTGTATGACATCATATTCTGGGGTAACTCATCATTGAGTAAAAGAGCGTTCATTGCACAAAAGCGTGTAATCAGAATAATTGCTGGAGCTGATCCAAGATCATCCTGCAGACACTTATTTAAAGAGCTAGGGATCTTCACTATAGCCTCACAATACATATATTCACTTATGAAATTTGTTATTAATAATCCGAATGAATTCAAATGGCCACAACACTAGGAGGAAGGATGATCTTCACTACTCAAGGTTAAATCTAACTTTGGCTCAGAAGGGGGCAAATTATGCTGCCACAAAAGTCTTTGGTCACTTACCTAATAGCATCAAAAGTCTGACAGATAGCCATATAGCATTTGAAAGGAAATTAAAAGAATTTCTTAATGGCAACTCCTTCTACTCATTAGATGAATTTTTGGATATAGTAAGTGGGTCATTCTCCCCCCGCCCCCTCCCCCCCCCCTAAAAAAAATTAAAAATATTGAGTGTCATGTAATATTTTATGTAATGTCATATCTATGACACATTCCACATTATTACGAAGTGTCATATTCACAATCTATGGAACAAGTACTAATCTAATTTAGATTCCTTGGAATTGCAGAATACTAAGTTCGATGTTACATAACATCAGATACCGAAATTTACCAGGATCATTGTGTCAGTAAAAGTACTTCTCTGTCTTTAACACTGAATGACACAGGAGCATGTGATAGACAATGGTGGCATGCAGAGGTTGAAAGTCATAAGTTTGGAAAATAATTATGTTTCTGTGCATTTTTACCACCCTGCTGGCCCAATAACACCATTCAAGAAATCGAATAGTGACAAAGTTTTTAAGGACTTCAGGAAGGCAGGAAGGCTGTGAGCGACACACGTGTATTCAGGGGATTCCTTGACGACACTGATCATTATTTAATCTGCAGTGAAATTGGGATTGCGAGGCCGAAAGTGCAGGAGTTCAGGTCCATATGTAGGAGGATAAGAGTGGAGAAACTTCAGGATAAGGAAATCAGGCACAAGTACATAACAGACATCTCAGAAAGGTATCAGTTAGTTGAATGTAGTCAATTACAGTCATTGGAAAAGGAATGGACAAGGTACAGGGACACAGTACTAGAAGCGGCTAAAGAATGTCTTGGAACAGTAGTGTGTAAAGGTAGGATGAAGCAAACAGCTTGGTGGAACGACACAGTCAAGGCAGCCTGTAAAAGGAAAAAGAAGGTGTATCAAAAATGGCTACATACTAGAACTCAGGTAGACAGAGAAAGTTATGTTGAAGAAAGAAACAAAGGCAAACAGATAATTGCAGAATCCAAGAAGAAATCTTGGGAAGACTTTGGAAACAGGTTGGAGACTTTGGGTCAAGCTACTGGAAAACCATTCTGGAGTGTAATTAGCAGTCTTCGAAAGGGAGGTAAGAAGGAAATGACAAGTATTTTGGACAGGTCAGGAAAACTGCTTGTGAATCCTGTGGATTCCTTGGGCAGATGGAGGAAATATTTTGGAGAGTTGCTCAATGTAGGTGAAAATACAATCAGTAATGTTTCAGATTTCGATGTACAATGGGATAGGAATGATGATGGAAATAGGATCACATTTCAGGAAGTGGTGAAAATGGTCAATAGATTGCAGTGCAATAAAGCAGCTGGGGTGGATGAATTTAAGTCGGAACTCGTCAAATTCAGTGGAATGTCAGGTCTTAAATGGCTACACAGGATAATTGAAATGGCCTGGGAGTCGGGACAGGTTCCATCAGACTGGACAAAAGCAGTAATCACACCAATCTTTAAACATGGAAACAGAAAAGATTGTAACAACTACAGAGGTATCTCTTTAATCAGCATTGTGGGTAAAATCTTCTCAGGTATTGTTGAAAGGAAAGTGCGACTAATAGTTGAGGACCAATTGGATGGAAATCAGTGTGGGTTTAGGCCTCTTAGAGGTTGTCAGGACCAGATCTTTAGCTTACGGCAAATAATGGAGAAGTGTTATGAGTGGAACAGGGAATTGTATCTATGCTTTATAGATCTAGAAAAGGCATATGACCAGGTTCCTAGGAGGAAGTTATTGTCTGTTCTACGAGATTATGGAATAGGAGGCAAACTTTTGCAAGCAATTAAAGGTCTTTACATGGATAGTCAGGCAGCAGTTAGAGTTGACGGTAAATTGAGTTCACGGTTCAGAGTAGTTTCAGGGGTAAGACAAGGCTGCAACCTGTCTCCACTGTTGTTCGTATTATATATGGATCATATGTTGAAAACAATAGACTGGCTGGGTGAGATTAAGATGTGTGAACACAAAATAAGCAGTCTTGCATATGCGGATGACTTAGTTGTGATGGCAGATTCGATTGAAAGTTTGCAAAGTAATATTTCAGAGCTAGATCAGAAATGTAAGGACTATGGTATGAAGATTAGCATCTCCGAAATGAAAGTAATGTCAGTGGGAAAGAGATATAAACGGATTGAGTGCCAAATAGGAGGAACAAAGCTAGAACAGGTGGACAGTTTCAAGTACTTGGGATGCATATTCTCACAGGATGGCAACACAGTGAAAGAACTGGAAGTGAGGTGTAGCAAAGCTAATGCAGTGAGCGCTCAGCTTCGATCTACTCTCTTCTGCAAGAAGGAAGTCAGTACCGAGACTAAGTTATCTGTGCACCGTTCAATCTTTCGACCGATTTTGTTGTATGGGAGCGAAAGCTGGGTGGATTCAGGTTACCTTATCACAAGGTTGAGGTTACAAACAGGCTTAGATGGTGGGGTCATGTTACACGCATGGGAGAAGCGAGGTTACCCAAGAGACTCGTGGATTCAGCCGTAGAGGGTAGGAGGAGTCGGGGCAGACCGAGGAGAAGGTACCTGGATTCGGTTACGAATGATTTTGAAGTAATAGGCTTAACATCAGAAGAGGCACCAATGTTAGCACGGAATAGGGGATCATGGAGGAATTTTATAAAGGGGGCTATGCTCCAGACTGAACGCTGAAAGGCATAATCAGTCTTAAATGATGATGATGATCATGATGATTTCAGTTCTTGAACTTGCCACAACAACTGGGAGGTCTTATTCTATATCCCTCAAGCTGTCTGAAGAAATAAGTGGTCTTAACAGAAACTACTAGGATTCAGAAGCACCACATCTTGAAAAATTACTGAACTCAACATTTGTATTATGTTGAAAAATTTTAAATAAATATTTTCAGTTAATGTACTTTAGAGTTTATGCATATAATTCAGTACCTTAACTTCAATTTGATTACGTCTAGCCAATATCACACATGAATTAGGCAACAGCCATAAGATCAATTGTAATGTGATGGGAATTATTTCCTCATTTTCAAAAATTCGTATCTATGTTCACAGTCAAATGTCAATGTTGAGTTTTTTACAGTACTTTGCTATCATATAGGTGCACAAAATGTGCAAAAATCAATCAGTCCCACCAAGGATAACTAGTCCCACACTTTACAAAAAATTAAGATTTTCAAATTTCAAATATTTATAAAAATTAAGGAAACATTTGTCAGTGTTCTTGTTCTGTATAAGGCTCTATATAAGGCTAGTAGTTTATGATGTCTAACTAGAAAAAAAATTGTTTCTTGGTTGTCATTTATGGGCCTAAAAAGTGGCTTTTCTAAATTTTCAATACCAAACTTTGGAGGTTATTTTGACTGGTTATTTTTGAATTTAGGATATTTTGGGTAATAAACAATGTTGTAGAGGAGACTTTTCTAAAAACAATCATGTCAGTTGCAGTGTTGTAACTTAACACAGTGCAGTGATATTAAAATTAACCTAATGTCTCCAAATTGAAAAACCACCATGTGCTTACAAACAAAAATGGCTGCCATTCGGTAATGGTGCAAGGTAAAATTTGTTTTAAAAACTATTTTGAACTTTTCAATTACAGGGTAATCACCCATAAAAAATCAAAATATTTAAAAATGGTCAAGCAACTGACTTAATTTTTATTGAATCACTTCATTAGGACTGGCCCTAAAGTAAGCTGCCAATTTGTGCAACAATTTGAAATCGTATATAGGTATCTGACTGGATATGTTTTTGGATAGCACTCAATTCGATGACTGCGTAATCTGCAAAAAGTCTGAGATTCTTGATGTAGCTGTTACTTCCTGGTCTCCAAATTGAAAAACCACCATGTGATTACAAATGAAAATGGCCACCATTCAGTATCAGTGCAAGGTAAAATTTTTTAAAAAACTATTATGAACTTCTCAATTACACCTGCATAGCATTAGTTCGTCCTTGTACTTCCCATGTTAATCTCCCAGACTTCATCAGTGATATTGTAATAATTACTTTAATTGTAAAATGTGATGTAGAACAGATAACATTTTTTAAATTTTAAACTTTTCACAAAATTTGCAACTGAAGATGCGATATATATTCCTATACTTTATGTACATTGATAACTTGTACTATTCAAATGTTTTTATCGTTGCTCATAAAAGATTGATATCAAATTCAGAAACGTATCTCCCTTCCAGTTCACCATTTTTATTATCGATATAACAGTTCTTGAGAACATTGCACATCTCCAGGGCAGGATGGCGACCCACGAAATGCTTACTGCCATGTCCGAGCAGCTGTTTCCTCTCACTAAGTTGCTGCAACTGCAGTCCCATGCCGAAGATGCATGTCATCTCTCAGTATCCACTACACAATTTGCACCACACAAGGAAACAGCTACTAAGGTAGCAGAGTAATTCTGGAGTGCACATGGGATTTTTTTGGCTAGGCAGTAGTTTGAGGTGCTCTGACGGACACTCACCATTCAATAAGCATCGAGGGGAGTCAAACGGCATTCAGAATAAAGACACTTTGCCTGTCAATTTTATGAGTAAACTGTCGAAGTCTTCGTAATAACGTACCTGAATGTACTGCCCTCCAGGAAAGTTCTCATGCTCAAATTATTCTTGGGCTGAGAGGTAGCTGAAACGTGAAGAGTAAAGTTAAGAGATATTTAGCTAACTGTGGAGTGTATATTGGAAAGACAGATTAGAGGCCATAGGAGGGGAAGTATTCGTTGCAGTTGACAAAAATGTTGTCTCTGAAGTCGAAGTGGGTGTGACAAAGAAGTCACATATAACAGGTGTAGGTGAAACCAAGTTAATTGTTGGATGTTTTTACTGTCCACCCAATTCTGCTGTGACACTTCTAAGAGTTATTAGAAGAAAATGTACCTTCATGCATAAATACTCAGATCGTGTAGTACTAACTGAAGGTGATTTTAACCTACCGAGAATAGACTGGGATGTCTGTCGATTCATTGTGGGAATATACAGACATCCAGTCATGCGAAACACTTGTGAACATGTTTTCTGAAAATTGTCTCGAGCAGCTAGCTCGGCAGCCCGCATGCAGTGGAAATATCTTAGACCTTGTAGCAATAAACAGTCTTGACCTTATTGACAGAGACAGTACAGAAACAAGGATTAGCGATCGTGATGTCATTGTAGCAATTATGAGTACGAAAGTTATTAATTCAGTCAAGAAGGCTAGGAGAGAGTTTCTGCTCGATAGAGCATATGGGCAGTTATTAACATCTCACTTAGACTGTTTATTGGCATCATTTACTTCCAGTACCATGGATGTTGAGGGATTATGGCCAAAGTATAAGCCTATTGTAAATCGTGGTCTGGAGAGTTACATGCCTAGTGAGCAGAAAACAATGGAAAAGACCCACCACGGTTTAATAACAAAATTCGTCGGATGCTGTGGAAGTAGAGGCTGTTGCACTCTTGGTTCAAAAGCGAGTGCATAATTGACGACAAGTGAAGGTCAGTAGAGATTCGTGTGTCTGTGAGATCTACACGCGAAGCATACAACAACTACCGACGTGATACTTTAGCGAGAGATCTGGCAGAGAACAGAGTAGAAAGATCGAACCCGTAGTGTTCGGATACAGTATTACTAGTGTCCTGGTCGACACAGTCGAGTCATTTAAATATCTGGGCGTGACATCGCATACCGGTACGAGCTGGAACGAGCGTGTGAGAACTGTGGTAAGGAAGGTGAACGGCTAACTTTGATTCATTGGGAGAATTTTAGGAAAGAGTGGTTCGAATGTAAAGGAGACTGCATATAGGACACCGGTGCGACCTCATCTCGAGTGCTGCTCTAGTGGTCGAGATCCGTACCGGGTCGGACCGAAGGAAGACGTCGGAGCAATTCAGAGGTGGGCCGCTAGATTTGTTGCCAGTAGGTTCAGACAATGTGCGAGTGTTATGGAGGTGCTTTTGGAACTCAAATGGGAATTCCTGGAGGAAAGCCAATGTCATTTTTGAGAAACACTATTGAGGAAATTTAGAGAACCTGCATTTGAAACTGACTGCCAAACGATTGTACTGCCGCCAACATACATTGTGCATAAGGGCCACGAAGATAAGATATCAGAAATTAGAGCTCATGAGGAGGGATATCGACAGTCGTTTTTCCCTCGCCCTATTTGTGAGTGGAGCAGGAAAGGAAATGACAAGTAGTGGTACACAGTGCCCTCCACCACATACTGTACAGTGGCTTGTGGAATATCTGTGTAGACATAGATGTAGATATGGCCCACCAAATGTGCAATAAAAATAAAACCAGCACACAATATGTGCCTGTTTATATTAGACTTACACTGGAATAGCAATATGCATGTATACAGGTGGGGTATAAAAGGGCAGTGCATCGGTGAGCTGTCATTAATACTCAGCCGATTCCTGCCGAAAGGTTTCCGACGTGATTATGGCCGTACGACAGAAGTTAACGGACTTTTAATGTGGAACAGTAGTCGGAGCTAGACGCGTCGAACATTCCGTTTCAGAAATCGTTAGGGAATTCAAAATTCTGAGATCGGTAGTGTCTGGAGTGTGGCGAGAATACCGGATTTAGGGCATTAACTCTCACCGTGGACAACACAGTGTCCGATAGCCTTCACTTAATGACTGAGAGCAGTGGCATTTGCTCAGAGTTGTCATTGCTTACTCATGATCGACACTTCGTGAAATAACTGGAGAAACGAATCGGGGACATACGACAGACGTGTCCGTTAGGGAAATTTGGCGTTAAGAGGCCATGGCAGCAGACGACCGATGCGGGTGCCTTTGCTAACAGTACGAGACTGTCTGCAGTGCCTCTCCTGGGCTCGTGAGCGTATCGGTCGAATGTTAGATTATTTGAAAACTGTGACCCGGCCAGACGAGTCCCGATTTAAGTCGGTAAGAGCTGACGGTAGGGTCTGAGTGTGGCACGTAGCCCATGTAGTCGCAGACCCGAGTTGTCAACAGTGTGTTGTGCGAGCTGGTGGTGGCTCCACAATGGTGTGGGCTGTCTTCACACGGAACCAAACTGGTCCATTGGAGCAGTTCTCTTTGGCTACTAGGAGACAATTTACAGCCATTCATTGACTTCTTTTTTGCAAACAGTGATGGAATTTTTATGGATGGCAATGTACCATATCACTGGACCGCATTCCGGACAACTCGAGTGAACAATTCGGCCACCCGGAATGCCTGAAATGCAAATCTCGTTGAACATTTGTGGGACGTAATCGAGAGGTCGGGCTGTGCATAGTACTGTGCTGTGGCAACGCTTTTGCAACTACTGTGTAAACAGCTACAGAGGCAGCGCGGCTCAGTACTTCCGCAGAGGAAATGTACGTAAAGACCTTGTGGGTGACATCGGAAGTCCACTGAGGCTTTTTGTGGATGATGCTGTGGTGTATCGAGAGGTTGTAACAATGGAAAATTGTACTGAAATGCAGGAGGATCTGCAGCGAATTGATGCACGGTGCAGGGAATTGCAATTGAATCTCAATGTAGACAAGTGTAATGTGCTGCGAATACATAGAAAGATAGATCCCTTATCATTTAGCTACAAAATAGCAGGTCAGCAACTGGAAGCAGTTAATTCCATAAATTATCTGGGAGTACGCATTAGGAGTGATTTAAAATGGAATGATCATATAAAGTTGATCGTCGGTAAAGCAGATGCCAGACTGAGATTCATTGGAAGAATCCTAAGGAAATGCAATCCGAAAGCAAAGGAAGTAGGTTACAGTATGCTTGTTCGCCCATTGCTTGAATACTGCTCAGCAGTGTGGGATCCGTATCAGTTAGGGTTGATAGAAGAGATAGAGAAGATCCAACGGAGAGCAGCGCGCTTCGTTACAGGATCATTTAGTAATCGCGAAAGCATTACGGAAATGATAGATAAACTCGAGTGGAAGACTCTGCAGGTGAGACGCTTAGTAGCTCGGTAGGGGCTGTTGTTGAAGTTTCGAGTACATACCTTAACTGAGGAGTCAAGCAGTATATTGCTCCCTCCTACGTTTATCATGCAAAGAGCCCCTGAGAATAAAATTAGAGCCCACACAAAGGCATACTGACACTCCTTCTTTCCACGAACAATACGAGACTGGAATAGAAGGGAGAACCGATAGAGGTACTCAGGGTACCCTCCACCACACACCGTCAGGTGGCTTGCGGAGTATGGATGTAGATGTAGATGTAGATGTAGAGGACTCCAGTGACTTGTCGAGTGCATGTCAACTTGCTGCACTGTGCCGGGTAAAAGAAGGTCCGTCAGCAATTTAAAGGGTATCCTATGACTTTCGTGGCCTCAGTGTATTATTGTATGTTCTGTTATTATAAATTACTTTTATTTAGAGTATCATTTGTTGGTAAGAAGACGTAGGGATATGTCTCACTTCTGTGTAGTGTTAAGCCCATTACAGGCTACTGTTACTGTTGTGTGCCAGTTCATTAACGCACTTCCCTCAGTCACACTTGAAGTTACTTCTACACCTGCCGACGGCACTCCATCTGAGATAAAATGCTGCATTCTCCTCACTGAGAAGTCCTCAGTGTGGTCACAAATTGTAGTTGCTCAGCAATCGAGCCTGCACTAAAGTTTGGGCCACAATTCTGATAGTATACAGTTATGAACTTCTGAATGTACAGCTTTTATACTTTGCATGCTTTGGTTGTTTCTCTCTCACACCGCCTATTGCCCGAGTGCAAAATACTGTGTAGCGAAGTAAGTAAGAAGTTCCTCTTCGTCATGCTTCTGAACCGACAAGTGATAGTCGTGTCGAGATGTCCTTCCCTAATATTGTTAACTCTGAAAGCATACTCTGGTTGGGATTTGTGGGGAAGATGCAGATGACAAGATGCCCAAATGAATAATGAAAGACAGGTTGTGTTCCACCAGATGGAAGGGCTGACCGAGAGCTAGATGGCGGGATACTGTATCCACTGACCTTACTGAGATAGAGATCTGATGGAGGAGAAAAACAGAGAACAGATACGTATGGAGGAAGAGTATTGAGGAGCTCGAGGTCCACCGAGACCTGTAGTGCCAAAACGAAGAGGAAATATGTTTCATTTTATCAGCCTCAGTCCTTCTTCTCACTGCACACAATACACTCCCTTGCACAAGAGCCCAATTTGACTGTGTTTACATCCCAGTCCACCTTGCCTCTCAACTCCAGCATATTTGACAGATATTTTTATGAAAAATTTCAACACCAGTATTTATGAGTGGTATAACGCCATACTCGTCTTTTTGAGATATTTTGATTGCCATTAAAAAAAAAAGAGGTTTTGATTGCCATTAAAATGTATGCTGTTCCATTAAAACAAATTATGATTGGGACAAGGGTTAACTGTGTTCACTCCATAACAAAATGAGATGCCCCTGTGCTTACTACCAATTGCTGAAAACCTCGTGTCAGTATCTTGAAGCTGAAGGGGGTGTGCCTTGCATGAATCAAGCTGTTTATAATATTCTAGCAAAGTTTTGATAGAATTTAAACTCTTTTTAGATTAAAGGAGACTAGTCACTGAAAGTGTATGTCTGTGTGTGTGTGTGTGTGTGTGTGTGTGTGTGTGTGTGTGTGTTTTATTGTCTCATGACATACATAATTGATTTAAAGTAGAGGATGCTTGTAATTGTAAATAATGTACCAGAGGTACATACAATGTAGAAAGAAACCTAATCTATAAAAATCATTACAAATTTGTTTCATTATTCTACAAAAGGAATCTTCCCCGTCATTCAGAAATTCCATGCATGAACAATAACATTTTTGCACTAGGATGGTGCATAATTTTATCTTCAGTGAATCTAGTTCCATACTGAGAAAGTTTTTCATTTTTAATTTATCATAAATATTTATAGCTGTTTATTGAGGAGCCTGGGAGTAGAGTTTTAGCCTATGATATAGCAACAGAAAATTATCTTCATTTCCTGTGCCATATATAAATTGAAAATGGTTTCCCATAAATAATTCTGGATTGATATGGGCAAAGACAAACAGTTCATAAATGTAAATACATGAAGTAGTTAAAATTTTTAGACCTTTGAATAAAGGTCGGCATGACACTGTAGGATCAATAGTTCATATATTTATACTAATACTTTTTCAAACTAATGATATTCTATTTACACTACTTCTTCCTCCCTCCCCCCCCCCCCCCCCCTCCCAAAAGATTATACTATATCTTATAATAGATTCAAAAGAGTTTTGGTAAACAACATTCCTAGTGAAACTTCCTAGCAGATTAAAACTGTGTGCCAGACCGAGACTCAAACTTCACAGAAGCTTTTCTGTGAAGTTTAGAAGAGAGGAAATGAGGTACTGGCAGAATTGAAGCTGTGGGGATGGGACGTGAGTCGTGCTTGGGTAGCTCAGTTGGTAGAGCACTTGCCCGCAAAAGGCAAAGGTCCCGAGTTCGAGTCTCGGTTCAGCACACAGTTTTAATCTTCCAGGAAGTTTCATATCAGCGCACACTCCGCTGCATAGTGAAAATGTCATTCGGAGAACTTTCCTAGTGTCCGTGTCACTTGCATAGAACAGTATTGTCATTGAGATAGGCTTATATGAGAAGACCGGGATAATTTTTTTTTCTAAAAATACCCCAAGGAATTTGACAGATTCTGCTTCTCCAAGTTCCTCGTTTTTATGGATAATTTGGAAGTCCGTTGATTTTGGTTTTTTAAACTGTAGTATTTAGTTCTTTTCCTGTTCAGTTGTAATCCACTTGCACCAAACCAGTGTTATAAACTATTTAGGGTGACATTCACACAGTATCTAATAACAGAATTAAGTAATTTCAGTTCACATCTTATTTTTGAGATAAGAAAAAACCTTCAGTGTTGTACCGACCGAAAGCAAGTAAAAAGTGTGCAATATTCTAGCATTATCCTACATCCACATCTGCATCTACAGAGTGTCCCAGGATTTGGGAACGTGACAGAAACGATCATTGTAAACAAAAAACGTCACATAAGCATGGGCTCTAAAGTACATACCATAAGAGCTATGAATACACCCTGTATATTGTGTAACAAGTCCCTTGTACTGCAAGCTCTCTGCTTTCCGCATTTTGAGAGGTGGTGGTATGGATCAAAACAAAGAAAAAATTTCCAGTAAGCAGGGGCTCTTAAGTGCATAGCTTAAGAGCTACAAACATTTATTCAGTAGAAGAGATGTTTTTCAAAATAGCTAAGATGAACCAGTGGTCATAGCTTTTAAGGTATGACCACAGGCACATTTTACAGCCCATTCCTACAAAATTTTTTGCTTCAATCGATCATTCCTGTCGTACCTCCGAATATTGACTGTTCCTGTTGGGATATGCTGTACGAAGGAAGGATCGATATACTGGTGGACTTCTGGGAGGTTGACTTCTGGGAACGTACGCACTCGTAATTTTAAAAGTA
Organism: Schistocerca serialis cubense; assembly: GCF_023864345.2. Lineage (NCBI taxonomy): Eukaryota > Metazoa > Arthropoda > Insecta > Orthoptera > Acrididae > Schistocerca > Schistocerca serialis. The sequence continues at coordinate 169,696,793 of NC_064649.1, forward strand.
AGCTATTCTGTGGTACACGACACTCCTCTCGCAGTGTTTACCATTTGAGTTGACTGGACATCTCCTCGATGCTTTCGCACTTACTAAATGAACCTTTACAAAGAAGAACCTACAAGATGTGAAACGTAGAGAAAATGTACATTGTTGCAACACAAAAAGCATCAAACACATATACACGCCTTACCACAGACTATCAAAATCAATAAATAGCTATGAAGTCACAGGGCACAAACTATTTAATAAGCTCCCACATGCTATACAGGATCTTCCTGAACATACATTCAAAGAAAGACTGCATGAATGGTTTATTGCCCACCCGTTCTATGATATCAATGAATTCTTCAACTGTAAAATGCAGTAATCCAACAGATGACCCACTGTACATTTATTGTAATATAAGCTAAAATATTTCAGTAGTCAATACCTTATCACACTGTATTATAAATTGTAACTTCATTTGACGTTGTCAATTGCTGTAATGGCCTAAAGACAATAAAATCTTTATTATTATATGACAAAATGTTCTGCTCTACTTTTGGGTATTGTCTGTTTCTTCTATCAGTCCTATTTGTTACAGATCCCAGACTCACGAGCAGTATTCAAATACAGTGAAACCTCGCACAGTGAGCACAGTTCGTTCCGGAATCTTACTCGTAGTGCAAAACACTCTTTAAGGGAAATAATTTATCCTGTATAAAGTGATGTAAAATACGATAATGCGTTCCGTGCAGAAAAAGTACTAAAAGTTTTATCTTCCTTGTGCCATTTGTTCAAAGAAAATTATGCATACAGTATTACGTACGTGATAGGGACAGGGAATGTGAAGTAGGTGGTGACCTGGTAAAGATAGCTACCCAAACATAACACTATGTGCATTTCGTGCAGCGTTTCAGCATCACAATTGGCCTCATCTGAATGCGGCTGTTAGGCACCTTAACATGGTGCTGGAGAAGGCACTGGTGGCAGAGGGGATGGGTCACATTGCAATTGTGCTAGTACAGTCTTATCAGTAGATCAGGTTTCACTAGGCATGGCCTGCACCTCAAAAGATATAGGGAGGGGAGGCTGGCAAAGCTTATAGGTGACAGTGTAGTGGGAGGGGGTGGTGGGATCACTCGTGGAAAAATTCCTGTAGTAGTTGGTGTTAGAGCTGCACCTTTCTTAGATTGAAGTCAGCTGATAGGTATACCTGCTTAAAGGAAGCCCCTCTAACTAAGGAATCACCGTCAGAGGACGTCATGTTCCCGAGTAGAGAAGGAATTAGCGTATTTCATCAAAATGTAAGAGGTATTAGAGATAAAGTTAGTGAACTGCTTATAGATGTTGACTCAGAAATTATTGGTATATGAGAGCACCACATAAATAATTTGACAATTCAGAGGCTTCTTTTACCAGGATACAGATTAGCTGGCTGTTTTTCAAGCAGTTCCTTGCAGGATGGGGGAGTGGCTATGTACGTAAAAAATAGTATTCCATTCGAGTCCATAGACGTATCACGGCACTGCACTGAACAGATATTTGAATGTTGTGCAGGGGCAGTTGAATTTAATGAAACTAAACTTGTATTTTTTCTTGCTTATAGGTCCCCCAACTCCGACTTCAGAGCATTTCTGCTCAAGCTAGTGAGGTTTCTCGATTCACTTTATAATAAGTACCAGAAATTAGTTATACATGGTGACTTCAGTGTTAATTTTGTATATGATTGTGCAAGAAAAATGGTGTTGGTAGATCTCCTAAATTCGTGTGATCTGATACAGACTGTGTTTTTTCCTACTAGGGTGCAGGGGAACAGTAGCACAGCCATAGACAATATTTTTATTCATTCTTCATTACCAGATGGGCATTCTGTTAGTAAAAGGGTGAATGTCCTTTCAGACCATGATGCACAAATTTTAGCTCTAAAAGGCTTGTGTACTCAAACGAATGTCACATATAATTACAAACTGTGTAGAAAAGTTAATACAAGGGCAATTGAGAGTTTTTTAAAACTCGTCAAGGAACGAGAGTGTCAGGATGTTCATAGTGCCGATAACATAGATGATGAATATAACGCTTTCCTTAACACATTGCTCCTGCTCTTTCAGAGCTGCTTTCCATTAGAACGTTCTACATGGAGTACTAGCAGTAAAAGGCAGCCTGGGTGGCTGACTACTGGGGTAAGGATATCATGTAGAACAAAGTGGGAATTATATCAAAATGTTAGAAGTAGTCACAAACAAGCTACAGTTGCCCATTGCAAGCTGTATTGTATGGTGCTTAAAAATATTACTAGGAACGCAAGAGTATGTGGTGCGCAAATAGAATAGCTACTTCACAGGATAAAATTAAGACCATATGGTCAGTTGTGAAGGAAGTGTCTGAAGGTTGACAATATAAAGTCAGTTCGTAGTAAAAATATTTCTGTTACTATTAAATCAGATATATGTACAGTATTTAACAATCATTGTCTGAGCATTGCTGGTGAATTAAATAAAAATTTAATTTCTACAGGGAATCATATAATTCTCTTAGAAAATGCCTTTCCAAGGCTGATGTCTGAAATACTCCTCTGTGATACTGACAAGGGGGAGATTTAGTCAATAATTAAATCACTGAAGACTAAGGATTCTCATGGATATGATGGAGTTCCTTGCAGAGTATTAAAGTACAGTGATGCACATGTAAGCCCTGTACTTAGCCATATTTGTAATTTTTCCTTTAGGTATGGTCAGTTTCCTGAACAATTAAAATACTCACAAGGGAACCTCCACATCGCACTCCCCTGAGATTTAGTTATAAGTTGGCGCAGTGGATAGGCCTTGAAAAACTGAACACAAAACAATTGAGAAAACAGGAAGAAGTTGTGTGGAACTATCAAAAAAATAAGCAAAATTTACAAACTGGGTAGTCCATGTGGAAGATATGCAACATCAAGGCTAGTGTGAGCTCAGGAGCGCCGTGGTCCCGTGGTTAGCGTGAGCAGCTGTGGAACGAGAGGTCCTTGGTTCAGTTCTTCCCTCGAGTGAAAAGTTTTTTTTCTTTATTTTCGCAAAGTTATGATCTGCCCATTCGTTCATTGACGTCTCTGTTCACTGTAATAAGTTTAGTGTCTGTGTTTTGCGACCGCACTGCAAAACCGTGCGATTAGTAGACGAAAGGATGTGTCTCTCCAATGGGAACCGAAAACATTTGATCGCAAGGTCATAGGTCAACCAATTCCTCCACAGGAAAACACGTCCGATATATTCTATATGACACTGGTGACGCCATGTGCATCACATGACAAGAGTATGTTGTCGATCCACCTAACTTGTGCACTTGGCGAATGGGTAAAAAGATTCTACCTTGCCCGATTTAGGTTTTCTTGTGGATGTGATAATCACTCCCAAAAAAGTGATGAAAACATAGTTTGTCTCATAAACTGCAACAAATGAATGCAACGGTTTCACAGTCACACTGTTTTCCTGTGCTCTGTCAAAACATATGTTTTTAACATTTTCAAATTTTTCCGTGTGCAGACTGTCAAATCCTGCATATGTCCAAGCAAATCTGAACATGTTCTGGAATTTTGGAGAGCGAAGTTGGTTATGTGTAAGTGCCTGAACTTTGATAATTGTCTGAAAATAAAAAATTAAACTTTACACTGGAGGGAAGACTTGCACCAAGGACCTCTCGTTCCGCAGCTGCTCACGCTAACCACGGGACCACGGCGCTCCTGAGGTCACACTATCCTTGATGTTGCCTACCTTGCACATGGACTACTCAGTTTGTATATTTTGCTTATTTTTTTCATAGTTTCACACAACTTCTTCCTCTTTTCTCGATTGATCTGTGTTCAGCTTTTCAAGGCCTATCCACTGTGCCAACTTTTAACTAAATCTGAGGGGGGTGCGATGGGGAGGTTCCCTTGTCAGAAGTAAAGCTGCTTTATAGAAAGGGATAATGTAGACAGTTTTAGACCTATTTCTATGCCATCAGTGTTTGCTAAAGTTATTGAAAAGGCTACTTACGTAAGGATAATTGATCATTTTATGTCACACGATTTGCTATCAAATGTACAGTTCGGCTTTAGAAATCATTTAACAGCTGAAAATGCTATATTCTCTTTTCTCTGTGAGGTACTGGATGGGTTAAACAAAAGGGTTTGAATGCTAGGCATATTTTTTGATTTAACTAAGATGTTTGATTGTTTTGATCACCGACTATAGCTCCATAAGTTGGTCCATTACAGAATAGGGAGAGTAGCTCAATTGGTTCATCTCTTACTTTAGAAACAGATAGCAAAAGGTCATTACTCACAATGTTGAGAATGTCTGTGATGTGGGATCTGAGTGGGGTACTGTCAAATGGGGGGTTGCCCCAGGGATCAGTGTTGGGGCCGCTCCTGTTCCTTATTTATGTAAATGATATGCCCTCTAGTATTATGGGTAATTCTAAAATATTTCTGTTTGCTGACGACACTAGCTTGGTAATAAGGGATGTTGTGTGCAACAATGGCTTAGTTTCAAATAGTGCAGTTCATGACCCAAGTTCATGGCTTCTGGGAAATAAACTAACACTAAATCACAGTAAGACTCATTTTTAGAGTTTCTACACGTAATTCAACAAAACCTGACATTTTAATTTCACAGAATGGGCTTATGATTAGTGAAACTGAACAGTTCAAATTTCTGGGTGTTCAGATAGATAGTAAACTGACGTGGAAAAGCCCACGTTCAGGATCTCGTTCAAAGACTTAATGCTGCCATTTGTACTATTCGAATGGTATCTGAAGTAACTGATGGTTCGACATGAAAATTAGTCTACTTTGCTTATTTCAATTCACTTATGTCATACGGTATTATATTTTGGGGTAACTCTTCTCATTCTAAAAGAATATTTTTGGCTCAGAAATGGGTGGTTTGGGCAATAAGTGGTGTAAGTTCGCGAACCTCTTGTCGGCCCCTGTTCACTAGTCTGGGTATTTTGACATTGGCCTCTCAATTTATATATTCTTTACTGCCGTTTCTTGTTAGCAATATCAGCTTATTCGCAATATCAGCTTATTCGCAAGAATAAGCAGCTTTCACTCAGTTAATCCTCGGCATAAATCCAACCTGCCTTTGTATCGTACTTCCTTGACTCGTAGGCAAAAAGGTGTGCAGTATACTGCTGCATCCATTTTCAATAAGCTACCACAAGAATTCAAAAATCTTAGCAGTAATCCATGCACTTTCAAATCGAAACTGAAGAGTTTCCTCACGGGTCACTTCTTGTATTCTGTTGTGGAGTTCATTGAAAAATTAAGCTGATTCTTATGTTGTATTGTTGACTGCGTTTACTTAAACTTATGGACTGACTTTTTTTGGGGTGACGATTTTCAGTGGACGATGCAACCAATTCCCACACTTTCAGCATTTCTCGTATTGGACCAGAAGATTGCTGCTTTGCTGTTACTGCCGCCTCCTCTTTCTCCTCTTCCTCCTCCTTTGAAGAACTCCTCTCCACAACTCCCTGCCGTGAAACACACTGCAACTCTATAAGCTCTTCGGTGCTCATTTCTTGGCTGTAATCTTCCACAAGCTGATTGATATCACTGTTGTCCACTTTTAGTCCAGTGCTCTTAACAAAGACACAATCTCATTGACTACAGGCTCCACAGGTACTGACTCTATTGCCTCCGAGTCACATTCGACAGTGCACTCTGGCCAAAGTTTCTTCTGAGTAGAAGTGAGAGTTCTCTCGGTAATCCCATCCCACACCTTTTTGGTGATCTTGACACAGGTAATCGTGTGTAAGTGATATTTCCAAAACTCTCCAAGAGTGAGATTGGTAACTTCAGTCGACTCAAAGAAATGCCTGAAGAGTGCCTTAGTGTAGGGCTTCTTAAAATTAGAAATAATTTACTGGTCCATAGGCTGGAGTAACGGATTTTGATGAATTGAAATTCTTCAAGGAAGTGGTCTTGTAGGCCTGGAGGATTGGAGAATAGGCAGGAGCGTTGTCCATAATGAGCAAGATACATCTACATCTACATCTACATCCATACTCCGCGAGCCACCTTACGGTGTGTGGCGGAGGGTACTTATTGTACCACTATCTGATCCCCCCTTCCCTGTTCCATTCACGAATTGTGCGTGGGAAGAACGACTGCTTGTAAGTCTCCGTATTTGCTCTAATTTCTCGGATCTTTTCGTTGTGATCATTACGCGAGATATATGTGGGCGGTAGTAATATGTTGCCCATCTCTTCCCGGAATGTGCTCTCTCGTAATTTCGATAATAAACCTCTCCGTATTGCGTAACGCCTTTCTTGAAGTGTCCGCCACTGGAGCTTGTTCAGCATCTCCGTAATGCTCTCGCGCTGACTAAATGTCCCCATGACGAATCGCGCTGCTTTTCGCTGGATCATGTCTATCTCTTCTATTAATCCAACCTGGTAAGGGTCCCATACTGATGAGCAATACTCAAGAATCGGACGAACAAGCGTTTTGTAAGCTACTTCTTTCGTCGATGAGTCACATTTTCTTAGAATTCTTCCTATGAATCTCAACCTGGCGCCTGCTTTTCCCACTATTTGTTTTATGTGATCATTCCACTTCAGATCGCTCCGGATAGTAACTCCTAAGTATTTTACGGTCGTTACCGCTTCCAATGATTTACCACCTATGGCATAATCGTACTGGAATGGATTTCTGCCCCTATGTATGTGCATTACATTACATTTATCTACGTTTAGGGAAAGCTGCCAGCTGTCGCACCATGCATTAATCCTCTGCAGGTTCTCCTGGAGTACCTACGAGTCTTCTGATGTTGCTACTTTCTTGTAGACAACCGTGTCATCTGCAAATAGCCTCACTGAGCTACCGATGTTGTCAACTAAGTCATTTACGTATATTGTAAACAATAAAGGTCCTATCACGCTTCCCTGCGGTACTCCCGAAATTACCTCTACATCTGCAGATTTTGAACCGTTAAGAATGACATGTTGTGTTCTTTCTTCTAGGAAATCCTGAATCCAATCACAAACCTGGTCCGATATTCCGTAAGCTCGTATTTTTTTCACTAAACGTAAGTGCGGAACCGTATCAAATGCCTTCCTGAAGTCCAGGAATACGGCATCAATCTGCTCGCCAGTGTCTACGGCACTGTGAATTTCTTGGGCAAATAGGGTGAGCTGAGTTTCACATGATCTCTGTTTGCGGAATCCATGTTGGTTATGATGATGGAGATTTGTATTATCTAAGAACATCATAATACGAGAACACAAAACATGTTCCATTATTCTACAACAGATTGACGTAAGCAAAATAGGCCTATAATTATTCGCATCTGATTTATGACCCTTCTTGAAAATGGGAACGACCTGCGCTTTCTTCCAGTCGCTAGGTACTTTACGTTCTTCCAGCGATCTACGATAAATTGCTGATAGAAAGGGGGTAAGTTCTTTAGCATAATCACTGTAGAATCTTAAGGGTATCTCGTCTGGTCCGGATGCTTTTCTGCTACTAAGTGATAGCAGTTGTTTTTCAATTCCGATATCGTTTATTTCAATATTTTCCATTTTGGCGTCCGTGCGACGGCTGAAGTCAGGGACCGTGTTACGATTTTCCGCAGTGAAACAGTTTCGGAACACTGAATTCAGTATTTCTGCCTTTCTTCGGTCGTCCTCTGTTTCGGTGCCATCGTGGTCAACGAGTGACTGAATAGGGGATTTAGATCCGCTTACCGATTTTACATATGACCAAAACTTTTTAGGGTTCTTGTTTAGATTGTTTGCCAATGTTTTATGTTCGGATTCGTTGAATGCTTCTCTCATTGCTCTCTTTACGCTTTTTTTCGCTTCGTTCAGCTTTTCCTTATCAGCTATGATTCGACTACTCTTAAACCTATGATGAAGCTTTCTTTGTTTCCGTAGTACCCTTCGTACATGATTGTTATACCACGCTGGATCTTTCCCCTCGCTTTGGACCTTAGTCGGTACGAACTTATCTAAGGCGTACTGGACGATGTTTCTGAATTTTTTCCATTTTTGTTCCACATCCTCTTCCTCAGAAATGAACGTTTGATGGTGGTCACTCAGATATTCTGCGATTTGTGCCCTATCACTCTTGTTAAGCAAATATATTTTCCTTCCTTTCTTGGTATTTCTTATTACACTTGTAGTCATTGATGCAACCACTGACTTATGATCACTGATACCCTCTTCTACATTCACGGAGTCGAAAAGTTCCGGTCTATTTGTTGCTATGAGGTCTAAAACGTTAGCTTCACGAGTTGGTTCTCTAACTATCTGCTCGAAGTAATTCTCGGACAAGGCAGTCAGGATAATGTCACAAGAGTCTCTGTCCCTGGCTCCAGTTCTGATTGTGTGACTATCCCATTCTATACCTGGTAGATTGAAGTCTCCCCCTATTACAATAGTATGATCACGAAACTTCTTCACGACGTTCTGCAGGTTCTCTCTGAGGCGCTCAACTACTACGGTTGCTGATGCAGGTGGTCTATAGAAGCATCCGATTATCATATCTGACCCACCTTTGATACTTAACTTAACCCAGATTATTTCACATTCGCATTCGCTAATAACTTCACTGGATATTATTGAATTCTTTACTGCTATAAATACTCCTCCACCATTGGCGTTTATCCTAACCTTGCGGTATATATTCCATTCTGTGTCTAGGATTTCGTTACTGTTCACTTCCGGTTTTAACCAACTTTCCGTTCCTAATACTATATGAGCACTATTTCCTTCAATAAGAGATACTAATTCAGGAACCTTGCCCTGGATACTCCTGCAGTTTACCAATATTACGTTGACTTTTCCTGTTTTTGGTCTCTGAGAACGGACGTTCTTTATCAATGATGATAATGTCCTCTCTGGTAAGCCGTCAGGTATTTTATCGTTTCGCCCAAGGGGGGGTCCCTCTAACCTAAAAAACCCCCGTGTGCACGCCACACGTACTCTGCTACCCTAGTAGCTGCTTCCGGTGTGTAGTGCACGCCTGACCTGTCTAGGGGGGCCCTACAGTTCTCCACCCAATAACGGAGGTCGATGAATTTGCAACCATTATAGTCGCAGAGTCGTCTGAGCCTCTGGTTTAGACCCTCCACACGGCTCCAAACCAGAGGACCGCGATCGACTCTGGGCACTATGCTGCAGATATTAAGCTCAGCTTGCACTCCGCGTGCGATGCTGGTTGTCTTCACCAAATCAGCCAGCCGCCGGAAGGAACCAAGGATGGCCTCAGAACCCAAGCGGCAGGCGTCATTCGTTCCGACATGTGCTACTATCTGCAGCCGGTCACACCCAGTGCATTCAATAGCTGCCGGAAGGGCCTCCTCCACATTACGGACGAGACCCCCCGGCAAGCACACCGAGTGCACACTGGCATTCTTCCCCGACCTACCCGCTATTTTCCTGAGGGGCTCCATAACCCGCCTAACGTTGGAGCTCCCTATAACTAATAGGCCCACCCTCTGTGACTGTCGGGACCTTGCCGGAGAATCGGCCACTGGCCCAAAAGGCGAGGCATCCTGTGGTGGCTCGGAAACGATGTCATCACCACTAGGAAGCACCCCGTACCTGTTGGAAAGGGGTAAGGCAGCTGCCACGCGGCCAGATCCCACCTTCGCCTTTCGGCCAGGCACGCGCGAGCCCACCACTGTCCGCCATTCACCCTGGAGTGATGGCTGACCGGTAAGATGCTCACTGCCGGAAGACGCAGCGACATCAGGGGTTCCATGCGATTCCAAGGCCACCGAAGTAGGCATAGGTCTCACCACAGTTGCCCCAACACCACTACGAGCCGACGCCTGCGCCTCGAGCTCGATGAGCCTAACAGACAAAGCCTCCACCTGCCCCCGAAGAGTGGCCAATTCTCCTTGCGTCCGCTCACAACAACCACAGTCCCTACACATGACTATGTTTACCCTACAAGCGAACGATGTACTCGCCTTATTAGCAGCAGGAAATCGAAGTGCTCTCTCACTGACGGTCTAACCGACACTGAGCTGTTCTAACCAAACAAACAAAAGCCTGTATGATACGAGGGTCAGTAGCAACGGCGATACTGTACACTACACTGTTATTAAAATAAAAGGTTGTGTCTAGTAGGCACTCAAACACGCAAGAAATTACAAAAATAAAATAGTAACTACCCAGATAACTGAAAATAAGTTGTACCTGTTTGAAGCTCGCAAAAATGTGTAACAAGCGAACGGTGTACTCACCTTATTAGCAGCAGGAAATCGAAGTGCTCTCTCACTGACGGTCTAACCGACACTGAGCTGTTCTAACCAAACAAACAAAAGCCTGTATGATACGAGGGTCAGTAGAAACGGTGATACTGTACACTACACTGTTATTAAAATAAAAGGTTGTGTCTAGTAGGCACTCAAACACGCAAGAAATTACAAAAATAAAATAGTAACTACCCAGATAACTGAAAATAAGTTGTACCTGTTTGAAGCTCGCAAAAATGTGTAACAAGCGAACGGTGTACTTGCCTTATTAGCAGCAGGAAATCGAAGTGCTCTCTCACTGACGGTCTAACCGACACTGAGCTGTTCTAACCAAACAAACAAAAGCCTGTATGATACGAGGGTCAGTAGCAACGGCGATACTGTACACTACACTGTTATTAAAATAAAAGGTTGTGTCTAGTAGGCACTCAAACACGCAAGAAATTACAAAAATAAAATAGTAACTACCCAGATAACTGAAAATAAGTTGTACCTGTTTGAAGCTCGCAAAAATGTGTAACAAGCGAACGGTGTACTCGCCTTATTAGCAGCAGGAAATCGAAGTGCTCTCTCACTGACGGTCTAACCGACACTGAGCTGATCTAACCAAACAAACAAAAGCCTGTATGATACGAGGGTCAGTAGAAACGGCGATACTGTACACTACACTGTTATTAAAATAAAAGGTTGTGTCTAGTAGGCACTCAAACACGCAAGAAATTACAAAAATAAAATAGTAACTACCCAGATAACTGAAAATAAGTTGTACCTGTTTGAAGCTCGCAAAAATGTGTAACAAGCGAACGGTGTACTCGCCTTATTAGCAGCAGGAAATCGAAGTGCTCTCTCACTGACGGTCTAACCGACACTGAGCTGTTCTAACCAAACAAACAAAAGCCTGTACGATACGAGGGTCAGTAGCAACGGCGATACTGTACACTACACTGTTATTAAAATAAAAGGTTGTGTCTAGTAGGCACTCAAACACGCAAGAAATTACAAAAATAACAGATTGGTAGATTAATCTCGAGAGAATATTTTTTCATCGAAGGACCGAACACTTCGTCGATCTGATCACAAAAAAGATCGTGTGTCACCCGAGCCTTGTTGTCGGATCTCCACATCACATTTAACCTGCTCTTGTGCCCTTTACACTTTTTGAAGGCTTGAAGAGTTTCTGAATGGTAAACAGGGAGAGGTTTAATTTTCAAATAATCTCTCGCATTGGCACAGAATAGCAGTGTGAGATCGGCTTTGGTTGTCTCACACCTGGGTAATGCATTCTCCTCTGCTCTTACAAAGGTATGCTTCAGTATATTTTTCCAGAACAGACCTGTCTCATCACAATTAAAAACCTGCTGTGGCAGATAACACTCAGAATCTACGAGCATTTTGAAGTTTCTGATGAAAGCTCTCTGCTGCCTCTGTGTCCGCCATGCAGTGGACGCTAGTTCTTCTCTTAAACTTCTCGGACCACCCACCGCTTCCCTTAAACACTTCAGTGAATCATTCTCACCTTTTCACAAATTATGTTCTCATTAATAGTGTTTTGCAATTGCTTTTCATTTATCCATTTTATCCGTATAAGGAACAACCTGTCAGTATCGTCCAGAATACAAAACCATTGTTTGGATGTTCATGTCACTCGCTTTGCAGCCTCTATCTCTTTAATCTTGTCCCGGTTCTTGAGGATAGTGCAAATAGGTGATGCTAAATCAGCAATGCTCACACCACGTCTGCATTTTTCAATTATTTTACGTTTCATTTCTAAGGTCATTTTCTTACTCTTACGGTCATATTCTTGCAGCTTTAGCTTCTGGGACATTTTTAAGAAGCTTATTAAAATTTGTGCATAAAAAACACTGTGGGAACACTATTTTAGAAAAAATGTGTGATTGCAAGCTGCAGTAAGGTGGGTAGCAGAAAGAGCGCTAAGCCCGGACTGTGGTATGTACTAAAGACATTATTGATATGCTGCTGCTGACAATGAAAGTTGCTCATATTGGCAACTGTTTCCCCCACCGCGTGCATACGGCTGGTGATGTTGCACTAAATCGTCGTGACTCGTGCTTGTTAAGCGTGTCTGTTTTTAATAATTTGTTTAGCTCATTATGTGAATTGCACATTGTGGGAGCTGCTTATTAAGTGAGGTTCCACTGTATTGGCGAACGAGGACTTTTGGACTAGCTCCTTTGTGGGTGGTCAGCTAATCTCAGTGTGGCATCAACGTTTTCCTACACTTAGTTTTACAAGGATATTCTATTTTAAAATGCTCTGTGCACATATTCCAACATAATAAATATGGCTGCTTCCAGGGATTGTTTGGCAATTGTGTAATTGTCCAGTAATGGGTCTTTCTGTTTATTTATGCGCAATATGTTAATTTGTTTACTTTGGGGGTCAACTAACAGTCACTGCACCAAGTGTCAGTCCTCTGCAGTCATCATCTGCAAACTGACTGACGGGCCTCTTGATGTTCTCCACAAGGTCATTTATACACTCTGTGGATAGTTACGGTCCTACAGCACTCCTTTGGGGTATCAACTTCCTTTGTTATAATGCTATTGCAATTTTGGCTTACATGCCTTTGTCACACTTAAGATTCAGTGCCGTATTGTTGTTATTGTTCTGATTTTCATTCCAAAGATTCGTGTGATGCACTTCCCCCTGCCACTCTTTCCTGTGCAAGCCCCTACGTCTCCAAATAGCTGCTGCAACCAATGTGATCAATGTGATGTGCATTCCAGCCCAAGATGCTGGATTGGTGGTCATGTGTGCATGGTGTGTGTGTGTGTGTGTGTGTGTGTGTGTGTGTGTGTGTGTGTGTGTGTGTGTGTGTGTCTTTACTGACACAGGCTGTGGCCAAAAGCTATATGTGTGAGTGCCTTTTAATCTCATCTGACTGCAACCTGATGTGTCTTCTTTATGGTAACTAGCAGTCCGTCTCTTCCTACATTGTTGGTGTTCGTACCTCGAGTTTTGATTGTTTGATATATGAAAAATAACAAGTCTTCGCTTCAGCTTACGACCTTAGTGCACATCGACAGCAGGAATTAGTACCCTGTCACAACTAAATTTTTCTGTACCTTAACTATGTGTCTGAACAATTTCTTTTATTTCATCATCTGTGGAGCTAGTTGGTATATAAACCTGTACTACTGTGGTGAATGTTGGCTTCATATCCGTTTTTGGCCTGCATGGACTCCTATTTTGTATGCATTATTAAACCTACTCTTGCACTACCCTATTTGGTTTGTATTTATGGTCCTGTACTCACCTGACAAACTCCTTTTCCACTTGCCACAGAACTTCACTAATTCCCACAATATCCAACTTCAAATCATCCAGTTCCCTTTTTAAATTTTCTAACCTACCTGCCCAATTAAGGGATCTAGCAGTCTATGACCTCACCTGTAGATTGTATGTTTGGTTTTTCACGATGACGACATCCTCCTTATCGGACCCACGTGGAGACCCGAATGGGGAACTATTTTACCTCCAGAATATTTTACCCAAGAGAATGCCATCATCGTTTAACTACACAGTAGAGGCAGCACGCCCCCAGGAAAACTAACAGCTGTATTTTCCTGCCGCATTTAACTGTTTGCAGTACTGGCACATTGAGGTCGTGTCGGTTCTTGTTACAAGACAGTGGCTTATAATCCAAAATTGCAATAGCACAATAAAAACAGTTACAGCTAAAAGTGAAAATGACATCTTTTAAGAACTCCCTTGGGATATTTCAGAGGTTACTAATATGTCTGAAGGTTTCTCTTTACTAAGAATGGCATACTATGTTCCATTTGTTAGGAGCTCTTCTGTTCAGTCACAAAACTGGTCTTTTGTTTATTAGGCTACAGTGTGGAACCCTGTCAGACATCTTCCAAAAGTCGAGGAACGTCAACCTGGGCACCAGTATTTGCTGCCTTCAAGATCTTGTGGATTAATTCACTATAAATGGACTACACAGTTAACGAGAGTAGTTTTACGCACGTAACTTACGTCAAAGTATAAGAATTCGATCATTATGTGTTTCTCATTGTGCGCCTCTCACACTGCAGGGCACAGAATGGGAGGAGCTGCTGCGGTGTCACCTGCTCCGAGTGCGCCCACTGCAGGTGTGTGAAGACGGACAGAGAGGTCTTACGGACAGCCGGTATGATGCCACAACTCCGGACACTTACGATGATGCACGGTACCAGAGCTCGCATCTTACGTAAGATCTGCAGGAACTGTCTGAATCTCACAACTTTGCAGCTTCACGGCTGTCAGAAGATGAACTACTCGGTAAGTTGAACCTTCAGCTATAGTGTGAGATATAAATGAGGGCCCACTTGTGCGAGTACTGTTTTTAACCAGATGGACAATTCCTGGTTTCTGTACTTTATAGTGAGGGATTGGACTGGTTAAAAGATACGTGTGCTTCTGAGAAACAGAACGTGCACGTGATTCAAAATGTAGCAATGTGGGACCTCTCATCTTGCTTTGAGATCACTCTTAGAGTTCATACATGGTATGTTTCTTTTTTTTCATTTTTTAATTTATTTTTGGACTACAGTTACCTGTTAAAATTATATTGTAGGTTACATTTCTCGTACTATCGTTAACTAGCCTTTTCCCTGTGGCTTCGGTCACATACACTTTTGACACATATGTTACACACACGTCCTCCTCTCGCTCGCTGTGTCCACTTCTTCCTCTCCCTGTCTCCCTCATCCTCCCACCTCTTCCCTACTCCCACCTCTTCCCTACTCTCTCTCTCTGCCCATCTCTTCCTCCCCTTTTCTCTCTCAGCTTCCTCCTCCTCCCTTTCTCACCGTCAGTCTCTCCTGCGCCCCCACCCCACCTTGCTCAGCTGTGCCACTGCAAGTCGTGCAGATACTACTCACATGACATGCCAGTCATGCAGGGCAGCCTACATGTCAGTGGTAGGAAACCCTTTTGTGCCCATATAACCACTCCTGTGGAAGCTAGGAAGTTCTAACTGCCATAGTGCTGAATGTGATACAGCAAGCAGCATGTCTTCCAAATTTGGGTGAAATTGATTAAGATGCAATTGACAATTTGCTTATTTCTGTAGTGTGAGAATTTTTGATGCAATGACCAAACTCGGCAATCACGGTTAATAGAATAATAAAAAGTAGCAACCGGGATCACAAATTTGTTTTATATCTGGTGTCAGTAATTGGTTTCAGTCATTAAACCGACTTCAGACTGAGACCCCAGATGATGGAGGAGCCTGTGCCAAGCTCTGTTGTGTGATGCCTGTTGCTGTCTGGGACAGATACTACTTGATACTGGCTTCTCTCCTCATCTGGAGTCTCACTCTGAAGACAGATGTCATGTTCTCAGCTGTAATTTTTTATCATTACGGTAGAGTGTAATTAGTCTTGTCGAGGAAGCAGCTTCTCGTACAGCTTAGCTGCAGCGTGCTACCTCGGATGACAGTGAGGGAAACCAGACACGGATCAGCTCTGTGCAGCAGATTAACGACCAGGTCTTCTGTTTTTGTTTTAGGGTGCAGGGTCGTACGCACCCGTGTCAGAAATGTAGAATGTCGGTGCCAATGACGTAGGCACCCCTGACATCACGGTCAGTTCGAGAGCTGTCAGTATATGCAAAGGTACTATTGTGAATTTCCGTGTGAAGGTCGTGAAACTGAAGGCGATAGGGCGAGGCTGGAGGTAGTGACTTTAGGAAGCGAATGGAGGCTGAGGCGAACACGGGCCACTGCGTGAAGTCGAGCTGGTGAAGGATTCACACGCGTCAGGAAAGTGGCAGGTATTGTGAAGTTAAGCTGTCGGAGGAAGAGCCGAAAGTGAACTCCGGGAGGTAACAGAGAAAAGGGACGTGCCCCATGCTGGCGATCAAAGGAGTCATTGAAGAAGGAGGCATAGGGTGGGTGGCCTGCACGGCAGACAAACGGTGTGCTTACCTGCTGAGGAGAAAGTAGGATAGCGGTAGTTTGGCAGCTTCAGCATACAGACTCTCAGCCGGTCCAGTGAATAGGTGCCAGTGACCAAACAGATACTACAGTGGTGAATAGTATTGAAACAGGATAAGAGGGACAGATGTGCAGATGCAAAAACGAAACACCCCTAGTCTAGTTTTGAATGGAAAAGGGACCGGTACAAACAGTGGAGGGTGGTTCGATCTGCTCCCCAGGAAGTACCACTGAGGACACGTACAACATTGAGGGAGTGCATACAGTGGGCTGTTAGGTAAGACACGTGAGAGGACCGAGAAAGTTTCCTATCGAGCGTGAGACCCAAGAATTTCATAGTTTCAACAAACTGAAGAGGTACAGGCCTGAGGTGCAAAGATGGCGGAAGAAACCCGTTGCGCCACAAGAAATATGTACAAACAGTTTTGTCAACAGAAGAACAAAAGCCACTGTCCGTGCTCTACAAGTAGAGACGATCGAGACATCGCTGAAGATGCTGCTCGATGAGCCGAGTCAGTGGAGAACTGGAATAGATGCAAAATCGTCAACAAAAAGGGAGCCAAAGAAGTCCGGTGGGAGTCAGGCCATTATGGGACTAATGGCGATAGCGAAGAGGACGACACTCGGGATGGAACCTCGAGGCACACTGTTTTCCCGGATAAAGGTGTCCGACAAGGCAGAACCCACACGTACTTTGAAAACTCGGTCTTTTAAAAATTCCTGAAGGAAACGGGATATGCGGCTACCGAAGCCCCACCTGTAGAGAGGACAGAGGATACCGGTCCTCCAGCAGTTGTCGTAGGCTTTCTCCAAATCGAAAAACATGGCCACAATCTGGGAGTTCCGCAGCAAACCGTTCGTGACACGGGTGGACGAAATGAAGAGATGGTCGACTGCAACTAAATCCACAGTGTGCAATGCTTAGTAAATTGCGAGAATCATATGTTCCGTCACCTTGCAAACACAGCTGGTGAGAGAAATGGGGCAGTAGCTAGAAGGAAGGTCCTTACCGGCCTTAGATATGGGTATGACAGTGGCTTCATGCCAGAATCTGGGATGTGATGTCATCAGTCATACGACCACACCACCGCCTGAGACACCGATCCGCCGGATGTGATTCTCTCAATAAATGGAACAGAAGAATGGCTGTGTTAGCCAAAGAGTACACAGCCAGTCACAGTACTTACGCTTGCCACGAGGCACTGCTGGGCCATTTCGTGTGCAGCAGGAGAGTAATGCAGTTGTGCCAGTCTACAGTTCGTAGCCGCGCTCAGTGGTCAGCCAGTGCCGACGTTAGTCATCATCTGCAGCTCAGTATTGCTGCCATTGAGTCTTTGTTGCTTCATTCCAAGTTAGTCTTTCAAATTCACCGGATTCGACATTTGAGATTACAAGACATTAAGTCATCACTGCACGATTTTTGACATGTATATTATGTCATTCTACAGACGCTTAGTCTAGTCGCGCCTTCTATAATTGAAGACCAACTGATCGTGGACTGCAGCAAAGTTAAGTAATAACTTCTTTCTTATTTTGTACTCCTGCTAATTAATTGTGTTTTCCTGTTGTAGCTACTGAGCAGTCTTGGCATAGTTGAACCCACGTTTCCACCTCCTCGGCTACCTCATCTTCGCCACCTCGTGTTGACGGACTCGATTATGGTGGAAGATCGAGAGCCGTTGTGGGAAATGTGCCCTCTGCCCAGATGTGGTCGTACATGTTAAGCAGAAAGTGCTTGCCCTGCCCGAGCCTCTTCCACTCATTTCCGACGGATGAGAAGGCAGCAAAATGGCAGCCCAAGGTGTCGGAGATAGCAGTAGGGTCCACTGTGACATTGTCTGCTACTGTCAGGCCCGAAAATCCCAGAGATCTGTCAGAGATTGGCCCACATGGTGGGCGAGGGAGTGGAATGTTAAAAGAGCTAATGAATGAAACCGAACTAGATTGTTTGCTGTCCTGAAGAAGGTGATGACACTGTGCACACAACTGTTTACAATGAATGCAGTTTGCCATTGTAGGATTACGGTTAAAAATGCAGAGAGCACGTGTCCACACACAAATTGCGTCGCGGCACGCCTCGGTCCACCGAGGGACCGGGGGGCGCAGCGTGGTGAAGAGAAAGTGTGAGGAATGGAATGTTGTGTCACAGTAATGATAACATCTGCAAGATACTCTACCTGGTCAGCACAATGTTTGTCGAAGGTCACCAGAGAGGAGTAGAGCCTCCAGTCAGACTTAGTAAGCTGCCATTTGGGTGTGCACGTAGATGGGATAGGAGTCAGCAAACGGATATTACACGGGAAAAACGGTCACTCGATTACGTGTCAGAGAACGTACGCCTCAGACAGTGGGCGAGCTGGTCAGTGCAGAAGGATAGCTCCAAATGGGAATAGGTGTGCGTGAAGTCTGAAAGGAACATGGGTGCTCCTACATTAAGGCAGAGGAGGTTAATTTGATTGAGAAGGTCAGCCGAGAGGTCACCTCTCCGACACATTCTGGTAGAACCCCAAAGGGGCCGATGCACATTAAAGTCACTGAGCAGCAGAATGGGGTGAGGTAGCTGCCCAATAAACTCTAGAAAGTCTGCCCCGGCGATATCAAATGACGGAGGGACATAAATGGTACAGAAGGAAAAGATCAAGTGAGGAAAGAAAAGGCAAACTGCAACAGCTCGGAGATGGGTAATCGGAGAGGTGGATCGACTGTAAACATCATCCCGTACGAGCTACAAGGCTCCTCCACGAGGGGGAGGAGGTCAAAACAGACTGGAAAGAAATGCGAGAGCTCAAAGTGGTCGTGAGGATGCAATATTGTTTTCCCGGAGGCAGAGGACGAGTGGACACTGTGATTCTAAGAGCACCCATAAATTGTCGTCGTCGGATCGAAGAACGCAAACGTTCCACCGGAGGAGAGTCACGACGAGGAAAACACGGAGGGGTGTCACCTCGGCGGCTGCCGAATGCCGGCCTACGTATACCTGTCACTACGGGACACGGAAGCGGGAACATCCCACTCCGTGAAGTCTACAGGAGTGTCGGCATTCTCTGTCTGTCGGCCTGCGTATTCCAGGGCAGAAAAACAGCCGAGAGTGCACACCGGCGACACAGAGTTCTGCCAGGTGAGGGTATCACGTGGCGACAGCGTCACAGGGGAGACCGGCCGCCTCCGTTCCACTTCTCGGAGCCTTTCCGGTTGGCAGAGGAAGACTCTGATGTCGGCTGGCTGGAGGGATGTACAAAGTCTTTGTAGGAGTGTTCCTTCTGTCCTTTATGCCTGCCGGTTGTGTAGCAGGTGGCTTAACCCTGGGAGGCGAAAGTTTGTCGCACAGCTGGAGGAGGAGACGGGGACGCTACCGGGACACCGAGCAATTTCACAATCGCGGTGCTAAATATTAGGTCGGACGTCTGCACGGCCGGGTCCTCCGTAGAGCGAGAACGATACTGTAGGTGCCAGGCGGTAGGACGTGGGGTTTACGAGTAGCCGACAACTTACGAGCAGCTGGGTAATGCAGTTTTTCCTTCACTCATATCTCCCGGACAGCCGACTCGTCGAGATACGCGGGATAATCGCAGGAGGATTTGGCACGGTCGTCAGCGCTGTCGCTGCAGCGGGGAGAAGGAGGTGGGCACTCGCCCTCGTGAGCGTCACTACCGCAGGTTACACATCTGGCCGGGAGTCGACAGGACTCTCAGGTGTGGTCGTAACGGTGACACCGGTAGCAGTGCGTCGGGTTTGGAATATACAGTCTGACTGTGATAACTTCATCACCTGCTTTGATCTTTGACAGAAGAACCACTCTGTCAAAAGTGAGAAACAGAGTGCGTGCGGGCACTGAGGAGGCATCTACCTTTTTCATCACACAATAGACTGCGATGGCACTCCGATCGGAGAGGTATGTTCGGATTTCTGCCTCAGTCAGACCGTCGAGCGGTGTAGTGTAAATAACACCGCAGGAAGAATTCTGCATTTGGCGGGCCTCGACACCGACGGGATAGCCGCGGAGGAGCGGAGCTGCGAACAGTGTCGTGCCTGAGAGTCAGAAGTAGCCTTCGAAAGCAAAGTGACATTGTGTAAATGAGAGCAGGAGTTCACAGGGCCAGCAGTTGCATCGACACCTTTCCAGGTAATATACGGATTTAGCGTAGTGACTGACCGTCTTCAATATGTGAAACCACGTGGAACCGTGGTGCAGCTGGGAGGGTCTTTTGAATCATTGGCCTCATTCCGTTTATGTTTTGTAGACGTTGAAGGTGAAGACGATTGGCTCGTTGCGAGAAAATCCCCCACGATTTTCGGCATCTCCGATGGCGTGCTCCTTACTACTGGGGGGCACACGTCAGAAGGGGGCACACTTGCCTCAGACGATTGTTCACACTTCAGATTGCACCTCACGAACACCTAACAGACGTTCCAATTGGCAATTTGAGAAGGTAGCAGCTCAGGCAATCATCTCTCCTCAGGCCCGGCCTCTACGAGGGGGTACGTGCGAACTCTACCTGTCGACTTGGGGCTGGGTTTTACACATTACCCGTTCACGTGTTACGTGTCAGAGGCATAGGCGGTGCACGGGGAGGAAGAAGAAAAAAGGAGGACATCAAACGCCGAAACGGAGGAAGCATAGGAGAAGGGGAACAAGGAAAGAAAAAAGAAATGAAAAACAGTGCAGAGACTGTTCTGATATTGGCCACTGAAAATGCAAAACACCTTTCCAGAAACATTCCGGACACGTTCCCCGAGGGAGAAGAAATAGAACAGTGTTAGGATATACGTGCAGCACCGAAGGGAAACTGTGCTGCAAAGGCAGAGGCCTCACGGTAGCCGAGCACGGACCCGACGAAGAGTGGCGAGTCCCATGAGGGGTTGGGAACCGGTGGTCTGGTACTTCGGTCAGCCCGAGTGTGGCTTTTAGGTGGTTTCCTGCACTCGTGTAGGGAAATGCTGGGCTGGTCCCCAATCTCCACTCGGTACAAATATCTGTAATATACGGTTACACAAAGAACAAAGTTTACACGATCCATAGTCGTGTGGCAGCCACAGCTCTCCTCCCTGACGTTAACTGGTGACTGTGGCACCAGGAAGGGTATCTGGCCTCAAATTTAAAATAAAAACAAAATCTGCCAAATCGTGTTAAATAGTAGTGCCTTATGATGGGGTAAATGCTAGGATAGACAGTCAGTGTTTGTGACGAAATTTTATTTTGCAGAACAACCTGATTTTTGATATTTCATAGTACCGTGCAGTCAATAAATTTCAGCATCAATAATAATACTTCCTAGGACAATGACCTGTACTGCTCTACAGTACTAAGTTCCTTAATTTAAAAAATTCTTTAATTTTTATCTAATTTTCAATAATTTAGAATGTACTTGTATTTAATTATTTAATTTTGCATGTGAACATGTAATCAGGAGTATACTGCATAAATTACACATAAAAAATAGGACATGTTTAATCAATTTACAAATGTATGTGAATTACTGAGAGACATAAGGAAATTTGTGTTAATTATATTACACTGCTTGATAAAATTATACAACCATAAATTATATGAGCCACTGAGAACCATAAGAGGCCAAAGCGTATCATCATTGATTGAGACTGTAGCATTTATTTATGCTTCTGACATCCATCAATCTTAGGCTGTGTCACGTTGTATGTATGAACAGTCACGAAAAGCTATCTCACTGGCGTCTCTGATATTCGGTTTGATGATGGTTTGCTTGAGGCCCTTGTGGTTCTTAGTGTGTGTGTGTGTGTGTGTGTGTGTGTGTGTGTGTGTGTGTGTGTGTGTGTCAGTTGTACAGAAAGTGCAAAATTGCTAAGCAGGAATGGCTAATGGATGAATGCAAAGCTACAGGAGCACACATTACTGTGGGGAAAGATAGATGCCATGTAGAGGAGCATTAAAATGACTTTCGGAGAAAAGAGAAACAGCTGTACAAATATAAAGAGCTCAAGTGGCTCGCCAGTACTACACAAAGAATAGAAAGCTGAATGGTGGAAGGAGTGTGTAGAAGGACTTTACAATGGAAATCAACTTGAAAGCAAAGGGATGATGAAGTAAATGAAAATGAGACGGGGGATCTTATTGTGCGAGAAGCATTTGTTGGAGCACTGAAGGTTGAAATAAGGCCCCTGGAGAAAATGACATTCCCTCAGAATTATTGAGATCCTTGGGAGAGTCAGCCATGACAGAACTATTCCATTGTGTGTGTACAAGGTCTGTTCAAAATATTCCAGAACATTTGTAATTTAGAGTGAAATGTGGTTGGCATCCGCGTATGCTTGTGTTTAATGTGTTTCATTGTTGTATTTCTGTTAGTTATTGTTGAGTGCTGCATTTAGTAGAATGTTGTGTTGCACAGTTTGTGAATTTCGAGATGGAAGAGCTAGAGGAGCAATGCATCTGCATTAAATTGTGCAGGAAACTCAAGAAAATCTGCAGAGACACTCCAAACGATGCAGGAAGCCTACAGTGATGAGTGATTAAGTCGTACTCTGTGTTACAAATGGCTGACACAGTTTAAAAATGGCTGGACAGAAGTTAGAGATGACCCTCATTCGGGACACCCTCCGACGTCTACCACCGACACTCGTGTCGGTAACATCGACAAAATTGTGCGATCCAGTCACAGACTGACTGTCCGAGAGATTTCGGAAGAATGTAACATTTCAATTGGACCGTGTCATGAAATCTTGACACAGCATATTGGAGTGCTATGTGTTGCCAGCAAATTCGTCCCACAGCTCGTGAGTTGAGACCAGAAAGATCTTCGCCGTGCAACCTGTGAAGGGCTCTCGCATCGCACAAATGAGAATGAGATGGTCCTTAAGAGTATCATAACGGGTGATGAGATGTTGGTCTACAGTTATGATGTTGAGACTCAGGTTCAATCTTCACAATGGATCGGGAAGGATTCTCCGACACCAAAACTAGCTCATCAGGTCAGATCAAATGTCAAAGCGATGCGGACAGTTTTCTTTGACTTTGAATGATTAGTTCATCTTCATCACGAATTTGTTCCACAGGGACAAACTGTTAACCGATGGTAGGATTGGGACGTGTTACGAAGCCCAATAAAATGTGAGAAGGAAACAGCCTGAAAAGTGGCGAGACAGTTCACGGCTCTCGCTTCGCGATAACGCGTCCACACATCTCTCCCTGTTGCTGCACGACTGTAGCACAAAAAATGAAATCACTGTGCTGCCTGATGCTCCGTACTCTCCAGACCTGGCCTCTGTGGACTTTTTTATTTTCAAAGTTGAAATCCCTTTTGAAAGGACAAAGATCTGCAATGATAGACGACGTAAAAGAAGATTTTAAAACAGCGTTTTGCGTAATCCGTCTAGAGGCGTACCAGGACTGCTTCCACATGTAGAAACGACATTGCGAGCGGTGTTATCAATTGTGGTGGAGAGTATTTCGAAAGAGAGCGTGTAGAAATAGAAGGTAAGCATAGACAAATTTTTTGGACAAAGTTCTAGAATTATTTGAACAGACCTCGTAAGGTGTATGAAACAGG
The DNA here is from genome assembly GCF_023864345.2 of Schistocerca serialis cubense. Taxonomy (NCBI): domain Eukaryota; kingdom Metazoa; phylum Arthropoda; class Insecta; order Orthoptera; family Acrididae; genus Schistocerca; species Schistocerca serialis. The sequence goes on from NC_064649.1 coordinate 169,720,465, forward strand.
CAAAATACTCTCCGAGTTCAAGGAGGGTGTCACGGTTCCAATTCCAGAGAAGGCAGTTGCTGTACTTACAGTTGTGTATTCTACTGGACCAACGGTTTACTAAACCATTGTTGCAAAATACTGACACCGTGAGGACAAGTCAACGAATAAGTCACAAATATCAGTTTACCTTATACTGTGTTTAAATCGTGCATACATACTTTGCCAGCAGATAGTGGCACGTGTACACATTTAGATGCTGCAGGGAAGTGTACACGAGTAGAATAGTATGTGGTCGTGCATTTCTTGTGGGTGGAAGGGCTGTTCACAGGGGAAGTGTATCGTGAAATGGGTCCCGTGTATGTTGACAACTGTTTATCACAGAAATCTGCGTTCACTCAGATCAGGAGTTTATAAAGGGAAGGCAAAGCGTCAGAGATTGGGAGCATGCTTGCTGTCCTGCAGTGGCTGCAACTGAAACCGAGAAGCAGTGTGTGGAGCAGATACTTTGTAACGAGTGGTATGTGGCGATCAGTGACGTAGCACGTGCTGTAGGATGTTCGTGTCAAACAGCTTACACTATAATGGGTGAGCAGCTGAAGTTTCATAAAGTTTGTGCACAGTGGTTGCCTAGCATGGTGACTGAGGAGCACAAAATGAATATAATGGGCTTTTCTCAACAGCACCTCATTCGATACTCTGGGGAAGGAAGGAGGGAAGGAGAGGATTTAGTGGCACAAATTGTTGCGGGGGTCAAGTTTTGGGTTCACCACTTTCAACCAGAGACCAAACGACCATCCACGGAACGGAAGTATTCTACCTCCTCGACAATAAAAACACTGAAGGCCATTCCGTCAGCCTGCAAGATTCTGCTCACCACGTTTTGGGACACGTGAGGGCTGTACTGGTGAAATTCCGGCCTCATGGTGAGGCACCGAATGCCGTGTCATACTGCACCAGTGTGTGGGAACTCTTGACACACCATTCACCACAAATGTAGTGATTCCTCTAGATGACAGTGCCTGCCCTCGTACAGAAAGACAAATACGGGACCTGTTACCGATATTTAATTGGGAATGCTTTGAACAGTTGCCCTACGGTCCCAACTTACCCTCGGAAGACTTCTTTGCTGCCAGTTATTGAAGGCTTGTAAAAAGGTGGGATAAGTGTCTGAATGTACAGTGTGAATATGTAGCAAAGTGAAACAAATTTCAGGAAGTTACTTCGATTTTTATTGCCTCTAGCCTGTTTTGCAACTTATTTATTGACATGCCATCACGCTTACAGAGGTACGGGAAAACTAGTAGAAGCTGGCCTCGAGGAAGGTCAGTTTGGGTTCCAGAGAAATGTAGAAACACACAGGGCCATACTGCCCCTGAAGTTAGCTGGCATAAAATACGGGGAGTGAAAGGATATTTATGGCACGTACAGAAAGTAGACTGCAGATGTAAGAGTTTAAGGGCACGAAAGTTGCAGTGCCGTACAGTATCGATACCGTGCCAGGCAGAACGCATCCGCTGCCGTCTTGAAGCCACATCTCTGGTCGTACACGTATGTAGCACCACTGCTGAACTGGATAAGAAGACACTGCAATGAGCCAACTAGTAGTCTACGAGTGAAGGTTATAGTAGCATTTCTGTATTTTGATCATTTATAATGATTAGGCTCTGTCTAATGGAATCTCTTGGACATACTGTACGAATTTACATAAACAGCAGTGCCACTGTGATTGTGCGTACTTCTAATCGTATCTGCTCTCTGTCTAAGCACCCGCTATTCCATGACACCCTCCACGTGCGGATCCGACGAAAGGGAAGCAGTGCTGCAAAGCGAGGAAGATGGGGTTGTAGCCTAAACCAGGTGTCGTTCAGTCTGTTCACTGAGCGAGCAGTAAAGGAAACTGGGAATAAATTTGAAAATGGAATTAAAGTTCAGGAAGAAGAAATTAAAAGCTTGAGGTTTCCTGATGACTCTGTAATTTCTGTTAGTGTCGGGAGAGGGCTCGGAAGAGTAGGTGAACAGAACGGATAATGTCTCGAAAAGAGGATATTAGACGAACGTCGACAAAAGCGAGACAGGGTAGCAGAATATAGTCGAATTAAAACGGGCTGTGGCGAGAGAATTAGATTGGGAAATTGGACACTAAAAGTAGTGGAGGAGTTATGTTATCTGAGTAGCAAAATAACATAATTGCTGAATTAGAGAGGATGTAAAATGCAGGTTATCAATAACAAGAAAAGCATTTCTGAAAAAGAGGACTCTGTTAACATCAAATTCAAACTTAAGTGTCAGAAAGTCCACCTCTGCAACCAAACGATTAATGTTGCTGCCTTCAGTGTGGAGGTCGCAGGTTCAATTCCTGGTACCTCTTCAGATATCTTTTGAGATAGGGAGATATGGTACGGTATTCACTCAGCCCTTGTGAGGTCAAATTAAGAAGCAACAGCATCATCAGGATTCATCTGGTGGCTACAACGGCTGGAGCAATTGTCAGCATGCCGATCACACGTTCCACCGTCGTAGACCGCTCCTCGTAGTGCCTTTTAGGCAGCAGTTGGCCAGCCAGAACAGGCCTAAGGCCTAATCCGTGAGCGGTGTTTACGTTTATGTTAGGAGACCTTTCCTGAAGGTACTTGTGTGGAGTCTACACTTGTATGTAATTGGGACGTGATTGATAAGCAATTCAGACAACAGTAAAACAGATCCTTTTGAAATATGGTGCTACAGAAGAAAGCTGAAGGTTAGATGAGTAACTGACAAAGAGGTACTCTGTGAAATAGAGGTAACATAGATTTAGGATTGTCTGACGACAATGCTCTCACCATTGAAATCCCTTTAAGGTCAAACGACGATAAAGGTATAAATAATATTTACAAAAGAAACTTCTCTGTGGACAGCTGTCATCTGTTCATAAGTATCTTAGAAAAGAAAAACTGGTTAGATGTTATGAAACAAACAAGTACAGATGAGGCATATAGTGTATTTTCATCGAATTATCTGATGAACTTTGATATGTGTTTCCCAAAGAAACTGACCAGAATCAAGTCTAATGGACACATAAAGTCAGGTTCTCGGATGACTCTTGGCATTAATAAATCGTGTGAAAAAATGAAAAAACTCAATTCAGAGTTGAGGGAGTGTGCAGATACTGATTTTATAGAATATGTCAAAACGTATAGGAAAATATACTGCAGAGTAATTGCAAATGCAAAGTTAATAAGTAATGACATGGAAATAAAACAGTCCAGAAATAAAACTAAAATAGCATGGGAAATTGTGAGAAAAGAAACTGGGGTACCTATCAAAGATAAGGAAATTATTCTAAAAGATGGGGAGAATAAAATGTTAGATAAATATGCCATGCCCAGTTATATAAATAATTACTTTTTAAATATACCCCAGACATTAAGCAGGAATTTTGGGGAGCAGATGAGGAGAGCAGCACCCAAGGCACCCAGCAGTATGATGGCAGTCCCAACATACGAAAAGGAAGTTTTAAAAATGATTAAAAATCTCAAGTCCAACATTTCAGCTGGAGTAGTTGAGGTGTCAATAATAATAGCAAAGAAAACAGCTAATCAAATAGCGAAACCATTGGTGCTCGTAGCAAACATGTCAATGGCTGAGGGAGTGTTTCCAAAGAAACTGAAAATTTCTAAAGTCGTCCCCCTGTTGAAAAAGAGAATTAAGCTTAAAATAGAAAACTACAGACCTGTCTCACTTCTCCCAACTTTCTCAATGTGTGACTCTATATTTCATTTGTATCTGTAAAACCTTAATCTTAATATCCACAATCTGGTAAACAGTAATCAGCACAGTTTTCAAGCTGGGAGAAGTACCGAAACAGCTGTACTGGAATACACAAAAGAAATAATCAGTAAATTGAGAGAGGGAAAAAGTGTAGTTGGATTAAATCTAGATCTGTCAAAAACCTTTGACACTGTTGACCACAGCATACTTTTGGAAAAACCTGAAGCTATAGGTATTAGAGGACCGGTAAAAAGTGGTTTGAGTCGTATCTGGAAAAGAGGATGCAGGTAGTTGAAATTACAGCACCAAATATTAACCAAAAAATTAAACTAAGGTCAGGTCCAAGGGAGGTCACTGTAGGAGTACCCCAAGGAAGTGTATTAGGCCCTTTGCTATTCCTCATTTACATTAGTGATATCCGGGTGTCAGAGAGAAAAGCTAGAATCGTGTTATTTGCTGATTATACTAGTTTAATAGTTAGTGATATGAAGCAGTCATTGCACAGTGCTGTGGACCATGTCCTACAAGATATACAAAAATGGTTTAGTGCAAACAAGCTAACAGTGAATGAAAAAAAAAAAAACTAATTATGTGCAATATGGAAAAATAAGTGAACATGATGACCTAAATGCCACCATGGAGGACAAACAACTTGAGTACAGTGTGCAAAATTCCTGGGTATGCACAGTGATGAGAAGATAAACTGGGAGGACCATTTGGTGAGCTTAGCACTAAAACTAAATTCAGCATGTTTTGTACTTAGAATAATTTCAAGAGTTTGTAGTAATGACTGTACCAGATTAGTATATTTTGGCTATTTTCAGTCCATTGTGTCCTATGGGATAGTATTCTGGGAAAAAATAAATTGTCGTCTAAATGAGACTTTCAAATTGCAAAAATGCGCTATTCGGATAATGAGCCAGAGCGCACCTCAAACACATTGTAGGCCCCTTTTTAAAGCATTGAAAATTTTAACAATTCCATAATTATACATTCTGAAATTTCTGTTGATGATCAAAAGAAATCAGGACAAAATTAAAACCAATACAGACTATCATAATTACGATACACGGCAATGTAAAGATCTCCCCTTACAAGCTGTAACAAGGACCTGAAGTCAGAAACATGTTTGTAATCAAGGCATTAAACTTTTTTAATGCACTACCAAAACAAATCAAAAAGCTGGAAAATGAGGATAAATTTAAAACTGTTATAAAGAGTCACATGCTTGACAAATGTTGATACAGTGTAAGTGAATTTCTAGGCTCAACTGTATTAGAATATAAAGAACCACATGCTTGACAAATGTCACTACAGGATAAGTGAATAGCTCTGCTCAACTGTATAAGAATATATGATATCATAAATGTGACAAATGAAATCACAACATCAAGGAACAGGTCTGTTAAGCACATAAGAAATTATTGTTGTTGTTGTGGTCTTCAGTCCTGAGACTGGTTTGATGCAGCTCTCCATGCTACTCTATTCTGTGCAAGCTTTTTCATCTCCCAGTACCTACTGCAACCTACATCCTTTTGAATCTGCTTAGTGTATTCATCTCTTGGTCTCCCTCTACGATTTTTACCCTCCACGCTGCCCTCCAATACTAAATTGGTGATCCCTTGATGCCTCAGAACATGTCCTACCAACCGATCCCTTCTTCTGGTTAAGTTGTGCCACAAACTTCTCTTCTCCCCAATCCTATTCAATACTTCCTCATTAGTTATGTGATCTACCCATCTAATCTTCAGCATTCTTCTGTAGCACCACATTTCGAAAGCTTCTATTCTCTTCTTGTCCAAACTATTTATCGTCCATGTTTCACTTCCATACATGGCTACACTCCATACGAATACTTTCAGAAATGACTTCCTGACACTTAAATCAATACTGGATGTTAACAAATTTCTCTTCTTCAGAAACGCTTTCCTTGCCATTGCCAGCCTACATTTTATATCCTCTCTACTTCTACCATCATCAGTTATTTTGCTCCCCAAATAGCAAAACTCCTTTACTACTTTAAGTGCCTCATTTCCTAATCTAATTCCCTCAGCATCACCCGACTTAATTAGACTACATTCCATTATCCTTGTTTTGCTTTTGTTGATGTTCATCTTATATCCTCCTTTCAAGACACTGTCCATTCCATTCAACTGCTCTTCCAAGTCCTTTGCTGTCTCTGACAGAATTACAATGTCATCGGCGAACCTCAAAGTTTTTATTTCTTCTACATGAATTTCAATACCTACTCCAAATTTTTCTTTTGTTTCCTTTACTGCTTGCTCAATATACAGATTGAACAACATCGGGGAGAGGCTACAACCCTGTCTTACTCCCTTCCCAACCACTGCTTCCCTTTCATGTCCCTCGACTCTTATAACTGCCATCTGGTTTCTGTACAAATTGTAAATAGCCTTTCGCTCCCTGTATTTTACCCCTGCCACCTTTAGAATTAGAAAGAGAGTATTCCAGTCAACATTGTCAAAAGCTTTCTCTAAGTCTACAAATGCTAGAAACGTAGGTTTGCCTTTCCTTAATCTTTCTCCTAAGATAAGTCGTAAGGTCAGTATTGCCTCACGTGTTCCAGTGTTTCCACGGAATCCAAACTGATCTTCCCCGAGGTTGGCTTCTACTAGTTTTTCCATTCGTCTGTAAAGAATTCGTGTTAGTATTTTGCAGCTGTGACTTATTAAGCTGATAGTTCGGTAATTTTGACATCTTTCAGCACCTGCTTTCTTTGGGATTGGAATTATTATATTCTTCTTGAAGTCTGAGGGTATTTCGCCTGTTTCATACATCTTGCTCACCAGATGGTAGAGTTTTGTCAGGAATGGCTCTCCCACGGCCGTCAGTAGTTCCAATGGAATATTGTCTACTCCGGGGGCCTTGTTTCGACTCAGGTCTTTCAGTGCTCTGTCAAACTCTTCACGCAGTATCATATCTCCCATTTCATCTTCATCTACATCCACTTCCATTTCCATAATATTGTCCTCAAGTACATCACCCTTGTATAGACCCTCTATATACTCCTTCCACCTTTCTGCTTTCCCTTCTTTGCTTAGAACTGGGTTTCCATCTGAACTCTTGATATTCATACCAATCGTTCTCTTATCTCCAAAGGTCTCTTTAATTTTCCTGTAGGTGGTATCTATCTTACCCCTAGTGAGATAGGCCTCTACATCCTTACATTTGTCCTCTAGCCATCCCTGCTTAGCCATTTTGCACTTCCTGTCGATCTCATTTTTGAGACGTTTGTATTCCTTTTTGCCTGTTTCACTTACTGCATTTTTATATTTTCTCCTTTCATCAATTAAATTCAGTATTTCTTCTGTTACCCAAGGAGTTCTACTAGCCCTCGTCTTTTTACCTACTTGATCCTCTGCTGCCTTCACTACTTCATCCCTCAAAGCTACCCATTCTTCTTCTACTGTATTTCTTTCCCCCATTCCTGTCAATTGCTCCCTTATGCTCTCCCTGAATCTCTGTACAACCTCTGGTTCTTTTAGTTTATCCAGGTCCCATCTCCTTAAATTCCCACCTTTTTGCAGTTTCTTCAGTTTTAATCTACAGGTCATAACCAATAGATTGTGGTCAGAGTCCACATCTGCCCCTGGAAATGTCTTACAATTTAAAACCTGGTTCCTAAATCTCTGTCTTACCATTATATAATCTATCTGATACCTTCTAGTATCTCCAGGGTTCTACCATGTATACAACCTTCTTTCATGATTCTTGAACCAAGTGTTAGCTATGATTATGTTGTGCTCTGTGCAAAATTCTACCAGGCGGCTTCCTCTTTCATTTCTGTCCCCCAATCCATATTCACCTACTATGTTTCCTTTTCCCCCTTTTCCTACACTCGAATTCCAGTCACCCATGACTATTAAATTTTCGTCTCCCTTCACAATCTGAATAATTTCTTTTATTTCATCATACATTTCTTCAATTTCTTCGTCATCTGCAGAGCTAGTTGGCATATAAACTTGTACTACTGTAGTAGGTGTGGGCTTCGTGTCTATCTTGGCCACAATAATGCGTTCACTATGCTGTTTGTAGTAGCTTACCCGCATTCCTATTTTCCTATTCATTATTAAACCTACTCCTGCATTACCCCTATTTGATTTTGTGTTTATAACCCTGTAGTCACCTGACCAGAAGTCTTGTTCCTCCTGCCACCGAACTTCACTAATTCCCACTATATCTAACTTCAACCTATCCATTTCCCTTTTTAAATTTTCTAACCTACCTGCCCGATTAAGGGATCTGACATTCCACGTTCCGATCCGTAGAACACCAGTTTTCTTTCTCCTGATAACGACATCCTCTTGAGTAGTCCCCGCCCGGAGATCCGAATGGGGGACTATTTTACCTCCGGAATATTTTACCCAAGAGGACGCCATCATCATGTAATCATACAGTAAAGCTGCATGCCCTCGGGAAAAATTACGGCTGTAGTTTCCCCTTGCTTTCAGCCGTTCGCAGTACCAGCACAGCAAGGCCGTTTTGGTTAGTGTTACAAGGCCAGATCAGTCAATCATCCAGACTGTTGCCCCTGCAACTACAGAAAAGGCTGCTGCCCCTCTTCAGGAACCACACGTTTGTCTGGCCTCTCAACAGATACCCCTCCGTTGTGGTTGCACCTATGGTACGGCTATCTGTATCGCTGAGGCACGCAAGCCTCCCCACCAATGGCAAGGTCCATGGTTCATGGGGGGTATAAGAAATTATGTTATAAAAACACTTATTAGTTGTATATTGTATTAAACATAAGATAGATTCATATGAATTCAGCATAGAAAAACATTTTGTTAAGATATTATATAGTTGTTGAAATGTATCCTGACAAATCCTATATCACAAGTGTGATCATTGGGATGATAATAAATAAATAAATAAATTGGGGGGAAAATAACTCCCTGGCACAATATGGCTAAAGGAAGGAGTAGCTCGATACAGCACAATCTGCGGCATTGAGGAGTAATTAATTTGGTGGTGAAGGGAAGTATTTTTGATTATAATGCTTTACTTGGACTGAGGTTCAAAATACTTTTCAGTTACTGGTGCCTGCTATATGAAGCGGACTTTGAAGGAATATGAGGAAACTCTGTACACCATAATAAATCTCCATTTCATCGCAATAATATAATAGTTTTGTTGTAATACTTCCTTCTTTTGTTTACCCACCTCAGTGTAGAAAACTATTAGTAGATCAGTTTTCTTGGATTTAGTAAAATAAATTGTTCTTATTTTTAAGTCAAAGACAACTACCACTCATTGCTGTAATAAAAGGCTTATTACATTATCTGAGTTTCTAATTGCAATCTTCCATTTGGGCTAAATGGGTCTTTAATGCTTCTTTTCCATATAACTTCCCAAACTCTGTGCAAAATAAATAAAAATACCCAGTTGCAAATTTTTTTAAATTGTGAATAATTCCTCTCACTACAGATAATGTGATATTGTGAATTGTGATAATTGTGATAATTCCTCTCACTACTCACTATGAATCTACATTATACATTCACAAATCATTTCCTATGATGAACAGGTGGAAAATAATTCTACTGGCAATAGGCAATAACTGAACATTTTCTTAATATAAATTACACGGTACAGTTACAGAGCCGTCACCTTTTTTTTATTGACTATACAGCTGCCATGTTCTCACCTTTGCTGACTGTCAGCTAAAAAATCGTGGTGCCTGGTGTTGCATCAGATGAGAAAGATGATACCACACTGTCAGTATTGTAAACTCCACACGAAATGGAGAATGAGAAAACATTTGAGTAAATGTATCGAAAAGAAACTAAACTAAACTACGCCCGAACAGGCCGTGAAGGCACAACGGTACCAACCGGCTGCTGTGCCGTCCTCAGCCCACAGGTGTCACCGGATACAGAGGGGGATGTGGTCAGCACACTGCTCTCCCGGCCGTACGTACGTTTAAGAGACCGGAGCTGCCACTTCTCGATCGAGTAGCTCCTCAGTTTGCCTCGCGAGGGCCGAGTGCACCCCGTTTGCCGACAGCGGTCGGCAGATCGGATGGTGACCTGTCCGAGTGCTAGCCCGGCCTGACAGTGCTTAGCTTCGGTAATCTGGTGGGAACAGATGTTACCACTATGGCAAGGCCACTGCCAAATGTATTGAGATGAAGCTAACGTAAATGCTGTGAAGTATAAAATTATGAATGTTTGCCTGATGTCATTTGGGCAGGGAATGTTAGTAAGACTACATATTTTAGAGGCAGACCAGAACTTAATTACAGGAAAGAAGGAAAGACATTCAAACAAGTGTAGGCTGAGTGGTCATTCAGAGATAAAGAGGCAGACAGCTGCATCAAACTAGGCAACTCATACAAATCTCTGGATGTAAGAATTTGTAGGGAAATTGAACTGAACTGTTTTGTAGCCTCTGCCATAGGTAAACAGGTGGCAGACTTTGGTTCATTGGTAGAACACTAAGAAAATAGAATGAGTGCACAAAAGAGATTGCTTGCAAAACACTTCTGCAATCCATTCTAGAATAATGCTCAGGTGTGTGAGACCCATACCAGACAAGACTGATAGGGAATATTCAGAGGATAGAAAGAAAGGCAGCCCGAATGATCACAGGCTTGTCTGACCTGTGAGAGAGTGTCACAGAGATACTGCGGATACTGAATTGACAGACTCATCTACATCTACATCTGCATCTATACTCTGCAAACCACGGTGAGCTACACGGCGGAGAGTACGTCCCGTTTTACCAGTTACTGGGGTTTCTTCCTGTGACATTCGTGTATGGAGCATGGGAAGAATGATTGTTTAAATGCCTCTGTGTGTGCAGTAATTATTCTAATCGTACCATCACGCCACCTCTGTGAGCAATACGTAGGGAGTTGTAGTACATTCCTAGAGTAATTATCTAAAGCCAGCTCTTGAGGGATCATTAACAGAGTTTGTTGGGATAGTTTACATTTATCTCCAAGAGTCTTCTGGTTCAGTTCCTTCAGTATCTTTGTGACAGTCTCCCACAGATTAAAAAACCTGTGACCATTAGTGTTCCCCTTCTCTGTATACATCAATATCCCCTGTCAGTCCTATGTGGTACGGCTCCTACCCACTGGAGCAATATTTTAGGATAGGTCACACGAGTGATTTGTAAACAATCTCTGTTGTAAACTGATAGCACTTCCCTAGTATTCTACCAATAAACTGAAGTCTACTACGTGCTTTATCCATGACTGAACCGATGTGATTATTCCATTTCGTGTCCCTACAAAGCATACACAAGGACCTGGTTGTAGAGATGGCTGATTCCAGCAGTGACTCATTGGTATTTTGGTCATAGGTTACTACATTTTTTTCATTTTGTGAAGCGCAAAATTTTACATTTCTGAACATTTAGAGCCAGTTGCCATACTCTGCATCATGTTGAAATCTTATCAAGATCTGACTGAATATTTATGCGGTTTCTCTCAATTAGTACTTCATTATAGATAGCTGAATCATCTGCAAAAAGACTGGTTTTACTATTCATATTGCCTACAAGTCATTAATATACAACATGAACAGCAATGGTCCCTGATGCACAGCCAAAGTTACTTCTACATCTGATGATGGCTCTCCATCCGAGATAAAAGGCTGCACTCTCCCTACCAAAAAGTCCTCAACCCAGTCACAAATTTCATTTGATACCCATATGATCATACTTTTGACATTGCAGTACTAAGACAATTGCTTTTTGGAAATCGAGAAACACTGCGTCTCCCTGGTTGCCTTGATCCAAAGCTTTCAGTATGACATGTGAGAAAAGTGCAAATTGGGATTTTCACATGATCAATTTTTTAAAAAACCGTGCATCACTTCTACAATGCTTCTTGTAGATGAGTGTGACCTGTGCCATTTTTTCAAAAATTCGGCACGGCTTTTTGTTCGAGGATCTACGATAGATTGTAGTGAGGAGAGGGGTTAACTTGGCTGCAAATTCAGCAGAGAATCTGACAGGAACTCCATTGGGCCCTGGAGCTTTGTTTAGTTTTAACAATTTCAGCTGTTTCTCAGCGCCATTGACACTAACACTTATTTAATTCATCTTTCCAGTGGTTTGAGGATTAAATTGGAGCAATTCTCCTGGGTTTTCCTTTGTAAAGGAACATTTGAAAATTGAGTTAAGCATTTCACCCTTTCATCTACATCTACATCATACTCTGCAAGCCACCTAATGATGTGTGGTGGAGGGTACTTTCACTACCACTTTTTGACCCTGCAACCCTGTTCCACTCCTGAATAGTGTGTGGGAAGATTGATTGTCGGTAAGTCTCTGTATTGGCTCTAATTTCTTGAATTTTCTCCTTGTGGTTAATACACGGGATGTATGTCGGGGCGAAGTAATATGTTGTCGGACTCCTCCTGAAAAGTGCTGTCCTGAAATTTCAATAGGAAATCTCTCTGTGATGCACAATGCCTCTCTTGTAACATCTACCAGTGGAGTTTGTATAACATCTCTGTAATGCTCTCTCGCCAGCTAAAAGATCCCGTGATGAAATGTGCTGCTCTTTGTTGGATCTTCTTTATCTTCTCTACCAGTTCTACCTGATAGGGATCCCAGATAGATGAACAATACTCAAGAATCAGATGAACAAGTGCCTTATAAGCCACTTCTTTTGTGAATGAGTTATATTTCCTTAAGATTCTTCCGATGAATCTGAGTCTTGTGTCTGCTTTTCCCAGTATCTGTTTTATATGGTCATTCCACTTAAGGTCACTGTGGATAGTTACACTTGGATATTTTATGGCAGACACTGTCTCAAGGTGTTTGTCATCAATAGTGTAGCTGTACAGTAATGGATTTCTTTTTCTATGTATGCGCAATATGTTACATTTATTTATGTTCAGGGTCAACTGCCAGAGTCTGTTCCATTCATCAATTCTCTACAGGTTGTTCTGCAAATTCTTATTATCTTCTGATGTTGCTACTTTGGTATAGACAACTGTGTCATCTGCGAATAGCCTTAAAGAGCATCCGATGCTTTCTTCTAAATCATTTATGTATATTGTTAACAGCAACGGTCCTATCACACTTCCCTGTGGTACTCCGAATATTACCTTTACACCTGTCGATTTAGTTCCATTAAGAGCAACATGTTGAGTTCTGTCTGCAAGAATGTCTTGAATCCAATTGCAGGTCTGCTCTGATACTCCGTAAGCTCGTATTTTTTTCATTAAATGGCAATGAGGGATGGTGTCAAATGCCTCACTGAACTCAAATAACACGGCATCAACCTGAGCGCCATTGTCCACTGTGCTGTGGATCTCATGGAGTAATAGAGTGGGCTGAGTTTCACAGGATTCCTATTTGTGGAATCCATGTTGATTTTTATAAAGGAGATGTTCATTTTCCAAAAATGTCATAATTCTTGAGCATAAAACATGTTCCATAATTCTACAACAGATTGACATCAATGATATACGTCTGTAACTGTGTGGATCTGTCTTACGGCCTTTCTTAAAAACGGGAATGACCTGCCTTTTTTCCAGTTGTTAGGTATTTTTCATTGCTCAAGCGATCTGCAATAAATTACTGCTAGAAGGGGAGCAAGTTCTTTTGCATAATCTTTATAGAATCTTATAGGTATCTCATCTGGGTCTCAAACCTTTCCACTATTAAGCTATTGTAGCTGCTTTTCAGTTCCGTGATCAGTTATCTCAATATCTGCCACTTCGATGTTCGTACGATGATTGAAAGTCCACGGTGAAGCAACTTCAGAAGACCGAATTCAGTATTTTGGCCCTCTCTTTGTTATCTTCCATTTTGGTGCCAGTGTGGTCACCAAGAGAATGAATAAATGATTTTGACCCACTTACTGATTTTACATACAACCAAAATCTCGTAGTCTTCGTTGATCCATTATGGACGCTGGCATGAACTTCCTGATGCGATAATTTACCAACAGCCGTATGTATTGTAGAAATTTATTTTATTTTATGAAATTCTATGTGCTATCAGTTTCGGCATTACATTGATGCCATCTTCAGGCCCCACACGTCATAGTCGTAAAATTGCTATACACGGAGGGAGCCATATAACTGGATCCGTGATTCAAATCATTGTGCAACAGCTCTTGGTGGCCAGGCGACACAGCCTCTCTTAGGGTTTTTTCTCAGATTTGTTGACAATGTCTTACTTTCAAAATCATTGAACGCTTCTCTCATTGCTCTCCTTACACTCATTTTCGCTTTGTTCAGCTTTTGTTTGTCACCTAGGTTTTTACTTCTCTTGAATCTGAGTTGAAGTGCTCTTTGTGCTTTTCTAACATGACTATTACACCATGGTGGATCTTTTCCATCTCTTAAAACATTACTCATAACATACTTGTGTAGGGCATATTGAATGATGCCTTTGAATTTTTTCCATTTGTTCTCCACATCTTTGTCCTCATCACCGAATATTTGATACTAACTGCTGAGATATTCTGAAATTTATATCCTGTCACCCTTGCTGAGCAAATATGTCTTCCTACCTTTCTTAACATTCCTTGTAGGACCCGTCAACATAGATTCGGTCACAGCCTTGTGATTACTGATACCTTTCTCTGCGTTAACTGATTTTATAAGTTCAGGTATGTTTGTTGCCAGGAGGTCTAAAACGTTATCCTCTTCAGTTGGTTCTCTAACTATCTACTCAAAGTAATTTTAGGGCAACACATCCAGGACAATGGCTCATGATTCTCTGTCTCTGGCACCACTTTTGATGGCATAACACTTCCAATCTATACCTGGCAAGTTGAAGTCACCCCCTATTACAGCGGCACAATCAGAAAAATTACTAATGATATTGTGCAAGTTCTGTCCGAAGCATTCTACAACTACAGATCCTGACCCAGGTGGTCTATGAAAGCATTGGATAACCATTGTTGACCGTTATTTGATACTCAATTTCACCCAGATTAATTCACATTCAGAGTCCGTGGTAACCTCACTAGATATTATCGAATTTTTTACTGCAATATGCACGCTGCCACCATTGGCGACTAACCTATCCCTAGGATAAACATTCCAGTCTGAACTTAGGATTTCATTGTCACTGATGTCTGGTTTCAACCAGCTTTCTGTTCCCAATACTAACTGTGCAATGCCACCTTCAGTAAGCGATACTAATTCTTGGACCTTTCCTGGGATGCTCCTGCAGTTTACTAAAATCATATTAATCTTTCTATCTCTGATCTGCGAGGACCAAGAATCTCCGTGGTTGCTGTGGTTGATTTGACATGCAAATCATCTTTGCTCCCAAGGGAGGAGTTCTCTAACCTGAAACAGCTCCGTGTGCACACCACATGTACTCCACTACTCTAGTAGCCGCATCCTGCATTTATAGTTCAATTCTTTTATCTTGGCGGCTTGCGCATGCCTGCCCAGATGTGGGAGATTGCTGCGTTGCCAGTTGCAAACGACGTACACGCCAAGAGAAGCAGCGCCAACTTACTTTTAGGTGGGAGCGCGCAGTTTATGAAGTAAAGCCACCACGGCCGCACTAACCCTTTCGCTGCTAAGAGACGTGCTCCCCGCATTCCGTTTAGCAAAAGTCCTGGAGTACTCTAAAATATCAAGCAAAATACCGACAAACACTGTTGGTATGACTACGAATTGCTCACGTTTCTTCGAAGTACAATAGGAAATAAACAATTACCGCTTTTCTTTATTGCAAAAAAGCGGTTCGTGAGAATGATACAAACACCTTTCCTTGCTATCACCTGAAATAGGAGGCTTATTGCTTGTTTGGCTTAATTAATTAATAGAATATGAAGCAGTTGGTATAAAGAAAGCTTTTTCCAAACTTTCTATAAAAAAAAGTCTGCTATCAATACTTTGCTTTTGTTCGATTACTTTATATATGACTGAACATTTCTAAAACTTAAGACACTCGTCCGTGCTCTGCACTGCAGTCGAGTTCTGGCAACGTTGTTCTCTGTTCATCGGCTGACTGTGTTTTGTGACATCAGATGCGCAGAAAGAACCTAAACTTGCCCGCCATCGTAAATGACGCGCAGTTTAGTGCACGCCTGACCTATTAATGGGAACCTTAAAATTCTGCACCCGATAGCGGAGGTCGTGAAATTTGCATCCGATACTGCCACAGAGTCGTCTGAGCCTCTGGTTTAGATCTTCCACTCTGCTCCAAACCGGAGGACCATGATCGACCCTGGGTATGATGCTACAAATAGACAGCTCAGCCTGCAACCTGCGTGCAAATTCTGAGGCAGTGGCTACCTTCACCTTACATGCTTAATTACGGTTATATCTGTTATTGGTTGCTGATTTTTAAGTACTTTGTCACACACAATGATGATGGTTAACATTCACAGCAATCCTCACTGCAATCGACGGTCGTTACTGGCAGACGCGGTTCATGCGAAACACAAAATGCGGCACTTGTCACTTTCGGTTTTATATCACTCACAAATCGGTATTGATGAGGGTCAACCCCACAACGATAATGGGGACGCGCTCATTTGTTACACTTCCGTGAATTTACAATTTACTCCTCATTCGGCACATCCGCCATTGACACCATACTCAGCTCGACCACCCTTCTTGCCCATCTTCTCAGTACTGCCGCTCACTCGACACTCCTCTCACTGCCTCCTGCAGCGCTCGACAATCGACTCCTGTCTACTATTGACCTGGGCGTCGGATACTAGTATCTGTGTTCGTGGGATCACAGATCCCTTACAACATTAATCTCATTTCCTTCTTTCAAGACATTGTCCATTCTGTTCAGCTGCTCTTCCAGGTCCTTTGCTGTCTTTGAGAGAATTACAATGTCATCTGCAAACCTCAAAGGTTTTATTTCTTCTCCATAAATTTTAATTCTTTCTCCAAATTTTCTTTTGTTTCCTTTACTGCTTGCTCAATATGTTGTTGTTGTTGTGGTCTTCAGTCCTGAGACTGGTTTGATGCAGCTCTCCATGCTACTCTATCCTGTGCAAGCTGTTTCATCTCCCAGTACCTACTGCAACCTACATCCTTCTGAATCTGCTTAGTGTATTCATCTCTTGGTCTACCCCTACGATTTTTACCCTCCACGCTGCCCTCCAATACTAAATTGGTGATCCCTTGATGCCTCAGAACATGTCCTACCAACCGATCCCTTCTTCTGGTCAAGTTGTGCCACAAACTTCTCTTCTCCCCAATCCTATTCAATACTTCCTCATTAGTTATGTGATCTACCCATCTAATCTTCAGCATTCTTCTGTAGCACCACATTTCGAAAGCTTCTATTCTCTTCTTGTCCAAACTATTTATCGTCCATGTTTCACTTCCATACATGGCTACACTCCATACGAATACTTTCAGAAATGACTTCCTGACACTTAAATCAATACTGGATGTTAACAAATTTCTCTTCTTCAGAAACGCTTTCCTTGCCATTGCCAGCCTACATTTTATATCCTCTCTACTTCTACCATCATCAGTTATTTTGCTCCCCAAATAGCAAAACTCCTTTACTACTTTAAGTGCCTCATTTCCTAATCTAATTCCCTCAGCATCACCCGACTTAATTAGACTACATTCCATTATCCTTGTTTTGCTTTTGTTGATGTTCATCTTATATCCTCCTTTCAAGACACTGTCCATTCCATTCAACTGCTCTTCCAAGTCCTTTGCTGTCTCTGACAGAATTACAATGTCATCGGCAAACCTCAAAGTTTTTATTTCTTCTCCATGAATTTTAATACCTACTCCGAATTTTTCTTTTGTTTCCTTTACTGCTTGCTCAATATACAGATTGAACAACATCGGGGACAGGCTACAACCCTGTCTTACTCCCTTCCCAACCACTGCTTCCCTTTCATGTCCCTCGACTCTTATAACTGCCATTTGGTTTCTGTACAAATTGTAAATAGCCTTTCGCTCCCTGTATTTTACCCCTGCCACCTTTAGAATTTGAAAGAGAGTATTCCAGTCAACATTGTCAAAAGCTTTCTCTAAGTCTACAAATGCTAGAAACGTAGGTTTGCCTTTCCTTAATCTTTCTTCTAAGATAAGTCGTAAGGTCAGTATTGCCTCACGTGTTCCAGTGTTTCTATGGAATCCAAACTGATCTTCCCCGAGGTTGGCTTCTACTAGTTTTTCCATTCGTCTGTAAAGAATTCGTGTTAGTATTTTGCAGCTGTGACTTATTAAGCTGATAGTTCGGTAATTTTCACATCTGTCAACACCTGCTTTCTTCGGGATTGGAATTATTATATTCTTCTTGAAGTCTGAGGGTATTTCACCTGTTTCATACACCTTGCTCACCAGATGGTAGAGTTTTGTCAGGACTGGCTCTCCCAAGGCCGTCAGTAGTTCCAATGGAATATTGTCTACTCCGGGGGCCTTGTTTCGACTCAGGTCCTTCAGTGCTCTGTCAAACTCTTCACGCAGTATCGTATCTCCCATTTCATCTTCATCTACATCCTCTTCCATTTCCATAATATTGTCCTCAAGTACATCACCCTTGTATAGACCCTCTATATACTCCTTCCACCTTTCTGCTTTCCCTTCTTTGCTTAGAACTGGGTTTCCATCTGAGCTCTTAATATTCATACAAGTCGTTCTCTTATCTCCAAAGGTCTCTTTAATTTTCCTGTAGGCAGTATCTATCTTACCCCTAGTGAGATAGGCCTCTACATCCTTACATTTGTCCTCTAGCCATCCCTGCTTAGCCATTTTGCACTTCCTGTCGATCTCATTTTTGAGACGTTTGTATTCCTTTTTGCCTGTTTCACTTACTGCATTTTTATATTTTCTCCTTTCATCAATTAAATTCAATATTTCTTCTGTTACCCAAGGATTTCTACTAGCCCTCGTCTTTTTACCTACTTGATCCTCTGCTGCCTTCACTACTTCATCCCTCAAAGCTACCCATTCTTCTTCTACTGTATTTCTTTCCCCCATTCCTGTCAATTGCTCCCTTATGCTCTCCCTGAATCTCTGTACAACCTCTGGTTCTTTTAGTTTATCCAGGTCCCATCTCCTTAAATTCCCACCTTTTTGCAGTTTCTTCAGTTTTAATCTACAGGTCATAACCAATAGATTGTGGTCAGAGTCCACATCTGCCCCTGGAAATGTCTTACAATTTAAAACCTGGTTCCTAAATCTCTGTCTTACCATTATATAATCTATCTGATACCTTTTAGTATCTCCAGGGTTCTTCCATGTATACAATCTTCTTTCATGATTCTTAAACCAAGTGTTAGTTATGATTATGTTGTGCTCTGTGCAAAATTCTACCAGGCGGCTTCCTCTTTCATTTCTGTCCCCCAATCCATATTCACCTACTATGTTTCCTTCTCTCCCTTTTCCTACACTCGAATTCCAGTCACCCATGACTATTAAATTTTCGTCTCCCTTCACAATCTGAATAATTTCTTTTATTTCATCATACATTTCTTCAATTTCTTCGTCATCTGCAGAGCTAGTTGGCATATAAACTTGAACTACTGTAGTAGGTGTGGGCTTCGTATCTATCTTGGCCACAATAATGCGTTCACTGTGCTGTTTGTAGTAGCTTACCCGCATTCCTATTTTCCTATTCATTATTAAACCTACTCCTGCATTACCCCTATTTGATTTTGTGTTTATAACCCTGTAGTCACCTGACCAGAAGTCTTGTTCCTCCTGCCACCGAACTTCACTAATTCCCACTATATCTAACTTCAACCTATCCATTTCCCTTTTTAAATTTTCTAACCTACCTGCCCGATTAAGGGATCTGACATTCCACGCTCCGATCCGTAGAATGCCAGTTTTCTTTCTCCTGATAACGACATCCTCTTGAGTAGTCCCCGCCCGGAGATCCGAATGGGGGACTATTTTACCTCCGAAATATTTTACCCAAGAGGACGCCATCATCATGTAATCATACAGTAAAGCTGCATGCCCTCGGGAAAAATTACGGCTGTAGTTTCCCCTTGCTTTCAGCCGTTCGCAGTACCAGCACAGCAAGGCCGTTTTGGTTATTGTTACAAGGCCAGATCAGTCAATCATCCAGACTGTTGCCCTTGCAACTACTGAAAAGGCTGCTGCCCCTCTTCAGGAACCACACGTTTGTCTGGCCTCTCAACAGATACCCCTCCGTTGTGGTTGCACCTACGGTACGGCTATCTGTATTGCTGAGGCACGCAAGCCTCCCCACCAACGGCAAGGTCCATGGTTCATATACAGATTGAATAATATCAGGGATAGGCTACAACCCTGTCTCACTCCCTTCTCAACTGCTGCTTCCCTTTCATGCCCTTTGACTCTTATAATTGCAATCTGGTTTCTGTACAAGTTGTAAATAGTTTTTCGCTCCCTGTAAATAACACCTGCTACCTTCAGTATTTGAACAAGATTATTCCAGTCAACATTGTCAAAAGCTTTTTCTGAGTTTACAAATGCTAGAAACATAGGTTTGCCTTTCCTTAACCCATCTTCCAAGTTGTAGGGCCAGTATTGCCTCACATTTTTCAACATTTCTACAGAATCCAAATTGATCTTCGGTGACTCGGCTTCTACCAGTTCTTCCATTCGTCTGCAAAAAATTCGTGTTAGTATTTTGCAACCGTGACGTATTAAACCGATAGTTTGGTAATTTTCACATCTATTAACACCTGCTTTCTTTGGGATTGAAATTATTGTATTCTTCTTGAAGTCTAAGGGTATTTCACCTGTCTCGTACATCTTTCTCACCAGATGGAAGAGTTTTGCCATGACAGGCTCTCACATGGCTGAGTGTTGTGGAGTGTTGTCTACTTCCCGGGCCTTGTTTTGACTTAGGTCTTTCAATGCTCTGTCAAATTCTTCAGCAGTATCATATCTCCCATTTCATCTTCATCTACGTCATCTTGCATTTCCATAATATTACCCTCAAGTACATTACCCTTGTATAGACCCTCAATATACTCCTTCCACCTTTCTGCATTTCCTTCTTTGCTTAGGGCTGGTTTTCCATCTGCGCTCATCTTTACAGTTGACCTCTAGCCATCCCTGCATAAGCATTTTGCCCTCCCTGTCGATCTCATTTTTGAGATGTTCGTATTTCTTTTTGCCTGCTTCATTTATGGCATTTTTATATTTTCGTCTTTCATCAGTTAAATTCAATAACTGCTGAGTTACCCAAGGATTTCTGCTAGCCCTCATATTTTTACCTACTTGATCCTCTGCTGCCTCCACTATTTCATCTTTCAAAGCTGCCCATTCTTCTTGTATTGTACAGTTAACCATTAGGATTTCAATACTCTCACCTGTGGGAGACATTTCTTTCGATCTTACATTGATACTTCTGGGTTTCCTACATCTATTGTTATCTGGATTGGATGGAGAGTCGCCTAACCTGAGAAACCCTTGTGTGAATCCCACACACAGTGAGTTACCTCTGATGTGTAGTGCATGCCTGACCTACTTAGGGAGTCCCTACAGTTCTCAACCCTATGGTGCAAGTCCAGGAAGCTGTAGCCTAGTTTGTCACACAACTTTTGAATTCTCTGGTTCAGTCCTTCCACTCTACTCATAACCAAAGGGCCACCATCACTTCCGGGGACAATGCTGCAAATTGTGAGCTTCATTGAAACTCCACGCACAATGCTGGTCCTCTCAACCTTCTCTGCCAGTTGTCGGAATGACACAAGAATGATTTCAGAGCCCAGACGACAGACATCATTTGTTCCAATGTGTGCCACAGTCTGTAGTTGGCTGCAACTTATTCTTTCAATGACTCCTGGAACAGCCTGTTCAACATGTTGAATGAGCCCCCCCCCCCCAGGCACTGAGTGCACCTGATGTTCTTTCCCGTCCCTTGCTTTCATTTCCCTGAGGGGTACCACCATTCACCGTACATTCAAAGTGCTGACGATTAATTGACCCCTACCCTTTTGCGTTTGCTTCCTCTCAACACTGGACAAAACAGGTTTCCCCACAGCAGGTGTAGTGGGTCCCACTGGCTCAGTTTCAGTGAAAGACGGCACTTCGAACTTGTCGGTTAGGGGGATCGGTACGACAGTCTGAGTCCTCCTCGGTCACCGTCCGCCCTGTACAAGCCACGCAAAGTCAGTTGGACAGGTAATGACAGATCCTGTACTTTCTGCAGAGGAGGCAGGATCCACAGGAGAAGAGGTACCTCTGGTAGAGGTATCACAGGTACACGACTCTCGGGAGTTCTTCCGACACACCAATTCGCAGCAGCTGTCAATCGTTTGTCAGTAGTCGTGGTAATTTCCGACTGCTTCTGAACGTCGACCAACTCGTATAGTTTACATATATCTTGAGAAAGCCTGTTAAAAGCTTCAAGAACATGCTTGTAATGATAATTCTATAAATATACTACATCCCCTTATATATATTGCTCACATAAGGATTGTGAGAACAAGAGTAGGTTATTTACAGCATGCAGAGGGGCATTCAAACAATCATTCTTCCTGTGCTCCGTACATGAATGGAATGGAAAGAAACCCTAATAGATGACACAGTGGGTCATCCCCTCTTCCACTCACTTTGTAATGAAGCAGGGTTGCCCACTGATATCCTGTTTTGGTTTTACACTGCTTTAGTAACTTAGTTAAGCAATGAACTTGTATTTTTTTTCATTTTCACTACTCAGATTCCGACTACAGATTCTGTGACGTTCAGCCTCATCGTACAGAATTCAGAAATAGTTTAAATAAAATTCCCCTTGTAAAATCTATTATTTCAGTACATTCTAATGTCCATTCTGAAAGTAATGAGCTAATTAGTTTTATTGGAAATGCATCATATTAACAGTTATGAACAATGACATATATTGTGCAATACATATTAAATAAAATTCGAGTGAGCTAATAGATCGAATTCAGCTAGAAGACTGCATCCAAAAGAAAGCCTAAATTTTACTGATTCCAGCAAAGTGTCTAAATTAACCTAAAGTCTATTAATTAAATAGATATTAAGACTTGAAATCTGCAGCCTGTATGACTTTAAGTGCCAATTGGGACCAAACTACTGTATAATTCTGAGATCTGTTTTGATACTTTTGCTACCTATATTTTCTTCGTAAAATGACTCCAGTCTCAACTTTGTAAGTGCATTAATTAAGAATTAAGTAAATTTGAATATGTAAAAATTATTGTTCAAGAGGTGCCATGGTTGTAAGTCGGGAATTCCCATGGCGGATGCATAAGTTAGTTCCCTGTATTTAAATTGATACAGCTCACTCATGTTATTTAAGTAATAAAAGCCTATAGTTAACTTCAAAACCAATTAGAAAGGATCATTTTAACCCTGGGAAATTATAAAGTATGATATATTAACTTGACGATTAAGTGTAAGAGGCCTGGTCACATGAATATTGTGTGTGCGAGTGATAACAAATAAATCACACTGTGGTTGACATAAATGTTCAACAGTGAATACGATCTTGACTTTTGATTTTGGAAAACTTAACCTAGGATCCTGGCTTCTTAATTTCAGTGTGATTTAGGTGAGACAGACGCAGCTACCGGGAAGACAATATTGAATAAGCAAAGCAAGGTAGGTCGAGAACACTGCGCACTATCTACTGGGTGAGGAAATGTTTCAAAACCGGTTCATCCAGTTGTGACATGAACTTTAAGTGGCACTAATACATGATACATGTCCCGGCGCACTCCAACTTCACTGCGGTTTGCTGAGTGTGGATGTAGGTGGTGTTCTTACACTCATTTTCACATTAACGAGAATGCAGCATATTCGTAGAGAATATTAATAGCAATACTGGTATTGAGAAGGTTGGTTTCAGTGTATGAAATATGACAATAGTAAATGAATAGTTACATCCCATAATGAGATGTAATCTATGGAAAATACTGATGTACTAACAAATACACTGCAATTTGTTCTCCCTGCAGCTCCTGAAGTACATATTTGAGAAGTGTCCGAAGATAGAGAAGCTGATAATCGCCAACAACTTACTGGCCGACCGACAGTACGCGGAGTTGGTGTCACGCCTGGAACACTTGCAGAGCCTGGAAGTGTTCGAGAATCGGAGAGGTGCGGGGCCCGTGCTGCTGCGCTTCCTGGCAGACACCTGCTCGAAGTTGCGGGAGATAAACCTCAGCTGTGACTACCACCCACTGGAGGACGTCGAGTACTTCGTGAAGGCCAAGAGGGACACACTCACTTCTGCCACCGTGCGCTGGACCATGGCGGGGAGGAGGTGAGTCTGTCGGCATCTTTCTCTGCGTTCTGGTACGTCACCTAAATTCACACAGACGTAAAGTACTCCACGAGCCAGTGTACGGTGCGTGGCGGAGGATACCTTTTACCACCTCTAGTCACTATCTTTCCTGCTACACTTGTAAATGGAGCAAGCTGAAAAGTGGCTATCTGTTCTCCTCTATACCAGTGCCGATTTCTCTTACCTTACCTTTGTGGTCATTATGTGATACGTATGTCGCTTGCTGTAGAATCGTTCTGCAGTCTGTCACAAATGCCAGTTATCTAAATATTCTCAATAGTGCTTCACAAAAATGATATTTTCTTCCCTACAGGCATTCGGATTTCAGTTCTCAGAGTATTTCTGCAATACGCGTTGATCAAACCTGTAACAGATTTCAAATCTGAAATAATTGCATGTATTCCTTTAATCCAATCTGGTATGGATTCCAAACACTTGAGCAGCATTCAAAACACAAGTATTCTATTTGCAGACTTCTTTTTAGCTAAGCTACATTTCCATAAAATTCTCCCAAAAAACTAAAGTCAACCACTTGCCTTCTCTTTACACACTCATTCCATTTCCTATCACTTTGCTACATTATGCCTAGATGTTCTGTCAGGCCACACACCACTAATACTGTATTCAGACATTACAGAATCGTTTTTCATAGTCATTTTTATTAACTTACATTTTCCCACATTTAGAGCAAGCTGCCATCCATCTCATAAAATAGAAACTCTGTCTAAGACGTCCTGAATCTTCCTACAATCACTTAAAGATGACACTTTCCATAAACTACAGCATCAGAAAATTTTCAGTGTCAATGAACTTATTGTATGAAACTTCCTGGCAGATTAAAACTGTGTGCCAGACAGAGGCACGAACTCGGGCAAGTGCTCTACCGTCTGAGCTACCCGAGCACGACTCATGAGCCATCCTCACAGCCTCAGTTCTGCCATTACCTCGTCTCCTACCTTCCAGACTTCACAGAAACTCTTCTGTGAACCGTGCAGAACTTATTGTATAGCGTACGGGGCCTGAAGATGGCAACACGAACACGAATTGCCGAAACTGGTTGCTTTCAAAATAAAATAAAATATCTTAAAGTGTACAGCTGTCGGTAAGGTTTATTGACATTGAAAAGTACATACTAGCCGATGTCCCCTAATTGCAACGGACCGACTGAGATTGTCAGAAAATTGTTGCTGTTCACCCTATCTGTCTGGTCATTTGTGTATATAGATGTACAGAGGACAAGAGTGGTCCTAGCACACTTCCCTGGGGAAATCCTGATGGTTACTTTCTCTGTGAGGAACATTCACTGTCCTCATTGATGAGGATTTAAATTGGAAAAAACAAATTTTGGAATTCCTGAAACAACTTAGTTCACCCACATTTGCGCTTAGAAACATTGAAAATCCCACGGAAAGACAAAACAGTAAGCTGACATTTTGTATATTTTAATTCTATAACGTCATATGAAATAATTTTCTGCGATAACTCATCTTTAAAAAAGAAAGTCTTCATAACTCAAAAAGGGCTGTAAGAATAATATGTGTTGCTCACCTGTGATCAACTTGTAGACATCTGTTTAAGGAGTTCTGACTACTGCTTCCCAGTGTATTTATCCCCTCATGAAGTTTGTTGTAAATAATCCACTACAGTTCGAAAGGAGCAATGATGTACAATATTACAATAGGAGAAGGAGAAATGACATTCATCACTCCACATTAAGGTTGTCTTTTGCACAAAAAGGGGCGCACAGTGCTGCAACTAACATTTTTGATCACTTACACAAGGACATAAAATGTCTGACAGGCAGCCAAGTAAAATTTGAAAACAAATTAAAAAACTTTCTACTTGACAACTCCTGTTCTGTACAAGAATTTCCATTATTGTAACATGTAAAATGTTGTGGGTAAGAATTACTAACTCACATCTGTATATTTAATACATAATAAAAAAAACTTATAAATGTTCAGCATATAGCCATATTTACAAATTAATTTGCACTGCGAACATCAAATAAGACTCGTTTGACGATTACGATTTATCATGCAAAAATGATCCGTGGAACACGAAATGAACTAACTAACTTTTCTATTACGTAAACACTCTTAGAGACGCTTACTTATCTGAGAACCTATTCTACGAGCTCGAACCTTCATTAACGGTCTGCTGTTTGGCACCGTGTCGAATGCTTCCTGCAGATCTAGGAATTTGCAGTCTGCCTGTTGCCCTCGATTTACAGTTTGCAGGACATCGTGTGAGAAGAGGACGAGCCAAGTTTCACCGGAATGGTGATATCTAGATCCCTATCGATTTTTGGATACGAGCTTTTCTCTCTCGAGAAGATTTGTTGTAATGGAAACTCCGGGTAGGAATATCGACAATGTAGGAAAAGACAGATTGCTACTTACCGTAAAGAAGACATATTTAGTTACAGACGAGCACAATTTAAAGACATTTATATAAAGCTTTCAGCCACAGCCATCATCAGTAAAAGAGAGACACGTGCCATTCGTACGTACAAGAAAGCATACCTCACGCAGACACGACCACCGACTTCAGTTTCTCGGGCCGGAATGCGACTGCGATGTGGGATACGAGCGACAATCTGGAGGGGCAAGGAAGGGGAAGGGGCGGTAGTGTACGAGTGCAGAGAGAGACAAACGCTGCCTAGCGGAGTGAGTGGGGACTCGAATGCTGACGAGTGCGGCGTTAGGAGGTCGTGGGACAGGTAGGTAGGGAAAACAAGGAGCAAACGAGGAGAGGAGCGAGGAAACGTGGGCAGGTGTAATGGCAGAGAATAGCAAACAAGGAAGGTGGGAAATGGGAATGGAGAGGAGATAACAGAATGTAGGGGAGTGGAAACTGTCGGATACAGAGTGCAGGAACAGTATGTTACTGTAGGTTGAGTTTGGGATAGTTACAGGAGCACAGTTCGGAAAGGCTGGTAGTGAATGGGAGGACCCAGATGCCCCGGGTAACGATGCAGGCGTCAAAATCGAGCAAATTATGTTCAGCTGCACGCCATGCCCCAGGGCGGTCCACTTCGCTCTCGGCCACAGTTTGGCAGTCGCCGTTCCTCCCGGTGGACAGCTGGCTGGTAGTCGTACTGATATGAAAAGCTGTGGAGCGGTTGCAACAGAGCTGGTAAATGGCATGGCTGCTTTCACAGAAGGCCTGGCCCCTGATAGGGTGACAGCACTGGAATAGGGAGTGTTGGGTGACTGACTGAGCCAATTTTTCACCTCCGTCTTACTCAGAGATGTCTCGTCAATGTGCTAACACGAGGATCAGTAGTGTGTCACACAATTACGAGGCTAAGTAAGCAACATCGTTAAGCTTCAGAATCACCACTCTACCATTCCAGCCTACCCCCATACTAAGGTATTTGGAATAAAACTGGTTGGACTGCATTGATTTGTACTATTTTTAGGTCGGGTCCTGCCTTCTATTGCACGATTCCTCCCACGTCGACTTACGAGGGTTGCCCAGAAAGTAATGCACCACATTTTTTTTTCTTCAACAACTCTTTCTTGAACGTAATGAGAATTACACACACAAAATAATGGTGTTTCATCTGTTGCTGTTGTTGTGGTCTTCAGTCCTGAGACTGGTTTGATGCAGCTCTCCATGCTACTCTATCCTGTGCGAGCTTCTTCATCTCCCAGTACCTACTGCAGCCTACATCCTTCTGAATCTGCTTAGTGTATTCATCTCTTGGTCTCCCTCTACGATTTTTACCCTCCACGCTTCCCTCCAATACTAAATTGGTGATCCCTTGATGCCTCAGAAATGTCCTACCAACCGATCCCTTCTTCTGGTCAAGTTGTGCCACAAATTTCTCTTCTCCCCAATCCTATTCAATACCTCCTCATCAGTTATGTGATCTACCCATCTAATCTTCAGCATTCTTCTGTAGCACCACATTTCAAAAGCTTCTATTCTCTTCTTGTCCAAACTAGTTATCGTCCATGTTTCACTTCTATACATGGCTACACTCCATACGAATACTTTCAGAAACGACTTCCTGACACTTAAATCTATACTCGATGTTAACAAATTTCTCTTCTTGAGAAATGCTTTCCTTACCATTGCCAGTCTACAGTTTATATCCCCTGTACTTCGACCATCATCAGTTATTTTGCTCCCCAAATACTAAAACTCCTTTACTACTTTAAGTGTCTCAGTTCCTAATCTAATTCCCTCAGCATCACACAACTTAATTCAACTACATTCCATTATCCTCGTTTTACTTTTGTTGATGTTCATCTTATATCCTCCTTTCAAGACACTGTCCATTCCGTTCAACTGCTCTTCCAAGTCCTTTGCTGTCTCTCACAGAATTACAATGTCATCGGCGAACCTCAAACGTTTTATTTCTTCTCCATGGATTTTAATACCTACTCCGAATTTTTCTTTTGTTTCCTTCACTGCTTGCTCAATATACAGATTGAATAACATCGGGGAGAGGCTACAACCCTGTCTCACTCCCTTCCCAACCACTGCTTCCCTTTCATGCCCCTCAACTCTTATAACTGCCATTTGGTTTCTATACAAATTGTAAATAGCCTTTCACTCCCTATATTTTACCCCTGCCACCTTCAGAATTTGAAAGAGAGTATTCCAGTCAACATTGTCAAAAGTTTTCTGTAAGTCTACAAATGCTAGAAACGTAGGTTTGCCTTTCCTTAATCTACACACCCTATTTTTCTATGTAATCTCCATCCTGTTCTACAGCCTTCCTCCGGCACGAGACGAGGGTGTGTGTGCCCTGTCGGTACCGATCCTTGTTCTGGGGGCAGAGCCAGTGCTTCACTGTCTGAATCGTCTCCTCATTGCCCTCAAAATGTCTTCCACGAATTGCATCCTTTAATGGCCCAAACAAGTGGAAGTGCGAGGGGGCTAGGTCAGGTGCGAGAGCTGTCAACGGTCTCCCCGACCGCTGAAAATTGTGGAGCTCTGCCGAACTGCCTTCGTGTCACTTCACCCTCAGTGCCCAACAACTGACTGTACTTCTGTCAACAGCAGGTGCTCCTTAAGCTCTGGACAATCGTTTTTGAGTATTCCCCATAATTTCTTTTCCTGCAGCGAGTCATTCAATGACGGCACATCACTCGTAACGTCTGTCACCTACAGACGCCATTCTGAAACTGTCCCGAAGCTACGCTATCCGTCGGAAGTGACTGAAACTTGGCACACTCTCTCGGGAGACTTCAAATAATACGTATGTAATGTTTTGCATTTGTAGCATTGTTTCTGGCTGAAAAAATAAAATGCTTTGCATTATTTTCTAGGCAACCCTTGTATTAATGAGAGCATGTAGTTGTCTCAGAGATGAGGCAACAGAGCTTACCTCATCAGCTGTGTCATACCTACTAAGAAAGGTAAAGCTGTGCCAATAGACATTTTTGCTGGATCTGAGCTTTGCAGGTTTGTGTAGTCTGTACTTGAAGCAGCCCATTAGTTATCTGGCTGGCACATACATTCCAGTGTCGACTACAAGCTCGACGAGAGGTGCTTGATAAGTTATGGATGGTGTTGCATAAAGTGTGAAACCTTTTATCTCTTCTATATCTGTCCCTCTCCTCTCTGTGGCAGTGTGGAAGCTAATTTCATCTCTGCAATCTAGCCATTGTCCAGACTCGAAATCAATGTAAGGCGGTCTTGCAGTAGTTTGCGCACGCACACTCAACTGTTTTGAATTTAAATTCTCAGTTCAGAGGCAGTCAGAATCCAGATAGTGCCCAGCACTTTTAGCATCACTAACGTACATCTACATCTAATCAAGATTTCACTAATCACTGTGAGGTGCTTGGCAGAGGGTACCTCCCACTGTACCTGTTATTAGGGTTTCTTCCTGTTCCACTCTTGTACAGAGTGCAGAAAGAATGATTGTTAATGCCTCTGTGCATGCTGTAATTATTCTGATCTTGCAACTTCCTGGCAGGTTAAAATGGTGTGCCAGACCGAGACTCAAACTCGGGAACTTTGCCTTTCGCAGGCAAATGCTCTACCAACTGAGCTACCCAAGCACGACTCACGCCCCATCCTCACAGCTTTACTTCTGCCAGTACCTCATCTCCTACCTTCCAAACTTTACAGAAGCTCTCCTGCGAACCATGCAGAACTAGCACTCCTGAAAGAAAGGATATTACGGAGACATGGCTTAGCCACAGCCTGGGAGATGTTTCCAGAATGAGATTTTCACTCTGCAGCGGAGAGCTTCTGTAAAGGTTGGAAGGTAGGAGACGAGGTATTGGCAGAAGTAAAGCTGTGAGGACAGGGCGTGAGTCGTGCTTGGGTAGCTCAGTTGGTAGAGCA
The DNA here is from genome assembly GCF_023864345.2 of Schistocerca serialis cubense. Classification (NCBI taxonomy): domain Eukaryota; kingdom Metazoa; phylum Arthropoda; class Insecta; order Orthoptera; family Acrididae; genus Schistocerca; species Schistocerca serialis. Next base: position 169,750,696 of record NC_064649.1, read on the forward strand.
TTTGCCTGCGAAAGGCAAAGGTCCCGAGTTCGAGTCTCGGTCCAGCACACCATTGTAATCTGCCAGGAAGTCTCATATCAGCACACACTCCATGCTAGTTCTGCATGGTTTGCAGGAGAGCTTCTGTAAAGTTTGGAAGGTAGGAGACAAGGTACTGGCAGAAGTAAAGCTGTGAGGACGGGGTGTGAGTCGTGCTTGGGTAGCTCAGTTGGTAGAGCATTTGCCCGCAAAAGGCAAAGGTCCCGAGTTTGAGTCTCGGTCCGGCACACCGTTTTAATCTGCCAGGAAGCTTCATATCAGCGCACACTCCGCTGTACAGTGAAAATCTTCTTGTGTGAATGATATGTAAGGCATTGTAGTATATTCTTAGAGTCAGCATTTAAAGCCAGTTCTTAGAACTTCAGTAGACTTTCCTGGTATGGTTTATGTCTCACTTCAAGAGCTTGCCAGTTCACTTCTTTCAACATATCTGTGACAGTCTCTTGCTACGGCTCAAACAAACCTGTGACCATTCATTCTGCCCTTCTCCGTATACGTTCAGCGTCTCGTGTTAATCCTACGTAGTACAGGTCCCACACACTTGAGCGATATTCTAGAATAGGTCGCACGAATGATTTGTAAGCAATCTCCTTTATAGACTGATTGCACTTCCCCAGTAATCTACCAATAAACTGAACTCTACTGCCTGCTTTCTTTACTCATTACTGAGCCTATGTGATCATTCAATTTCGTATCCCTATAAAGTGTTACACCCAGGTATTTGTATGATTTGGCCAATTCCAACAGTGACTCATTGATATTTTCGTCATAGGATACTACATTTTTTTCTATTTTTCGAAGTCCACTATTTTACATTTCTGAACATTTAGAGCAAGTTGCCAATCTTTGTACCACTTTGAAATTTTGTCAAGAGCTTACTGATTATTTATGCAGCTTCTTTCAGATAGTATTTCATTATAGATAACTGCATCACTTGAAAAAAGTCTGAGATTACAGTTAATATTGTCTTCAAGGTCATTAATATACAACACGAACAGAAGTGTCTGGACACACTTCTGTGGGGCACACCCTGAGTTACTGCAACACCTGACAGTGACTCTCCATCAAGATAGCACACTGTGTCCTCCCTCCCGAGAATTCCTCAGCCTGCTCACAACTTTCACTTCACAGCCCATACTATGATCCTTTCAGTAATAAGGATAGCTACGGTACTGAGTCAGACGCTTTTCGGAAATTGAGAAATGTTGCATCTCCGTGACTGCCTCGATCTGTGGCTTTTAAGATTTCCTGTGAGAAAAGTATGAGTTGGGATCCACACGATCAATGATTTCAAAATCCGTGCTGGTTGGGATGGAGGAGGTCATTCTGTTCAACATACAGCATTACATTTGTACTCAGAATATATTCTAAGATTCTACAGCAGATGGATGCTAAATATATTGGATGGTAGTTTTGTAGATCACTTCTGCTATCCTTCTTGTGGAAGTGTGTGTCCTGTGCTTTCTCCCAACTACAGGGCACAGGTTTTTGTTTGAGTGATCTGCGATAGATTATTGTAAATTAGCCACAGGTCTGATATGGAATTTGATGGAGATTCCGTCAGGCCCTGTAGATTTGTTCAGTTCTAGTGATTTCAGTTATTTTTCAACACCACTGACACTAAAATCTATATTGCTTATCTTTGCAGTGGTGCAAGAATTAAATTGAGTCAGCACCCGTAGATTTTCCTTTGTAAAAGAACATTTGAAAATCAAGTTAAGCATTTCTGCTTTTGCTTTGCTACTCTCAGTCTCAGTCCCTGTCGTGCCCACGAGTGTCTGGAGACATACCAGCAACAGCCTTTACTCGCGATCTGAATTTCTTTTGGTTTCTCGACAGGCCTTCGATAAATTTCTGTGACAGTAGTCATTACTCTCTTGACAGCCAAATTTGTAGCACCTCTCTGTCCGTAGCCCAATGTTTTAAGAAAATTAACTGCTCTACTAGGTACATATCTGTCAAATTTATGGGAAATTATTTTTTTAAACCTAAGCCACAGTTTGTCTGCAGTATTCTCACTAGAGCTCAATGTTTTGAGTTCCTTACTGAGATATGGCACTACGTCATCTCTATCTAGTTTACTGAATTTGTGAATGTTTCTACTCATTTTGGTGCTTTTTGTATTTTGCTAATCATTGTTACTACAGCTGCCTCAGTCACTGATACCGGCCTATGTGTAAATCCTCAAAGAGCTCAGGTTTATTTATTATTGTTATACCCAATATATTTCTATCGTGACTGGTCTTCCAGACAGTATGAAGTAGGTGGTTTAATAATGTTTTGCAGGGTACCCTGCCATGCCCACCACTTACAAAACTGTATTCTTCTCATCTACTATGAGAAATACACCACATCCATTTACCATTAGCCTACTCTTTCAATACGCATTTAAAGTTTTCGCAAAAATCTCACTGCCATCAGTTTCCGGTTTTAACCGGATTTCTGCACCTAGCATTATGTGAGTCACTCTCATCTGAATCATGCTGCAATTAGTCAGTAGGATTTTAAGACTCTCACCTGTACGAGGCATTTCTTTGAATCTTATACGGACACTTCTGCGTCCCCTACATCTGTCATTGTCTGGAGTGAATATTGGGTTACCTAATCTTAAAAGCCCTTGGGTGCACTCAATACACATTCAGCTACCTGGGTAGCAGCCTCTGATATGTAGTGCATTTCTTACCCATTTAGGGGGACCGTACAGTTCTCGGCGTTATCTTGCTATTCCAGAAAGTTTCAGAACCTTTGAAGCCTGTCATTCGACCCTTCCACTCCATTCAGAACTGTGGTGCCACAGTAAGTTCTGGGGTCAGTGCTGTAAACCGTGACCTTTGAACAAGGATGGTCTCCTCAGCCTTTCCTGCCATCTGCTTGGGATAATTTGAGTATGACCTCGGAGCCAAGATGACAGGCATCATTTGTTCCAACACCCACCACAACCGGTTCTCGGTTGTACCTCATTTTGTCAATGGCTGCCAGACTAGCCTCTTCGGTATGCTGAATGAGACCCCCCAGGCAGGTGAATCTTATCTTCCTTTACATCCCTAGCTGACATTTCCCTAACAGGTACCATTATTTGCCATACATTTGAACTACAAATTAGTGATAGACTGTACACTTTCACATTTCCCTTCTCTTGACCTGAGACAGAACAGGTTTCCGACAGTGAAAGTGAGTCTCACTGGTTGAGTGTAGTTTCAGGGGAAGTCAGCATTTTGAACTTGTCTGTTATTGAGATGGGTCTAACACACGGAGTTCTCCCTGGTTCCTGTCTCCCCTGGAAATGTTGCCTAGCCCTCCCACTGACACATCACCCACAGCCGAGTGGATGAATAGTCTTCTGTAGAGGAGACAGGAGAGGATAGTGCTGGAGGTAACTTTGTTACCTCTGGTACAAAACTCTGGGGAGCTCTCCCAACACACATATTCAAAGCAGTTTCCAATTGTTTGACAATAGTTAGGCAATTTCCATCTATCTCATCCCATGTTTGAGAACAGCCTTGACAGTGAGGCTCCGTTGTGGCGGGTGCAATGTTTTACTAAACAGCAACAAATAACTTTAAAATAAGTCTGCTGATTCTCTTTTAATTTCTGGATTTGTTAAGCTAAAAGTATTACTAATTCCCTTTAAGTGCTGAAGCAATAAGCATACAAAACAGTATTTCCATAAAGCAACCTGGGACAAAAATTACTAATTTCATGAAACTTACTTTCAGAGTTATAGTCGTTAAAATTTACGATAAATGTGGACAGTGGAAATGTCGAGACATTACTGGCTGTCACCTTTGATCCAAGAAGTCACGAATATAGCATACTTAGCCATATTACCTCTGTCCACCACATTGACAAACTCAGTAAATTAACAAAACAAAAACAAATACAAAATTTGATTATAGTAATTTAAAGAATAACATGAAAGTAACAGGAAACACATAGGAATTAGGGGATTTTGGGTAGTGATAAACAAAACAAATGACTTTCTGTGTTAACTCACATACCCAAGCAAAATAATACACAGGAATCAATAACATCTACATTGCATGAAGGCCACAAAAACCCACACAATTTGGTATTGTCATTTTTTATTAACCTGTTTAGGTAAACCGAGCTTTATAATACCAATTAATGAGTAAATCTGTAAGAAAATGTATCAAAAAAGTCTAACCAAAAATCCAAACCTCACTACAAATTCTCGTATTGGAAACTTCAATTGACCACATAGCTAGAAAGAAGTCCACGATACTAAGAAAGCAAAACTTGCAACAAAAATTGGCACTGAAACCTCCACTTGACCTATATAACTAGAATTCTGTCCTCAGTACCAAGAAAGCAAAACATGCTGCAAAAACTGTTACTGAAAACATCACTTGATGTACATGCATAACTGACACATTGCCAACCTATGAGCATCAGACACACAGCATTCACTGGCCCTGACACTCATATATTTAGGTATACAACTGAATCACATTCTGCTATATCAAATAAATCCACGACATTCTTCTTAAAATGCAAAAAATTAAAAATGTACTTACCAAGCAAAATCCCCCTTCACACGCGCACGCACGCGCACGCATGTGCACACACACACACACACACACACACACACACACACACACACACACACACACACACACACATGAACTTCATTAGCAGGGAAAGATGTGTGTGTGTGTGTGTGTGTGTGTGTGTGTGTGTGTGTGTGTGTGTCTATTTTTACAAAGGCCTTATTTTGTGACAGTCTTTTTGTTGTGCCTATCTGCGACTCAGCATCTCTGCTATATTGTAAGAAGTACGTCATTTTATATAAATCACCAAAATTGCTAAGCAGTGCACTGAAAAGTATCTTTTAAGAGAAATAGATCAAATATGGGAACCAGTGAGACAAAAGCGTATGATAAATGTAATCACGGTGAGTAACTGAAAATACAGGGCGGTATAATGAAATATAGGTGTGCAGAATGCTGACATATGAAATTTAATGCTGTGTAATATTTAAGCTGTTCTTTTAGGCTCCTGCGAAATCACGACCTTGGAAAATGGAGCATTCCAAAACAAAACAAAAACCACACTACGTTTTTGAGATGATTATTTAAACTCCCACATTCAGATGTGACTTAGACTTTGGGCTACACTACAGATCAGTCTGCCGCGGCAGCCAGTTTTCTTCCATTCACATTTGATGGCTTCCCCAACCGACAATTAATTAAACATTCCACATTAACATAGACTTCAGGCTATGCTACATATATGTTTGTCATCACAGTGAGTTTTCTTTGATTCACATTTGTTGGCTTCACCATCTTGCAACCAAACTGTGACATTCCAAAGTAGCCTAGGCTTATAGCTACACTACAGATCCTTGTGTACTGTGATCATTTTCTTCCATTCACATTCATTGACTTCACCAGTGCCCAACCACACTAACATTTCAACTGTACATTGATCATTCCATAATGCTTTGCTCAAGAATGTGTTTATTTTAGGAATATCTTTTAATTTTGTTTCTCCCTGCCCAAAACTCTATAATTCTCAAGCGTCATGTTAGTTTCATGTTCTGAAGTGAAATAAAATGGTCTCCGGTTGTCGGTAGTAACCGAGTCCTTGTTTATAGTTCTGTCTGTCATTCTGATGCTTCACGCGATCACCTTTGTCTCATTTGAGCCCGACGCTTGCCTTCTCGTAGCTCTCTCGACGCTGTGGAAATACTGCACAGTGCCACTACTTCTGGCCGTGTGACTTCGACTCCTCCTGCAGAAGGTCGAGGTTGTAATACCTCTTTATATTCGATGAATTATTCTGATACAATTCTACCCTTGAATGATGTTTACTAACTTTCTATCTTCATACTTGCAGAATCCATGCGCAAAGTAGTTTCATACAATAGCTATGCCATGAGCACATAACTATTCTTTGTAGTACTCTCTCTGGTGGTTGTCAGAAAAAGCTTCCGAGATTGTCTTTGTGCCGATTAGCCTGAGCTTTGTTTGAAGAATTGTAATCTGAATATTGAAATTTATGACAAAAGATAACTGATACGAAATTGTACGATTAAAAGGGAAATAAATAAATAAATAAATATATATATATATATCCCTTCTGATTAACAACTACGCAATATATTGATGGATATCATTAATTCTCAAATGTCAAATACACACCTTTTGTATAAAGGAGCAAAAAAAAAAAAAAAAAAAAAAAAATAATTATTTTATATATATATATATATATATATATATATATATATATATATATATATATATATATATATATATATATATATAATTTTTTTTTTTTGCTCCTTTATACAAAAGGTGTGTATTTGACATTTGAGAATTAATGATATCCATCAATATATTGCGTAGTTGTTAATCAGAAGGGACCTTCCGAAAGACTGGATACGAACCTGCATTTAATAATCCAAGAGCTCCATTACTTCTTCAGAAGGTTAAACTTCATCAAAGCCAAATATCCGCATAATCTGAGGTTTCCCGACTGATTATACAACGCTCCCAAAATTACGAGGCATTTTATTTGTACAGATTAGCAGACTGCCACAAAGCACGAGCCTGCAGAGAAGAAGAATCATCACCTGATTTCATTCTAACAAGTAAAATTTCTGAATCATTTGAGTGACTGAGATATGATTGCGTTTCCTATTATGAATGACTGATTGCTTGAACAAATTGAGAACTACATAATTACATAGATAGGAGGAAAAATTACTCAGTCTGTAAGAGAGTGCAGATGTACGTCAACTATTTACGCAAAGATGTAAACAGTGTATCGTTAAATCTTCTGTATTATATGTTCACTACTTCTCTGTGTACAACTTCAGTGACACTCTAGGTGAACAGATCTCAGGAAGTCTCAACATACATAAGTCTTGCTTTGATATTAGCCAATGACTGAGTGACAGTTCTAACAACTTTCATCATTTGGTTTCTCTGTTGACTTTCTTGCACACTTCTTTTCACTCCTCGTCCTTCAAGCCACCACTGAGCTGCGACGTCCCAAAGAAAAAGCACTCTGCCACGGCAGGTGGAGTGTTTTATTCACCGTCGTGCCTTGCTGATGTCTGGAGCTGACATTATTTACAGTTCATCTGCACAGACGTAAAATTAGGGCACACACAGTGTAAGGTTGTCCACTTAATAAATACCTAAAATATGTTTTCCACTCTAATACAGCCGGTATTGGAAATTTTGGTATTTCTGTACATCCCGTATAATAAAAATTTTTAAAAAGCTTAAAGTGTGTCACTTGCTGACAGATGTGTGGTTCCCGTGCTGAAAGAGGCCGCCAGCTCTCTCGAGAAACTGCAGCTGCGCCTCTTTGACGTGGCACCCGAGGAGGAGGCCGCGACGTTTGCAGATCTCGGAGAGCTGCACAACCTGCGTGAACTGCACTGCAACCAGCTCTGCCCGCACCGGCCTCGCCTCATCTCTCTCGCCTTCCAGTAAGTCATTCCTCACTATTTATAGGTACGAGGCTGAGTCGATATAAATCAGATTTTATTTTTTAAAAATTCATTTATTGAAAAAAAGGCAGTTACAATTTATTTTTCCACATAATTCCCTGCTTTAGAAGTACATTTTTCCCAGGGAGAAGGAAGGTTTCTTTATTGCAGCATTATAGAATGCAGCTGGTCACGTCAGAAGCCAACTGCGCACGGATTCCTCCACACCCCCGTCATCTTCAAATTGGTGCTCTCCTAGAGCTTTTTTCAAGCTGTCCAAATAAATTGAAATCACATTGTGATAGGTGCGGGCTGTAAGGAGGACGACTAAGTTAAGTCCAGTGCATTTTCTGTAATTTGGAGATCACCAGAGCTGCAGTGTCGGGTCTAGCACTGTCACGGAGGACGACGACCTGTCAAAGCGGTCGACCTCGTCTTTTGAGGCGATACGCAGCCCTCACCTTCTTCGGCAGCTCACAGTAGTGTGCAGCACCGATTGTGCATTGCTCGTGTAAAAATGCAGTGAGCAAAATGGCTTACCGGTAAAAATGAAAAATGGTGGAAAGAACCACGCCAGCTGACAGCTGAGCCCTGTCTTTCCCTGGGGCTTCCTCCCCCTTCCTCCAACACTCCTTACTGGCCCGTCTGGATGTGCGAGTGCAGTGGTGGACCGACACACAGGTCACAGCTGACGATCTGACTCAAAAGTGCATCACTTTATTTCTCAAACCTTGCTGTAAGACTTTGACAGACCTCCGAATGTGTCAGCTTCTGATTTTTGATCAAAAGGCGAGGTACCCATGTGGAACAAACTTTCTGGAGCTGTAGGTAATTTGTGACGATCGCTCGAAAGCTCCCGTAACTTATTTCTGATACTCTCACCTATCGATCGCCTTCGAGAATGTATCGAACTGCACAAATGTCTCAGTTTGTAATACTGGTCCGAGGATGATGATCGTATTGCTGATTTTCCACACGTTCCCGTTCTTCCTCGAAATCTTTATGCCAGCAAACACACGCATCCTCGACAGTATTTGATCACCGAACTGTGCAATCAGTCTCTGGAAGATTTCTATCACTCTAACTCTTTCACGAGCAAGAATTTTTGTAATAATTATGCATCGCGCAGTGGAGAGGTTGACCTGTCACTCAGATATCTTGCGCATTACGGACGGAGCTGTCGGAGGTATGTGATAGCCGGCTCTCCCTGCTCCTCACGGAACCACCCGACAATACTAGCAGCACAGGTCCAGTCCTACCAACTGTTGGTGCTCAGGAACAAAAATCCCATTTGTATTTGATTCACCCTCGTACCAACTCTGTTAAGTGTCAGGATGGTTTGAAGAAGACTGTAAAAAGAAAATGACAGAGGGAAATGAGGCAAGAAAGAAAATGATAAACAGGGCAACAAAATCTAATTCGGAAGATTTCACAAAGGAAAGGGAGGAAGTAAACAGAATCAACAGAAGAAAGAAATGAAAATCAGAGAAGACACGAATTATGGAGCTAGAATAAAAATGTAACGGCCAAGAAGTAAGAAAATTCTATGAAAGGGTTCGTGAACTAAATAAAGGCTTTTATTCGTGTACTGTATTCTGCAGTGCTAAAGAAGGAAATTTTATAGGAGGAGAAGAACAGATTCTGGAATGGTGGGCTGAATATTTTAGTAAACTGCTGATCAGAGATATACGGAAACCTCTTTATAACTTTCCCTCAGATAATGTTTCCCCCGTGTTCTGTCTTTCTTTTCCAGTCCCAACGAATAGCCCGTTTGCCCACTGCTCAAGTTTCCTCTTTAGTATGTTTACTCTGTACAACACTTTCCTCCATGTAACATTCATATTTTTGGAACCCTAACCAATTATTTCTCTCCTCATAGCATTTAAGGCTTTGGTGGAGGTGCTTCATTTCCCGTCCTATGTATTTGCACAAGCTCTGAAAGGTCACACTGGGCGTGAGTCACACGTCAGCGTCAGTGCCCACGTGATGTGAGATGTGACACACATTGTGCTTGTCGTTTGTCTCGTCGGCACTGTTTTTTTGTTTTTCGTGTGAGCAAACGGTGAACAGCTGTACGGTGTGTTTAACACTCCACCTCAATTACACTATACACCTGAGGTGCACTGCAGGCATACGTGTTTGGAACTGCAGATTGGTTCACGTCAACCTATTACACAGTACACACAGGGTATCCCTGGCACGAATCTGCGTGTTTACACTAGATGGAATAAAATGTGAAAATGGAAGGAGAATTAGTGATTTTTCGTAACATAATTCATTTGAATTAAAAATTTCGGACAGGTGTGACCTTGAGGTTCCTATTTTTTAAAGTAATTGTTGTTCTGTTACGTAGCTAGCACAAAATTATTTTATTACTGTTCTGAATTATGACCCAACTGTTTTGTATTATAATGGTTGTTTGCTCAAGGACACTTTATCTAAATTTATAATAATAATGGAAATTCCAGGATGGAGCAATACGTAAAATAAGGGAAAGGCAATTACCTACGGTCTAACAGATTGGTATGTGGAACATAGAAACACTTAAAAGCAACAACATTCATCCTAGCTTTTGAGCATTTACTCTTCTTCCAGCAGTAGTACACACAACCACACAGGCCATAAATTTACACACGGTAGACGTAGCCGTTTTTCGAATATTTCCCTGGCAGTGCCTGTAACCATTAGGATGAGGGCAGGATGATGATGTCAATGACTGTGATGAAAAAAACAAACGTTTTTGGGTTCACCCTGGATGGGAAGAAGGAATCTGGGGCCTGAAGATCCATTTATACAAAGGTGGCTGAAGGATTTGAAACATTCAAAACATTCAGAAGATTTATGATGACCCCTCGGGTACAACAATAGCACAACTTTCTCATTTGGAGCAAGAAATGGTTCTAATACAGCCCAGAGGAAATAGGAAGCAAACATGTTTGCTTGATTACTTCAAAGAACCCTGGGTACAGGATGTTCAATTTGTGTCAGTTCATAGATTTTTGCGAAAGTCTGACTGAAGTTGTATTTTACAAGTTCATTATTAAAGTAATTATTTGTAGCTAATTCTTTTTTAATTTTTACTATTTACTGTCTTCTTATGTAGTATAACCTCAGTAAAATTTGACTCAACTTTTATAATCATCAATTAGAAGTCTTCACCTTTACAGTGTTTACCTCGATGCAGTGTTGAGAATTCGTGGTCCCTTGAAAAAAAATATCATAGAGAGATTTCACTGTAGTAATACTGGAAGAAAATGAAACAGGGCACAGTCAGCCATGCACAGTGGTAGCTAGGATGAAATATTTGCACCCACAACAATAGTAGAGAAAATTAGGTTGCCAGTTAAAAGCCTGAAGAATAATGGGGTCCCGGAGAACAATAACATTTCAGCAGAGATGACTGAAGGTGGTGGTGAACATCTGACACACCCTGTCCACCAGCTGATCTTTGAAATATGAGAAAAAGAAGTGGTGTCAGACCAGTGGAACTTGGCCATTATTTGCCCGATTTATAAGAAGAAGGAGAAAGCAGATTGTGAAAATTACTGTGGTATCGCCTTATTTGATGTTGTGTACAAAGTCTTAGCCAAAGTCATTCCTGTGAGACTCATTCCATTTGCAGAAGAGATACTTGGAGACCATCAGTGTGATTTCTGACAGGGCAGATCAGTGACTGACTGTATATTTACTATAAGGCAAATAATGGAGAAGCACTATGAACATAATGTGGATGTACATCAGCTCATTGTAGGTTTCAAAAAGGCTTACAATAGCTTTAAAAGGAAGAAGCTATATCAGATTGTAATGGGTATGAAATTTCATTATAAACTAATGAGATTGGTACAATTGGTCCTCACCAGCATGAAATGCCAAGTGCAAATAGAAAGAAATTCTTCTAAAAATTGGAAGTTAACCAAGAGTTATGACAGGGGGATCTACTATCTGCACTACCTTTCAACATAGTGTTGGAGAAAGTGATGAGAAGGGGAACGATCAATAACCCATGTGGTACTCTGTTTAACCATGTGAACCAAAACCGAGCATATCCCTATGATGATTGCATGTTGTCCAGAAAATTGAAAGAACTGGAACAAGTATTTGGCAGACTAGAAAAGAAAGCAGAAGAGTTGAGCATTTGAGTAGACGACATCAAAACTCAGTACTTCTTTGCTTCCAGGAGAAATGCTGCTGTTAAAGAGAAATACATCGAGTTGAACGGGACCAACTGTGAGAGATGAGAGAAAGTCTAGTGCTCAGAAGTGCCGATAATTGATAATAACAGCATAAGCGAAGAAATAAAAGGTGTGGATTGCTGTGTGAGATAGAGCTTACTGGCCCCCGATTAAGATTATTTAGTCACATAGACCGAGCAGAAAATAGAGGTGACTTTCTGTCAAGCAGTTATGAGGCAGGTTGTAAGATAGACTATGTGATCAAATGTATCTGGACACCTGACTAAAAATGACTTACAAGTTTGTGGAACCCTCCATCGGTAATTCTGGCATTCACTTTGTTGTTGGCCCACCCTTAGTCTTGATGACACCATCCACTCTTGCAGGCAAACGTCCAATCAGGTGCTGGAAGGTTTCTTGGGGAATGACAGCCCATTCTTCACCACAGAGCACTGCACTGAGAAGAGGTATCGATGGCAGTAATAAGGCCTGGCATGAAGTCAGTGCTCCAAAACATCCCATAGGTGTTCTATAGGATTCAGGTCAGGACTCTGTGCAGGCCAGTCCATTACAGGGATGTTATTGTCATGTAACCACTCCGCCATAGGCGGTGCATTATGAACAGGTGCTCGATCATGTCGAAAGATACAATCGCCATCCTTGAATTGCTCTTCAACAGTGGGAAGCAAGAAGGTGCTTAAAACGTCAATGTAGGCCTGTACTGTGATAGTGCCACTCAAAACAACAAGGGGTGCAAGTCCATTCCATGAAAAACACGTCCACACTATAACACCACGAGCTATAAATTTTACTGTTGCCACTACACACGCTGGTAGATGACGTTCACTGGGCATTCGCCATACCCACACCCTGCCATCGGATCGCCACATTGCATACCGTAATTTGTCACTCCACACAATGTTTTTCCACTGTTCAATCGTCCATTGTATGTTTATGCTCCTTACACCGAGCAAGGCGTTGTTTGCCATTTACCAGTGTGATGTGCGGCTTATCACCATGAATTCCAAGTTTTCTCACCTCCTGCCTAACTGTCATAGTACTTGCAGTGGATCATAATGCAGTTGGGAATTCCTGTGTGATGGTTTGGATAGATATCTGCCTATTACACATTACGACCCTCTTCAACTGTCAGCAGTCTTTGTCAGTCAACAGACGAGGTCAGCCTGTACGCTTTTGTGCTGTATGTGTCCCTTCACTTTTCCACTTTACTGTTGTTGTTGTGCTTTTCAGTCCAGAGACTGGTTTTATGCAGCTCTCCATGCTACTCTATCCTGTGCAACCTTCTTCATCTCCCAGTACTTACTGCAACCTACATCCTTCTGAATCTGCTTAGTATATTCATCTCTTGGTCTCCCTCTACAATTTTTACCCTCCACGCTGCCCTCCAGTACTAAATTGGTGATCCCTTGATGTCTCAGAATATGCCCTACCAACCGATCCCTTCTTCTAGTCAAGTTGTGCCACAGACTCCTCTTATCTCCAATTCTATTCAACACCTCCTCATTAGTTATGCGATCTACCCATCTAATCTTCAGCATACTTCTGTAGCACCACATTTCGAAAGCCTCTATTCTCTTCTTGTCAAAACTATTTATCGTCCACATTTCACTTCCATACAAGGCTACACTCCGTACAAATACTTGCAGAAACTACTTCCTGACGCTTAAATCTATACTCGATGTTAACAAATTCCTCTTCTTCAGAAACACTTTCCTTGCCATTGCCAGTCTACATTTTATATCCTCTCTACTTCAACCATCATCAGTAAATCATTTGCTACTTTAAGTGTCTCACTTCCTAATCTCATTCCCACAGCATCACCCGATTTAATTCGACTACATTCCATTATCCTCATTTTGCTTTTGTTGGTGTTCATCTTATATCCTGCTTTCAAGACACTGTCCATTCCGTTCAACTGCTCTTCCAGGTCCTTTGCTGTCTCTGGCAGAATTACAGTGTTATTGGCGAACCTCAAAGTTTTTATTTCTTCTCCATGGATTTTAATACCTACTCCGAATTTTTCTTTTGTTTCCTTCACTGCTTGCTCAATATACAGATTGAATAACATTGGGGAGAGGCTACAATCCTGTCTCACTCCCTTCCCAACCACTGCTCCCCTTTCATGCCCCTCAACTCTTATAACTGCCATTTGGTTTCTATACAAATTGTAAATAACCTTTCGTTCCCTATATTTTACCCCTGCCACCTTCAGAACTTGAAAGAGAGTATTCCAGTCAACATTGTCAAAAGCTCTATCTTAGTCTACAAATGCTAGAAACGTAGGTTTGCCTTTTGTTAATCTGTTTTCTAAGATAAGTCACAGGGTCAGTATTGCCTCACGTGTTCCAACATTTCTATGGAATCCAAACTGATCTTCCCCAAGGTTGGCTTCTACCAGTTTTTCCATTCGTCTGTAAAGAATTCGTGTTAGTATTTTGCAGCTGGGGCTCATTAAGCGTATAGTTCAGTAATTTTCACATCTGTCAACACCTGCTTTCTATGGGATTGGAATTATTATATTCTTCTTGAAGTCTGAGGGTATTTCGCCTGTCTCATAGATCATGCTCACTAGATGGTAGAGTTTTATGTGGCCTGGCTCTCCCAAGGCTGTCAGTATTTCTAATGGAATGTTGTCTATTCCCGGGACCTTATTTCGACTGAGGTCTTTCAGTGCTCTGTCAAACTCTTCACGCATTATCATATCTCCTATTTCACCTTCATCTACATTCTCTTCCATTTCTATAATATAGTCCTCAAGAACATTGCCCTTGTATATATCCTCTATATACTCTTTCCACCTTTATGCTTTCCCTTCTTTGCTTAGAACTGCGTTTCCATCTGAGCTCTTGATATTCATGCAAGTGCTTCCCTTTTCTCGAAAGGTGTCTTTAATTTTCGTGTAGACAGTATCTATCTTACCGCTAGTGATATGCGCCTCTACATCCTTACATTTGTCCACTTGCCATCCCTGCTTAGCCATTTTGCACTTCCTGTCGATCTCATTTTTGAGACGTTTCTATTCCTTTTTGCGTGCATCATTTACTGCATATTTATATTTTCTCCTTTCATCAATTAAATTTAATATCTCTTCTGTTACCCAAGGATTTCTACTAGCCCTCGTCTTTTTACCTACTTGATCCTCTGCTACCTTCACTATTTCATCTCTCAAACCTACCCATTCTTATTCTACTGTATTTCTTTCCCCCATTCTTGTCAATTGTTCCCTTATACTTTCCCTGAGGCTCTCTACATCCTCTGGTTCTTTCAGTTTATCCAGGGAAATAGAAGGTCTTTCAAAAAAAAAGTAAAGAATGTTTTGATCTGAGAGCTGCACAATTCTACCCCCAATCCCGCCACTGTGTCTTACACTTTCATTGTCTTCAGTGCCAGTATGACACAAACAGCATGTGTCATTTACTGTTTATTTGTATGATTTTTAAACGTGTGACAAAATTAATGATCCCACCAAGTGAGAGTGTAGAGTGTTTTTCTGTATGGCTGTGAAAGCTGGGAATTGAAGGCGAAAGAGACAGAATATAATAAATTTAAGAAGAATATAATTGACTTTCTTGATAATGAGAAGCTTATGTACACGGATCAGCACAGTTTCGCTTGCCCTTTTCCCACGTGACATACTGAGAATTATGGATGGTGGGCAACATGCAGATTTCCAGAAAGAATTTGACACGCTACCCCCTTGCAGGCTGTTAACGAAAGTACGAGCATATGGAATGAGTTCACAGATATGTGAGTGGCTCGAAGACTTCTTAAATAATAGAACCTAGTATGTTGTCCTCGACGGTGAGTGTTTGTCAGAGACAAGTGTTTCTCCAGGAGTGCCCCAGTGAAGTGTGACAGTAGCGCTCTTGTTCTCTGTATACGTAAATGATTTCGTGGACAGGGTGGGTGGCAATCTGCAGTTGTTTGCAGGTGTCAAAGTTCAGTGACTTTATGAAGATGCAAGATGACTTAGACAAAATTTAGTTGGTGTGATGAATAGCAGCTAGCCCAAAATGTGGAAAAATGTAAGTTAATGTGGATGAGTAGGAAGATCAAACCTGTAATGTTCAGATACAGTATTACTAGTGTCGTGTTTGACACAGTCAAGTCATTTAAATATCTGGGATTAACGTTGCAAAGTGATACGAGGTGGAACGAGTGTGTGATCACTGTGGCAGGGAAGCTGAATGGTCGACTTCAGTTTATTGGGAGAATTTTAGGAAAGAGTGGTTCACCTGTAAAGGAGACTGCATATAGGAAGCTAGTACTACTCGAGTGTTTGGGATCTGTATCAGGCCGGATTGAAGGAAGACGTCGAAGCAGTTTAGAGGTGGGCTGCTAGGTTCGTTACCAGTAGGTTCGAACTGTACGTGAATGTTATGGAGATGTTTCAGGAACTCAAAGGGGAATCTCTGGAGGAAAGGTGAAGTTATTTTCGAGAAACACTATTGAGAAGATGTAGAGAACCCACATTTGAAGCAGGGTGCCAAACGATTCTACTGTCAGTAATATACTCTGTGTGAAGGGCCGTGAAGATAAGATAGAGAAATTAGGGCTCATATGGAGGCACGTAGATAATCATTTTTCCCTTGCTCTATTTGCGAATAGAGCAGAAACAGAAATGACAAGTATTGGTACAGAACACCCCCTGCCACACACCATATGACGACTTGCAGAATATCTATGTGGATGTAGATCTAGATGTAGATAGAGAGAGAGAGAGAGAGAGTGTGTGTGTGTGTGTGTGTGTGTGTGTGTGTGTGTGTGTGTGTGTGTGTGTGTGTGAGTGAGATTTAAAGAATTTGAGATGTGAGGTTGAAAGAAGAATGGAGAAAACAACATGAGTGGGTAAAGTGAGGAGTAATGGGGTAGTGAAAAGCATAAAGAAGCAAAGAAATCTCCTAAACTTCATTAAGAAAAGGGGAACAGATTTAGCGGAACACGTAAAATGAGTAAAAGGATTTCTGACAACAGCTCTTGAAGGTTCAGTGAGAGCACAGAAGAAAGTGGGAAGGAGTAGAATAAAAATGTAGGATGAAGTCAAAAGAGGAAGATTCCAGCGCAGGAAGCAGTTGACCTATGGAAAATGGTGTCAGCAAGTAGGCAATAGTCACAGCACCTTGTAATGATCATGAAGTGTGAGGTTCTTAGCATAATGTGGTTTCTGAATGCCAAAAAGTCTGCTGTATTGAAATTTAGAAACACATAACAAAACATTATGGAAGTGTGTTGAATGAAGTTTTAGTTCAAAAATTGTGCATCACATTTAGTGGCAGACAGAGGAAAATTTATGATGAGGAACGATCAGCCAGACTGGCAGTTGCTACTGACAAACCCAGGAAAAAAATTCGATGCCATAAACGTTCCACTTTTGATGGACTGAACTTGTACTTTCCTGAAATTTCATGATCAGTTTTTTCAAATTGATTCTGGTGATTTGGGCTATAGAAAGTGTGTACCACATGGATTTTATCAAACTGATTCTGGTGATTTCGGCTATAGAAAGTGTGTACCAGGTGGTATTCTTGACATTTGGCAGCAACATTTCTCACACAGCACAACAAGTATGGTGGGGATTTTTGTAACCGCATTGTCACTGGTTGCAAGACGTGGGTTCCATGTAAAAGTACAGAAACAAAATGCGTGTCATTCAAATGGCGCCATTCGTGATTTACATCAAAACAAAAAAAAATCAACAAATTCTGACCACCAGAAAGGCTACAGCCACAGTGTTTAGGGATTGAATGGGCATCCCGCTCGTTGGCTGTAGGGTTAAAGGAGAGACCAAAAATGCTGCAGCCTGCCGTCAGACCCTTCGGAGACTGTGCCAGGCAAATCAAAACTGATGCATGGGTTGTTTTCCGGCAGCAATGTGGTTCTTCACGATAATGTTCAGCCGCATTCTGCTGCGTCGCCATGGCAGTTTATGTGGAAAGCTTTTGAACAGCGACGTCATAGCCCAGATCTGGTCATGAAATGATTATGATATTTTTCATAAAATGAAGAACTTTTTGAGCTGAGAGCACAATGGTAATGACAACAAACTGAAAGAGGTCAGTAGTGACTGGCTCAACAACTTGATGGCAAATGAGTCTGTGACAGGTATTTAAATTTGAGTGGCAGTTACATAGAAAAGTAGCTCAGCTACCAAAATATGTTGTAAAATAAGTTTTCTTCAATTATCTTCAATGAAAAGTGCTGGAGAACCAAAAACCAAATATTTTTTTCCTCGACTCTCGTATTTGGTACTATTCGAGAGTGTACTTGTTCAAATGTCTTATTAGAACACAGCTGGTGACGTGTTTGACAACCGCCAATATTTCGATAGGCACACACCCCACCGTTTGAGAGCCACATATGCAATGAGAGATGAGAGTGTGCTGTGCAAGGAAGTTTAAAACCTCGGTATGCTGGTCAAAAAGGACACACACACACACACACACACACACACACACACACACACACACACACACACACAGAGAGAGAGAGAGAGAGAGAGAGAGAGAGAGAGAGAGAGAGAGAGAGAGAGAGTAAATACTAGCTCCACTGCACAACCAAAGATGATGAACACCGGAAGTTATTGATTGTGAATATTAATTATCAGCAGGAGAGGAAGCAACATTAACTCTGTCTCTCTGTTGTTTCAGGAGAGAGAGAGAGAGAGAGAGAGAGAGAGAGAGAGAGAGAGAGAGAGAGAGAGAGCTGGATTTTAAATGGAATTTAAGCAAAAACTTCCATTTCTAGAGACGTCACCATTTAGTATTTGCTATTGATAACTTTTGACATCTATCATCACAGTGTATGTCTGAATGTGACCTGCATATTGAGGTTTTAAACTTCCTCACACAATGCTGCCCTATTGCATTTGTGCTGCGAAAATGAAGGGCTGTTCACCTGGCTACGTGTCATTGGTTGCCTAAAACATCTCCTGACTGTGCTCCCTCAAGTTGTTTGAATATCTTATACATCAGCAGGAATTCAAGTTTCACAAGTTTGTGATTGGCTTTGATACGACCTAAGTGAACATTTGCGTGTGCCAGCAGAGAGTGCCATTCTAAGTGCACCGTACACAAAGTTACTCACCCCATAAAGACATCACATTAACACCTTCACAGTGGCTGAGAGTCCAGACGCTGTTTCAGGTATGCCAAACCCAGCCGGAGCCACTCGTCAATGCTCAGATCATCTAGAGCTACGCCGGCACGGTAGCTCAGCGTGTTCGGCCAGAGGGTTAGCTGCCCTCTGTAATAAAAAACTGAGTTAATCGATCAACAACGAACTTCAATGGACGTCTTACGACGTCCGCCCCGAGCAAATGCAACGAACAAAATGAGATTAAAAAAAAAAAAGAAAGAAAAGAAAAAAAAAACAAAGAGCTACAAAAAATGTGGGGATATCGATTGCTACTTCCCACCACTATTTGAGGTAGTCCTACATATTTTTCAGTTGAAACTTCTGGGCTGAGAGGCCGTGGTCGATGTATAAAATTTCCACCTGACGTTTCGTCTCCATCTGCGGGAGACATCTTCTGAGGTCGACCGGCTACTGCCACTGAGGCACCATGTACTCTCGCATTTATAGAGGGCACCACCATTCGTCACGTGATGCCGACGGTATGCCTATCTTTGGGAGGCGTCATCATTCTCGATTAAGAGTAATTGATTGTCATTCTGCTGGCGCAACGTCGACATCCATATTTTGTCCAACTTTAAAACTTCCTCTTTTCTATTAAAGTTGTGATGGTGTTTGTGAATTTCTATTGCTTCTCTACACATGCGAGTATGATAATGGGATGTTCGTGCTAGAACGCTTGTCTCATTAAATTTAATTTCGTGATTCCCATCTCGAAAACATGCTCAGCTACGGCCGATTTTTCGATGTGTCCTAAGCGACAGTTACTTCTATGTTCGGTTAAGCGGGTGTTTACACTTCTTTTCGTTGTTCCAATATATACTTGTCCACAACTGCATGGAATTTTGTATACCCCAGGTGTTGCTAGGGGATGTCGGGCGTCTTTTGCAGTTCTTAAATATTCCTTAAACTTCATGGTGGGTCACGGACCGTATCGAGAAAGTTCTGGCCAAGTATGGGTTCGAAACAATCTTCAGACCCACCAAGAAGATTAAGGAATATTTAAGAACTGCAAAAGACGCCCGACATCCCCTATCAACACCTGGGGTATACAAAATTCCATGCAGTTGTGGACAAGTATATATTGGAACAACGAAAAGAAGTGTAAACACCCGCTTAACCGAACATAGAAGTAACTGTCGCTTAGGACACATCGAAAAATCGGCCGTAGCTGAGCATGTTTTTCGAGATGGGAATCACGAAATTAAATTTAATGAGACAAGCGTTCTAGCACGAACATCCCATTATCATACTCGCATGTGTAGAGAAGCAATAGAAATTCACAAACACCATAACAACTTTAATAGAAAAGAGGAAGTTTTAAAGTTGGACAAAATATGGATGTCGACGTTGCGCCAGCAGAATGACAATCAATTACTCTTAATCGAGAATGATGATGCCTTCCAAAGATAGGCATACTGTCGGCATCACGCCCTCTATAAATGCGAGAGTACATGGTGCCTCAGTGTAGAGATGGATCGAGCTCGTTCATTCTCGTGAACTACTTCACTCATTTCACTCTTTGCCGTGAAGCGTTCAAATGAAGTAGTTCATTCATGAAGTACGGAAGGCTGGCGAAGTTGCCCACTTCGCCGCTCAGCCGCGGCTACGCTCGCTTCGCCTCGCTCGTACAATGAAGCTTCGTAATACTTCATAATTTTACCAACAGATGGCCGACCTACTTTGCCGTGAAGCGTTCAAATGAAGTAGTTCATTCACGAAGTACGGATGGCTGGCGAAGTTGCCCAGTTCGCCGCTCAGCCGCGGCTACGCTGGCTTCGCCTCGCTCGTACAATGAAGTTTCGTAATACTTCATAATTTTACCAACAGATGGCCGAACTATGCAGTAACGTGAACGCAACGTTTTACACTCTTACAGTGTCTGGGAGTTAAATAGAGCATGGTCGAAGGGGACAAAGGAAAGATAAACAGAGAAACGTGTCACATATAAAGAAGGGATTACATTTAATCTTTCTCAACATTTTCTCGTGAAGCGCCCAAAAAAGTCTTTATCCGCCAAGTGAAACCTTATTTGTTGTATTCATGGACTGAAAACTAGGGCTACCAACGAAATGCAGTCCAATTTTGTTCCTTTTAAAATTTAAACCAAAATAGAATGAGTATGTTTACCACTGTTACAAAGTCTATATACCTACGTTAAGTAATTATTCAGAAGTTGTCCTGTAGATTTTATTTTTGTTGAGAATAATAACCCACCAAATTCAAAACGTAAACTGTCACCTGTAGTCATTGGTACGATTTAAGGTAAAATCCCTCTTTATTTTCTTTGGAAAGCAGTTTTTGTGTCTATTCACTCTTATACAATGGCTAGCAACTCGCGATCGCGTAAAAGTAGTGAAATTTGGGGTTTCTTCGCCGATTTAGGTGATGGGAAAGCAAAGTGCAATTACTGTTCTAAGTGTATTTCATATAAAGGAGGAAATACATTTAATCTAGCGCGTCATGTTCGAGTGCTGCATCCAACAGTGTCATTGTCAGTCAGACGCTTAGCGCCCCCTGCTCCTGCATCTTCCGATATTTCTTGGATAAGAAACCCGCACAATCCGGAACTAACATCAGCTAATGCCAGAAGCGAACAGCAGTTGGTGCCAGAAAATAACAGTACCACTTCAGTATCAGAAAGCAGACCTCCATATCACGGTACATTACCCATGTATTTTCCGAAACCTCTTTCTAACAAAAGAAATCAGGAGATAGATTTCGCATTTCTGCAGACTGTTGTAAAGGATTATTTGCCCTTCAACATAGTGGAAAGCAAACATTTCCAAAGTTTTGTAGGCAAACTGAATGGTGCTTACAGAATGCCATCTCGGAAGACCATTTCCAATACGCTGCTACAGCAACAGTACGCCATGATGAAAGAAATTGTGAGAGCCAAAATTAATTCTGCGGAAGCGGTTGTGCTGACAATGGATGGGTGGACCTCAACTACAAATGAGAGTTATTTGTCGGTGACAGCACACTACGTTAAAGACCTGGAGCTGGCGTCTTCCCTCCTAGAGTGCTTTAAATACGACGAAAGGCACACGTCAGAAAAACTCTCGGAAGAACTGCTACGTGTCACAAGGGAATGGGGCATTCAAGAAAAAGTCGTCTGTGTTGTCAGCGACAATGCTGCTAACATTGTGGCAGCTATAAGACTCACAGCCTGGAAACACATCCCCTGCTTTGCGCACACACTCAATTTAATTGTTCAGAATGGGCTTCCGCACATTCAACCCATTCTGAATAAAGTAAAAAAAATTGTTGAATTTTTTAAAAGAAGTTCGCAGGCCTGCACGAAACTGAAAAAGATGCAGGAACAGTTAAAAGAGCCAGTTCTGACACTAAAACAGGACACTGTTACAAGATGGAATTCAACCTACGATATGCTGCGAAGAATAATCGAGGTTAAGAATTCCCTAATGACAGTTATCACTCTGAATTATCCGGATCTTCCAAATTTGACTGCAGAGGACATTGCAAGTGTAACACAAGCCTGTGACCTGTTGAAAGTTTTCAAAGACTGCACTGAGGAAATGTCAAGTGAAAATGTTGTCACTGCTTCTAAAGTTATACTACTTAGTCGGTCGTTGAAAAAATGGTGTTGCAGGTTTGTTAATAACACTGAAATTCATGTAGACGTGCAACAGATGGCCGGAAAGTTAGCTGAAGACCTAAAACGACGATTTAGAAATGTTGTTGTTGTTGTGGTCTTCAGTCCTGAGACTGGTTTGAAGCAGCTCTCCATGCTACTCTATCCTGTGCAAGCTTTTTCATCTACCAGTACCTACTGCAACCTACATCCTTCTGAATCTGCTTAGTGTATTCATCTCGTGGTCTCCCACTACGATTTTTACCCTCCACGCTGCCCTCCAATACTAAATTGGTGATCCCTTGATGCCTCAGAACATGCCCTACCAACCGATCCCTTCTTCTGGTCAAGTTGTGCCACAAACTTCTCTTCTCCCCAATCCTATTCAATACTTCCTCATTAGTTACATGATCTACCCATCTAATCTTCATCATTCTTCTGTAGCACCACATTTCGAAAGCATCTATTCTCTTCTTGTCTAAACTATTTATCGTCCATGTTTCACTTCCATACATGGCTACACTCCATACGAATACTTTCAGAAATGACTTCCTGACACTTAAATCAATACTGGATGTTAACAAATTTCTCTTCTTCAGAAACGCTTTCCTTGCCATTGCCAGTCTACATTTTATATCCTCTCTACTTCGACCATCATCAGTTATTTTGCTCCCCAAATAGCAAAACTCCTTTACTACTTTAAGTGCCTCATTTCCTAATCTAATTCCCTCAGCATCACCCGACTTAATTAGACTACATTCCATTATCCTTGTTTTGCTTTTGTTGATGTTCATCTTATATCCTCCTTTCAAGACACTGTCCATTCCATTCAACTGCTCTTCCAAGTCCTTTGCTGTCTCTGACAGAATTACAATGTGATCGGCGAACCTCAAAGTTTTTATTTCTTCTCCATGAATTTTTATACCTACTCCGAATTTTTCTTTTGTTTCCTTTACTGCTTGCTCAATATACAGATTGAACAACATCGGGGAGAGGCTACAACCCTGTCTTACTCCCTTCCCAACCACTGCTTCCCTTTCATGTCCCTCGACTCTTATAACTGCCATCTGGTTTCTGTACAAATTGTAAATAGCCTTTCGCTCCCTGTATTTTACCCCTGCCACCTTTAGAATTTGAAAGAGAGTATTCCAGTCAACATTGTCAAAAGCTTTCTCTAAGTCTACAAATGCTAGAAACGTAGGTTTGCCTTTCTTTAATCTTTCCTCTAAGATAAGTCGTAAGGTCAGTATTGCCTCACGTGTTCCAGTGTTTCTACGGAATCCAAACTGATCTTCCCCGAGGTTGGCTTCTACTAGTTTTTCCATTCGTCTGTAAAGAATTCGTGTTAGTATTTTGCAGCTGTGACTTATTAAGCTGATAGTTCGGTAATTTTCACATCTGTCAACACCTGCTTTCTTTGGGATTGGAATAATTATATTCTTCTTGAAGTCTGAGGGTATTTCGCCTGTTTCATACATCTTGCTCACCAGATGGTAGAGTTTTGTCAGGACTGGCTCTCCCACGGCCGTCAGTAGTTCCAATGGAATATTGTCTACTACTCCGGGGGCCTTGTTTCGACTCAGGTCTTTCTGTGCTCTGTCAAACTCTTCACGCAGTAACGTATCTCCCATTTCATCTTCATCTACATCCTCTTCCATTTCCATTATATTGTCCTCAAGTACATCGCCCTTGTATAGACCCTCTATATACTCCTTCCACCTTTCTGCTTTCCTTTCTTTGCTTAGCACTGGGTTTCCATCTGAGCTCTTGATATTCATACAAGTCGTTCTCTTATCTCCAAAGGTCTCTTTAATTTTCCTGTAGGCGGTATCTATCTTACCCCTAGTGAGATTGGCCTCTACGTTCTTACATTTGTCCTCTAGCCATCCCTGCTTAGCCATTTTGCACTTCCTGTCGATCTCATTTTTGAGACGTTTGTATTCCTTTTTGCCTGTTTCACTTACTGCATTTTTATATTTTCTCCTTTCATCAATTAAATTCAATATTTCTTCTGTTACCCAAGGATTTCTACTAGCCCTCGTCTTTTTACCTACTTGATCCTCTGCTGCCTTCACTACTTCATCCCTCAAAGCTACCCATTCTTCTTCTACTGTATTTCTTTCCCCCATTCCTGTCAATTGCTCCCTTATGCTCTCCCTGAATCTCTGTACAACCTCTGGTTCTTTTAGTTTATCCAGGTCCCATCTCCTTAAATTCCCACCTTTTTGCAGTTTCTTCAGTTTTAATCTACAGGTCATAACCAATAGATTGTGGTCATAGTCCACATCTGCCCCTGGAAATGTCTTACAATTTAAAACCTGGTTCCTAAATCTCTGTCTTACCATTATATAATCTATCTGATACCTTTTAGTATCTCCAGGGTTCTTCCATGAACCATGGACCTTGCCATTGGTGGGGAGGCTTGCGTGCCTCAGCGATACAGATAGCCGTACCGTAGGTGCAACCACAACGGAGGGGTATCTGTTGAGAGGCCAGACAAACGTGTGGTTCCTGAAGAGGGGCAGCAGCCTTTTCAGTAGTTGCAAGGGCAACAGTCTGGATGATTGACTGATCTGGCCTTGTAACAATAACCAAAACGGCCTTGCTGTGCTGGTACTGCGAACGGCTGAAAGCAAGGGGAAACTACAGCCGTAATTTTTCCCGAGGGCATGCAGCTTTACTGTATGATTACATGATGATGGCGTCCTCTTGGGTAAAATATTTCGGAGGTAAAATAGTCCCCCATTCGGATCTCCGGGCGGGGACTACTCAAGAGGATGTCGTTATCAGGAGAAAGAAAACTGGCATTCTATGGATCGGAGCGTGGAATGTCAGATCCCTTAATCGGGCAGGTAGGTTAGAAAATTTAAAAAGGGAAATGGATAGGTTGAAGTTAGATATAGTGGGAATTAGTGAAGTTCGGTGGCAGGAGGAACAAGACTTCTGGTCAGGTGACTACAGGGTTATAAACACAAAATCAAATAGGGGTAATGCAGGAGTAGGTTTAATAATGAATAGGAAAATAGGAATGCGGGTAAGCTACTACAAACAGCACAGTGAACGCATTATTGTGGCCAAGATAGATACGAAGCCCACACCTACTACAGTAGTTCAAGTTTATATGCCAACTAGCTCTGCAGATGACGAAGAAATTGAAGAAATGTATGATGAAATAAAAGAAATTATTCAGATTGTGAAGGGAGACGAAAATTTAATAGTCATGGGTGACTGGAATTCGAGTGTAGGAAAAGGGAGAGAAGGAAACATAGTAGGTGAATATGGATTGGGGGACAGAAATGAAAGAGGAAGCCGCCTGGTAGAATTTTGCACAGAGCACAACATAATCATAACTAACACTTGGTTTAAGAATCATGAAAGAAGGTTGTATACATGGATTTAGAAATGTAGAGGAAAATTCCATTTTCGCGGAAGCAACTGCATTGGATCCCCGGTTCAAATTACATGGTTTTTCTGATAAAAATTCTGCTGAGAAGGTGAAATTAAACCTGATCAGGCACTGTGAGAAATTTGTGACGAACACATCCACTGCTACTGCAACAATCTCAGTTCCAACCACTGAATCAACTTCCAGTCTCTGGCTCGAATTTGATGAAGTGTTTTCCAGGCTGCAGAGTAATCCACACGCGAGAGCTGCTGCAATAGTGGAAGTGGACAAATATTTACAAGAGCCCCTGCTACAGAGACAAGGCAGTCCACTTCAGTGGTGGTCTGAACGGCTGTCAGTATACCCCTCGCTCTTTGAACTTGCAAAAATACGACTGTGTATTGTCGCAACCTCCACGCCGTGTGAAAGAGTGTTCTCGAAGGCAGGACACCTTATAACTGACAGAAGAAATCGCCTGACAGGGAAAAAAGTGGAACAAATTATGTTTTTAAACGGAAATCTCTGAAGATTCACCAATTCCGTTGGTGTTTATTCATAAATATATATGTGTATTTTTTTAAAAATTTAATTAGAACAATCCTCAAATTGACATTTAGTGTAATTATTTCAATAATGTGTACGAGATAAACATTCCTACATGAACGATTATCTTTCAAGCGTGAATTCCACGCATGCTTCAGTTCCAGACTCACAAGGTAAGCATTTTATTTTCATGTTGGCCGTGCGTGCTCACACAGCCAGCCTCTTCTTTTGTATTTTAATATTCATTTGTCTGCAAGCGCTGCCAACGGTAGCTTACCCGTAGATGCGAAGTATAACTCCACAAATAGTCGCTGGTAATGATGTCAGCACTGCAGGAAGCAGCTGACGCTACCTTCCCCTCGCCCCTCACCGCCTGTACCCCACCTAACCCTATCGTTCCCCAGAAACACCGCGCGATTCGTCGACAGTCAGTAGAGGGGGGACAGAAGTGAAGGGAGAATGAGTGACGTAGCGCGGATGTACTGGGGGAGGGAGAGGGGAAGAGAGTGAGTGAACTGGAAAAAAGTGTGGAGTGTGCTATCTGTGAAGAGTTTGAAGTATCAGTTCATTGAAATTGAGTGGTTAGTTCACACTTCACTGGAGTGAAGCGTTCATTTGAACGACTCATTCACGAGCTCCCCATCACTACCTCAGTGGCAGTAGCCGGTCGACCTCAGAAGATGTCTCCCGCAGATGGAGACGAAACGTCAGGTGGAAATTTTATACATCGACCACGGCCTCTCAGCCAGGAAGTTTCAACTGAAGACAACACCGGCTGTGAAAGCCTACATTGTATGAGTCCCACATATTCTCCAATGGGATTTATACTGGCTGATATAGAGGAGAAGTCAAGGTGTGGCAGGGCTATTGAATGTTCATGAAACTGGGTATGTATGCTTACAGCCCTGTGAACATGGCTGTTGTCATCTCAAATGACAGGAGTGTCCACAGCATACTGATCAGGAACATACACAGAAGGAAAACGTTTGGTTACTGAGAATGTGGAAATAAACACTGTTAATGTTCACAGTAACCTCAACAAAAGTGCTCAAGTCACGGTACATACTGCAGATTAAACACCTCATTGGGTCACCAGTACACTCGATACCTCGTGTCGTACAAAAATGAGCAGTATCACGACCCACTGGACCAAACCGTACAACTCCAACTGGGTACTGTCCAGTCCGTGTCATTTGGCTCGTCGAATGTGTGCAGCTCGTGGTTGCTCCACCTCTTCCTCACGGTCAGATGGAAGGTGTCAGTGTAAAACTATTGCTTAGGTGGTTGGGCTGCAGAGAATTTTCCACTGTGTTCGTGCCGGTTTCACGAGTGTACAGAGTCGGAGCGAGACAAGCTAGCACAGGTCACCGGGGTGCGATAGCGGTCAGGTGTCGCCACCTGTAGTGTAGGCGTCACTCGCGCTTTGGCGTCCTGGCTCGGCTGTGTCTCAGAAGGCAGAGAATGAGACGGGCCACCCAGAATGACGACGTCCAGACGGACGGTTGAAAGGAGCTGAAGAAAGGTGTCATTCTCTTCTGATCTGTTCTGAGATTCCTTTTGGATATGTTTTTCTGATTAACAAGAGATGCAATTATAAGCTCCCGTCTCCTTGGAGATTATATGGCTTAACTAATGATTATTATGTTACATTCCTCTTGTTTTAGTTGACCGTGTATATCGAGATTTCGTTCATTGTTACATGCAGTGGTGTGGTACTAACTGATGGATACGCATTAAGAACTGGTAAAATTTAATTTTTTTCCCTTATCACACTGCACAAACATAAACACACTATTAATCAAACTGTGCCACTACTATTAAACACAGAGGTAAATCCTCCGCTACGCAACCGCCTTCGGCTCACGCAGCCTACACCGTCCACAGCCTCTCGACAACTGCCTCTACTTAGCGACTCTCTGCGCCACTGGGCATTGTCGCCCACCCAAAGAACAACCAGTTACAGATACTACACACCACTACCCTCACACTGTGTTGTAATTGTTAGAAAGAACAACCGAAAACATAATGGTTCTTCAAAGAGTTGTTACATCATTTAGTAGTGTAAATACTACAAAGCTCTCTTCCCGCCCTCGGTATTTTGTAGACGGAGAAGAAGTCAGACTGCAATATTTGGCATTGTGTAGCAGGTCCTGTGCACCGAGAAAATTTGAGAAAGGCAACTGTGTGAGAAGACAATCGAGGTAAAAGCATCGAGAATAATACTCGGATGCAGACCGCTCGTGAAGTTGTCGACTCAATTACAGTGCGTAACTCGAGCTGCAACTTTGAGCTTTACGTGCAGCTCTGAATGACAGCCTTCTGTGAGGCACCAAACACCGTACGTTCGTTACGTGCAGTTCTCTTTACAATGTTCATCTCGAAAATGCAGCAGTTCTTGTCAGGTACGAAATTATCGTCGAAAAGGCGCGACACTCGTCTCCCTGTCAGTTAGAATCTCGTTAGGACCTCTGTTCTATTATGCCGTGAGTTGTGCAGTAGCCCCTGTAGGCACAGCAGACGCTCTGTGTCGATACCCCAATAAATGCGGCAACTTCGCTGACGGTGTGGTCACGGGCACCTGCAGACGAGACACCACCTCTGCGCCACTCTGCCACGTCTCCTGCTCAGCACACCTTACTGCACCGCCTCGTGACCGCTCACTACCAGTTCCACACGTGTGCAGCGCTCCAGAGCCATCTGTGTACCGTTGTTGTTGTTCTTGTTGTTGTGGTCTTCACTCCTGAGACTGGTTTGATGCAGCTCTCCATGCTACTCTATCCCGTACAAGCTGCTCCATCTCCCAGTACCTACTGCAGCCTACATCCTTCTGAATCTGCTTAGTGTATTCTTCTCTTGGTCTCCCTCTACGATTTTTACCCTCCACGCTGCCCTACAATACTAAATTGGTGATCCCTTGATGCCTCAGAACATGTCCTACCAACCGATCCCTTCTTCTAGTCGAGTTGTGCCACAAATTTCTCTTCTCCCCAATCCTATTCAATACCTCCTCATTAGTTATGTGATCTACCCACCTAATCTTCACCATTCTTCTGTAGCACCACATTTCGAAAGCTTCTATTCTCTTCTTGGCCAAACTATTTATCGTCCATGTTTCACTTCCATACATGGCTACACTCCATACAAATACTTTCAGAAACGACTTCCTGACACTCAAATCTATACTCGATGTTAACAAATTTCTCTGCTTCAGACACGCTTTCCTTGCCATTGCCAGTTTACATTTTATATCTTCTCTACTGCGACCATCATCTAACATTTTGCTTCCCAAATAGCAAAACTGCTTTACTACTTTAAGTGTCTCATTTCCTAATCTAAGTCCCTCAGCATCACCCGACTTAATTCGACTACATTCCACTATCCTCGTTTTGCTTTTGTTGATGTTCATCTTATATCCTCCTTTCAAGACACTATCCATTCCGTTCAACTGCTCTTCCAAGTCCTTTGCTGTCTCTGACAGAGTTACAATGTCATCGGCGAACCTCAAAGTTTTTATTTCTTCTCCATGGATTGTAATACCTA
Source organism: Schistocerca serialis cubense (assembly GCF_023864345.2). Classification (NCBI taxonomy): domain Eukaryota; kingdom Metazoa; phylum Arthropoda; class Insecta; order Orthoptera; family Acrididae; genus Schistocerca; species Schistocerca serialis. Next base: position 169,780,581 of record NC_064649.1, read on the forward strand.
CTCCGTATTTATCTTTTTTTTCCTTTACTGCTTGCTCAATATACAGATTGAACAACATTGGGGAGAGGCTACAACCCTGTCTTACTCCCTTCCCAACCACTGCTTCCCTTTCATGTCCCTCGACTCTTATAACTGCCATCTGGTTTCTGTACAAATTGTAAATAGCCTTTCGCTCCCTGTATTTTACCCCTGCCACCTTTAGAATTTGAAAGAGAGTATTCCAGTCAACATTGTCAAAAGCTTTCTCTAAGTCTACAAATGCTAGAAACGTAGGTTTGACGTTCCTTAATCTAGCTTCTAAGATAAGTCGTAGGGTCAGTATTGCCTCACATGTGCCAGTATTTCTACGGAATCCAAACTGATCCTCCCCGAGGTCGGCTTCTACTAGTTTTTCCATTCGTCTGAAAAGAATTCGTGTTAGTATTTTGCAGCTGTGACTTATTAAGCTGATAGTTCGGTAATTTTCACATATGTCAACACCTGCTTTCTTTGGGATTGGAATTATTATATTCTTCTTGAAGTCTGAGGGTATTTCGCCTGTTTCATACATCTTGCTCACCAGATGGTAGAGTTTTGTCAGGAATGGCTCTCCCACGACCGTCAGTAGTTCCAATGGAATATTGTCTACTCCGGGGGCCTTGTTTCGACTTAGGTCTTTCAGTGCTCTGTCAAACTCTTCACGCAGTATCATATCTCCCATTTCATCTTCATCTACATCCTCTTCCATTTCCATAATATTGTCCTCAAGTACATCACCCTTGTATAGACCCTCTATATACTCCTTCCACCTTTCTGCTTTCCCTTCTTTGCTTAGAACTGGGTTTCCATCTGAGCTCTTGATATTCATACAAGTGGTTCTCTTTTCTCCAAAGGTCTCTTTAATTTTCCTGTAGGCAGTATCTATCTTACCCCTGGTGAGATAAGCCTCTACCTCCTTACATTTGTCCTCTAGCCATCCCTGTGTACCGTGTTTACTCGAATCTAAGCCACACTTTTTTTCCGGTTTTTGTAATCCAAAAATCCGCCTGCGGCTTAGAATCGAGTGCAAAGTAAGCGGAAGTTCTGAAAAATGTTCATAGGTGCCGCCACAACTAACTTCTGCCGTCGAATATATGTAGTGCTACACAGGCTTGCTTTGCAGGCACAAAGATAAATACTGGTGCAAAACCTCTGCGTCAGTAAATAAATTAAAAAAAAAATGGAAGATGAGCTTTTTCCTCCGCCCCGAGTTTCGACCACTGCATTTTCATACATTATCCAACGAAGTAAATACAAATACCGTATTGTTCATCTTCGAATGTAGCAGCATTTCAATGTACTATGAAAATCCGACTGGCAAGACTGTTTGGGGTTTTTGTCAATATGGCCAACTCTACATTCTGAATTTTTACCTAACTGTGAGAAGAGATGGTTGCTAATAGGAAATTTTATGAATTGTGAATCACATGCGGTATTCTCTTCACCACAATATAATAATACGAATATAAACATTTTGCCATGTATTCTTTCGTGTTTGCTGCTATCTCATTTAAATCCTGTCTGCGTAATAAGCTACGAAACTAGAGTGAGACAACAGCAAACGCGGAAGAATGTACATATCATGTCATGTTTATATTCGTATTAAATGGTTCAAATGGCTGTGAGCACTATGGGACTTAACATCTGTGGTCATCAGTCCCCTAGAACTTAGAACTACTTAAACCTAACTAACCTAAGGACATCACACACATCCATGCCCGAGGCATGGCGACTGTAGCAGTTGCGCGGTTCCGGACTGAGCGCCTAGAACCGCTAGACCTATTCGTATTATTCTTATGCCTATTAGTGATACAGTCAGAAATGAAGCACGGCAATTGACTAGATTTTTAAATCTAAGATAACTCTAATTTCTGTGCAGAATGTAATGTACTAAAGAGGCGTCTGCAAAGATTTTCAAACGGAGAAAAATTTTCGCTAAACTCTCGTTCAGAACATCTTCCCCCGCCCCCCGCTGCCATTGTAAGCGGCGGTAGCGCGCACATAAGCAAGCCATGCCGCGAGCGGCGACAGGTCGTAAACACTCACTATCATAATGCTACAAACAATGCGTGACACAGTACAGTAATGCATTTTCCGCTCAGAGTGACGTAAACACCTATAACAAAGAGAACGGCACTTGCGAGATCAAAGAAATATAAGCAATCAATTCAAACCAGACGAAGCACGTGAAAAAGGAAGGGTACCCGTATAAATACCGACGGAGCGCCTGACGCATAGCAATGGCTACCTGGTAAAGCTTAATTGCTAAGCTTACGACTCGAACCAAACTACTGTAGCTGTATCGTCATTCATTCGACCTAAATTGTGTCTCGTATTAAAATGAACCAACTTTGTTTCGATTTGGAGGTGCGGCCTAAAACTTTTCTCTCCCCTTGAATTTCGAGTCTCAAATTTCAGGTGCGGCTTAGATTCGGGAAAAATTTTTTTTCTTGCTTTCGAGTCTCATTTTTCAGGTGCGGCTTCGATTCAAGTGCGGCTTACAAGGGGAAGGCCTCAGGCACGGCCAACCGATTCGGCTCAAATTTGGCAGGTCGCTTGTGTACAACCTAAAACGAAGGAATCTAAGTTATTTTGGGTCAACACCCCCGCGTTTTTGAGAAAATCGCCCCTAAAAGTTGTGAAGAGCAATCGACTCGAAATTGGAGGGATCGATAGATAATTGTAAATAGAACATTTTTCATCATCGGGTATGGGGTCCGTAAACGCAAACTTTTCCAGAAATCGAGGAAAGAAACTTTTATAACTGCCGCTTCTGTGCCCACGTGGTAAACGCTATTCGGCGACAGCGCTGATAGCACACCGGCCAAGGTAACTGGCTGGGTCTCGAAGAACCCGGGTTCGAATCTCGAAAAAATATGACACAACAAACAATAACTAGTTACTACAGCATAAACAGACGAGCTAATTACCACAAACTACAGACAATACTCGTCATATGTTACTTACGGAAGGACTGTATTCATTCACAAATCGTATTTCATTCGGCGCATTAACGATGGAAAAATCACTACATGTATCGGCGAGGTTCGCGGCAGCCTATGACGGAAAACAACTCTTTCCGATTGACTTCTATAAGGCTCGTGCTGCACACCTTCACTCTTCCAGGTTCTCAACTATGATACGACGAAGAGGCAACCGGGACAACAAAACTCTCCACGCGTACATTCTGTCCCGTGCCTCGCTGTAAACAAGCGTCGCACGGTTGGCTGTCTGTGATCCCTCGTGAGGAATTCGCAGCACTCTTGCTCGGAGTTGTTTTCATGTGACGAGGATTAAAAGTTTAATACTTTATTAACTCACGGCGTTTGGGAAATTAGTTTGCTTACCTTATTATTATCATTCGTTATTGATTTACTTACCTTATTAACCGTCCTATCCTTATCAATTGAGATATGGAAAAATACAAATGAAAATAATAACATCCGCTAGGTTTCTTCGAGATTCGAACCCGGGTTCTCCCATTCCGAGCCAGTTACCTTTGTGCTATCGGCGCTGCCGGCGGAAAGCGTTTTGCATGTCGGTACAGAAGCGGCAGTTGTAAAAGTTTCTTACCCCCGTTTCTGGAAAAGTATGCGTTTTCGGACCTCATACCTGATGATGAAAAATGTAATTATAATTATCTATCGATCCCGCCAATTTTGAGTTGATTGCTCGCCATAACCTTTAGGGGTGATTTTCTCAAAAACGAGGGGGTGTTGACCCAAAATATCTTAGATTCCTTCGTTTTGGGTTGTACACAAGCGACCTGCCAAATTTGAGCCGAATCGGTTGGCCGTGTCTGAGGCCTTCCCCTTGTTAGATTCGAGTAAATACGGTACTCTTTTGAGGGTCTGACTAATATTTCACCTGTGCGGCTTAGATTTACATTCACAACAGGTGTTGTTTTGAACAACTGCAGGCCCGGCTGCCTACCACTGCTGCAGAAGTTGGACCTGCCGCACGCCACCGACCTCCCGGATGACGCGGTGGTCACCATTTCTCGGGGGTGCCCGTCACTGCGCCACCTGAGCCTGACTTTTGCGACGAGTCTCACAGACGGAGCACTTGCCGAGATCCACCGTCTTAAACACTTACAGATGTAAGTACCTGACGTCGCTGTTGCGCAGTTTTTGAACATGTTTTATGCTCACGTACAAAGGAAATTCAAATATTAATTTGAATTTTTTGTTTATAAGTTCACTTCAGAAAAGTTCACTTCAGAAAAACTCATACACACAAGTTATTTAATCTGTGTATAGTCTTCTGAATGGGAAATACATTTTTCCCAGGGGATAGGTAGTTTTCTCAACCCCGTTTTCACAAAATGAATGTGGCTGTAACAGCAGGGTTCACACAAACACTTTGACAGCGCAATTGTTGTTAGATCTGTGTCGTCCGACTGCTTCTTTTAGTGGTCCAAACAAATGAAAATCACAGGACAATAAGTGCGGAGTGTAGGGAGGATGTCCTAGTGTGGCACACGACAGCTCCCGAACTTTTTGTCGAGTCCGGGCTGCCGTGTGGGGCCGAGCACTGTCACGCGGCCTAGTCACGCCCCAGATTTGGTATTTTCTGACGATATTCGCTTTCCGATCTATGCAAAAAATGGCAGTAGTATACGGCGCTCACAGTACAGCATTCTTGGACAAAACTGATGAGAACTTCCTTAATATAAAAAAAGACTGTCGCAATAACCTTCCCCACACAGAGACAATTTTAGGCACTCCGTGGGTGTAGAGTCGTCAGTGGGTGTAGATTGGTCTTTTTTTGTGCCATTTTGGGCTGCTTTTTTCGATTCCCGTGCGTAACAGTGTACCCACGTTTCATCACAGATCAAAATCCGGTGCACAAAATGTTCCCCTTCAATTTGGTAGCGTACCAGTAGCTGTTTGTACGCCTCAAGGTGATGAAATTTGTCGTCTGTGGTGAGAAGATGGGGTACCCACTTTGTGGACTCTGTTTGAAATCCGACGTTGTCACTAACGATCACCTGAGCACTACCGTATGTAATGTCTCTTGCGGCGGTCTCTCCGCGATATTTTCAGAAATATTATAAAAATATATAACTCAGTACATATCTCGAAATATCTCTTCTTATCTTTTATCAATGCAAAGTAGTTTCAAGCCCTATTATTCCTTGGAGCGTGCATTTACTCCATGGAATACCTTCTCTGCTATCTATGTTTTCTCTTATGAAAAGAATGAAGGAGATCTTGCCGATTAGCCGTGAAAGAACGAAGATGTATATGTATGTATTGTTGAGCTAGTCGCCATCTTGATGAGATTCTGTATGAGAATTAATTTAATACATGAACTAAACTAAAGTAAGTGTGTTCGCGTATTATTTAACTGATTATTATTGACAGTGTCTGCTTACTACGCTGTGTTGCACGGGATCAGTGGGGAACGTCTGATTTACACTGGACGAACCTGCCGTTTTGTACGCTCGAGATATCCAGTTTATTACTTTCAATAAATGGGCTAACACGGTCTTACCAGCACATCTCCGGTCTTCCCCGTGTGGTCACCGGAAGTTAATAATTATTACAAATGTTTTCAGAAGATCGACTGACAATTTTCGTCGCACCGAGACTTCGAAACTGATTCACTGCCTTATGGAATTTAAGTTAAGCTCAATTTAATCAGGATAGGACAGCATTGAACTGTGTGAATGTGATAAGCCTGCTTTGTGAATGAAAATTCTCTAAATATTCGCGTGTTTTTTACTATCCTGATCTGTGAAGCTCAATCGGGCCGGTGTGAGAGATGTTTTTAAATTTCAGATCCCACAAAAAATATTAAACGTAGCTTATGCCAAACTTGTGGCAGGCACCCGACAGAATCACGTGGGTAGCAGCACGTCAGTGTTTACCTGTGAGAGGAGATTTAATGGCCGGACCAACCTGTGACGACGGTGGAGCACCCAGCGAAGCAAAAGCCAGTGTGAGCTAGACCTCCACGCCTCGTGGACAGTTACGCCTATTTCCGATTCCGTCAGCCACGGACCACGCGGATCGATTACAATGCGTGGCCCCCCACTGACACCTTGACGGATTTGAACGAGTGCCGACTGTTTGCTTCGTCCTGTCGTGTCCACGAATCAAACGGTGCCAGTGAGATGAGCCGGCCGCGGTGGTCTAGCGGTTCTAGGCACTACAGTTTGGAACCGCGCGGCTGCTACGGTCGCAGGTTCCAATCCTGCCTCGGGCATGGATGTGTGTGATGTCCTTAGGTTAGTTAGGTTTAACTAGTTCTAAGTTCTAGGGGACTGATGACCACAGTAGTTAAGTCCCATAGTGCTCAGAGCCATTTGAGCCAGTGAGATGAGACGTAGTTTGCACATTCGGCGGCACGCGACGGCAGTCCGACACAGTTCCGGACTCGTCGTCGTGCACTTGACGTCTGCGTAGCCACCCGGAACAGCTCCACTGTATACCGGAAGCATCCGTGACGTGTCACGGCATCACCCGGACGGACGCACTTCGGCTCGTACTTCTCGGCCTGCGAGTAATCCGAAGGACGACATCGGTATTCCACCTGTACACCTCGCCTGTGCTCACTCGCTCGCCATTCGCGGTGAATTAGTGGAGGAGGTACTACCGTCACACGCTGCCTCGGTGCCCGACACCGGCAGAACATCTGCGCAGTCGTACAGCCGACCTCCGACTGCACGCGCCGACACGGCACAGTACCGGTGGGTATTTGCTCGAGCCGATTTACACTGTTCCACATTATACAGGGTGAAAAGTATTTATACCGACAAACTCTGGGAGGTTGTGGGGGACATCAAAACAAATATTTTTCCCTAATGTCATTTTTACCTATGAGGAGTATTTAAACCGGTAGAGGAAGATTTCTCTGGCGGCAAATTGATTAAACCAAGAAACACTTTTCCATTTTTTTATGACCAAGAGACAATACATTAACACAACCCAATTTCAATTACAGTAGATTTTCAGAAATGCCTCCATTGACACACGTAAACAAAGGTTACACCGTCGGATCATGTTATGTCTGACACGGGCAAAACCCCAGGAGTATCCTTAACTGTTCCTGCTGCTGCTACTATCAGGGCAACCAGATCCTCTTCTGATGCAACAGGAGGTGCGTAAACAAGGTTGCGCATCTCTCCCCACACAAAAAAGTCCAGACGGGACATATCTGGGGATCGAGCAGGCCACGGTACAGGACCACCTCTGCCAATCCACGTTTCTGGGAACCGTCGGTCCAGGAATCGACGCACGCGACGGCTGAAATGTTCCGGCGCCACATGCGTTGTCTTGTAGGGAGCGGGACGTCTTCCAGCAATTCTGGCAATGCTCTGGCGAGAAAACTGTAATAGTGCCTGCCATTTAATGGCCTAGGTAGCAGATACGGCCCAATTAAACAGTCCCCAACAACACCGACCCACACATTAACGAAGAACCGCACTGTGGCAGTAGGTTATCCTCACTCCAAACATGCGAATTGTGCATGTTGAAGACTCCATCGCGCCCGAACGTTGCTTCATCGCTAAACAACACAGAGGATGGAAATGTAGGATGCATTTCACACTGTTCCAGGTACCACTGCGAAAACTGTGCTCTGGGTGGATAATCAACTGGTTCCAGGTTGTGGACACGCTATAAGTGAAATGGACGTAACAATTGCTCTCGAAGGACTGTTCTTACATTCGTCTGATTAGTCCCAATGTCACGTGCAATTGCACGAGTGCTGACTGAAGCACCCGGCTCCACATGCTGCAAGACAGCTTCCTCAAATTGCAGCGTTCTTACCGTGCGACGGCGTCCCTGTCCAGGTAATCTGCTAAATGACCCGGTCTCACGCAGACGTTGGTACACAGCAGCAAAGGTCGTGTGATGCGGGATACGGCGATTAGGATATTGTTGTTGATAAACCCGCTGTGCAGCTCGTCCGTTGTGGTGCGCTACGTAGTACGCACCAGCCATATCAGTGTACTCACTCCAGGTGTGTCGCTCCATTAGTAAACAGAGACAATGCACTACTACACTGGTGGACAGCAGTTGCCCACAACTGAAGAACGTAATAAACCCTCTAACATCTCAAGATGGCAATACGGCGTCTAACAACTGACGAGCATAATACAGCCTCCACCAGTTTAAATAATCCTCATAGGTAAAAATGACATTAGGGAAAATATTTGTTTTGACGTCCCCTACAACCTCCAGCAGTTTGTCGCATTAAATACTTTTGACCCGGTATTGTGCGTAGACGTGGCACGGCCACCACTTACGCTGCCATAGAGTGCACCGCACGATCACCGTGACGAGAACATTTTGCAGATCAAATGTAATGGCGAGCCGACTAAAGTCTCCGTGGACAGAATTGAGACAGCTTTCACCTCAACTACTCCGATTCTCGTTCAGTTCTTCAAACCAGTGGAGGACTTGAATGCGATTTTCACTCTGCAGCGGAGTGTGCGCTGATATGAAACTTCCTAGCAGATTAAAACTGTGTGCCGCACCGAGATTCGAACTCGGGACCTTTGCCTTTCGTTGGCAAGTGCTCTACCCCTGAGCTACCCAAGCACGACTCACGCCCCGTCCTCACAGCTTTACTTCTGCCAGTATCTCGTCTCCTACCTTCCAAACTTTACAGAAGCTCTCCTGCGAAACTTGTAGAACTAGCACTCCTGAAAGAAAGGATATTGCGGAGACATGGCTTAGCCACAGCCAGGAGGATGTTCCCAGAATGAGATTTTCACTCTGCAGCGGAGTGTGCGCTGATATGAAACTTCCTAGCACTTCGAGTCTCGGTCCGGCACACAGTTTTAATCTGCTAGGAAGTTTCAGTGGAGGACTTGTCCACGGACGACACTCCCCGTGTGACCTGTAGGGCAGAGCCCACTCCCCTAGCCATCAGCGGTGCACGGGTACCGCCAGCTGCCAGTGCGCAGCCACACCCACCTCGTCCCGTCCCCGACCTGGCCGGGCAGCCCCCGAGACCGTGCTCCAAACGGGCACTCCGGCAGCCGGCAGACTGCGTCACGCGAGCTGGCCGCCGCGTCCATTTCGAATGCCCGTGCCGCACCGTAATGACGTCACACCACACGACACGGCCAGCTTGCACCCTGCCTGCCATCTGCTATTAACACACTGTCCCCGGCAGGCCACTTCACTGGCTGTGATCTCGTCTTCAGTTCTCCAGACGTCTCCTCCCGTCTCGTCGGCCGACTGCCCGTCACAGCTCCCGGGCCCACTGTCGTCGCATCGGGCACTGGGGCCACTGTCGGTGTGCGTGTCACGTTCCCGCTGAGCTCCAGATACTACCCCGACAGCGTCCGGGCTCGTCCGTCGCAGTTCCCGGACCCGTGTTCCGGCCCCAACGACACAGCGAGCCTGTGCTCTCCGTAGTCATGTAGTGATGTAAAATTATGATGTAAAATGTGCCCATATAAATCAATAAATATATGAAAATGCACCACTCATTAATGAAGACCCTGTACTTTTTCCCCTTAGCTGCAAAGGCCCAGAAGATTGTGCCACGGGACAGAGCTGAGTGAAAGTCTGTTCCCGTGCATGTACTTGCAACAGCTGCTGCACTTAGTGTGCACAGGAAATTACTCACGTGTAAATGCCGCTCTAAGTCAAGAAAACGTCACACCACGAAGGAATTGTCCAGAAGGATGGAAACTGGCAGATGTGATGTACGTGCACAGACAAACAAATCATTAAAATTTCAGAAAAGTTGGATGATTTATTCGAGAGAAAGAGCTTCATAAATTGAGCAAATCGACTACACATCGGTCTACCTCTGGCGTGTATACGAGCAGTTATTCGGCTCGGCTTCGATCGACAGAGTTGTCGGATGTCGTCCTGACGGATATTGGGTGCCCAATTCTGTCATCGAAATCCTGAGATCATTAAAGCCCTGCCCGTAATGCTCCAAATGTTCTCAGTTGGGGAGAGATCCGGCAACCTCGCTGGCCGAGGTAGAGTTTGGCGAGCGTGAAGACGAGCAATAGCAACTCTCGCAGTGTGCGGGCGGGCATTATCTTGCTGAAATGTAAGAGCAGGAAGGGCAATCAAAAGGGGCGTAGAATATCGTTGACGTATCACTGTGCTGTAAGGGTGCTGTAGATGGCAACCAAATAGTGTCGACTTACTGCTATGCCACAAGTTTTCCGAAAGTGACCTGCCACGAAAACAAGTGGCACTCCAGACTATCAGTTCCGGTTGTTTTGCTGTCGGTTGGTATCCCACTACACTCCGGGGTGTCCCCAGGCAGGTCTTTGCTGGTCACTGTGGCTCAATTTCAAGCAGAGCTCATCACTGAAGACAATTTTATTCCAGACTGAAGACGCGTCTGGAGTTACCCCGGATAGCAGAGGGATATCAACGTGTCTGTCACCCGCCATACGGTGCGACAACCGGAAGTGACGGTTTGAGGTGCCATTTGTTTTCAGCACTCCTTCGGTTGTCATCCTCGGAACACTTGCGGCACGACAGTTAGTCGATGCTACTCTATGCCCCGTTTTGTCGCCGTTCGTGGCGAGCTGTCCTTGGCTTATGTTGCGGCAAGATAATGCCTGCCTCCACAGGGCGAGAGTTTCTACTGCTTTTCTTGGTTCTTGCCAAACCCTACCTCGGTCACTAAGTTTGCCGGATGTCTTCCCAATTGAGAGCATTTGGAGCGTTATGGGTAGGGTCCTCCAACAGTCTCAGAATTATGACGATCTGATGGATCGATAGGACAGAATTTGGCCCGATATTCCTCAGGAGGACACTCGACAACTCTGTCATCAGTGCCAAGCTTGCACAGGTGCCAGAGATGGACCAATGTGCTATTGATTTGCTCAATTTTTGGAGCTCTCTCTCCTGAATGAATCATCCAGTTTTTTCTGAAATTGTAATGTGGTGTGCGTACTGTAAGACATTCGGTACACACACCATCAGATTATTTGACTTGTCGATCTAACGAAGTAGGTGAGTGTCAGCAATATGTCTCGTGGTCTTATTGTGGGGTGTTTATCTTCTGCCGTTAGGTCGGACAGTAGATATGCCACTTGCACGCTTAGAGTAGCAGGTTGACGGTGACCGACTTCAAACAGAACTTGACTAATTTTCTCACACATTTATTAAAATGATAACAAGCATAAACATTACGTAACTTGATTCTGGATGCTATTTACAATTGACAATCTGAAGTTCCTTTGGTCTTGGTACGTTAATCTTATTCTCACATATCTCTGATACTTGACAAAGTGTCTATACATTTATCTTCGTGGCCATGTACAGGAATATGATAATCTTATTAGGCGCACACTGAAACTTGACTATAGACTGGTACAGACTAATGCAGACTGACTAATTGGAGGTCTGTACACTCGTTATAATACCTCGCGCGTTCAGGTATCACTGCGCGAGTGTGATCCGCGAGGAGAAAAGGTTCTACGTTAGCAGCAATCTCATTGGCTGCGTGACATATTAATACGCAGATCGGCGGAAGCAGAATTTGGTCCGTCTCTAAGGCAGCGCCATCTCGTAGTACGGAGACGGACGAGCGCTGCGCCTGCGCTGCTGTTCTTAGCGGGGCGCGCTCTAGTGGGAAAGTTGTGTACGCGCTGACTACACGGAACTATGTATACAACATGTAACCATTTGTTTGTCTGTACATGTACTGATTTCTGTCCCATTTGGAAAATTCATTGCCTTTCTTTTTTGTCGTACTGTGTATTACACAGCAAATTTCATTTTGTCAGCAACATCTTAAAGTGTTACATTATTTTTCTGTTTGTTCTTCTAGACTGGATCTTTCCGGATGCAGTGGGCTGGGCGGATCTGCCGTGGCGCACGTGGCGCAGCTGCCGGCCCTCCGCACCCTGCTCCTCCAGTACATTGACGACCTGACAGATCTGCAGCCGAGCCTACGGCACGTCCTGGACTTGAAGCAACTGCGCTGCCTCGATATCCTGTACAGCGGCCACATCAGAGCTGTGCCATTTGAAGAATTTTCTGTGAGGCTCGTGAGCCTCAGGTAGGTTGCTCCTGCTGCTTCTGTTCACCGTCCGAGCCCGGTTCTGATGAATCTTTCGTTTCTACCGCGTGGCCTCGATGACTTCCACGAGACTGGGAACGGAGTGCTAGTATTAGAGAGAGTGTAAGGCAGGGATATGAACTTTCAATCCCAACTTTCCAGTTTATATATCAAAGAAGCAGTGAAAGAAATAAAAGAAAGATGGAAGAGTGGATTAAAATTCAGGGAGAATGGATATTAATAATATCATTCACTGATGATATTCCTATTGGCTTGTGAAAGGGAGGAAGAATTTCAGAACCTGTTGAATGGAAAGAACAGTCTAATGAGAACACACTACAGATTGAGAAAGAAACCAGGAAAGATGAAATTAATGAGCATTAGCTATATCAGATTAGTTATGGATTTAACATCAAAACTGGTGTCCATGAAGAAGTGATGCAGTTCTGATACATTGGAAATAAAGTAACACACGATGCATGAAGCAATGATGACATACCAAATGGCTGTAATTAAAGTGCAGATACTCGCAGAGGTCGAGTGTGGGCTGTAATTATCATACGGAAGCGAAACTCGATTTGTATTCTAATGCGTTAACAAAGAACAGTTTTACGCTGGAGAAAAATTAGTTTCAATTTTGGCGACCAGGTGCGAATCTGGTGCTGCGAATGCAAATAGTTCCTACTTATTTGTTTTCTCTGTAAGTTCAGTGGTAATCCGTGTTCCCACTTCTAACTTATGCTACCATCTCTGTTAGAGTGTGCTAACTATGTATAGATTGTCAACAGTTAGGCTAAAGCTGTTGTTTTTCTACCTTGTGAGTCAATCATTGCAGAAGCGCAGTTCCCGTGTGAAAACGAGCCACTGTTTCGACCGCTACAGCGTTTTTTGGATAGTGTGCTTTCCTTTTGCGTGTGAAGTGACTTGTGTTGTATTTATCTATTTTTGTATTTATGAGGGAGATAGTATTCGTGGATATTTGCTGCATTTGACTGAAAATTACATAAATATTACAAGGTAAGTTAGTGGAAGCAGAACTGAAGTATTCTGCCCATTGGCTGTGGCAGAGTATAATAAAATAATGGGAGGAGTCGATAGATTTGATCAGCTGCGTCAACGGTATGCTGTAGGCCGTCGTTTGTGGAAGTGGTGGCACAAACTGTTTTCCTTTCTTGTGCATTTGGCAGTTGTCAGTTCCTACGTTATGTGGAAGCTACAGAAGACAAAAGCAGACCAGCTAACATTTAGATTGCACTTGGCAAGGCAGCTTATCTCTGGCTTCTCAAGTCGTAAGAGAAGAGGAAGGTCAAACACCAATAAGAGGTGTGTCTGGAGTACCAGATGAAGTTCGTCTGGAGAAAGTTGGAACTCATTTCCCTACAAAAGGTACAACAAACAGAAGATGCCGCCAATGCAGCACCAAGAACAAAGAAAAGCGAACAAAAGTAATGAGTAGCAACTGTCGTGTACCTTTGTATGTAGCACCATGCTTCTCTAAGTTCCATAGTACATCACCTTAGTGAACTCAAAGGACAGTATGAACTAATACAAATATAAATGTAATGTTTAACATGTTTTTGTACTAAAAAATAAAGGAAATACATTTGTTTTAAATTAGCAAGTGAAGTTACTCCACAGTTCCAATAGTTCCCACTAATTTTTTTACACTCATAGGCTAAACTCTCATTTCAAGATTTAAACTATGATTTTATGAACGGTTTCTTAGCCCAATAAAGTGTTCATAAAAAGTCTACAACTTCCAGAAATAATTTGGTCACTAAAGGGTTAATTCATTCTGTATGAGCACTGGACATGTCGATGAGATGCTACTTCTGTAAAACGATGTGATCAACACTTGCTCACAGTAGTTCCGGTGGAATTTAAGCGATGTGTTCCTGCGTACTGGCCTTCAGATCAGGTAGAGACCTAATGTGCCTCTGGTAAAGGTATTCTTTTAGGTATTCCCAGAGTCGAGAGTCCTATGGATTCAGATCAGGTCATCTTGCAGGCAATGCATCTGAAAACCTCTCGATATAATATGTTTTAAGGAAGGTTGCACTAAGCAGATCTTTCACTGGGTGAGTGACGTGCAATGTTGGCCCATCTTACATGAAAAGAATGGTTTCCACACAGTTGTGCTCTTCCAAAGCAGGAATGACGTGCTGTACAAGGAGGTCTCCATAACGTAAAGGCATCACAGAGGCCCCGCCCCCTCCCCCCGACAGGCCCTACAGATGTATCCTCTTCAGAGAACGGACCAAGAATGAAGATGCCTGTGACTCCACACCAAACAGTCATATACAGCAACTGCAGTGGTTCTTGGTGCACAACATGCAGTTTAACAGTACCCTTAAATTTGGCAGTTCTGTGTATTTACTGTACCCTGTAGTGTAGAATGTGCCTCTTCACTCCATAGAAAATTGCCTGGTCGCATGTCATCGACTTCTATCTGTCCGAAAACTGAAGAGCTAATTCAGTACGTTGCTGCAGATATGATGATTTGGTTGCTGCACCGTCCGGATCTTGTAGGGGCACCAGTCTAAATGCACACGTTTTAGCTCACGCAGGCTGGGCTGGCGTGAGGAGGGAAGGACTATGCTGACGTGAGGTCTGGAACATGACAGGGAATGAGAATTCAGAAAGCGGACGTAATTACTTTCGTACTTAACTTTAATCCATTGATGATGAACGTCGCTCTTGACGGTACATGATTCACAATATTATTTGTTCAGAATACAGTCTTGAAGTAATTAGTTACAGTAACTGAATATGGCGCCTTGCTAGGTCGTAGCAAATGACGTAGCTGAAGGCTATGCTAAACTGTCGTCTCTGCAGATGAGAGTGTCTTTAGTCAGTGAATCATCGCTAGCAGAGTCGGCTGTACAACTGGGGCGAGTGCTAGGGAGTCTCTCTAGACTAGACCTGCCGTGTGGCGGCGCTCGGTCTGCAATCACTGACAGTGGCGACACGCGGGTCCGACGTATACTAACGGACCGTGGCCGATTTAAAGGCTACCACCTAGCAAGTGTGGTGTCTGGCGGTGACACCACACAAAAACTGTCCACACCATTGACCACAGGATGGACAATTCTCGTGGAAGGGCACAAACACTAGCATTAGCCGGGACACGTGCTGCATACTGAGTTGCAGCAACAATAACTGTGTCAATAACTTCCACTGCGGTAGGATGCATTCCTCTTCCAGGTGCCACACCAAGCCCACCCACGTTTTTGAATTTCATCGTCATTTTCTTTAAAGCATTTAATGACATCTGGCCCCTCTGTCAGTGCAGCACTGGAATTGCTGCCGTTCACATGAAACTGTTTCACTAACAGCACACAGTCTTTCTCCTCAATTATCACTACTGTTCACTCACGTTACAGCTTGTCAAACGATAGTGTGGATGTCGTACAAACGGTGTACTGTGCCAGATTTGCTCGTAGTGGCCGTAGTTGGAAGTAATTGTTTTTCCAGCATAAATTGGTCCTGCATTAACACATTAGCATACCTACCAAGATTCACTGCCATATGATAATTCAGCCCACACTGGACCTGTGTAAGTGGCTGAACTTTAATTATAACCAAACAATACGTATAAAGCAAATTAGCACAGGCATAGAGGGCATTTCTGGCCAGGAGAAGTCTGCTGGTATCAAACATCAACCTTAATTAGAAGAAGAAATTTCTGATAATGTACGTTTGGAGTACAGCATTGTATGAAAGCGAGGCACAGACTATGAGAAAACTGGAAGAGAAGAGAAGAAAATTGATAGAAGAGTGTTGAAAGTTAGGTGGGCTGTTATAAGAAATGAGAGATGGGTTATGTGCAGAATCAGTGTGGAGAACACTGACAAGAAGAGGGATAGGATGATAGGAGAGAAACAGGATGATAGGATATGTGTTAGGACATTGAGCAATGACTTCCATGGTACTAGGAGGAGTTGTGAGGAGTAAAAAGTGTAGAAGGAGAGTGTAATACATCCAACAAATAATTGAGGACACAAGATGCAACTGAAATCAAGAGATTGGCTCACGGGAGGACTTTGTGGTGGGTTGTATTGAACCAGTCAGAAGACTGACTGGAAAAAAGGAAAAATTTTGAAAATATCTTGTAGGATGGTCCTCAGGTATTTAAGGCACAGAGGAAAAAAACACTTTCTTTAAAATCATCAGTCGCAAAATAGTGCATTATTCCAAATTTCATTGGATTTGATGTATTCGAGAAATAATTAGAATGAAAAACACAATAGAAATCATTTAGTACTTACCTCAGCTGCATGTTGAGACCAGTTTTCACTGTTTTTGTAGGTTCTTCATTTCTCCAAGTCCTTTATTGAGATATCAGTCAAAACACCATATGCTACCCACATATTTCCACAGTTAAAACCTGTTTAATATGAAGATAGGTATTAACTAGAATTTGTATCTCCTAAGTTTAAAAATTCTGATAAATTTCCTTTGCACTTCATTTATGACACAGTTCATCAATGTTTATGGTTTGTAGTATTACAAGAAATAGGGTGTAATAAAATACAGAAATACAAATGTTGCAGTTACTTTTTCTCTTTCTTTTTCCAGAGAACTACATGTGACGTATGAGGAAGAGGATGAGGTTTTCTACAAAAATGTTTTTGCTGAGATGCAGAGTCAAATGCCTCGGCTCAGGATAATTAATACTTTCCGATGGACAGAGAATGAGTTCCTAACAGATTACGAAACGGATGATGATGATGACACTGACATAGGGTACTGAGAAATAATTTTGGTTTTCAGACTGCAGAATGTAACATTGGAGCCCCTGGATGAGTGAACTGTTTGAAAAGCAAGTAAAAGACAAAATATGGATTTATGAAATTATTGTATAAGAGCCAAGAAAGTGTTGGCCGAAATAAAAATGCAATTTTTCGTGTTTAAAAAAATTTTATTTCACAAAAGAATTCATTATGTCAGCCACTGAAACTGATTTTATTTCCCTCCATATTGAAGCTCATTGTCACAATTATCATTACACAAATGGGAATTTTTGGCACCATAGTGAATGTCATATTCATACCTTTTATTGCCATATCCTTGTGTTGATGAAATTGTCCTTTAAATCTGAATGGGCAGGCAATCCTACCTCCATGTGTCCTGAATGTCTTTCAGATGCCTGTTTCACACTTTTCAGTTATTTCATATGTGCACTATTTTGATGTCACCTGCAGATAGTAATACACTAACGAAAGGACACAACGATTTTTATTTGGGACGAAATGGAAATAAATTAATAAAGTGTCAAACAATGGAAAATCCAGGACGGACTCGGCATTTCCGCTATATGTTGAGTAGCAACTTTCCTTCTCATAATGTTGTTAATAAAGTGTCAGTCATACATACATTACATGCTTTCCATGTTGCACTGATCCAGAGCTCAACTGTCAGATCTGACCAGTTTTCATATTGTAGAGGTTCTGAAACACATTGCTGCACAGTCAGTGTCACCAGAAGTCACACTTCACTGCCATTCCATTGTTCAGTATTTCTAATCTATATTTCACGATTTACATATAATTAGAAGTTATAAAACATAAACATTAACAACATCACAATTGGAGGGCTCATTAGGAAAACAATTTTTGTCATTTTATTTCATTTGTCGTGGTTTCAGCACACATTGTGGATTGGCACAAGTGTGGGTTTGGTGATCCACTCCATGAATGATCTGTCACCCTGCTGATGTGTGTGCCAACTTACACATTATAAATATCTTGTGGTCACCATTCTCGATTTTGCTTGCTGACAGACCTGCAAAGCTGTGAGTCTAAAGCATAAGCGACCCTCCACAGCAGGTGGAAACACGCACTCACCGTCGCGCCTTGTCGTCATTCTTATTTGTCTCGTAATACACAATTTGTGGGAGACGTGTCAGGATTTAAAATAAGAAACATTTTTAAAGAGAAATGCAATAGTTTACATTATTTTATGTATACTACTGAGATACTGCTAGACAAATGCATACTGCAGTTTCCAGTATACAAAAATAAAATGCATAATTACCATCTTAAAACTCTGAAACTGTCCCCATTGAATTCGTCAATAGACTAATAACACTTTTCCACTAGAATGGTAAAAACTAATCTTTTAAATGAACCAAACTCCATGTTAAATATATTACTGCCTTTTATTTTATTGTAAATTTTAAGTCCCTTCTACCCTGGTGTTTGGGTAAAAAGTTTTCAGTAGTGTTTCAAGAGTTTAAAATTCTCTCTGTGGTGAGTATTTTAGTTGTGGACGAAACAGAGTTTACTGTATGCTGACTTTTATATAAGAATAACATCGCCTCATATATGTAAAGGGAGGGTATAGATAGTGTATTGAAATCTTTTAACAATAGTTGACAGGACACCTGTTGTTTGGTAACACTTATGTTCCTAAGTATTTTCTTCTGTAATACTAGGAGTCTCATTTGTTGAATTTCCCCATAAGATTATGCCATAATGAATAACTGACTCAAAGTAGAAGTTATAGACTACCTTTCTAGTCTGTGTTTCTCGCACCTCCCAAAATACAAATTGAAAATACTAAGCTGTTAAGTAGTCAATGTGTGCCTTCCAGTTTAGATATTTTTGGAGATTTAAGGTGTAAAAACGTTATACGTTTTGCTTCTATGACATCCTAATCATCGTATGTTACCTTTTAACGATTTAGCTTCAAATAGCATCATTTCGGTTTCTCCATTCCCGTCAACCTACAGTCCCCACACCCTCCGTCCGACAGTTTTCGCACCCTCTGTCCCGTCACCTCCTTCCCGTTCTCGCCCGCTCACCCTCTTTGTGTGCCACACTCTGCCAATGCGTCCCCCCGTCTTTCCCCTTCCCCATCCCTGTCCTTTTCCCCTCACCTCCCAGCCCCACAACCTGCTGACACTGCGCCTTTCGGCAGTCTGGTCCTACACAGTCCGCCAGTCAGCTTTCCTCTCTCTCTCCCCCCCCCCCCCCCCCCCCACCCATTTGCTGCTGTCCCCCCTCCCATCCTCTAGAGATTGCTGTTTCCATCCCACATTACAGCCACATCCCAGTCCCACCTGTCAGAGATGGTGGTCGTGTGTGTGTGTGTGTGTGTGTGTGGTGTGGTTGCTCGTGTGAGTGAATGTGTGTGTGTTTCACTTTCTGAAGGCTTTGACTGGAAGCTAAATGTGTAAGCATCTTTTCATTGTGCCTGTCAGCAAGCCAATGTGTCATCTTTACAGTTAGTAGATCTATCTTTTCCTTATACTGTTGAAATTCAAACCTGGAGTTTCCATTGTTTGATTTTTGCCTAACGGGTTTTCTACAATCGCACAACTCTGCAATGTTTTCCTTTGTTACTATTCTCTATAGTATTATTCTTCTCTCTGTACATTTCCTCTCTTCTTTCCAGTGTTTATTCACCGCCTTTCAAACTGCACACACTTCCGAGCAACTCTGTACGAACGATTTCTTCCACTAAAAATGTGGCTTCGTGACTGCACGGGGTGTCGGTGCAGCATCTGATGCTCCAAGTTCTTCCCACTGCAAATGATAATTATTCCTATTGATCCCATTTTATCCATCATCCTCACTTATTTTTACATTTTATTCTCCACACCTACCTGTGCCACACGAACTTTGATCCTCAGTCTAACCGATCCCCCGTCCCCCACTTTTCCCTTACGCACGCATATCCCGTTCCTCGTCGGTTCCTTTTTTCGCGTGTTTCTGTACATTTTTAACGTATCTGTGCATGTTTTCGCGTGTCGTATTTTTTTACTCCTCTTTTCTGTTATTGAGCTCCCCTCACGACAATCTAACTCCTTCATTTGCCCATTTCCGTGTCCTTCCCGTTTTACCTACAGTGTGCCTACCACAATGTACCCGCTCCATCTTTCTGCACCAGTTGAGAAGAGTATCCCTTTCCCTGGCTAAAACCCAGTCCCACATCCTGTTTCTTAAACGCTGCCTAAACCACAGTACACCCCCCACCCGTACAATGGTCTAACTGCAAAAATTCCTTTCTCTGGATCCCACTCCTGCTTTCATAATGAGCATCTTCTCAGGTTCCGCTGGTCCCTGGTCCTCACTAAACTGGTACTGCAAATACACATCTGTACGGCACAGGCATGCCAGAACTACCTCAGCAACCCTCGAAGACAAGCTGTATACGTCGTGTCTCTGAAACTGAATCCCACACTGTCCAGCACCTGGAACGGCATTGCGAGCACCGCTTTCATAAGTCATCCAACCTGCTGACATGCTACTGCCACCTCAGTGAACCAGTATCCAGTCCCTATCCTCCCCACAGCGCTCCAAACCCTGCCTAGCTGATCTTTTCAACTTGCCACATCCCAAAAACTCCCTGGTAACACTGCACCAAATCCAGAGCCAGAACATTCCCCTAACACTGTTGTTAACCTTTCCTCCAAAACCCTCAGCCCCACAGAAGTTTCGGTCGTAGGTAGAGGCCTCACCTTCCGCCCGACACCTGAGCTTGGCCTTGATGATGTGTCAAAGACCTACTCTCCTTCTCCTGATTCATGAAATGGAAACACGTCTTTTGCCACCAGTCTCTCCAACCAGAGCCAACGTAATCCCAATACTGATCCCTGTCTCTCCTAGTTCATAGCACTGTCCAACCATGATCCTCACCCCCCCTCCACCCTCCACCTAACCAGCCACTGGTCACGATCCAGGAATTCCTTACCTCCAGCTTGACCTGTCCCTTCCTCAGAACACCAGCCTTTCAGCAGAAGCAATGTAATACACCACGGGCCATTAAAATTGCTACACCAAGAAGAAATGCAGATGATAAACGGGTACTGATTGGACAAATACTACAACTGACATGTGATTACATTTTCACGCAAGTTGGGTGCATAGATCCTGAGAAATCAGTACCCAGAACAACCACATCTAGCCTTAGTAACGGCCTCGATACGCCTTGGCATTGAGTCAAACAGAGCTTGGATGGCGTGTACAGGTACAGCTACCTATGCAGCTTCAACACAATACCACAGTTCATCGAGAGTAGTGACTAGCTTATTGTGACGAGCCAGTTGCTCGGCCACCATTGACCAGACGTTTTCAATTGGTGAGAGATCTGGAGAATGTGCTGGCCAGGGCAGAAGTCGAACATTTTCTGTATCCAGAAAGTCTCGTACAGGTCCTGCAACATGCGGTAGTGCATTATCCTGCTGAAATGTAGGGTTTCGCAGGGATCGAATGAAGGGTAGAGCCACGGGTCGTAACACATCTGAAATGTAACGTTCACTGTTCAAAGTGCCGTCAATGCGAACAAGAGGTGACCGAACGTGTAACCAATGGCACCCCGTACCATCACGCCGGGTGATACGCCGGTATGGCGATGACGAATACACGTTTCCAATGTGCTTTCTCCGCTATGTCGCCAAACACGAATGCGACCATCATGATGCTGTAAACAGAACCCGGATTCATCCGAAAAAATGACGTTTCGCCATTTGTGCACCCACGTTCGTCGTTGAGTACAGCATCGCAGGCGCTTCTATATTGAGCTAACAGTCATTAGATCTGGACCAACGCGAGCAGCAATGTCGCGATACGATAAACCGCAATCGCGATAGGCTACAATCCGACGTTTATCAAAGTCGGAAACGTGATGGTACGCATTCCTCCTCCTTACACGAGGCATCACAACAACGTTTCACCAGGCAACGCCGGCCAACTGCTGTTTGTGTATGAGAAATCGGTCGGAAACTTTCCTCATGTCAGCACGTTGTAGGTGTCGCCACCGGCGCCAACCTTGTGTGAATGCTCTGAAAAGCTAATCATTTGCATATAACAGCATCTTCTTCCTGTCGGTTAAATTTCGCGTCTGTAGCACGTCATCTTCGTGGTGCAGCAATTTTAATGGCCAGTAGTGTATATAGATTTTTCCTTGCTACTGCAGTGTTATCTTG